>NW_026138072.1:7210233-7870311 GCF_025592945.1 Manacus candei | reverse complement strand
TTTCCTGCCCCAATGCTGTATAGTACTGCATAGTAACTTCACATTTCACTTATAAAATATATTTTTATCACACTGGAGATGAAATTTCTGATCTTAGATTTTTCTATACCAGTTCAAAAAGTATTTTTTAATTCTCCAAATGCAAATTCACTAAATAAATATAAATTACAATGTCAGTTAACAGGAAAATACTGTCTTTATAATTTATTCTTAGAACAGTCAATTTTGAGCATTTCATCTTATTCCTATCATACTTTCTACAAAGTCTGCACGTTACTAGTGCAGTGATACATTTGCTACCACAAATACAAATTACTGGTCTGTATGTTCTGGAGCAAAATTTGAAAGAATTCAATATGAATTAAAAAAGCAAATTATCTTTGGAGCAATTAAAAAACATAAACAAGAATGGGCGAACAAACACTCAGTATTTTTTTAAGAAAATAGTGCAAAAACCTTGAGATGAGGCCACTTGAAAATGGCAAAATTCTGCCTAGATTATTGACAGTTAGAGATACATGTCTCCTTAGCAGCCACAGTTTGAGAAAGAAAATATAATAAATATAATATATATATATATAATATATAATAAATATAATAAATATAGATATCAGAAGATCAGTTGCTTTCCCTGCAGGTATCCATCTTCAATCAGTTAGGGCTAAAAAACCCCCAATCCTTACATTCAGAAATACGTAAGTGGGAACTAGTTTTTTCAAAGAGACTTGTCCCAAGAAAGGACCGTTGCAGTACCAATTCAGCACTCTTGTCAAGCAGACTACCCGTTTCTTTTGAAGCGTACAGCAAACTACAAGGCTCTATCTTTCCCCTCTCCCTAAACAGCATCTTCAGTAGGAACTAAATGTCAGGTCTGGAATGAGAGAGCAACAGAACAGAACATGATGTTTTGGCAGAGAAAAAGAACATTCATTCACTTAAAACATGCTATGGTGTAGTAACCTCTCCTTCTTACTTCGGGGAACTACTTCTTTGAAGTCCAAATTCAAATGAACTCAAGCACCTGATAAATAGCCCATCTGTTCTCTCTGACAAACAATTCATACTCACACCTTCCAAACATAGAAGAGTAATTCTCCAAAGATAAATGTTTAAATTCCAATTTACTAGCTGTTTCAGTCAAAATCCTACTCAGAAGCTGGAGAGAAATTGTCATATTTGTCATTAGTTATAAGATGTTTAAACTACATGCCATAATCAAAAGATTAACTCAGAACATCCGTATCATTTTCTCCTAAGCAGTTTCTTAGTAACAGTCTGATAATCTTTTGCATTTAGGAGCCCTTTTTGAGATGTTCCAAATGGGTACATTAGTAATTTCCTATGACGGGAATTAATACTAATAAAAAAAGTGGGTGTATCACATCTCTAAGTCTGAACGTAGGAAGGACAAGACCTACTATTAAATCACAAGCTAAAAGAACTAATAGTAGTTATCAAAAAGGATAAAATGAGAGTTCCTACACTTCAGAAGACCACTATTCAATGTATTCTATGACTGAAAAGAAAAAAACCACAAAAACATCTTACTCTTTTTTTCACGCATGGCCTGCAATCTCTGTAGTTCTTCTTCCTCACTGTCTTCACTGCTAGTGCTGCTAACATCTAAAACAATATCTCTTTGAGGATCTACTCGGAGGAAGTTTCGACATTCAAATGTCAAATGACCAGCTGGACAAAACAAATATAAAGAAAGAAAAATTACGGTTTAGCAAAAAATATCAAAAACTAAAGAACATCCACTTTTGTATTACTTGGTTTTGAGAACTGAAAAAAGGGTAGGCTGGAATCTGTGAATGAGGTAGGAGAGGGCTTACTTTGAAAAAACCTCCAAGAATTTTGACAGGTTGTGCAATGCTCTTCCATTTAACCGTGCTTTATGACCTCTTTCCTATTTCTGTTAAAGATTTTGTTCAACTTTTATTTTTCTATTTTTAATTGTCTTGGATACTTTCTAAGAAACTACCTAAAAGCATCAAGTGAAATATTTAAAAAACTAAAGCAAGTGTTATACTGCTCTTTTTAACTCCATCTAGTGAAATCACAGAATCCTATTTGCTTATGAGCTATAATCTTTACAACCAGTACTTACTACTGACTAAGTTACTACTTGACTAGTATTTTTAATTTTCTTAGTTACATCTTGATAATCATGACCAGTTAGAAACCTTGTGCTGAACAAGCCTAATGGAATAATAAAGTGAAATAAAACAAATTGAAAAAATGGTTTGGGAGACGCATGAATTCAAGTAGTAATTGAAATAAACTCATGTTCTTCACATCAAAACACCTATATCTTGAAGACAGAGCTTTTAGGAACACAAAAAGGGATTGTTTGATTTGACTACAGGTTTCCCTCTCTTCCAGAAAGTTTCTGATACTTGCTGCATGTAGAAACAGAGCACTAAATCTATATTGATATCCATGGTCCTTTTGAAGAAGACATACACAAAACAATTCAGTGACAAATTTTCTTGCAAAGTCTGAAGTGGAAGAATGAAACAAGACTTTTTCCTGTCTCCCTATGTAACGCTCATAAAAAACCTCTAACAGTTTAGATCACTGTGTTAAAAGTTCAATATAACTCACTGCAAAACAGTGTCTACTCCTCCATTGTTCTAAATATAAGAGTTAGTGATTAACAAATTAAAATCTTCACTAGGACCTCTCTCCATTCATCAGGAAAGTAGCCACTGTATGATCAGTACATAATGCAAAGCATGAGCTAAATGCTAACTGCACAACTTGTAAATAATAAAAGTAACTGCCTCTTGAAATACACGATGCTCAAGGAAATATGTTTTCTTGGCTTAAAAGATCACACAGATTTTAAATTATTTTTTCTTGTAACATAGATTGGCCTTAATGTGAGCTGAAGTGCCTGCCTGTTTGCAGTGAGATTCAGAAGTACAAATGCTAATCTCAGTATGTATCAAAGACGATGCTTTCAATTCAAACTTTCTCAAGTAATTTACTACAGCAAATGTAATATATATGAATATTATAGCATAATTTTTTTTCTGAGAAACTCAAGAGTTTTCAAAAGCAGCAACAGGTGTGAGAAGCCAGAGAATGAAAATGAAATAAATAAATTTTAAAAATGTGGTATTTAAAACTGACAAAGGCAGTTCCAAAATCATAAATTGAACAGAACACTGTAACTTCATATTGTTTATTGTTGACTTACGGTAACCACACTTTTTGCATCCTGCTCTGATGTTATCCTTATTTCCGCCTGAAAGAGAAAATTTCACCAATGAGGTCTTGCTAAACAGAACCCTCAAGTTTCTTTCAAATCTGGCTTGATAATGTCAATACACAGACAAAAGTGATCACTCAGAGTATTAAGTACATATGAAAGTACATATCTGTTAAGAAAAACTTAAAGAAAGACAAACCAGTGCATTTCTACGGTCACTTTCCTGTGTAGTATAAACCACTCACATAACTTACTGCCAAATCCTAATTTGATTTATCATGACCTTTCCATTATAATTTTAATAATTATTCCACCTCTCTGAAAGCTTATAGATTTGTTTAGTTACAGTATGAGCACAGTAATAATAGTTACCTGACATTCCAGTAATCTGTAACTGCACACTAAGTGTACCTAAAAATTCTAGCAGTGTATGGATATTGACAAACATTCACTGGGAACTCTGAAGTGGTTTATATTTTAATTACAGGAATTGACTTTAAACGGCAATTAAAAAACAAAGCAAACAAAAAAAATCAGTCCAGAAAAGACAGAAAAAAAGAAAAGTCCACAAATTGTTAAATGATTCTGAATCCAGGAAACATGGCACCAAATACAAAGAATTAAGAGGTGCAAGAAAGCAAATGTATAATAAAGTGAAGAGAGTAACAAAAAAGTCTGTAGTTGCTAAGCAGGAAGAAGGACCAGAATAATGCAAATTTTAGGTGTGGAAAGTGTGGAATTTTCTCACGTGAGACCACAGTTAAGTTAAACAGAAATAGTAGAACATGATTCAGAAGAAGAGAAACACCAGAGACTTTTCCCCTTTCAAAGAGATCAGTATGATTTTTAAACAGCTGAGCCTATTCATAATGAATGTCACAATCGAATTTCCAAAAGCAAAGGATGCCCTTCTATCTTCCAACAAAACTTCAGTGACTTAAATAGTTATAAAGTGTCTTCTGAATAGCTTGTTAATGTATTTAAATAAATAAATAATCAAACATAATAAGAAATCTATTACAGAAATTAGAGAACTAGAAAGGGAGTACATCAATGCCAGGAATTTAAACTATGATTTACTGAGACAAGCATTGTCTTTAGAAAATTCTACTCAAAATAACAGAGAAACCTTCAACCCAAGGTTGAAAAAACTAACTTGGAAATCTGGATGACTCACTGGTCTATGCCCTAAAGAGCACTGGAAAGCCAAGAAATAAAAACATACATTCCATTATAACACATGATTTTCTGCAGATCCCAAAACCTTAGTATTACATATCCCCTTAAAGGTCTATTAACTCAGTATTCAAGTGCCTGTTGCATGACTGCCTATTTCAAAGACACATGGAAGGAAGTGTCACAAAACAAAAACCAAAAGCACGCCTGTACCTTGAAATGTCACATCAGAAAACCACTCAAAACAGCGTTTGCTTGTTCACTACACTTTGGGACTAGAAAACCAGATCACCTGAGCTACCTTACTGGTCTCAACATTCCGAAATTACTACTTAGTAAACTTCAGCCCTACTACAGAGCTGACCTGTAGGCAAAGAAAGATTTAGTATTTCATCCAAAGGAGGTCAGTAAAGTCATGCACACACTATAAAATCTCCGGTGTAGGTCAAGATTTCCAAGAGAAACACCCAGCAGTTGACAAGAATATTGTCACCCAATACTCCCACCAAATTCTGACGACTGAAATTTTATTATTATTTTTGGTTTTAAATAATAATGTTAGAAGCTGAGGTTTAGACTAGATGAAATTTTAGACAATTAAAACAAATTGCTAGATGCTTCCCTTTGTAATTTCTTCTCCTTTCCATTCGTTAATCCTCAAGAAAATTAACCAACACAACACTAAGGACTTGGTCCACTCACTAGAGCGTAAAATTAAAAATAAAAGCTTTGCAAACCTTTGAATAGAAAGACGAGTCTTCCTCAAGAACTCCTTCTAAAATGGGAGCAAGCTTATTAAGCTTATACTTCACTAGAGAAGTAGCTTACCAAAGCCCAGGCTTGGTCAGCTGTTCTCCAACCATACACTTTTTTTTCTCAGGATCAAGACTGTGCAGCAATGGCACGAACACCCTGCTAACAGCGTAGGTGTTTCTCCCTGCCCTACCTCACCACCATTCCGAACCGGTCTGTTTGAACAACGATCTGCTGGAGCACCTACGTTAACCAAGAACAACAATCGAGAAGGAAAACCAAGGCTGACCACCAGCATTCTTCGGATCTGACTTTGGAGGAGGCGACGGGAACGCAGGGCTGGATCAGCCAAAACCGCGTGGGGAGGCCCAGAGGACGCTCCCGCAAGGCTGCACTGCCCCTGGCCTTGCCCGCCCCGCCACCTCCGTACCCCCTCCCGCCCTCCCTCCCAGAGCAGCCCCCACCACCCCCCTACGCAACTGTCCATCACCCCGCCGCTCATTCCCCGTTTCCTCCTTCCCGGCCCCGATCCCGCCAGCCCTGCCCCTTCCCGCCCCCGGCCCCTCACCCGGCAGGGCCATCCCGCCGCTCCCGCCGCCTCGGCCCGCGTCTGCACCGACGTCTCTCCCTGCCGGAAGGCTTTGCACGGCGCACACCCGGACCGTGCCACTCACAGGGAAGGCGGGGGATCTTAGTGCCCCTCGGGGGGAGGCTCGAGGAGGGACTGCAGGTGTGTGGAGAAGCCCTCGTTTTTTTCCCAAAAGACGTCCTTTCTCAGTGACTCCCGTAGAGACTCCGGCCGGGGACTCATCTCTTCGTCCCTCCTCCTGGCTTGGGCAGCCTCACGCCCCCCTTCCCAGGGCTGTGTATAGGTGCCCAAAATGGCTGGCGGCTGTGCGCGGTAGGAAGCGCTGGATGAGCAGCGAAGTCCAGGGTCGGGAGCGGGCGGGTGTTCTGTAGTCCCACGGTCCTTTCACCATGAGCAACATCTACATCCAAGAGCCGCCCACCAACGGGAAGGTGAGGCAGCCGGGGCGAAGGTCGTGGAGAAGTTGTATGTTGCAGGGGTATGGGGGGGCGCGGGTTGTGTGCCTGTGTGGTGGTGCTTTTCATGCTGGGCTCGTTTGGTTAAAGTTACTCTGAGGTGATGTCGCCCTTAAGGACGTTACCAGAGTCGTAACACGAGGCGTGATATGTGGATACATAATACAGAGGAATCCCTGGAGCATTTAATTTCATTTCCTCTCTTCCCGATTATATCTTCACGCCCTTAATTTTGTTACGACCTCTCACTGAATGTAATGGTAATACTTGTAAGAGAGAAATATACCTTTGGGGATTTATGGCTTTTTTTCCCGCCCTGTTGTTTCATTATGAAGTGATAAAGAGTATCTAAGTTTCTGTCATGTGCCACGTACCAGCCACGTTATTGTATTATATTATATTATCGTGGCTAGGCTTCTCGAACAAAGATTTGGGAAGGACTCTACCCACTCTTGTTACAAGCGTGTTGGTGGCTAAAAAGGCCAATGCGAGATAGACAAGTCTGGTTGCAAAAGGCACAGCAGAAGGACTCCTTAAGTGGTATATTCTACAAGACACGATTCTTTCTGCGTTGTCTTTTCTCCTCAAGAGTGATCCTGCATGTGTTCTCAGAGGAAGCAGCAGCGTTATAGATGGTGTGTCTCCAGACCTCCCGATTGGAGGCCAGAGTAGATCAGTTATGTTGATCAATATGGCCAAAATGTTGTTTCAGGGAGTCCTTGTATCTTCTCTTCAGGGCTTCTCTCTTGCGGCAGCCGGTGGCAAGTTCACCATAAAGCAAGATCTTAGGGAGGCGGTGGTCCTTCATCCTGGAGACGTGTCCTGCCCAATGCAGCTGTGTTCTCAGCAACTTGTGATTGCTGCTTGTTCTAGAACAGACTTATTAGTCACATAATCTGACCAATCAATCCTAAACATCCACTGGTCAGATTATTTTATACATTCTTACTATACATATATGTTCAGAGTTGTATCTCAAGTTCTGGAAATGCTATCTAGAACTAACAATAGCTATACAACACATTTAAATGTATATCACTGTTACTAATATACTAAATTCAGATGTATTTTTAAAGTAAGCAATGGTATTCTTTGATCACTGACTAACTTACAATAAAACTGATGATGCACTTATCTGTATTTTTGTAGGTTTTGCTGAGAACAACAGCAGGAGAGATAGATATAGAATTATGGTCAAAAGAAGCACCAAAAGCATGTAGAAACTTCATCCAGCTTTGTATGGAAGGTAATGAGGGGATAGCAGTTGTTGAAACTACTTCATATGAAATCTTCGTGCCTTTTTTGTAACATAGGGGTTATAAACATGTTTTAACCTTAATACTTCAATAAGTTTATTTCTATTTAAAAATTATTAACTAACACTCACACGATGTTTTTCAAGGTTACTAATGAACCTAGTGGAGAAAAAAAATTGGATAGTTTTCTCAACTTAAGCAGATGATGCAGTGTTACTGAAATGGTGCCTGTCAGAGGCTTGGAAAGGCTTACTTTCAACAAGTCTCTACACAGTATAACTTCTTTAGTGTGTGTATAAGATGGCACTGATGCAATATTGGATATCCTCCAAAATTCTCATTTCTGTGTCACCATATTTACTACCTTTTCTTTTTTTTTTTTCTGTGAGTGTTTCTGATTTTTTATTTGCTGTATTTTTTTGTTGACAGAAGCTCTGTAAAGCTCTCCACTGAAGCAGCGGGTACCAAAATAAGAAGCTCCCTCTTGGGAAACTGTAACAAAAATTTGTGAAGGACTTGATGCCTTTATGTTTTCTAACTGCTGCTATTATCCCGTTTTTGCATTTATAGAGTGGCTAAGAGTTCTTTTCGCCTTCATCTGTTAAGCAGAAATAGCAGCCTAGGATTTGTGCCTCCAGCACAGATCCAGCCTGTTCTGTGTTATTACACCTATAGTTGAAATTTTTTGACATGGTAAATCAGTTTCTTAGCCCTTGGTAAGAATTCACTTATCCTCAGTGGACTTTTTTTCCTTTCTGATTTTTTTCTAACTGCTGTGTAGTATCCTATTCTTTGTATAGTACATTAGAGTATTTCTTGTGAGTCTCCTGGCATATAGCCACCCATGACTATATCTAGTTATGCTGTGACATTTGCAGACCCTGCTTTGTCTTACAGCATGCTGCAGATTTATTTTTGTTCAAAAATAATAATAATAAAAAATAATAATAATTAAAAAATCAACCAGAAATATATGTCAAGTAAAGTTTTCATTCCTTTTGTTTTCTTATGATCATGTAACCTTTATCAGATAGATAGATAAGATAGATTAGATAGATAGATAAGAAGATAGATAAGAAGATAAGGAGAAAAATGTACCACTAATTTCATTTTGCGAAAATTATCAGTTTAGGCACAGTGTAAGTAGTGAAAGCGGACCATATGTGTTCTATACTGGTCCATGGAAGTGCTAATCATCTGATATATGAATATGGCTGATGTTGTATGTGAGACATTGTGTGAGGCAGAGCATAGTAGTTCTAGCTCTCCTTTTAAATGGATGCATTGTAATTGTAGTATCATTCCAGTAAAAAAACTTAAAAGCGGAAAAGAAAGTAGTTGATCAAGATCATCTTGGTAGTGATGAGTAGGGTCTTTTGCAACAGAAACATATGACAATGTAGGGGTTTTTTTGTAAGACTGTGTGGAATAGAAGGGAACCCAGTGGCATCAGCAAAATCTACTGACAGTACTTGCTTTCTGGGACTTCAGTCTCTGGACATCCCTGCATGATCTATATGAAAGTTTGATTTTGAGACCACTAACATGTATTTAATCTTTTATTCTTTTTTCCTCTTTATTTTAGAGTATTACAATAACACAATATTTCACAGAGTAGTGCCTGGCTTTATAGTGCAGGGAGGTGATCCTACTGGTACTGGATCAGGAGGAGAGTCAGTCTATGGAGCTCCCTTCAAGGTGTGTCTCTGTATATCTCATGCATTAATTTTTGGTTATTTGCCATCTGTTGTTCTTTCTGCCATGTTATGTTCTGAAAAAGCAAATGTTGTATGAAACATGTGCAGTATTTTATTTCACATGCTGCTTCAGTGTGTTTGAATATGTCTTTTTGAACTGAGAGTTCTTAAATCTAGCTATTCTGATATTATGATAAATGTATAACCATATTAGCAGGAGCTTCACGAAAGAAAATTGGGGAGACGAAGAATGAAGAGTAAGTCTTGATATATGACAACTCAGAAGTGTTTGTGCACGTTATATCTCATTTAGCAAAGGTCTCTGAAGGCTGTATATGTGTCCGTTGGTATTATTGTTATCATCATGGTTCATCACTTAGCCAGGAGGGTCAAATCCTGAGTGAAGCTAGGCGGGCTCAGCGGCTGTGTTCTGTCCTGCCTGATATTTTATTTCAGATGTGGGAGGCTCATGACTGAAGGTGCATAACCTGACGCTGGGCCTTGCATCATCTTGCCCCTTGTACATTTGGCATGAATGTGAAGTTTTGGGAGGGAATTTTAACTAAGCAGAGAACAAAACAAGTATTACCCATACTGTAGTAGCATTGCTGCTTAAAATTAATACTATCTCAATATAGCAGTGTTTAGAATTGTGATGTTATCATGGTATTCATGTATTACTCAACACTTTCTCTTTGCTTTGAAAGGAGTCCTATTTTGCCTTCTTATGGTAAAGAAAATGTTCTTCCTATGGATTTTTGCATTAATGTATTATTACAACCTCTTATTGTGGTTACTTTCAGTTACTTTACATGAATTATGATTTTTCGCATAAATACAGTGATTCACAAGAATGGTACTTTTAGATGAAATGTATGAAATGCAGTTACTTTTTAAAACACTTCTGATTTTCTTAATGTTGGGGGGTAATGAAAGCAAATAGAAATAATGAATAACAGTTGATTTTTAGGGAACAATTGGAAAAATAAAATTAACAAGACAGAAATTTGAGGATTTTTATTAAATAATATGTCTTTCTGTTATTGATTTGTCAATAAACTTATTTTGTCAATTAGTTTCTAATTTTTTGTTTGGTGTTCATTGGTTATGTGTTTGTGGTTTCTTTTGAAGGTTGTTCACTTGCTTGCATTATTGTAGGCACACAGGATTAAAAATATTGGCTAAAATAATTTTTGCTGCTCAAAATAGAAACTTTTAAATATAATTGTGGCACTAAGTTTGAAAATACTTTGGATTTATTACTGTCTGAATTTTAAAAAAAAATTTAACAGCGTATTTTCTGTGTGTGCATGTTGATGTATATAAGCCATAGCTAAAGAAGTGAAAAAAATAATTACAGACTTAAATGGTACTGTTTTCTCTTCTGTTTTGACAGGATGAGTTCCACTCACGACTGCGATTTAATCGAAGAGGACTTGTTGCTATGGCAAATGCTGGGCCCCATGATAATGGGAGTCAGTTTTTCTTTACACTGGGTCGTGCAGATGAGCTTAACAACAAGCACACAATCTTTGGAAAGGTCTGCTATGTGAACTAGAGTCCCAGTTTAAATTTGACAGAAGCTACTATAAGTTTCTCTGAAGGCTAATTTAGTGTTGTTTGCTGCTACGTACATTTGAAATTTATTTCACTGCTTTCTCAGCTGTCTCCTTTCTCTTTGTTTCCCATATCTGGCAGAAATGTTTCTATGGGTTGTTCCCATTATTCTGTACTTGGCTGTTGTTATTCTTCTAAGTTGTATTTTCATGTTGTGCTGCCTCTAAATATTCTTATTAATATTATTATGCCTCTGTTTTATTAATTAGTTCATCTAATCCTAATGACATTTAATTGTGTGCTTAGATTCTAATTACTCAAGAAGAATCAGGAAAATGTAAAACATAGAATGAATTTACCACTCTTGTGATTTACTTAGAAGAAAATAAACCAAATATTTTTTATTGGTTTTTGTTTTCCTGTTTCATAGCTCAAGAATAAGAACTTGACATCTTCCCCTGCGTACATTCTCAAAACTACCTATATTCCTTCAAGTTTTGCCATGAAATTTAGAAACCCCAAACCTTTGTACATTGTACTTGCTTTCTTTTATAAGTCTTACATGCTTACAGTATTTCCTACATAATTTGTATTTTCAAAATTTCTTACATAATAATTGCCTTGCATTTTGAGGAATAAATAACAAATATTACAGGCAAGGATTTTCAAGCCTTTTTTATAAATTTGCCAGGTTACAGGGGATACAATATATAACATGTTGCGCCTTGCTGAAGTAGAAGTTGACAAGGAAGAGAGACCTCTCAGCCCACACAAAATAAGAAGTAGTGAGGTGAGTACATTCTGGTTTGAAAAGTGATGCTTTAAAATTCAGTGTTCAGAAAACTTGGCATATTGTTTTAAAATACTGTATCATTAAATTACAACAAAATACTTACTAAAGATGTGTCTAAAATTCTGGTTTTTTCACAGGTTTTGTTTAATCCTTTTGATGACATTGTCCCAAGACCAAATAGAAGACTGAAGAAGGACAAACCAGAAGAAGAAACTAAAAAGTCCAAAGTAAAAGGCACAAAGTAAATATATGCAACATAAGCAATGGTTTTCTTTCACCTTTAGTTTGCAGCTTGGCAATTTTTTTGTTTCTATTTCTGCTTTTGAAGCACAAGGCTCTACCAAAATGCAGAGTAATCTTACATAATCTTAGCAAAATTTACTTCCCTGTTTCCAAGGTGGATCTAGTGTCTCTCTTTGAAGTGGTTCCTGTGCATCAGCTGAGCTGTGACTGTTTCATGCATGGCGATAGTTGCAAAAGTAAAAGTTAGCTTGAGTCTTTCCTACCACTTCTTTTGCACTGAAATACTTAGCAAAAGGCAGGCATTTTGACATGGCAGATTTCAGTGTCTGTGAATGAAGATTCATAGTCACAAACAGGCAATGAAAAATAACAGGAAATCTGAAGTGTGCCTGCTGTCAGTTCTGCTGCACAAAAATAAAACATGTTGCAACTGCCTGGTTCCAACGTCACATAAGCAATTAACTCTTGAAAAAAAAAATTAAAGATCATTATTTCTTCTGATTACATTCTGTGGATGTGTGCACATTTGATGCCTTTCCGAGCCATCATATCTTGAACATTTTGTATCTGTTACTTGAGTGCTGCTCTGTTGAGGAAAAAAAATTAAAAATGCAACAGAGCTGTCATCGTATAAGAGTCAGTGGAAGTTACTTGAGTCAGAATTTTTTAAATTGTGTCTTAACATTGTCCAGGTGGTGCTTCATTGTCCTTTTTTGTCTCAGGAATTCAATGGAACATGCTTTGCTAAATATTTACAGCTTGTAGCAAAGCAGCATGTTGTAGTTGTTTGGAATTGGTATATTTAACAGGACAAGAAGTTTTTTGAAATCGTACAGAACATGAAAATAAGATGTTTAAAGATAATGGAATATTACTAAGACTGTATTTAAAGTTTTACTAGAAAATTATTTTTCTCTCTTAAAGAAACTTTAACCTGCTTTCCTTTGGGGAAGAAGCTGAAGAAGAAGAGGAAGAAGTCATTAGAGTTAGTCAGGTACTGTATCAAATTATCCTCATTTTTCTTTTCAACTTAATTACCTTTCTGCATGTTTGTGAAAAGCTTTAAAGTTCTTAGTCTTGTTCTTTTCTATGAGTTTTGAACAATACTAGAAATTGCTTCGGTTTTTAGGATTCTACTGTTTTAACATTTTGATAAAAACAGAGGTTTTTATGACTTTAAAGGTGCCTTCAGTTACTGCAGGGAATTCCTACATTTCCATGAACATATCGTTTTATAGTATAGTTCTGTGTCTCCTGTTTAAAATTCATGTAGGTGATAGGTACTTCATTCCTCTTCAGCTCCTTAATTTAAATTGTGGGATTTTATGGTAAAATACTTGAGTTTTGAAGATCATCTTGTGCATTGCCAGTGCATTCTTAGTTCTTATGTGTATTCATTATTCTGTGTGCAAAATGAAGTGGGGGTACTGTGGAGAAAATAGTCCATTATCATAATTTAATGTTGCACTCTTGCGAATTGTTCACCTTCACAGAACTAGGGCTGCATAGGTAGTCTTTGATCGAACACTTCCTTCCCTGACTTTGCAACTTAAATAAAGTTAATTTAAAAACTTTTCAGTAAGTTGTTACTCTTGTTTCTACCGCCGACCAAATAATTTCACTAGAGCCCTAGGCTTTCTACAGTTCAGGTACCTCTCTGCTTCAGATAGTGAACAGGGTACATGATCCTGAGTCCTGTACCACATAAGTGAAAAATGGTGGTCAGTCCTCAGGAATTAGTTAAAATACAAAAGAAAAACAGTGACTAATGATGGACAATATTACAGTGAAATGATGTCAGTCAGGATGACAGCAGAGTAGTTTTAAGTATTTTTCTCTTTTTCAAGTTGCCAGTCAGACTAACTATACTTGTTTTTCTTAATATGCTCATCTGCGGTTCTACTCTTGATATATGTCTGGCTTTTAATACTGCATTTAATTCAGTTGCTTTGATGTTCTTTCTTTCTATGCCAAATACTTGCTTTTCAGTTTAAAATTATCTAAATAGAATGTGGCTTTCATGATAAGCCTAATTTCAGTGTTGTCATGCTGTCTTTCAACTCAGCCTTAAAATCTCATTCTCCTGTTTGTCATGACTAAATTATGGACTAGCTGTAGCTGGATAAGTAACCACATCAACTGTTTATGAAAAAATTCTGTTCATTCTTTACAACAAAATAAAACCTTCTTTTCTAAACCTCACTGCTTGTTCCTAAAAGGTCTAGATCAGTATCTTTGTAGTTCTGGACGTTACCTTAATGTCGATTGAGTTAAAGTACATGAACGTCAGCACTAACTTTCATTCTCTTGATATGACAAATGGAAGGTCAAAGTTAATAATGAGATCCTTTGACATTTACAAACTCAAAATCCTTCTATGAATTGCAGTAAGTCTTGCTTGTTTCGGTGTAAAAAGGGTGTACTTTGAAGGAGAGAGTTTGAGGAAAGTCTGCAAGTAACTGAGGAATCCTCTAATAGATCTGGGAAAAGGGAACATTTTCTGTTAATTTTTAGTGTAGTGAGGCTGAGCCTAAAATTTTTCGAGGAGCAAATGAAAACTCAATTTCAGGTGTTTCAGGGTATCTACACTTAGTCTACACTAGGGAATTTATTTTGCCTTTGCTGCAATGCGTTATCAGCCTCTTATTTCTGAGGCTGTACAAAGAAGGGCAAGAAGAATAACTAGGGATATGGATCAGAGTAGCTTTAAAATTTAGAAAAAGGAGAAAAGAAGGAAATTACGAGAACAATTTTTTCGTATTTCCTGCAGTATGGTGATTGAGACACAAAAATAAATTAACAAATAAACATACAATTAAAAATGTATTTCTCCCTCTTGTAATTTAGGTTGTGAGCATTTATGCCACAAAACATGATTAAAATTATAAACGCTTTCAAAAAGAAATTAAATGAGGGATTAGGGCCATTGGTGTCATTTAAGTGTTACAGGTCAAATTGTGTCTTCTGTAACAGGGGAGTCTCTAAATTGATATATTATAGAGAGTATGAATCTTAAGAGAGAAAATTTGTGTACCTCAGGTGGTTATAGGAGGCAGAGATGGCAGGGTTAGAGAAGACTGTCAAGGAGGGGCAAGAGCAGAACACCTACATGAGGGAGGGTAAGCGAAAAAGTAAAAGTGATTCCAGCACAGGCAGTGTGCTTACCAAGAGGGGTACAATCCCACAGCATCTGGATATAGCAGACAGAGTTGGTTCCTCGTAACAGGGTCCATCAGCAGTCCTGAAAATGACAAGCAAGAACCAAGGCTGAGGTCCCCAACCACAGAGTCCAGTCAGGAGCAGCAAGAGATGGGAACAGAACAGAGGACTGGAGACAAGTTTACAATGTGGGTCCAACAGGCTTATCTAGAATAGACACATGTATACTTTCAACATTGTTCAGGTGGTGAGTATATTCTTAGGCCTGAGCTGGAATGGTGCTCATGGGCACAGGAGCTCCCGGTAAAACCCTTCAAGGCCACAAACCCTGTTAGTTCACTCAGGGATCTGACAGTGGGCCCCCCACTGGTTGTTGATTAGTGTTTGAACTGAAGCTTTTGATGTCCAAACTGCTGATTGTCTGTACTTGTTTGGAGCACTTTACAATACACCCGCCCCCACTCCAAACACACACACCACTCTGTTGCTGAATGTGTTAGTCTTTGTTTTCTACATAATAAAAAGTTGAAGTTGTGTTTAAATGGGTAAGATCTGTCCACACAATTACTGTCCTCCTGGAAGAATTATGCAGTGCATCTGCAATGGAGACATTCGGGTAACAATACAGACTGTTTCTATAGTAGAGATTTTCACTCTGATTTCAATCTGAAATTGAAGTATATTTTTCTTTTTTTTTGGATTATCATGGGGAATGCTTTTATACTGTAGTCTTTCTGCCAGAAGAACTAATGTATTGTTAGATTTATTTGACTCCTTGTGTCAGTAGATGATTCCTGCAGGATGTATTCCAGGTTGATATATTGCAGTTTGTTAATTTCTTTTTTTTTCTCCTAAGGATCTAATTAGTGTTCTTCCAGTTAATAAGTACTGTCTTGTGCATGGTAGTTCTTTGAGTTGTCATGTGCCATTCTTGGAAAGTCAGGGTCTTACCTCTTCATTCACTCAAGTGTATATGTGCTAGACTGTATCTTTATGATATGTGATTATTGGCATGACTAAACAATCTCTTTCTTATTTTTTTCCTCTCTTTGCTTTAAAACTAAGTGCACTGGTATTGCAAAAATAGTTTTTAAATCCATGGAGTCAATTTGATGCTTCTCTTTCTGGAACACTTTCTCTGTTCTTCTGCTCATAAAAATGTTTATGCTTACTAGTTAGATGAAAACTAACAAGAAACAAGTTGCCTTTTTCTTACCATAACCGTTTTTCACTATCTATCCTCTTAAACACTGAAATAAATATTTTTCCTTTTTTTTTTCTTTTAACAGAGCATGAAGGGAAAAAGTAAAAGTAGTCATGATCTACTGAAGGATGATCCACATCTGAGCTCAGTTCCTGCTGTCAAAAGGTTAACATATGATTTCCAGTTTCCAGAACAGATTTACTTTCAAGTTGTTACACCCGATTAACATCATGTGTACTCATTGTTTGTCTGTCACTCTTTAAGGATTTAAGAATACCAGTGCTGGATCTGAGAAAAAATTTCTCTAACCCACTGTCACCAACACTGGCTATCAGTGGATGCCCAACAAAGAATTAAAGCAGAGCAAGTGTCATGTTTATCAGAGTGGTTTCCCAGCCTCCATCAACTTTCATCTCAAGGGACTGTCAGAGTTTGATGTGGTTCATCTATTTAGTAATCTTAAATAGAGCTCTCTTCAAAATATGTGTTAAGTCCCTTGTAAAATTATTTCTGTTCACACCATCCGGTCTGGTACAGGAAGAAGTATCTCCCCTTTTTGTTCTGAACCTGGCTGCTGCCAGCATCATTTGATAAATTCTAACTCTCATTCTGGAAGAGACAGTGAGCAGTCAGTCCCTTTATACCTCTCTTTACCACAATACTTTCTTAGACCATCTCTTTTCTAGCCTAAAATTTTGAAAGTTTACTCAAATTTTCTTCATGCAGAAGTTTTTCTCCACCATGGTTATTCTTGTTGCTCTTCCCAACCCTCTGACCCTGCTTATGCTCAAAAGTATCTTTTTTTTTTTTTCAAATCTAAAAAAACACATCAAAAATGAGGTGAATCATAAATCTGTATGCTTGGATAAAGCTGGGTTTCTTCTCTATTTCTTTTTAATATTTGTTAAATTCTGATTCTAACCACAGTCCATATATTTTCTTTCAATTTTCTCATCTTAACACTTAACTCCAAGAATTTGCTTATCATAAAATTGTGGAGTAGTTTACTTTGGAAGGGACTATTAAAATTTACTGCATCCAAACCCCATGCAACGGGCAGGGACATCTTCAAGTAGATCAAGTTGCTCAGAGCCCCATCCAACCTGGCCTCAAATGTTTCCAGGGATGGGACATCTACCACCTTTCTGGGCAGCCTGTTCCAGTGTCACCACCCTCATCGTAAAAAATATCTTCCTTATATCTAGACTGAATTTACCTTCTTTTAATTTAAAACCACTACCCCCTGTCATACCACAACAGGGCCTGCTAAAATGTCTGTCTCAGTTTTTCTTGTAGAGCCCCTTTAAGTAGTGAAAGGCTGCAGTAAGTATTCGAGTCTTCTCCAGGCTGAATAACCCTGACTTTCTAAGCCTTTCGTCATTGAAGAGGTGGTCATCTTCATGGCCCACCTCTGGAGTCCTTCCATCAGGTTTCTGTTTTTTTCTGGGCTGAGTATCCCAGAGCTGGATTCAGCAGTCCAGATTGGATCTCATGAGAGCAGAGCAGAGGGGGAGAACCCCCTCCCTTGGCCTGATGTCCATACTGCTTTTGATGCAGCCCAAGATACAGTTGGTTTTCTGGGCTTCAGTCATGTATTGCCAACTCATGTCCAGCTTTTCATCCACCAGCACCCCATGTCCTTCTTGCAGGGCTGCTCTCAGTCCATTCATCCCCCTGTCTGTATGGATACCAGCAGTTGCCTTGACCCAGGTGCAGCACCTTATTAATGTAATTTATTACAACACATTTAGAGTTTCTGTGATGGCCTTGGTTACTTATTGATTGCCTAGAGCACACTTCAAAGCCTTGACTTTTGTGACCCATTTGATATTCCTTGCTTTTTCTCTAATGTAACTTCTTCTTTTAATTGTGGGACAGAAGAAGTTTCAAGGCTTTTTGTTATTAATTTGTGTTAATTAACAGTGGCTATGTTAGCTTTAGTATATTCAAATAGATTTCTTTTTTAATTCACTAAACTGTAACTGTATAACAAATTAAAATTTTGTTGTTAAGCTAAATTTGAGAATGCCTGTATAAGGAAGACTTTCCAAAAATAAGCTATTTGGAATTAAATGCTTTTATTGTTTGATATATGAAATCAAAACCATCTTAAGTGAGTTTTGATGGGTTTTTTCTTTTAACTGTATACATTATTGTTTTGCTTGGATAGCTCAAGATATGGTTAGACTTCATCCATTGTATGAAAGTCCATAGTTTTAAACATTTCTAACTAGGAAAAATTGTGATAGTCAAATGATAGAAGATTATATTAATTGATACTTTTAAGATGAATGTGATGATGACACAAATGACTAAGTTGACTAAAATTTCAGGTAGCTAACCAAACAAAATTTTTTATTTAAGAAATGGGTTTTTTAAATGGTATTTTAAATCTCCTCTAGAACTTCAAAGTAATTACATTTTTTTCTTTTTTTAGTGGAACAGCAAGTGAGGAAAAGGATTTGAGTGAGGTAAGTAACACTTTTTTACAAATAAGTCTGTTTTTTACTGTGTGCAAATTAGATTTTCTTGGGAGAACAAATGCTACTTTAGAGATTTTTGAGAACTAGGTCAAGTCAGATTTCCAGCAAAAGCTGGAGGCTCTTTCAGAGCTCTGAGGTTTGGCCATTTTGAACATTCACAGCAAGATAGAGTTAGCACACTACCTACTGTATTTTATAGAAACTGCTTCTTCTGTATTTCAGTCAGTAAAGTAAGTGTATGGGATTATGGTATATGGGTTATGTACCACAGAGTGGCAAACCACCAGCATGATAAAAACCTTGAAATTGCTTCTAAAAAAAAGTTACGATTAAGTTTGTCATGAATAATGATATAACTGCAATATTTGAGGGTGAGTCTGCTTATGAGCGAGAATCCTGTTGGAAAGGTTTCTTCCAAGAAAACAAAATTTCAATGCATACTTATCACTTAAATTGTATTGATGAAGACTGCCACCTCTGAAAGACATGAAATCTGAATAATCAAGCAGTAACATTCAACTAAACATGGAGGGTATTCTAAATACAAGAAAATTGTCATGGTTCAGAGCAAGCTCTCTAGCTGTCTCTGTCTCTAATCATAGGTCATGGGAGTGCGCCTTGGAGTTGCTGTTGAGACAAGGATAAAATATTTGACTAGGAATATAATCTCCCGTTCCCCAGACTGAATCCTGAAAAGTGCTGTTTTATATATCTATCCATCATGCACAAGTACTAACTATACTGTTCCCTGACACACTGTGGAAGTAAAGGAAGACCATAATCTGTCCAGTTCTTCTGCCTAAAAAAAAAATCTGCTTGCACCCTGTTCCCTCCTGCTTTTTCCAGAAGGCATAGTATGAGTTCAGTTTTTTTGACTCTTCTCCATTGTAATTCCTTCTGTGCAGGAGCATTTAAGCGTTAGAAGTTTTTGGAGAATGCTATTTAATTAATAATTCCTCAGATGTTCAAATAGCCCTTTGTTAAGTGAACTGGATTCAGGGAGTACAGAACGTGGACGTGTTAGGCTGAAGAATAAAAATTTAAATAAATATACCTGATTAATCTGAAGTAGGAAATAGGAAGACTTTTTTTTTTTCCTGGATAGGTATTCTCCTTAGATTTCATTTCATTGAAAGATTTTAGTTAGGATCTAGCATTTCAGGCAGTTACTGGAGTCTTGTGAAGTGGTACTAGTATTTTATCATCTCTCTTAGAGTTATTTCAATTAACATGTCACAGGATCACTTTCGCATTTACACGGCTGCGACATGTTGGTAGTTTTATAGCCAATCATATGGTCACATAATTCTTCCAGATCTCCCTGCATTCCCCAACAATCCCTAGCATATAAGAGAAACTTATTAATATTCCCTAAGCACCTGGCCTTGCTGTTCATGCTATTAAATATCATCCTGTTTCTCTTACTGCAGTCCTCAAAGTCATACATTTCATTCTCTGAGAGTCAGACCCTTTGTATTAACAACACCGTATAGCTATTTCTTAAGATGCTTTTTGTACCCAAAGCATTATGTGAAATGTGTTCACAAGATTGAAAATTTTTTCCCCAACAGTATAATTTCTCCTTTTTGCACAATTTGTTTTCCTCTCCCTATTTGTCAATGAGTTGCTGAACAGTAAGGTTTGTGCAGTATTATGTACAAATAAAACTTGATATCCATCCCCAAATTCAATAACCTTTTTAAACAGGAAAATCATATTTCATACAATAGCCATTAGTCCTTCTGTCACAAAGTATCTCATTACATTTTAATTTTCATAGTAAAGAGGAGAATAGGGCAACTCCACCCAGATAATAACAGCAGCAAAAAGTAGTACAGCTTTCAGGCAGGCAGTTTTCCATTTCTGTGTCACATGGGGAACACCCATCATCCAACAGAACAGCCCTTTTGAGGTGTCAAATAGTTCAGTCTGGGTGGAAATGTGTTAATTCTATTAGTTGATAATGAGACTTCTGAAAAAGAGGAGTCTAAAAGATAGAAGGTCAGGTGGAGTTAATGAGACAGAAGAGGGACTGAAAGAGAAGACTAGGCAGAAGAAAAGAGTTGAGTTGCAGAAGGGAAGAGATTGAGGAAGAAGGTTATATCCTATTTTCTCAGTTTTCTAGAAGAAAACCAGTAAAATCCTGTGCAAAGTGAGGGTAATATTAGGTTTGGGAAGTAGGGGATTTAGCTCAGTAGGAAAAGTTGAACTATTTTGTCTCTCCCATTTTAAAATACAATCCATGGAACTCCTCTCCTGTTACTCAGATTTCTGTAATTTTTACTAGCTTACTAATTAGCAGTTGCAATCTGTCCAGAGATTGCTGGTTTTATTCCAGAAGTTCTCCTATCCAACTGTTTCAGTGAAATACTCTTACCTAAGCCCTAGCCAAATCTCCACCTCAAATACAGTCATGTCGCTTTCTTTTCTGAATTCTGCTCCCTGCCTTTTAGGGCTGTAGTCACCCATCTCCCTTACAATTTGTCAAGTAAGCACATCCTTCAGAAATTTTCATTATCTCCTTTGTCAAACAATACCTTTCTGGTAAATTAAGGGAAATGCTCATCCTGTTCCACTTTTCTCTTTGTCTGTTTAAAAAGAGCAGACAAAACACCCAGAACAACCTTTCAGTTATTTCACTGGAAAATATTCAGCTCTTTTACTGTGCTAAATATTCAGAGATTTCTTTTTGTATTCCTGACTGGTCTTCTCTTGCCTAAATCTCAAATCTAAGTATGGTCATCTGAAGATTCCTAAATAGTGACTTAAGTACAGCATCTGAAATCCAGCTCTTGATTTTTCTCTTCTGTTCCCAAAATTGTGCCCCTTGCTGCTTTTACTTTTCTACCCTCTCTCCCTCCATGTTTATGGACATGGTCTTCATGGTGCTCTTCCTCCTAACTGTCCATCACACCCAGGACATACACATGGTCTTCAGAGTGTTCCTTTCCAAGAGCTTACATCCTGGCTGTCTCCTGGATACAGTTCCCAGGAACACCATTTTTAAGTATCCTTTCTCTGTGTGGTTAAAATTAGTCATGTAGTATCTTACACTTTTCTTTTGCTGATTAGCATCACACCAAAGTAAAAGTAAAAAGATACACTATGTAATCTTTGAGCTGGCATTCTTCCATTAAGGTTCATGCAGACTTCCTTCTTCAAGGAAGAAAGTAATCAAACTTAGATCCCTTCATCTGATCAGGCCCCATTTTCATTCTACAATTATTTCTACCTCCAAATGTCTTCGAACAAGGTAGTTTATCTCCTTTTGCCCTCTGCTAGGACCTGTGTAGCAAGTTGGGATGATTGATTCCACACGTTTTCCTGACTGGAGCCTGTTTTGATCAACTTAGTATTTGTAAATTTCCTCAGAGAGACTGATGGGCTAACCTCTTCCATCCCATCATGACTGTAGTATAGCCCTGTTGCAGGCAGTTCTTGAATTTTGTTTTTCTTTTAGTGGAAAATGAAAGTTTAGTGTATTGCCTTGTTCAAATTTTTGATTTGTGAACAGTGACCAGAGTAATATCACATTGCTATGATGTCATCTGTAGACCTGTAAGAGTTGATAGTCTACAATAGATTGGTTTTAATTTTTTTAACCATACAAAAAAGATGTAATTCGTGTATGAAAAACTATTATATTTCATTTTTGTTTGTTCCCTTTGAAGCAAATTTTTTCAATTTGTTTGAAAAGTTTGATTTGAAATGAAGTATTTTTCTTTGGAAGAGATTACATTTATAAGAAAAAATTTCCATATTCAACATTTTGTAGTAAAAAATCTAAAGGAGTTTTACCATTTCAAATCAATAAAGGAGGAAGAAGAACATGATGAAGATGCTGATAGTGTAGACAATGAAACTGCTAGTCATGAGAGATCTCAAATAAAGGAACGCATTGCCAAGAAGTTGAAAATTGATACAAGTGAAAATGCTAAACAGCAATCTGAAGAGGAAGAAAATAAGCCAGAAAAGAAAACAACTAGTCGCAGGTAAGGGTTGTTTTATTTGTTTTGGTCTTTTTTCTTTATGTTATTTACAGGTAAAGGTTTTCTTCTCAATTCCAGTTTTGCAGTTATAATGTTGATAGGGTAAGTGTTACTTAAAAGTACTGCCCCCTGCCCACCTCGAACTGTGGAAGATGAGCTTGCCTATTGCTTTCTCATTTCTTAGTTTTGTTTGGCAGTTTGAACCAAGCAGGTAAGTTACATTTTGTTACACTCAGCACTTATTGATACCTTCTATGGGAGTTTTATTTTTCCCTGTGAGTCAGAAATGAAGAGCATTTGTCTTTGTCATGCCTTACTTTGTCTTTCTGCTCAGTTGTAAGATGGAGTTTTGTAGCTTTATCTGTGATAACACATAGTAGTTGTCCATCACTGAGACTTGCAGAAAACAAAGGCTTCCTAGCCATCTGGTGAAGTCTGGTTTAACAGAGTAATCATTCTTGCAGTGTACCGGCTTTTCCACACTGTAGTTGGTTTTTCTTTACGGATATAAAAGCGTTGGGTTCCTGTCTCGTAGTTTAGTTGTGCCAGTCTTTGTGAATGTCTGTACTGATTAGCACTCAATTTTCAGTGAGTGAATTTGTTTTCTTGGAGTCTTGTGTCTTGACAGTCTTTCTTGCAGAGTGGGTTTGGGAATTTCTGCCAAATAATGTTGAAATTGCATAAAAACACTCATCACGTATGCAACTGATGAGTAGTGGCTCTGATGTCAAACTTACTAGGAATTATTATCCAGTATTTCAATAAATATGGATTCCAGAAGTTACTGAAAAATTAAGACCTTGCAGTTAAAAAGTTAAATGTATAAGTTTACTTATTCAGTGAAGACTTACGGGGGAAACATCAGAAAGGTGGTTTAGCTTTTGTGCTCTTAACTCTGCGCAATAGCTCTAGAAACTAAAATGTTTGTGGGATTTAAGTGGGAAATTGTGTCCTTTTCTACGTCTTCCCCACTATTGATTTGCATCTCAGAGTCACGTCAGGTACAGTCAAGAAACCTTTGTAATTTGAGCAAATCCAAATTGGTTCCACTTACTTTTTCTCAGGCCTAGATGGTGTTACTTCTGAAGTTCCTCATAATTTTATGTTTGCTGAAGAGAGGACTCAGTACACTTAATAGCTGGAGATATACAAGCAAGAGCATTTGACATCAAAGACCCAGCACAATAACAAAAATAAAGATACAGTAAACAAAACCTGTAATTTAAATGTATATTAGATATTCCTGTCATGTGATTTCCTTTTAGTTAGAGGCAAGGCAACCAACTTTCATACTTAGTCAGACTTTATGTAGTCAGCAAGATCTGTATGGTCAGTTCTGTAAACTGATGTTAATCCATTTCTTTTGGAACAGCACGTAAATCTGATCTTTTGTAGTCATGTGACGATATTGTGCTGGTTTAAAGGTAAACCAGCAGGGGAAATGAACTCAACTCAAAAGAGAGATTATAAGTCAGAATAACAATTTAATAAAATAATACAATAAGTATGATTATACAGACAAACAATTGGTTTTAACCCACAAAACTCAAATGTATAACCCAGCACCCTGGGGCATGAACAGAGTGGTGTTCTTTGGCCCCCTTGAGTCCAAAGTAAAAGGAGAGGGGAAAACCTGTTGCAGTCTGGTTGAAAAGTGGTGGTTGCAGTCCAGTCAAGAGCGGTGGTCTGCAGTCTGGTTGGGAATGGTGGTCTGCAGTTTGGTTGAGAGCAGTGATCTGCAGTCTTTCTCTGGATCCCACGAGTGGTTAAAAAAGTCCCAAGACTCCAAGATTATATATCCTCCAGTTCAGGCAGGAATGCTCAGTACCTCCCTCAGGGCGGCGGGTTCTTTAATGGGTGTGAGGACAAGAGTACCCTCCTATCTCACAGGCCTCTTAACACCTAGTTTATAGCCTGAGGAGTCAGGCTCTATGTGCAGATGGTGTAAATGGTTCATTGATACCAGTTTCTGGGAAATGGCATGGAAGGCTATAGAATACACAGTTTTGGGTTACACCCATCCAGTGATGAACTAGTCCCAGTTGTTCTAACTAGGACAGATATGTACACCATGATAAAACTCTAATTCATGAACATTGGTTTTTAGTTTTCATTGTTTCTTTCTCTCTACAAAAGCATGTGAGTCGCAGTACATGAAATATAGTGTCGTGATTTTATGGCTATGTTAGATATAGCTAGGTACTTTTACAAAGAACATATACAAGACATCTTATAAAAACCTGTTGCCTTGTTTTCCTTTCTGATGTCTTTGAAGTTGTGCTGTTTGCTGCTTTGGCAATTGGTGGCTGTACTATCTTTGCTGTAGACAGTTGGTCCACAGGAAATATACTGATGTATACTGATATTGATGAGTATGATAGATAACTTTGATCCCAAAATCTGTTTTCTAGTCCTGTGGTTGAGATTGACACATAATCCCACTGATAAGTTACATAAATATTTATCTAGTGTCAGTTAAAATGGCTTTATATTAGTATGTTGGACAAGACTACATGGTGGTAGTTTTCTTTCTCAAATCTTGCAAACACTGGGCTGACGGTTTTCTGACTGCAGAAAGTAGTTGTTCCTAGTTTTCAATACTCTTGCCTTCAGTGATTGATTAGTGTTGCACCCTAATAATGTTTGTGATAATGCCCATAATATTCT
Organism: Manacus candei; assembly: GCF_025592945.1. NCBI lineage: Eukaryota > Metazoa > Chordata > Aves > Passeriformes > Pipridae > Manacus > Manacus candei. The sequence continues at coordinate 7,845,073 of NW_026138072.1, read as the reverse complement.
CCAATACAGAATAAGTTTAAGCTTCTCAGATTGAATGAACTGTTCTTGATCATGGAGACTGAACAAATACAGATTAGTGTTAAATAGCTGTATCAGATAGTAGAGGCAAGGATTCAGAAATTTGAAAGGACTCCAAGAAGCTCTGTGAAAAAGAACCTTGAAGTATATGCCAGCAAAATAACATCCTAAGAATACCAAGAAACTTTGGAATCTGTTTGTATTTACTACCTACCTGTACTACCTACCTGCCCACTAATCATTTTAACTATCTCGGGGGCTTTATAGGGGTGGCTACTGGAAATAAAATGGTCTAAGGTGTAATAGCAAGTTTGTAGCATGAAGGAAACACAAAGCTAGAGGATACCCTTAGGAATGAGATAGTCAGTGCCCAAGCTTGCATGATGTTTTGTCCTATTTTCAGAGACGTGCATAGTAAGTCTGTAAGCTGCTGGCTCTGATTGTGGTTATTCCATTCTTTCAAGGTAACAGTAGTAGTATTATAGCCAAATGGGTTGTCTTAACTCAGAAGAGGCTTTTATGGGTTGTATTTTTAGCAGTTGGGAGTTATAGCCTTGGGTGACACTGCTTAGTATCACAAGTATCATAAATTTCTAGACTTACTGTTTTCCAAATAATTGTCTGACATCCTCTGGCATGAAAGTCAAAGCCATTACTGTTTGTAATAAAGTGTTATTAAATTAGAGGTCTGATGAGATAAAGTAAGATAAACAACATCAAGTTTCATTGTCTGAAATAGTGACTATTTTCTAATGTACTGGAGATGGTAGATAATATACTCATGGGTGTTCACCACCCACTGTAGTCGAAGTCTGTGCTGATCAGAGGCAGAGATGTGGGAGGTGCAAACATCAAGCAAAAAGTTGGATGGACCATACATAGCTTGAGGGTAATGTCTACTAACATATCAGTTGGCCAAGAAACATCTGATACCTATCAAAATTGCTCATCTTATCAGATATTTAAATGTGCTAATAGAATAATTGAACTAAGAATATTTTTTCAATGTACTGTCTTTAATGTGCGTAATTTTTTTTGCAAATCTGTATTCATTTGGATCGGTCCTGTTTCTTTCAATACAAACGCATGTGTGAAATCTGAAGGTTGCACATCTGTTTCAGAGAATCAATATGGAAATAATAGACACCATCTCAAATTCATAGTACTGAGATCCAGTACCACTTCTAAATGCAATCATATTGAAATGCTCAAATGGTGAAAGTAATTTTAGTCATTTCAGTATGCATTTTAACCTTCTGTGTATGTTTTAAAAAATAATTGCTATACTTTAAAATTGTATATTAGATAAGAAACCTCAGGAAAAAGAGTTTCCCTCTAATTCTGGCAAGTTGTTAGAGAAATTCCACAGGTCTGTTGTTTTTTTTATACAGAGCTTAAACCTAGACTTCAAAGTATAGAACAGCTGCTTACATGAAAGAATGTATGGAGATAGAAGTGTTTTGCCATCACTGCAAGAGTAATCAACTTTATCAGCATTGCATTGAGTTTGTAAAATGGCAGTGGCTTAAGATGACCATCTGAAGGCTTCAGAGTAAATAGTCCTCTTCTAGTTTGGTAATTAAAAATATTTTTTTTACAGTTCTTTGTATCCTGTAGGTGGAGCTCTGGCGCTACACATTTCTCATTACCAACTTTAAAAATTTTCAGTGCTTCTTGTTTGCAAGACATGCAGTGTGTAAATTTGTAGAGAGTGTAGTTCGGTCAGTATTTAGCTAGGAAGTGTAGTCTATTCCAGTATTTAGATACATTGCTCCTAACAGTACCTCATCCAGTTTTACATTTTAATTTGTCTGCATTTAGGTTGTAGCAAATTAATTTTTTTCCTGTGGCTTTTTCTGAAATTCACTGCAGTATGCTGTATTTTTTCTTACTTCAACTATTTAAATTCTAATTGAGTCCTTTTGATAAGCTGTACATGTTGAGTTCTTTCAGTCTTTCACTGCAAGACATTTTTTCCAGTCCTCACATCACTTTATGGCTTGGGGTTTTTTTTCTTCTTTAATTTTTCAACCTTCTTTAAAGCACTTTAATCATTAATCTCTTATTAGCCTTGATAGTGCTGTGTACAGCGAGCAGCAACTCTTTTTTTTTTCTTACTTCCACCTCCCTGTTCATTCATAGATTGACCATATCAGTCCTTGCTGGTATTCCACTGATACAATTATGTTGCTAGGTCTTTCTGGATTCTTTTCAGTCATCACTCTCTGAGAACTAGTTTCTCATTTTGTACATTTATTCTGTTTTTTACTTCCTAGATTGTGGCAAATAGCTGTCTTTGGCTTTTGTTTTGTTTAGCAAGCCTAGGTTGCCCAGTAGTTCTGATATGAGAATTTGCTACTCTGACAATTTGTGTAATTTGCTACTAATGAATTTAGTATGAGTTCCCTGGAGTCAATAGATATATTTCTAGTCAGTGGTTAATGTGTCACTGACAACTGTTTTAAGCAGTAACTTTGTAACCCAATTCTTGAAGATGGTCTTTCCGCATGCTTTTTTTTAGAGACTTCCTTACCTGTAAGTACTAGGATGCATATTTTCTTGTTTCACATAGTAAGAGGGTTTATTTAGGCTGACTCTCAAATTAGCCAAGTTAGTTACCAGTCAAGAACTCATGCTGAATTCTACTAAGAAACTCCCCAATGTTACAATCAATACTCTGAAGCCTTTTGGGTTTTGACTAGTGATTTTTCTGTGGGAGGTTTTATTGAATTATTATATTCTAACTTGCTTCAAGAAGTACCTTTTTGTGTGTAGGTAATACAGTACAAGATTTTTTTAGAAAAGGTAAATTTAATAAAATTTAATAAAATGGATGTAAAATTCATTTAACTGTTTAGATGAGCACATGTAAACTGATTAGTTTTCATTTTTGAATGTGTAATGAAACTCATAACTTTAGCTGCAGTTCATTATAATACAGACAAACCTATTGCCCTTTTATCATTACCCTTTAAGTTGAGATTCAAAAGTCTTTGCTGAAGTCCATAAAGTGCCTGCTTTTAGAATAATGAAAAATATCTCTTAGATGCTAAAATGATAGAAGAAAAAAAAAAAATCTGTCAAGTTTATATCACTAGATATACTGTACTGCTGTAAAAGATTATTGCATGAGATTGCCTTGACAGTTGCAATTTCTCCTGCTCTTGTATTTTTTAATTTTTTTTGTATGTTACTGTGCTGCCTACAATTTGAATTTAATTTTCCTAGAAATTTTGGATTCTTACGTGTGAGTGGTGCAGCTGGAGGGAGGGGGTGCCATACAGTGGGACCTTGACAGGTTTAAGAGGTGGACCTGTATGAACCTCATAGAGTGTTATGGGTTGGCAGGGACCTTAAAGATCATCTAGTCCCTGACCCCCGTGCCATGAGCAAGGATACCTCCCACTAGACCAACCTGCTCAAGGCCTTGAATGCTGCCAGGGTTGGGGCATCCACAACCTCCTTGGGCAGCCTCTTCCAGTATCTCAGCCCCAGTAAAGAGGTAGAGTTTGGATTATTATATGTGACAAAGTAGTGAAATTATCCAATTATTTATGAATTGACTTTGCAGCATAGAATATAGAAAGCTGCTGCCTACTTGTGAAGATCAACACATTCTCCAGGATCAACACATTCTCTGTAGTTTTAAGTGCTTCTGTATACAGTCCTTGCCACACATATGCCAAACTCAGCTTGAACTCAAGAGTTCAAGGGACATGCTTGAAGTGGTGGGCTACCTTTGAAGAATTTTGGAGATTATGTCAGAAATTAAATAGACAAAATAATGGTCTGAGAATTACTATCATACAGCACAATACCTAGTTGACATTGAAAGTGCATTGTAATGGTTCTGATTTACGCATACCTCCAGTGGTTTGTGGGTAAAACTCTCCTGCATTCTAAATACACAGTTTAAAACTGTGTTATCCAAGAGAACGTGTCTTGTATTTTATTGCCGCAGCTATGATATGCAGAAGTGTGTGAGCTAGAGCTACCTGAAAATTTTTTATTTTTTTTTGCCTGTGGTGTTGAGAAGAAACATAGACACAAATTGGTGGGAATTCATTGTCTAGGTGGGAATGAAAGTAATCTGAAAAAGGAACTTATTGTGATGTATTCTTTTAAATTTAAAATAATTAATTCTTTTAAAACACGACTTGGTTGATTGTGTGTCTAATAATTGTAGTAGCTCTTCTAAGTTTCTACCTCAAAACTATAAACATTTAACTTCCATATACTTGTAATTTATAAACTGAAGGTTTTGTTTGGTTTTGTTTGGAAGTTTTTGAGGTTCTGTGAAGGTGTCTTTATACACTAGATCCTCAGAACAAGAATGTTAGATATTTTTAAGGTGCCTTGCTGGATCTGGACCATGGGTGATGTTAAACTAGAAAATCTCACACACACAAATGCACTATAGAAGTAAGAGGAGAAATGAAGAGAATTAGTGCTATATATTTCAAGAGCGTCTGAAAGAAGGGAGATGGTTTCAGAGTATTTTGGTTGGTATTGGTATCCTAATTTTATAATTCTGTCATACACAGAGTCACCCACAGGCCATATATTGTCTTATAGTCATACCTACCTACCTACACGTCCGATGTTCATTTTGGTAGGCTTCCACATTAATTTATGTGTATTTTGTATGCTTTGAGTGACTCGTCTTAGCATACAAATTAAATAAGGACTTGAAACCAAATTGCTGATTTATAAATTGCCATTTGTCCACCATCATGTGGAAATTGCTCACTCCTCCAAATGTTCACATGACTGAATGATTCCAGTAAAATTCACATATAAGCCTGAGAACCAATGAAGTTCCTTTGGAATTTTACAATCATTGTATGGCATGAAGGATAAAGGGAAGGAAGGAATATTTTGGCTAAAAAGACAGAAGAAGTCCTTACCCTTGGGATTGAGTAACTTTTTTTTTCTGTAAGGCTGTCTCAAGAGATTGCCATCTTGTGTTCCTGTCCACTTGGCCCCATTTTCTAGCCAGTTTTTACTCAACTAGAGTGTTACAGTTGTGGAGTTCCTCGTAAAATAGATTGCTTATACATTAAATTACATTAAAAAAAAAAAGCTACCAAATCTGAGCCAGAAGTAAACTGTCATAGACAAGAGACTTTTAAGCAAGTTTTAGTGCTGCAGAAAGTGTGTGTGACCTTCTGTTCACAGTACTCTATAAAAGATATCAGTCTTACAGTGCAATGGGAACGGCCTCTTGATGGGACTAGAACATTGAATGATACTTTTGTTTTAATCCTTTTATGTTTTATCAAGTCATTAGGTTGTTAGTTTTTTTCTCATCTTCTCCACTTATAGCACTAATGCTTTGAAAGTACACTTAATTGATATTTTCTTACATACTTCTTTTACTCAATGCATGAGGGATCACTCACTTCATCCTGACTATTTTTCTTGAAAGATAGGAATAATATTTGATTTAGCTAGCTGTAATGTTTTATATTTTATCCATTTTTCTTTAATACTATTTATAAGTTACTTTTTCACTGATGAGGTTCTCTGTTTAATTATCTCAGAAAATGAAAATAATTGTCTACTTTTCCTTTGGTAAAAATGAATTCTTGACTTAACTGTTTAAGTTTAAGAAGCTAGTGTAATTCTTTTTGCCTTTTTTTTTATTTTGTTCAAGGAATTCAGTATTCCAGACGTATTACATATAGAAAAGAAAGATTACTTCAGAATTGTTTTTAGAAATACTTTAATTTTCTGAATAAGACTAGTAGTGTTATCCTTAGTGCTAAGGATTGCATGATTCTATTATTCTTTTCAAAATAATGTAGATTTTTCTGCCTTCTTTACCTTAATAACATTCATTCTAAAGAAAAAAATAATCCCAGACTTACTCTTTGTAGAGTTAATGATTGGCAGTAACTTAAAAGCAGACTATAGTATGTTAAACACAAACCCAGATTGTTTGGGCACAAAACTCAGAATCCCAGCACTAAGATTTTTCTTGGCTGAGCATCAAAGCATGTTAATAGGTATAGTGTTAGCCTAGGACAAAGACAGAATTGTTACTGTGGTATATTTCATCCTGCTGCTACTTGGCAAGACTGTATTTTTAGGTGAAGTCTGTGTGTGCGTTTGTCTAGTCACCTGGAAAAAAAGGATGCGTAGATGACCCGTAAAAATGCAGTTAGCATGATGGAAGGTGAGAATGTATAATCCTTATTATACAGTGAATTGTTAGCACTATATTGTGGGTAAGATACCATTTCAAAGAACTAGAGCGTTCTCAGTTGTTTAGCTGCATATGTGATTTATTTTTTTTCTGGTAATGAAACAAGACGGATTTAGCAGTGGTATAGCCATGTATTTTTTAATTGCAAAATGTTCATGCTCCGTTTGCTTTCTTTGTTTCAATAGAGTTCAGTAGTATGGGAAGAGACATTTTGAGGTTTTTCTTTCTATTATAGAATACATATTTTGTAAATACATTTTAAAGCAGTACTGCAGTGAAGGATGACTGTACTGTCTTCAAACATATTCTTTAAATATCACATCTGCTGTTTGACTCTAGATAGTCAATCTATATTATAATTCAATATTTAGTTATTTTTGCATGCCTTACTATGCAGCAAAATATGTAATAACTATTTTTAATATAGTGTAGGACAAATTATATTTTTTATCAGACTCTGGTTGTGGAATCTGGTTGTGAAATTCGATTATTGCCTAAAAAGTTGGTGTGTTATATTTTTGGTAGTTATTGGTTAATAGTAGCAGTTGATAGATAGGTAGTAATGAAACCAAATAAATTCCAAACTTTGTGAGCTGAATCACAGAATGGGTAAGGTTGGAGGAGAGAACAGTGAGTCACCTGGTCCAATTAAGCAGGGTCATCCTAGAGCACTTCCATCAAATGTCTCCTCACTACAGTTTTCTAATAGTTGTAAGCGTGAAAAGCAATTTATTAGATGTTTTAACAGAAATGTGTTACCTGAATATTATCACCACAAGTAATTGTATTGATTATTTCTGCAAAAGTTCTAAGATTAATCAAGATTATGAATAGAATTTGTGTCAGCAGAAATAAAGAAAACCCAACTGGAATCCTTATAAGGGTATGTCTGCTTTTAATGAGAAGAAGCTGTTTATCTAATGAAAATGGAAAACATCCAAAAAGCCTGGACTTTGAGAGGATAAGGCAAAAAAGGCTACTAGAATCATTTAATCCATTGTTTTACCTAATAGAGCACACAAGATTCTCTTAAATTCTTTTATCTCACTCATCTTTTGGTGGAAAAGAAATCCCATTTTAATGTAGAGATTTTTGCTGAAATACACCCTACTAAAATTTCTTTGGTAAGTCCCTTTCTTCTTAAATAAGTAAAAATGCTGCTCCTTTCCAGTCTTTCTTTTGACTCCTCTTAGAGCCATTAGACCCTTTTTCACTCATCTGCTAGCCTTTTTTTAGCATGTCTTCATTTGGGAATTGTACCAAATCTCTCTTGGACTTTGATGCATCAAGTAGACTGAGCATTAATCTTCTTTTGTGGCAGTTTACTGTTTTCCCTAGTCTTTGTTGTGTGTATACTTGGTCAGAAATTATGCTATGTTCTCTTCCTTCATGTGGGAGGCAATTGAGCTGTGGACAGCTTGGGCCCTGAATTTGAGTGGTTGCAGCTGTGAAGTTGTGAAGGTATGTAAACAATGAAGATGAGAAGGTGGACAGGGAGGACAGAGCTGCAGGGCAGCTGTGATAGCCAGAGAGCCTGGACTGTTTGCTGAGTCACCCTGAGTTGCAGAAGCTATAGAGCAACCAGTCTGAAGATGTGTATGTAGTAAGGACCCCAGTGGTGGTGAAACACGCTACCTAGGGGAGGCTATAAATTGGCCTTGTTTGTATAAAATAAAGGCTTTCACTGCGTGAAATCCCAGTGTGGTGCCCATCCCAACAGCGACACCTTCACACAAGATAGTTTGATGTCTCTATATTCATAAGTTGTAGAAATAATTTTTTCATAGTCCTAAGTTACTGGCTTTGTTGTATTTGCTCAAGAACACTTTATCAGTGTCAGGCATATAATTATCTGATATATATTTTCTCATTATAAATAATGATATAACGCTACAGTTTCCCCTTCTTTCATCCCCTGCACCTCTAGATTTTTTCCTCCCATTTTATTCAAAACCAGTGTTTGCCATTTTTCAAAATTCTCTTTAAATATGTTTTAAGAAACACTTGAAAGCAAATTGCCCTGTTACTTTTTTTCTTTCTGCTGCTTATTTTTAGTGGATTTTCTTTCCTGTTTGGGATAACTCAGGAAGACAGAAAAATGTCGTCTTCAGATGTCATATCTGCTTTCTCAGAGAATAGGAAGAGCTATTGAATTTTTTTTCCCCTCTACATTTTAGGTACTTTTCCTTTTTTTAGGCTTTAATCCCTAACATAAAAAAAGATTTAGAATTGTAAGGGGTTTTCTGTATATGCTCAAAGATGAATGTCTGTATAACTTTACCTGTGTTTGTTGTCATAAATAAATGGACAATGGTTATTTAACAATCAGTTTTCTGTGTAAAAATACTTTTACCTCAGTGAAATAATATCTGAGGCCAAGTTAAGATTTTTTTTTTTCTTGTTTTGTACCATCTTTTAATTCAGGGCTTTGGCAGCAAATTACAAATAACCAGCTTCACCCTCTATTCTGTACAGCTGTTTACTCTTTGTATTTTCCTGAAGCTTGAATATAAAATTAAAGCTACTGGTAAAATCAAAGTATCAAAGCCAACTATCCTATGTTTAAGGCATCTTTTTAAATAAAATTTTTATTAGAAAGTAGTGTGAGGGGGTTTTTGTATTCTAGTATGTTGAAAGTTTGAAAATAGGCCTGTCTATGAATGAGCACCTGACAGAAAACTGATTTGGTGAATTCATGTAGTTTCTTCTTCTGGAGAATGCCATGATAAAATGGTCTTTGTTCCAAGCTACCTTTACTAATAGCTAGACCAGGTATTGCCATTTTCTGTACAGCATGGCATTTTGTAGAGACTGCCTTTGTTACCAAGGAGGTGTAAAAGGTTTAGACTAATGCTATAGGATGGCTATCCAGTCAGCTTGTTACTCTCAGGGATATTAGCATATTAAAGCACCTGACATGAGGGAAGAACTCCAATAAAACAGGTAATAGTATTAACAGCAGTGGGACCAGCAGTTCAAAATACTCAATTTCGTGGAGTTGGGATCTAGCATATGAATTTTCATTTTACAATTTGCTGCTTTCCCTGTGGAGAGGGAAAGTTTTCCTCATCCCAGAGCTCAATTAGTGGCACTGCCTTTTCACTCTCCAATAAATTAGGGGGATTCCTTTGAGGCATCAAAGAGAGAGGGGTCATAAAACTGAGCAGAAGAGAATTATATAGAATGCTGCCATGCTGCATTATTCTTGTCTGCCCATTTCTAGCTAAGGGACGTTACAAAAGAAAGACTTACCACTGCAAGAGTGGATGAGAAGCCAGTCTGACTTCTAGTGGATTTTGTGCCTTGATACAGAAATGTGGCTTATCTATCAGCAAAGAGAACTCAATTTTCAAAGCTGTATAAACCTTGTTACTGCAATGTAGAATGAAAACTTTAAAATCCTGCCCAGCCTATCAGCTCACACATGGAGACAGCTTGTGTGTTCTTGCACATGTTTCTAGAGAGTTTGAGTTGACCATTTTGGACCACATGGTGGTGTGTGGAGTCAGCATGGCTTACTGAGTCTTCTGCAAAAGCTAGTCTGCACCCAGCTATTTCTCCATAGTGCTTGGAACCCTCCAGAATATGGAAGGTTTACTGGAACATACTGAGACAAAATGGGATTTATATACTTACCTGGGGGAAGGAGGGTGGAGAGGCAATCAACAAAACCAACCAACCAAACAAAAAATTAATTCCTTATTAGAAAGAGAAAAGAAAAACACAATAAACATAACAATGCAATTCTTATCACCATTTTCATTTGTTCTTATTTTGTCTCACTGTGTACTTGAAAATCTGTGATCCTCTCAATAAAAGGGTTAATGCACATTGTTTGACAACTTCCCAAGTTGGAGAACAGCAAAGCATACCGTAGTCACAGTTGGATAATTTCACAGTAAAATAACTGTTTAATGAGAAGTATATCAGCAGTACAGACCTTTTGAAGTTCTTATTAAGTCTGGCCATACTGAGCTCATTGATAGAAGAGCATTATTTGCTGAACAAGCTTTATGCTTAAGACTGGAAGTCACTGTTACGTCATTTCTTGGTTAATTGGCTGCACCTGTCACTTGTTAACAGCTCTAATCCAGTGGTCTCTGAACCACGTGTGGAAAGGTCAGCAGGAGCAGGAGCGAATCTGGTGCACTGCAAAACATTGTTAGAGGTAATGGTAGTTTGGCAACTTGTAGTGCTTGTTAAATTCAAATTGTCACTTTTCAACTCATGACATGAGCTTCTCAAAATGAGAATGTTGCAGATAACTAGAAGATAAAGTCCATAGTTCTTTTCCTTCAAGGCAATGCTTAGTTAAGAACACAGGGGGCTTTTTAAGAATGTATTAGTTTGTGGGTTTCTCTTTTGTAATGAAAAATTCTTTACAACTTTGTTCTTAGAGTTGGAATTTCTTGTGGGTTTTAAAATATGAGTATAAAATTAATATGAAGCCAGTGAAAATATATCCAGATATCTATATGTATACATGCACACAAATGCATTCGTTGGTATTTAGGTGCCCTTTCCATATCATAGAGTTTGGGCCCTCAGCAGTCTCAGATGCTTGTCATTGTCATGAACTCATATCTGGGGAGATTGAATTTTCAGTATAGTTATTATATATGAGTAATTATATTGGTGCTATTTATATACATAAGCCATGTTTATCTCTGTGTGTTTTTTCAGCTAGTTAAATAGTTTGAGTTCTGCAATACATCTGGAAAATTCTCACTTTCAACATATGTTGATATTGTACCTGAATTTTGAAAGTATATCTGAGTATCTTGGGCAGTAGAAATTGAGATAACTTGTACTTTGCTTTTGGGTTTTTTATTGGAATAGACTTTTAAAGGCTGTCTAGTCTAACACCCCTGCAGTGGATAGGGATATCTTCCACTAGATCATTTGCTCAGAGCCCTGACTAAGTTGACCTTCAACTGGGGAATGGGACATCCTCCACTTTTTCTGGGCAACCTGTTTTAGTGTTTCACAACCCCCATTGTAAAAAATATCTTCCTTATACCTGGTCTGAATCTGCTTTTAGTTTAAAACCATTACCTCTATCACAACATGTCCTGCTGAAAAGACTGTCCCCGTCTTTTTTATAGGCCCCCATTTAGTATTGAAAGGTGGCAGTAAGGTCACCCCAGAGCCTTCTCTTTTCTAGGCTGAACAACACCAACTCTCTCAGCCTTTTCTTATTGGAGAGGTGTTTCAATCCTCTTACCATCTTTATGTGTCTCTTCTGGACCCATTCCAGAAGTTTCCTGTGTTTCCTGTGCTGAGGACTCCGGAGCTGGGTGCAGCATTCCACGTGGGGTGTCACCAGAGCAGAGGAGCAGAATCCCATCGCTCAACCTCCTGGCCTACTGCTTTTGGTGCAGCCCAGGGTACAATTGGCCTTCTGGGCTGCCAGTGCACATTGCTAGGTCGCATCCAGCTTTTCATACACCAGAACCCCAAGTCCTTCTTGGCAGGGCTGTTCTCAATCTCTTCTTTCCCTGCCTGTATTGATACTGGGGGTTGCCCTGACCCAGGTGCAAGAGATGGACCCACTTCTCGAGCTTGTCCAGATCCATCTGGATGGCATCCTTTTTCCCTCAGGCATGTCAACTGCACCACTCATCTTGGTGTCAGCTGCGAATTTGCTGAAGGTGCACTTGATCTCATAGTATATTTCATTGATGAAATTATTAAACATTACTGGTCCCAATATAGACTGCTGAGGGAAACCACATGTCACCAATCTCCCCCGGACATTAAACCATTGACCACAACTTTCTGGATGCAACCATCCAATTAATTCCTCGTACACTGTGCAGTCCACTCGTCAAATCTCTAAATCTCCAGTTTACAGAGAGTGATGTAGTAAGGCACTGTGTCAAAGGCCTTGCCCATGGTGAAGCTGTGCTGGCTGCCTTGAAACACCATGTGCCTTAGCATAGCTTCTGGGAGGATCTGTTCCATGGTCTTATCAGGCTCAGAAGTGAGGCTGACAGGTTGGTAGTTATCAAGGTTCTCCTTTCTACCCTTTTCAAAGGGTGTTTGTGTCCCTTACCAAGTTTAGCTTCAGCCATGCCTTGACCTTTCTGACTCCATCCCTACACAACTGGGCTGCATCCCTGTATTTTCCAGGATACCAGTCCTGCTTCCACTGCCTGTGCACTTATTCATTGTACTTAAGTTTGACCAGCAGGACTCAACTCATCCATGCCAGACTTTTGCCTTCCTTTCCTGGTTTCTTAAACCAGCTTTGAGAGCTCATGTGCTCAATGGAAAGTGTCTTTAAAGATCTGCCACGTCTGCTCTGCTCTCAGTCCTTGAGGGCAGTTTCCGGGGGGGCCCGATTGAGTTATGCCCTGAACAGCTGGGATTTTGCTTTCCTAAAATTCAGGGTTCGATTTTCCTCAGGACTGCAAACTACAGCAGCGCATGATCACTGCAGCTCAGGCTGCTTCCATTCTGGATGTTGCATTGATGACCATCAAATCAAGTATCGCATCCCCTCTTATAACAACAGTTTAATATAGATGGCCTACAGTAGATCATTATGTTTAAATAATGTATTTAAATTGAATAGAGTACTCTTCAAATATTGTGCCTTGGCCACCTGTCTTAAAAATTTCATACAGTGCAGTTAAGCCAGTAAGTAAAGAGTCCTACCTGGATGAACAGGTGAAACTGTAACTTTTTAGAGGATAGAACATGATTTGTTCTTTCTATAGGCCCTTTATAGAATCTGAATTTCCTTGAGCTTTTCAGTGGGAATTTAAGTGGTTTTTGTTCAAATTTGTGAAGCTTTATGGGACAAGATTAGCTGCTACGTCCTGTCACTGGAATTAATATTGAAACTGTAACCTGATCTGACAAAAATGACCCCTGTTTTCCTTTAGTATATGTGGATGGTCCAAATGAAGATGCTTTAAGTAAAAATGTCACCTCTATCTTTCCTGTGAGTTTGAAATTAATTCATCTCCAAAAACAGGAAAAGAGGATGAGTGAGAACAAGGGATGAGGGATATCAATAGTAAAAGGCAGGGAAGGAAGAGTCATAAAAATATGAGAGACAAAACCAAAGAGATTGAAGACATGAAAAGAATATGAGCACCAGGTCAGCGAGGAGCATATGAAAATGTGTGGTGGGTAGGGCCTTAGGAGGGAATGAAAAAGGAAATGCAAATGACTGGCAGGATAAAGTGAAAATAGGTAGATAGTGGAGAATCTGATTGCAGTTTGTTCTCATTCTCACATATATGATTCTGAATGAGTCCCATGGCCCCTTGGGGCACAGGAATCGTATTTCTTCAGAGGAAAGTATAAATTGGTAGGGTTTTCATGATTAAATTAACATTTGAATAACATTTGAATATTAATTGTGAGATTGTAACATCTATTTTGGAAGTTGTTAGTTGTGTATAGAATGGAGAATATTTCTGAATGCATGTGGATTAAATACTAATCTAGTACAGTGTTCATGTTTCATTATTTCCAAAAAACTTCATCAAGAAATAGCAGTGACTTTATATACAGCATGTCGTCGTCACAGAAATGGCATTGTGTTAGTATTTTCTTTTCAAGTATATGCATACCATAATTCACTGTAGATGGAATAGATGATAGGGAGTGAAACATTTAGGCCACTTTTGTTGTGGTAGAAGATGCAATCCATGCTGATTTTATGAATAAATTTTTCTTCTGTAAGATAGCATTCTAAAACAAGTTGCACTATGTGGTTTCAGCAACTAGAGCACAAAATGGAAAAAACCCCAACTTTTATTATGAATTGAAGTCAGCAGTTACATAATCATCTGCAGGAAAAGAGGATGGACTAATATGTCCACCTTATTCTGACCTGCAATTTTTTATTTTTATTTTTTTAAATTTTATTTTTAATGCATATTATCTGTGAAATGCTCAACCTGACAGTTTTTTCATTACTTACATGTGGATATTAATTGCAGTATACTTTGGAGTATTCTGATATAATATTCTATTTTTATAATCGTCCAGATTTCAGATTGTTTCATAGATGCTTTATGTGCTCATTTTTTCCTTACAATTCAACACTGAGCAATTTACTATTCAGTCACAGTAGCCTGAGACAAGTAGATACCAAACTATTTCTTAGGTATGTTCAGTTTGCTAGCTGTTTTAATTACAAAATAAGGTATCTGAAACCATACATTTTGTTAAAATGCCTGAAGAAAAACAGATCATGTCAGTCATCTAAAATGTGAATTTTCTATCATGGTTATATGTTTGAAGTTAAAGTTACCTTTCATCAACAAAGTATGTTCTCTTCTGCAAAAATAAGTGCTTAAACAAAAAATAAACCTTTATTTACTAAAAATAACTGGTTTTTTTATGTCATGGTATTTCTTCTATTTCATAGTAAGTATAATATGTTTATGATAATTATTTTTAGTGGGAAAAGTAGTTGATTTAAATTTGACACTAATCTTCAATTGCTTTAAAAGAGTGAAAATTGAATTAAAAACACATTTTTATTTTTAAAAACAAGTGCATGATCCAGTGGAAACAGTCCTTTTAATTAAAGCTGTTGGGTTTTTTAATACCGCTTCTGCTCAGAAAAAAGAATTGTAGTTGGTGGAATGTTATCAGAATTTTAAAGCATTTTTAAGACATTGTCTTATACCCTTCATGTATAACTGAATTCAAACCTCTTTGAGAAGAAGACTTATACCTACTAAGAAAACAGTATTTATATTGCTTTTTGTATTAATCAAAATCCAGTGATACTTTTAAAGGATTATTATTAATATTACAATTGTTATAATTTGATTTTTATTTGGTAAATCTGTAAGAAAAACGATCCAAATAAAATGACTGTCCTTAATCAGAGATAATTTTTTAGTCACATAATATATATTCGTCTCCAGGTCAGTTTTATGGGCTGTCCTTCAAATCCTGTCTGTAATTTGTATGATCAGAAGTTTCTGCTGTGAAATTTCCAATGGCCAGACAAAAGTAAATAGTTTAACTTGTTCAAAGGCATAAAAGTACTTTTATTTTGCATCTGCAAAATTTTATCTACAGTCTGTCCATTGCAAAATTATTATTACAAGGTTATAGCAAGGCTTTAGACTTGTTGTATTCATTTTCTGATGGGAAGTTTAAAGGATTAAGCATCTGTTTTCAAAACTGTGTCATCAGTAAGACTGTAGAATATTGGTGAGGGAAAAATGCATTCATGGATGTTTGTTTTCATTCAAGCACTTCCTCCACAAATTCACTGCCCAGTAATCTTTAGGCTCACTGTTGTTTTTTTCATTGACTGCTGAAATGGTAGTTGCAGGCTGTTGGCAGAAAAGGATGGTTTTGAATGGTGGCTATTGTTCTATTAACATTAGAACCCTCTGGCTAGAGGCTCAGCAACAATGCCTGCGAAGATAAAGTGACAATATTGTCTCCTGTTCATGAGAATAACTTGCTGATAAACTATGACAGTACAAAAAAGCCTTGAGAGCTCAGAGTGGGAAAAGCTGTATTAAATTTCATATATTGCTCAGAAGAATTCTAAGTAACCAGTTCAGGAAGCAGGAATGCTAAGTGCATCTTTCACAATAAACCTTACTTATTTGTACTGGTTTTGTTTATAAAATAATTCTTAAAACAGTTACAGATCATGAAGTTCTGTTTCTGTCTCTTTATTTCCATGTAATTTATTGATGCCAAAACATTCAGGGCATTAATTAATTGTTACGGGGCAAGGAGTTATGTAATGTTTATTAAATAAATCTATTTCCAGTGCTCTTACTCAAATTCAGATGCTAAAAGGCTAAATAATAAGTTCCTATTTCATACCTCCAAAACTTAGAGTAATTCTTACTTTCAGGCAAACTGTAGATAAGCATTAATGCTGTAATTGTTTGATCAGGCTCTGCTAGCCTACTCCAAAAGATACTCAGCTGTGTTTAAATACCTTTATAACAAGTATTATTTTTGATTCATATAATGTTTTAGAAAAAAGGCATGCTCAGAAGTACCTTGGAATTGAAATATTCTGTTTTTCTTGAAACGTTTTAATATGTACACGTCCACCAGTACACCATGTCTCTAAGGGGCATATCTACCCCCACTGGTGAAGGGTCTGGACCACAAGTCTTATGAGGAGCAGCTGAAGGAGCTAGAGTGTTTAACCTGGAGAAAGGATGGCTCAGGGAGACTTTATTGCTCTCTGTGACCACCTAAAAGGGGGTTGTAGTAAGGTGGGTGTCAGTTTTTTCTCGCACGTAAAAAGGAATAAGATGAGCAAATGGCCCCAAGTTGCACCAAGGGAGGTTTAGATTGGCTGTTAGAAAAACCTCCTTCACCAGTACAGTTGTAAAGCATTCGACCAGACTGCCCAGGGAAGTGCTGGAATCAGCATCCCTGGCAGTATTTAAAAGACATGTAGACGTGGTGCTTAGGAACATAGTGTAGTGGTGAAGTTGGCAGTTGCTGGGTTAACAGTTGGACTCAATGATCTTGAAGGTCCATTGCAACCTAAACAATTCTATAATTATATTATCTGCCCAGAGCATCTCTCAAAAACAGCAGTTATGGGTGCTCGAATCTGTTTTCCACAAATCTGTAGGTTCTTGCATCAATGGAGGAGAAGACTTAAGAGTTACGAAAACCTTTGCATATCAGCTGAGATTCTTTGGATGAATTATCATCTGCAAGGGCAGGTTCAATCATTTTAAACTTTACTCAATAGTGCATGCTGTTTACCCCAGTCAAAATCTTTGTCATAGATAGACTCCGTTCCCCTCTAGGGAAAAAGACCCAGTGTCATACCATAGGGTCATTCTGGTACTAGGCAAGAGATTTTGTCCTATCATTTCCAAGTCCTTTTCTCCTGTTTCTAAGTATGTTCCCTTGCAGCTTCTTTTCATGCTTAATTTCAGTCATGGTTATATTAGTTTACTGTTTGAAGACAGGGAAATAAAAAGCTCGTATTCAATATGGGTACTTAAAAGGAGTTATGGAGGACTGTTGTTGCAAGTGCATGTTAAGGAGCTCTCAACAGAAGTAAAAGTTTTAGCTGCTGTGGTTCATATTTCACAGTATAACAAATGTATTTCATATCTTAAGGTCTCTTCCTACAGCCTGTCCTTTTTCTCATAAATCAGCCAAGAAATATATATTTTGTGGCAGCATTGGCAGTAAAGAGTGAAAAATTCTTACCCTTCCATTCTGAGGAATCTAAAATTTCAGGAAATAGGTTTTCTGTTGTTCAAGAAGTGCTTGGACAACACTGTCAGGCGATGGTGTGATTCTTGGGGTTGTCCTGTGCAGGGCCAGGAGTTAGACTTTGACGAGCCTTGTGGATCCCTTCCAATTCAGAATATTCTATGATTTTATTATTCTATTGCCAGAAGAGGTCATCTATATTTAATGAAAAAGAAAAGAGAGGATTTTTTGAAGAATAAACTTTTTTTTCGCCATTAAAATGAAGGTACAGAAGATATCCAGTTAAGGGGTCTTCCCAATAGCACAAATTCATTCTATTAAGTAATTATCGCATGTATTTCTTAGCTCTGAGTCTTGTGGCTGCATGCTGAAGTGTATGTTCTCTCAATGTAGGTACACAGAAGCAGAACAGATAACAAATCTGGCAAATGCCGTAAACTAGCTTAGTGATGATGAGGAACAGTAGTGCAGTACCTTCTGTTTTCAGTGTCAGCGGACTATCAGCTGGGCTGTTCATGAGAACTTCGTCTGTGCTAGTGGTAAATCTCAAACAGTTTCTGTAGAATTTCACAGCGTTACTTTCCAGCTGTCAAACTGTATCAAAGCACATTTGGTATTTTCCTAATTTTTGATCTTTGCCTTTCCATTCTCTGTTAGTTACAGGTAGACTTGTTATTTAACTGTTGATGAGCAAAGTGGACTGTTGTGATGTCATGGTAGATTATATTTTTTGGAAAAAAAAGTATGAAATAATGTGATTTATGTAGAATAGGTACTATTGCAGCACTGACCCTAGAAAAGAAAGGCCAGGTTATTTTGGTGCAGGAACCCCCAACTTAAGATCATATGTATAATTTTCTTTCCCTGCTCTGTCTACCAGTCTTGTAGTAGTCCTGCAGTAGTAAGAGATAATAGTATTAAATTATTTAAAAACTTATTTCTTTATTGCCATTAGAATTTGAGGGACATACTTGTAAGAATCTGAGGCCTTATATTCTCTTGCAGCATGCTGCCAATAAGTTTTCTACTTCAATATGGATGAAAAAGTACAACAGTGAAGATTGTATGGTCAGTGTTTTACCACTTCTTCCACTAGTACTGTTTTTTCAGTTGGGAGGAGGCTAGCCTGATGCAGAACAACAGGTTTCTTTTTTTTGGAACTTACTGTAATTGATGAATCTAACATGCTGAATTCAAATACATCATCAGATGCTTCCTCTTCTTGGAATGTGTTTTCAGGGACTTACATGCTACTGTTTCTGCTTACATTTTTGGGTTCAGATGGACTCAAAATGAATGGAAAAAGGAATTTTTTTTTTAAGTTGATTTCCCTCTCTCCCTGAAAGTTTTTTAACAGAAAGCTAGAGAAATTACTGATTACTTTAAAGTTATGGTTTCTTTTCTGTAGCATACCTACTGCTGTAGTAATCTGCCACTGTATTATCCTGTTTTTCACATCTGCATTCTTCATTTCTCTCCCAGTTTTTTCTCTCTCCTATATAATTCTTTTGTCTGATCTACTTTGATCTCATGTTGAGCATTGTCACAAATTAGGTTGTCTTTTTTTTTTGTATGTCCTCTCCAGTTGGTGATAAGTTATATTATCCATAGTCTAGACTGATTTAAGATTTGAAATGTATACTACCACAAATTCTAAATATTTCCACTGGTTTGATTTTAAAGCTTCATTTTTTTTATATAGCAGGACATTTTAAAACCTGATTTATTTCATATTGATTTCTTGCAAAATATGCCAGAATGGAATTCATGTGCACCCAATACTCTTTTCAGGCTTAAGTGTTTCTAACTACATAAAACAGGAAAAAAATTCCATAATGTGAAATGAACCATATTATGCCCTCCATCCAACTCACTCTCCACGAGAGTAGTCTAGAGTTACATAAAGTTTTTGCCAACCCATCAATAAAACTGCATTTTTGTCATAGCTGTCATAAGAGTGATGGATTCCATGATTTTCATGTTTTAAAGGAAATATCTATGACTTTTAACATTATGGTTTTTTGCATATGTGTGGGAGGACATGATGGTAAACAGTTTGAACCATTAACCATTTGCACTGAGAACTTTCAGGGCTGCCAAGTTAAGCTTTGAGCTCCATGGGAAGCAAGTATAGAACAGGAGCTCAGCAGCAGTTCTGCAGTGACACACAGGATTAGGCATGCAAACTGTCAGTGAGAACTTCTGGTTCTTCCAGAGAAGAGCTAGTTACACATCCAGTTCCTCAGGAGGGTAGGGGCTTTTTATACTGTTATTTAAAAAGGTCAATAACTATATAGTGGTTGCTGCTTAGGATCATGCTGTGGTTCTCAGAGCAAACTCCACTCTGCTTTTTGAAGGGTTTTTACCTTTTTTGGTGGAGTAGAGTACTTGAGTTTCTTAGTGTAAAAAAACCATGGCTTATGACAGTTTGCACTACATTGCTGTAGTCTTTAACTGCGTCTCATGCTCTTAGCTTTTAAAGGGCTCAACATGTGGTTGTTGATTATAAACAATTGACTCAATTTCAATAAATGCTATTTTATGTTTTACTTTGAAAAGATGATAAATTAAAATAGCATAATTACTCAGTTTATGGGTTTTTGGTTCCTGAGTTTGGCTGAGACTACAGTTTGCAAATAACTTCAGGGACATAAATTTAAACTGCATTGGATTAAGTAATAGTTTAGAAATTCACTATTTTTACCTTAAATGTGTTTCTTTTTCACTTGTCTATATACATGTGCCAGTGCCTCACTATTTGATATCTAACAGATTTTTGGATGACAGATTGACTTTCAAATGCGCACAAAAAATAATATGCAATTAAGCTTTGTACTACAAAGTAGACAGATTGGTCTTGTATGAAGAGAAGTATTTGACATTTATGTGTGAAATGCTTATATTAAATACCGCTGCTGATAACCTGTGACACTTCATAATCTGTCTCAAATAATTTGACTGAAAAGAGATGCAAAACTAGTTATGCTTAATTAAGAAGTATTTCAACTCATGCATGTTTTTTCTTAATGAAGGGGGGTCCATTTTGGGTTTTTGTCTGTCTAGGTAAACTGACTTTTGCAGCTGTGTTGCACAGCAGAGTACAGGGAACCTAGGCCAGGCAAGCTCCTACTTAAAGTCCCAATGTCATTGCGGCATCGGGTCCTTTCAGAGATGTCCAGAAGTCCTCTTTGACTCAGAGTTACAGTTACACACAGGTATATATCACGTACCTCAGATTTGTACAGAAGAGGATAGAAGGTGTTTTATCTGTTTATTAAGAAAGATTGTATCAGTCTTTTAAAAAAGGTTTACTGTGCATTCATGAAATGTGTAGGTCAGGAGTGAGATGTAACCATCTAATTTAAGAAAATTAAATTTTCTTGCAGTCATAATTATAAAGACAAATATTTTTCATGTATTTTCATAGATTATGCAGAGCCTGTAAGAGACTGGGAAGAGAATATTTCCTTATTGGTCTGCATGTTTCTGACATTAACTCAAGTAGCTGTGGTGTTTATTAAATTTGCCAGAATATTTGAGCTTAAATATTCTAAAACAGCTTTGGAAAGTACAGCATATCCAAAGGATTTTCACTATATTTTCTTTTCAGTTTTTTGTAGATAAATGTCCAAAATTACAATGTTAGAGCAGACCATGCTGTCTCCATATGTGAGTAAATGCTGCTTGATTATGTTACCTTCATGCTAATGATTGTCCCAAGAGAATAGTATATGATGGAAGCTTTGGTCAGATATCTATCTATATTTTATATATAAAAGTCTGTGTTCTGGTCTATATACAAATCTTAGTTAACTTTGGGCACTATAGATCTTTGAATGCTTGTTAAGGAAATGTGTTTATTTTGGCTAAGGGTATGGAAACGTGAATATTTCCTTTTTCCCATCATGTAAACTAGTAATGGAAAAAAGTAGCATGGATTTTTGGACCTATCAGATCATTTAGTCTGACCTTCATTATACCATGGTTTGTCCCACTTATCCTTTTTGTAAACCCAGTAATCCGCATGTTTTGAAGGCAGAATTTGTGTTCAGTTCCAGAATATATTTTGAGGAAGTGGCTATTATGATGTGAAGACAAGAAAATGTGGAGAATGCACTGCATCTTTTGGCAGTTGAGTGGGTATACCTCCTGTGAAACATTTGTGCCCAATTTGCTACCAACAAATACATATTTTTGCTTTTCTCTGCTGAGGTTAGTCCTTCTCAGTTCTCAGCATTACGTCTTCAGTTTTCAATTGTACACTTATGCTGTCTGTCTTCTCAATTTTTTTTCTTGGAAAGACAGAATAGGCAGTCTTGCACTCTTTGAAGTCCCTGATGGCTGGAAAAAGGGAAATATAACCCCATTTTTAAAAAGGGATAGGAGAAGACCCAGGGAACTATAGACCAGTCTATCTCATCTCTGTGCCAGGCAAGATTATGGAGCAGATTCTCCTGGAAACTATGCTAAGGCACCTTGATAGCAAAGAGGTGACTTGTAGCAGCCAACATGGCTTTACTTAGGGGAAGTCATGCCTGACAAGTGTGGTGACCTGCTATGATGGGGCTGCAGCATTGGTGGACAGGGGCAGAGCAACTGATATCCTCTACATGGGCTTATGCAAAGCGTTTGACACTGTCCCGCGTGACATCCTTGTCTCTAAACTGGAGAGACGTGGATTTGATGAATGGACTGATTGGTGGATAAAGAACTAGCTGGATGGCCACACAAAGAGTTGTGGTCAGTGGTTCATTGTCCATATGGAGTCCAGTGACAAGAGGTGTCCCTCTTGTCAGTCCTGGGGCCAATCCTGTTCAGCATCTTTATTGGTGACAGGGACAGTGGGATTGACAGCACCGTCATCAAGTTGACTGATGACACCAAGCTGTGTGGTGCAGTCACACGCTGGAGGGAAGGGATGCCACCCAGAGGGACCTTGACAGGCTTGAGAGGTGGGCCAATGGAAACCTCATGAAGTTCAACAAAGTGGAGTGCAAGGTCCTGCACTTGGGTCAGGGCAATCCCAGGCACAGCTACAGGTTGGGGGGAAAAGTGATTGAGAGCAACCCTTTGGAGAAGGACTTGGGGGTGATGGTAGATGAAAAACTCAACATGAGCTGGCAGTGTGAGGTCACAGCCCAGAAAGCCAACGAAATCCTGGGCTGCATCAAAAGGAGTGTGGCCAGTAGGTCAAGGGAGGTGATTCTCCCCCTCTATTCTGCTCTTTTGAGACCCTACCTGGAGTACTGTGTACATTTCTGGTGTTTCCAGCATAAGAAGGACATGGAACTGTTGGCACAAGTCCATAGGAGGGCCATGACGTTGATAAGAAGACTGGAGCACCTCCTCTGTGAAGACAGGCTGAGGAAGTTGGGGCTGTTCGGCCTGGAGGAGGTTTTGTGAAGACCTCATAGCAACCTTCCAGTATCTGAATCGGGTCTACAGGAAGGCTGGAGAGGGACCCTTCATCAGGAACTGTACTGATAGCACCAGTAATAATGGGTGCAAATTGAAAGAAGAGAAATTTAGGTTTGATATTAGGAGGGTGCAAGAGTGGTGAGACAGTGGAACAGGTTGTCCATGGAGGTTGTGGATGCCCCAAACCTGACAGTGTTGAAGGCCAGGTCAGATGAGACCTTGAGTGACCTGATCTAGTGGGAGTTGTTCCTCCCCCAGGAGGGTTTGGGACTGGATGATCTTTAAAGTCCATTCCAACTCCTTAACATTCTACGATTTTTTGATTCTTTGTACAAAGTATTTTCTCCAGTAGGTAAGCAGTTTTTTGGCTTGCTTCTGCGCTAACTATGAAGTTGCACTTGTTACATAAAACTTGTTTTCCTTAAACATCTTTAATAATTGAAAATTTACCACTTACTATTTACGAAATACCTTGTTTTTTCCTTGCCATTTTTTCTCGTATATAGTAGTTTGTTGTCAGCAAGCTAGTTGACCAGTAAAACTGCTGGATAATCCTAGATCACTTTACAAAGATTGGCATATTCTCAATCTTCTAATTTTCATATGATAAATCCAAAAGATGAGGAGACTGAGAGTCACTCAACTAAGCCTTCTGGAAATTTAAATAGAAGTTGACATATTAAAATGTACTTATTATTCCTTTAAATGAATTATAACACCTTCCTTTACAACTGAAGGCCTGAACAATTATGTACCATTTTTGTGTAGCATGATTTTGGGTTTTCCCAAACAGAGGGAGGTATTTATTTATGTGTTCATATCCCTTACTGTTATATGTAGCATTTTTCAATTCAACTTGCTGCCTTCCCTTTGACAATAAACCATACTGTGGCTTCTACCAGCATTATTGTTTTTCTGTGTTGCAGAGTAGTGACTTGGGGGCAGCTAAATTGATGAAGCCTTTCAAATGCAGTCACAATTTCAATGCATCTTAGTATTCTCAATTTTGTAATAAATGTACAATCCTGTAATTTTTGTCAGTATTGGAAAACTAGCTCAAATGTCACACTGTTTTCCTATGCTTGTGAGCCAGTTTGCTCTTATTTTCTGTCTTATTTTGGCTTGTAATTGCTTGTCTCTAGGCAGTTGCTCAGAGTTTGGTAACTGGCTAACCTTCATCTCTCATAGTGAAGTCCAAAATACTTCGTGTTGGATGCAATATCAGTGATTAAAAGGTCATATGATACTCCTTAAACTATTTTCTTTAGAACTTCCAATACAATTTCTGATTTTTCTCTCTGTGTCTTATTAACAGATAATTTTATTGTCCTTTTTTGTTTGGGTGTTTGTTTCAGTTTTGGTTTTGTTTTGTAGACATTTATAAATATTCTGTTTTCAGGATGTTCATTTTTTATTAGTTATCAGACTGGTCTGTATGCCTGAAGATTTCTTCAGCTCCAGAAGTATTTTAAACTAATTTCACCTTCCTAACCTTCTTTTGCTCTATACTATCTCTCTTAACTAGAATTCTGGTCACTGATTTCCACCTAGAGTTTTCAACACTCCAACCATGTGTGTTGACCTTGTAGGTTTCAGTAATGTCAATTATATCAGTTAGCCAATTATAACAATTAGTATCATCTTAATACTTGAAATGTGGCATCATTCCTACTAGAAGTAAGAGCATTGCAGTAAATTCATGTAATCTAAATGCAGAAGAGGTATATTAGGTCATCTAGTCTGTCATATCATCAGAGGGGGATTATACTCTCATACTTTTCTAAAATTGTGTTGACAGTAAAATGCTCAGAGTAATGGTACTTCCATTGTGTCTTTAATTACTACACAAGTATGTTTTCCAGCAGCAAAATACCTTTGTGTGTGTGTGTATGTTTTCTATTGAATTATTAAGTAACTGAACTTTAAGGTATTAGCAATTATCTTCATCAAACAGAACTGTTTCAGCAGTGTAGTTGTGTATTTTTGTTATTTTTGTGTCTTGTTCTTCTTTTGGATGATGTGCCTTTTCCTAAAATCCAGTTTATGTGGATGCTTCTAAACAGGAATCTTCTGTGCAACTCTGATAGCTTTTTCTGTTTTTATGAACACCGCTTCCATAAGTGAGTTCACATGTCCTAGCCCGTGGTATTTTCCACTTGAATGTCAAACTGTACTAATTTCATTGTCTTACTCACTGTTGATCCATTATTCTTCTTAGTGTACTGACTTTTTACATCAATATATAATCATATGCCTGGAGAGGAAGAAGAGGGTCATGTACTATCAGAATACCATTTTATTAAAAAGTTGGGAGTTTATGGTGGTATGGGTCCTTTTAATATTTTTTTTAATCCTTGTGTGTGTGTAGATAAAAGTTGTTTCATATATGCGTATTGATAATGTTCTTATCTCACTCTTTTCCATGAAATCAAATTATAATTTCTTCATTTAGTTGTTGACCCAAATTGTTTTCATATATATAAAATAGCTAAAAAGTTACTTTTTTTTTTAATTAAAAATTATTATGGATTAATCATGAATGGTTCAGTGCAAGTCCTTGACATCATGGAACGAGAAGTTACATAGTTGGTCCATATCTCTCTCTCCTTTGGTGCTAGGCATTGAGTTCTCTTGAAGTTGGCAGTTTCTGTGCATGGTTTATCACTAGCTTATACCCCGGCAGCAAGTAAAAGATTGCAACAATTAGTAGTGTGAGTTCTAAAACATAGGACAAGGTTCACAAAATTGTTTTAAATATTAAGCGAGCTTAAATTGAAATAGATAACAGCTCTATTTGCCTTTTTTACCCTTAATTTTAATAGTTATTTCTACATGCAGTGTATAGAGTTGACCTTTTGGTGGAGACCTAGAATGGTCTGCAAACATTTTGGTAAAAGCTGCTGACTCATTGAATTCAAGAGGTTAGGCTCCGGGTTGTGTGGTAAGAGGAGAGGCTTGTTAAGACTGTGAAATAGAAGACAGACAAAATACTGTCCAAGTCTTAGAACTTCTTACGAAATACATAAACATGTAGCACAGAATGGAGGTGAGAGAAGTTTGGAGGTATCTCAAGGAAATGACATTATAGGAAAAGGATGCATTTTAATGAAAACTCACTATGTGTGCTGGAAGTGGTTTTTGTATGCCCCCCAAGTAGATGAAAGGGTGCTTTTTTCTTTTCATGATTTGAGACTAGAACATAACATCACTACTCCACTGGAGACTCCTGTGGGACAGGTGTGGTCAGAAAAAGACTGCTAATGCCGTTTGAAGAAAGAGAGTCTGAGTGAGCAATGCTTTGAGACAGTTAACATTCACTGTTTAGTCATAAGATTTTGCACACATTTCCAACCCATTTTTTAATAAAACTTAGCTTGCTATGTTTTAGGTTATTGACTTGAAGTTCTTTGTATATAATTCCTCCTTATCTGTGTTGAAAGCTAGCATGAAAAGCTATGTGATATTGAGTTCATCTACCAGTGTCATGAAAATGAGTATGGGCAAGCCAGAAGTTTCCAATTACAAGAACAACAGAATAGCAAGTTATTTCTTTTGTTGTTTCTGTACTTTAAAATATTAAATATGTAATACCAATTTAATTCAGTGCAAGTTTTAGTTTCTGAGTTCAAAACAGAGAAGACACCAAGCAGTGAAAATTGCCTGCAAGTGGGCAATTGTGAATTTTTCTTGAACAAATATGTGATACCTATACCCACCCAAAACCAAAACAAGATAAAACCCACCCAAACAAAGCCCTGAAACACAAGTAAAAATGCAATAATCTCAAAATACTTTATGGAATCTGTGTTCCATGCATCTAAAACTCAAGACTATTCAGTTAGGAAGTACTGTTTAGTGAATTTCTACTTTTCTCTTTTATTTACTTCTGTCCATCACTTAATATGTAAACATTTACAAGTGTTGAGTATATATGAGAGAACATATATGCCGTCTCTTGTTATTCTCCTGGCTACTAGCCTTTCTGATCGGATATCAAGCTGTTCACTAAAAGCCATTACAACTGTTTCTCAAACAAAATTATTACTTTATTTCTCAACATCGAAAGTGTATCTCCACCCCTACTGCAACTTATACATTCCATATGTATTTACCAATATCTAAAATGTAGTGACTTCATTCTTAAAAGTAGTAAGTTTAATAATCTGCTAAACAAATTTTTTCGAAATCCCCTTTTTCCCACCCTCAAAAAAATTTCCTTGTAGCAAATGAAGGCACAGACTCCCTTGATGTGATGCAAGAGAATCATTTATTATTTATTTCAGGCCTCTATTTATAGAAGAACTAGTTTCATCTTTAACCTATCAACAAGCAATACGTGGCCCTATAAAATTACAGTATGCATATGTCTACCTATCAGCAACTACTATCTATCTTTACACCTGTCAGCTTTCAACATGCTTTCTTCTTTTCTTCAATCATCTTCTTATTCTGGGTCACGTGACCTTTGGCTCCATGCACATTGTAGACACTTCCTCCCACCTTCTGCCACATTCTCTTCCGTTCTGGCAATGTCCTCTGCTTCGGTAACCCTTTGTGTGCTCGCTCTGGTCACAATCCTCCACATCTCCTCTTATTAATTTTATGGGACTCCTAAGGCCAATCCTTAACTGCATAAACCAGTTTGGTTTGCACTGACATGGAATGCAAGATTGCCAGTTATCTCAGAAGTAGCTTCATGCAGACTAACACCATGAACTGTATTCAGCTAGTGTTCCCACATTAACTTGGTTAAATATGATCACTGCAATGAATTTAGTCCCTGTAATATTCTTATTTTGTGATGTGCATTTGAACTACAGGATTGTTTTTTTCCACTTACATAGTCAACTCTGTAGAATAAGTCATTTTATTTGTATTCGTATATGAAAGTATTTGGCAGTGAAATATTAAAGAGGAAAAAAAGGTTACTTTTTGTATGTGTATGTAAATAAATCCAATTTGGTGACAGATCATGCTTATTTTTAACAATAAAACTGTAAATTGCTATTCTTTCTTTGTTGCCACTGGATGATGTTGCTTTGGAAGATGGTCTCATGACAGTGATTTTTAAAATAATGTTTAAATATTTCTGCTGATCTTGAAGCAGTCAGCAAAGTTGCTTTTTAAAAAGAAAAGAATTTATTCTCCATTACTTTTGATGGCCCTGAGGATTACCGACAGTGAGTGAATTGATGACACCATATGTAACTAGATTTTAAACCATTTCAGACTGGAAAGGATACAATCTTTGCTACCGTATTCCCAAGTTGGAGGCAAACAGAAAAGTGGGGTTTGGGGGAATAGATGCAGCATACAAATACTGAGCAGCAAATCATAAGAGTGTCTGTAGAAAGTAATGTAATTCCACTCTTCTTGTTTACTATTTTGATAAGTGGGAGTAGGGAAAGACAGTGGGAAAAATGAAAGAGGACAGAAGGTGGCTATAGGCTGAAATCTGCTTATGCATGGTATTGGTTGGGATTTTGTTGATATTATGGCTGAGGATGAGTAACACAGGAGGCTTTTAAGGACTAAGTGTTAGTTTCTCTCTGGATTTTATCACAGAATTTCAATGCAGACAAAAGAGGCAGCAAAATAGAAAGCAAAATTATATATATAGGGTAGGAACTGACAACTATTTATGTACAAAGCTAGACACAGCTGTTTTGGGAACCCCGTGGGAAATGGATTTACACTGCAGTAAATACATGAAAGGTTGCCTGAATTCTTTTGACTTCCTGTAGTAAACCCAAATTTTCATATTCCTTGTGATCATAGAGTCTGATTGGAGTCAAAACACAGCAGTTGTAATATTGATCTCCCATTGTACAAATGTAATCAGCAGTGGGCATGTTGTGTTATCATATTCAATTTATGAGTACTGGAAAAATGCCAGGGTAACATTTTTGACCTAGTAGTTTCTGTTATCTATACCTGAGGCAGATTCTATATTTTTCTATAATACCAGTTAGTACATCCTTAGGAAGAAAATAATCAAGAACTGACATTATTTTCTAATTTCTTATGTTGTCCTTTCTAATGCAAAGGAAGACAAGATTTTAATCATCACTTAGGATAAACTTCATTTTGTATTTCTTTTTCTTCTCTCAAATCTAATATGTTTCTGTTATACCTCTGTAACTTCAAGGCATCAGTCCTCTCCAGAAGCAGTAAATTGCATTACTTTGAAAATACGATTATAATCTATTGTCTCTTTTAAGGAGGCATCTCTGAAACTTAGGTTTAAAAATTATATATCTGCTCATGTTTTCTTTCCTCAGTACTCCACGATGTATTTCTGGAGAGCCATGAACCAAACCTGCAGCAGATTATAAATAGTCTATTGAGCTTGAAGATAACACCTTACCATATACTGTCAGAGGTGTGATGCAGTTAATACTTATGCCTCTTTCCAAATGCATTAATTTTCTAGTTTGTTTGGGTTTTGATAGATCTGATGCTGTATTTTAGTAGTATTTTTATGACATCTTTTCTTGGTTAAGCCTTCACTACCTTCCTTTGCTTTCTAGAGAAGCTTACCACCAAAATTTTCAAGGCAGTGTTCTCTGTTAGTGTGCAATCCTTTGTCTAGGAAATGCTGAACATCATAAGATTTTCATAAGGAAGTGAAGTAATTAGAAGACTGCTTCTTCTTCTAATCCTATACTTCAGGAAATGTAGTTAAGAAGTTACATATTCCTCTATAAAAAGTATTTCTTAATTTTCCCCTAGCTACTTAAACAGTTTTACTGCTTTCTCCAGAATGTTAACGAAATTATGTTCATTTGTCATCGGATTCTGGCATATCTGCTTAGTGTCAAGGATGGGTAGGAAGGGCATATGTAAAGCCTGGAAAGACATGGCTGTACTTAGTAGGAGTCACTACTGATGCTGCTGGTTTCACTCTTTTGCATACCTTAAACTAGTTGTGGAAAAAATTGTTCTTAATGAATTAATCCTTCTTTTTAACCTTTAAAGTAGTTTTAGTAAAGCCTTTCATAAAAATATAAGCAATATGGCTCTTTAGTATCTCATATACCAGTCAGAAATGTTAAATGAATGCATTCTCTTTTTTTCTTATATTTTATACCAGACCAAAAATTGTGCAATAACATGTAATTTGAGTGTTGCTCCATTCTTTGTAACAAGTGCCTAATCTTTTGCAAGAATGATAATGCAAATATACAAGAGACAGTATTTAGCAACAGTTTTCATAAGGGTGAATTGTTAAAGGGAAAAAGGAGATGGTAGAACTGTCTGAAAACAAAAATAGCTGATAGAAAGGCAGGAGAAATTGTTGCAAGAATATCTACTGGAAAACTTATGAGCCGTGAGCCAAAACTGATGTCAAAAGCAGTAATGCCTCACTATGATGAATAACCAAGTACGTATCAAGCACTTTTGTACCTAAAATAAAAGCTAGACTTAATATCAAGTCAATTTTTTCAGGCTCTTAAGTATTAATGTCAAAAATCATCTGGTTGATATTTTTCTTATCTGGTAACACAATGAAATAGAAGAGTCTGGTGGATTCTTGCAGCTGCGCTGGTGCAGAAAGCAAGCCATTAAAGACAAGACAATCAATGGTACTCTTGTGAGGAAAACATGATAGTTCTTTTCCTGCATCCAAGCTAGACAAAGTTGTGTTAAGTACCTACAGAAAGAGTGCATAAAAGTAGCTGGCTAGGTGCCAGCCTAGTGCAGGTTTCATCATTGGGAAAAAAAATAGGTTTTTGAGGGAGGAAAGCCTGCAAAAGAAGGTATGAACTGTCTTTAAAAAAAAATCCTGAAAGCAGGTAGAGACAACCTTCATTAAAGATGTGTTTATGTAGCTGTGAGACATAAACACAACAGCTTCCATGTAAGTGTGGAGATCACTTTTTTATTTGCAATGTACACTTTTTAAATGGAATGTACTTTAAAAATGCTTTGAACATGCAATTCGTAGTTCCATGTTTTTATGGTTTAAGGAACACTGTGATCGTGTTACACCTACCAAAATCCAATAAACTGTTGCTGGGTTTTAAGGGCTTGTGATATATACACAGTTTAAAAAAAATACTTGCCAGGTTTGAACTTGGCAATTTCCTATTAGTGCTTTCTTTTCTAGTCATCACTTTAATGGATCACTTGAAAAAGATACTCTGGTTGAGGAAGATTCAGAAGTAGGGAAATTCCTTAAAAAGTAGTGAGTTGCAAGAAAATTGCTCCATTTTGCTTTACTATTAAAATTTTGTTTAACAGAGTTTGGGTTTACTAATTGTGAAATGTTTGGCAATATATATGTCAGTACTAGAAATCATTGTTTATCTTTTCTTTCTGTGTTTTGTTCTTGTAAGATTTGTTTTAAACAGAATGTGCTGTGGTTCATGACTTTGATCATTTCTGAGAACAGGTATGCAAGTGAGATTATTCTTTTATACAGGACACTTAAAAAATATGTATAATAGTTTACTAGAGAAACAATTACAGACCTGTAGTCTGTCTGTTATTATATTACTTCATAATACCATGAATACTGTTTCCTCGCCCAAATTATGTGAAATAGGAACACCAGCCTTCTCTTGGAAGTCAGAATTTCAAGGATGTGTGGCATAAATAGTAAACTCATTTGGGAATATGTTTTGGAAGGCATTTGTATAGAATATTAATCAGCTACTCACAGACTACTAGACTTAAAGTTATGTAATACTGTTTTGGTACTGGTTTTGTCTTCCAGTGGCCACAACCCCCCAACACTGTAGAACTCTAGATCATGAAACTTCTTGTATTCACTAGAAATATTAATTGGTTATAACCTTGTGAAAATAGCTGTCTGGCTTTTTCTTTACAGATAACTTTTTTGGTTTATTCTTTGAAAGGTACAGTACCTACTAAATCATAAGGAAACCTTAGAAGAAACCAGTTACCTATTCTAATTTTTTTATGCATTTGGAGTACTAATCTGTCTAAAAATGTATTTCTAAAGTACCTGTGATGCTTTCATTATCTCTTGAATTCCATTCAGTTTATAAATACAACTGAATATAATCTTAACCAAGTAACTTCTGGCTTGGCTTACCAAAAATGTTGAGTTGAATTGACATGGTGCAAGATTAATTACCTTGAGAAACTGTAATTGACATTTTGATTTCATTTGGAGCTAATATGCTTTATTTTGTATTTGTGATTTCCTGAGTGTATATACAGTTACAACTGGTAAGTGGACACAAGGTCACTTCTAAAGCTTTAGTGTCTACTCATGTCTGAAGATGTAAAATAGCATATTTCTTATGGGAGTTTTCAAAGAAAGGAAGGGAGAATCAGAATATTTGAACTGGATATCAGAAATATTTTCCAGATTATGAAACATAATGAAATTATTGTTTCAGATATTTAAACTGAGAGTACCAAAAAGTGGTATGTGTCTTGTAGAAATGAGGAAGCAGATAAACTAAGTAACGTAGTAGATCTTTTGCATTTTCTTCCACAGTTTTAAAAATAATTTGCTACAAATTTTGAACTATCCTTTTTTAGCTCTTCCAAAAATCAGTTTAACATTTGTCATGTCATTCTGTGCAGTGGAATTTCAGCCAGGACTGTTATGATCGGAATATTAATTCCACAAAAGTTTTTAAAGATAACTGTGAATATTGCCACAATGTTGGCTTTAATTGGTTTTGTTTGCATTGTCTGTGGGTTTCATGTTACTACTTAGTTCCTCCTATTGAGTATCTGCACTTTTCACTATTTTTCCCAGATTTTTTTCTTGCACTTTTCAAGACAGAGTTCATATTTTAATTTTTATAAGTCTGTTAATGCATTTTTATTTTCTTCCTGGAGATAACAATTATTTAGTGTCCACAGGTTTTATTAATGTGCTGTTTACTGTCTGATTCGTAGTTTAGCCAAGTCAGTTCATCCATCTCTATTAGCTAGTGAAGAAGCACAGAGTATTGAGCCATACCAACAAATTCAAAACACAGATGATCACTGAAAGTAAGATTTATGGTACTGAAAGCAAGACAGACTACGTGAAAGTAAGAAGAGCAAGTGCAAATATTTCTGAATAATCTGACCACATGGAGCATGCTTATCTCATATGTGTTGCATCAGTATAACTCCAACTCAGTCATTGTGAAATTAAACACTTTTTTACATGAATAGTATTTAGTCTGACCATAAATGTAGTTCCACTTTTGTGGAAGTGCAGTGCATCTATATTAGCAGACACACAATGATTTAAAAAAAAAACCTGCTAGCAGATGGTGTCCAACAAAGACCACTATTGTTTCAGTATGAGATGCTTCGAATGTTCTGGGCATTTAGCCCAGACACAGCCATTTTTCCTGTAGTATGTGATCAGGCAATAACAAAAAGAATTAAAATAGAGGTGTCAGTACATATAAAAATATTTTTATAACTTAATATATCTAACTAGTCAGTGGCAATTATTAAACCAAGTTAAATTAACAAAACTGATAGGATCATTCTTTTTACATTTTCTTGTCTCTCCAAACAATTCTGCCTTCCAGGAAAAATGAGTTTGGAAAGTTAAGCTACCTGCTGGTACTGTTTAAATGCCCACAGATAACATAACTCAAGCTGCCTGGTGCCCGAAAATAACTCAAGCTGCCTGGTGCCCGAGTGTTAGGGCAATCAACAGGAACAATAAAAATCTGTTCAAACAGAAAATCCACAAATCCCAAGGATTTGGAACCTCACTATGGATTTTCCACAAATTTTACTGTTTTCATCAGAATCACAGCTTTTATTTTAAAGGTGAACTGCAAAGCTGAAAAGAAAATTGAGTTAATAAAATATGTACTAAATCCCCTGCTCTCCTTTTGCAGCCTCCTAACTGGAGCCGTCTGCCACATATGTTTTAAGTTTTTCTTTTTATTAAAAAAAAAGGCAACAACAAACTCTGTGTTTGAATATCATCTAATACTTACTTACTGATTTCAAGAATAAATTTCCATTCATCTCAGTATTGTCTACTAACTTTGAAGAATTCCTTAAATCCATTAATTTGTTCTCTTCAAGTGAAATGTCGGCCATCCCTCAACTTAGTCTTACCCACTTTCTTTTTTCTGCATTTAACTTTTTAGGATATGAACTCTTGAGAATACAGTACTTTTAGGATAAATATTTGGTACAGCAAGCTTGAACAAGGAGTTACTGTCAATTTTAGTTTACAACCATGAAAGTATTTTTAGATTTCAAATTGAAATAATCAGATGGACTCTCACAACTGTTGTGAAAATGTGATTTTTGGTAACTTAAGTGACATGAGAGAATTTCATACAAACATTTCAACTGACATTCCTTATTTGAGAATATTTAGTGATAATCATTAGTAGTTCAGTGAAAACAGGAATAGGAATTTACTGACTATCAGTAAATGAAAACCAGATACCAAAATGCTAATAATGATAAAAGAGAAGTAACTAATACTCCAGTATAAATTTTGAAGTAAAAAATTATAAATATGTATTATTTTTTATGTTGTTATGCATTGACTTTATGATAGAAAGGAGATTTTTTTTTAATATAAGGGAAAAGCATCATTGAAGAACTATGAGACACATTCTCTGTGTCCCAGTGATCTTTGTTATTTTACCAGTGAATAACAGGAGCAATGCAAAAAATGAAACAGGAGATGCACCCTAGTAAAAAGAATATTGGTAATTTTTTTTATTTTACATTATTCTGGTAAGACTACTTCTTTCTATGATCTTTATCTTTTTCTTTATAATATTCTTTTTCTTCACTGACTGGCAATAAATGTTCTTTGCCATTAATTTTAGTAAGAAAGTGAAAACTTTTAAAAGGAGAGGGCATCCTTTGATTTCTAAGTGCAGATATCATCATTATTTTAACCATCTGTCTGACTTTATAAGCACTGAGTTATATTGGTTTTCTAGTAGACTTTAGTATTTTTAGCTTCTTCTATGATTGTAAATTCAAAACAGCTTAGAGAACATATTATTTAATCCTGAGAGCCTTTGGGACAGATAGACTCCTATCAACTCTGAGGCTTTTTCACAAAACAAAGTTCACCCTTAATGTTTCTATACTTAATTAAAACTGCTGTTGAAAGCATTGTTATGATGCCAAGTGACTGTTGTGTTCCACGGGTAGGGATGAACTAGACCAGTTACTAACTTTTTATTTTTTAACCCAAATGAGCACTATGCAGGTCATAGAAATACTTCATTAGTGTTACAGCTGAACTGGTTTTCTTGTCTTATTTAATGGAACTCCTCTCTACTAAGAATAACTTGCATTACTTTATAGAGTGTAAAACACTATACATTGATAGTATGTGAGGTATATTATATAGTATATTATTTAAGCAATAGTAAAACAGTTGCATTATTCAGAAGTATTTTTAAATCAAGTACTATATTTACACAATAAAAATATTATCTTACCTAACAAAGTGTTTTTATTTTACAAATAAGTGCCCTCTATAGCCCTCTACTGATCAAATTAATGTCAGTGGTGGCATTGTTGCAAGAACTGAACTGTTCTTGGGATACTAAATGTAAAAATTCAGCTGGTAAGGACAAAAACTTAATTGACTGAAGCCTAAAAGGATGAAAATTGCAGGATACTTCTTGACTGAAGCACTTATACATGAGATAAGCTGCATAGTAACTTGCACCTATCTTACAAATGCTTAAATATAAGGTTAGCTTTTCTTATATGCTTACAAATAGTTATTTGGAAATGTTTCAGCCTCAACATTTAAGTCTATGTGATACAGTTAATAAATAGTCTTGCCAATTTATTTTTTTTTAGCATTTTGTTTTGTTTCATTTTGAGATACAGATATAATACATTAAACTGTACTTAGAATAATTCAGTAGAATTATTTATATATAAAGCAGAGTATAAAACTGGAGGATTGGAGATTGCACTTATAACAGAAATAATAACTTGGTTGCTTATGCCAATCTGTTATCATTGTGCTATGGCTACTAGAATAAAATATACTGTTGATCATCATTAGATAGATTTGATACAAATAATTATTATTATTATTAGTCAATTAGACCTTTCCTTTTTAAAATCAGATTAAAAGTTGTCAATTACACCTAGGACTGAAATGATCATCTGAAGTAGACTTTTATTATGCCATATGATTCAGGTCCAGTTTGAGATCTACTGCAAAAATGAAACATCTTTGCTTATTTGATTTCATTTTTGAGATGTGCTTTAGCTCAACTTAGAAATACTCTTTATTCAGTGTAAAGAGGTATCAAAATGTTTTTTCTGGCTCATATGTAGTCCATGCTTAATTGCTATATAGATGTGGGATACTAATGTGAGAAGTATTTTGGAGGTATTCTTTTTTCACGTGAGAAGGCAATGAGTAATAGGAAGAGATTAGAGATTAAGCTACTTCGTAAGAATATGAAATCAGTCTGGAGTATGGAGCAGATCAACTCAAATATTCTTCTGTAAAATAACCTAGAGCTGAGATGGTCCTTGTAGAACTCTAAATAATGGACCTCACTTTTTGTTATAATAATAATAATAATGCTATAGAAACTATCACTCTAATTTTATTAATTCTTTTGTTGTAGTCTTAACGTGAAGCTAATTTGTTGCTGATTTTTGTAACTCATATAGTTGAAATAAAAAGATCAGATGTATAGAATATACTAAACACTGAAATAAAAGTTTGATCACACTGTGGGAAGCTGGGGGAGTGTTTCCGCTTTTGTATACATTGGTGTAATTAATTCTGTAGTCTTCAGGCATTTTCTGGATAACTGCGTCAGCTGTGGCGTGAGTATATTAACTGTTCAGAATGGAAGAAGTTCACATGGGTCCTAAATGATGAGTCAGGCTTTAACTTATTTCAAAATCAATCTATTAATTATTAATCTCCTTCATTATTTAACCATTCATGAATTACATAAAAATTAGAATGCTTTTCCTTTTTGTTTTTTGTTTTACCATTTTATATCTCACAGTTGTTCCTTTCAAAGTTATATCAAGCTTTTACAGTTAAATAAAAAAGAGGAGGATGTTTCTTGGAGCTGCAAAAAAACCCCTCCATTAAGAAACAGAAAATGACAGGTCACTTTTTGTGAGGAATGTTTTTATATAGGAGATATTTAATCAAAAATTAATTTAAAAAACAAATACATTTATGCACCCTTAGACATGGACCTCTCCAGTACTGAAAATAGCACTCCTTGCTAATGTTCTACTAAGTCAAAGTAATAAATGTCAGATTTCTAGAAGTCATAACTGATTTAAGAATAAACTATGCTGGATTAGATCAAAGATCTGTTTAGCCAAATGTCCTGTCTCTGACAGTGACCAGAAGCAGGTCAGTTGTAATATACTACTGGGGAACTTTTCCTGTTTCCCACAATCTGAAGTTTGAGACTTATTTAGTCAGAAAGTTCATTTGACCTGTTCTGTTTAGTACTTCTGGTGTATTTTTCTTCTGTGACTAGATCTAGCTGCTTTGAACCTGTTGGTCAGTGTGGTGTCTTGTAGCAGTACATTCCTCAATTTAATTGTAAGCAGTGTGGACAATTTCCTTTTACTTATTTTAAATCTTGCAGTTTCATTTTATACCAACAAGTCCTTGTCATGAGAAAATAGCAAATAACATCCATAGCTTATGTTCTGCTGAAGATACTTCTGTTCTGTGTTTGTTTGGATATCAGGTCTCCATTTACATTCTAATTCACCTTCCATACAAAATGTCCATATCCAGTATCTCTAAATCACATCCTCTCTCTAATATCTAGATTCAGATTCATGAACAAACTTCAGAAGGGGTGAGACATGAGGGATCTCTTCTTTCACTGGACAGCCAGAGGGACTTGATGGCCCATTCTCTCCAAAATCCCAGTTGAAAGTGATCTGCTCCTTCTGCCAGCTTATTTAGATAGAGGGGATCATGAAATTAAGGCAAGGGGTTCTTAAAAAGTCCTCTTAACCACCCTGTTCTAATACAGAAGCAGGTGTAGACTGAGCAAGTGTTCCTTGACTGGTGAGTGAGCTAGGTAGTTTTTCAAGAGACAGAGAATTCCCAAAATGTTACTTGGCTTATTGTGACTGCATTCTACCAAGCATCTCTGAAGATTAATTCTCTGAAGTGCTGTGTTTACTGTGTATGTCTGAGTTTTCTGTCTTAAACAGGAAAAGAGAAGCAAGGAGCAGGGTGCTGCTACCAGAGCGTCTCATCCAGCCCTTACCTAGTACTCTCTGTCTTTAGAAGTCCCTCAGGAATATGATGTAAGCCCGAGAAATTGTTCTGAAATGGAAATCCTGGCTTTTTACTTTCCCAGAGTGTCCTACATCTCTACCCTGTCACATCATGCACATGTGGTCCCTTCATGTGACAAAAGAGGGCTTGGGAAAAGCAGAGCTCCAGCTAGTTTCTTTTCTTGCTGCCAGAAAAATTTATTCCAGTCTGCTGTCTCTTGTTGGGATCAGAGGAGCCCCCAGAAGAGGGGGCAGCCAGGAAGGATCCTCAGGCAGGATGAATCACCCTGTTGGATCCTTCAGAAAGGGTACGGGTTTGTTAGTTTTGAGTGAGGCTCAGTGATTGCTTCTAGACTTGAAACATTCTGCAAAACAGTCTTTAAACTGACATTAAGTTGATGACATTTTTATGTATAAAAAAGCAGCTTTCTGTAAAGTTGAGGTTCGAGAAAAATTATTTTCTCTTCAGCGATCTGCTCATTTCAAGTCTTAGTAAAAAGAGAAAATTTGTAATTGCTTGTGCAGGAACACACTAGGTAGATTCTGTAGAATATTTAGCTGATTTTTCAGACATTTTGGATTAATCCTGCATGCACCTCAGGATATACTTAACTTCAAGCCTTATTTTATGTTATTAGAGCTACTAACTACTGTGTAGTTGTAGTAACAACTGTCAGTTGTAGTTTGCAGTAGCAAATCATTTGAATATGATTTGTTTGTTTAAAATATCTATTGTATAGAGAGTGCAGAGCAGACTCACTTTGGAATAATGTTCCCATTTCATAATAGGGGAGAATGCTAAAATCTAGAAATGTCTAGGCCAAGTAATTCTATGAAAGATTTTTTTTCAAGATTGTCTTTTTCTAATGTGGCTCTTCACTATAATTACAAATAAAATGAAGTTGACTGTTTTATTTAAGGTTGTTTCTATGACAGAATATACTGTTTTGCATAGACAGGTGATATGGCAGGTCAGAAAACAGTGCTGTATGTCTGTGGTGAGTAAATTTTCAGTGTCTGATAGGTTTTTATGGAAGCCATTTGGTGATCTCATCAACAAGTCTGTTGTTTCATTACTATCAAATTCAGTGTTTGTGATTAAATCAGCAGAATGGAGAACATGAAGGGAGTGCTGTTCACTTTGCAATCATTTCCATCTGTTATAAATTTTTGTCAGATGTTGGGAAACAGCAGGCAAAACTCAGAGCAAGTGTTTTATCCAATTTCCAAGAAATTGTGATATGTAGTTGGTGTATACTATGGTCTTAGTTTAATCTGTCCATTTAGTTGTTGAATATCTTATGGCACACCTGTGTTAATAGAGTACATAGAAAGCTATTTCCATCATTCCTCACATTATTTTCCTTTGAAGACTCTGATGCTGATATAAATATTTTGGTACTTAGTAGTTATAAGCACTGATGACACTTTTCATAAAATAGAGAGTCAGGGTGAGACTTACAGAGGAAAATCTCCATTAGGCATATGCTGTTACCTGAAGTGTGTTTGCCTCCATTGATGATGTAGGAATCTGCAATTGGAATTGGCTGGCCAATGGCCAGTACCATTTGCCTCAGAGAAGTGGGAGAGCAATCCATCAGCTGACTTATACTTCAGGGCATGAAGTATTCTGTTTCTTCTGAAATTTGATTTTCATGTTAACTGTTCTACATAGATGTCTCAAGTTTTCATGTAAGCATCTGAGATACTTTTAATAATGTAAAGGTTTTTGTTACAAAGAAATTGTCTGAAAAAAATTCTGTGATCTCATCTGAAAAGTGAAAAATATTTTATCTTTTTTTTTCTAAATTACTGAAGTTTTACTGAGTGTCTCCTTGACCTAGAAATTAGAAGTCTGCAGTATTTGTGGTTTTACTACCCTTTTCCATGTTTCTTCTGTCTCATTTTCTTCTGAAATGAATAATTCCGTTTTTCTCTATATTCATGTCAGGGGTCATTTTTCATGATGGGAATAATCTTTGTCATCCTTTCTGAAGTTTCCTCTATTACTTTGTTGGCTGTTTTGACGTGGAATATCCAATTTTATTTATAGTGTTCTAAAGTGAGCAATACTGGCTGTCTGTTGTAGAGCCACTATAATACTTTTTTGTGTATTCTCCTTAATAAATGTGCATTTTGTGTTATTGTTTTCCACAACTACATAATATTAGACATTTTCATTGAGTTGTCAATAGTAAAGTTCAGAGGCTTTTCATGAACTCATTCTGTTACTTTATAGCTGTGTAAAGTGTACCAGGACTTCATTCTGCAGAGTCTCCTTCAATTTTCTCATATAATTTAATTAGATTTTCTGAGAACCTGACTGTGGATTTTTGTTCAATTTTCCATTCCTGAGTTAAAACCATGAGAAATCACCATGTTTTGTCTGGTTTTAGCTGAGTTCCTGATTTTGGATCTTCCGGAAATCCATCTCACTCTATTTTTTCAGATTTATTTAACCTGAAGTATTAACTTTGCTGTACTGAAAGGTAATTGCTTATTCTTGTCTTAGTTTGGCTAATTTTTTTCACTGTGTACTTTGTTTTCATCCACTTCTCACCATTTGCTCAGTCTTTTTAAAATGCTCGTCATAAAGGTTTTTTGAATATCTAAAGCTGCTCATCTTGTTGTCCTTTACTTTGTTCATCCACACCTTCACCAACACATAGGAATGAAACTTCTAGATTAGTGAGAAAACAGAGACTCGCTGTTCAAGATGATGTTTATTTTATTTGTTACTGAAAACAGCTCACCAGAAGCTGTCATGACGTTTACTGTGCAGTCCTTAGTCATCCCTCTTGTGCTTAAGGTACCATGTTTGTTGCTACCTGTTCACCTGATACGACATTGTTTTTAAGGTGAGTTAGTGGAACAGCCATTCCTGAGTTCCTTCCCAGGGATGAATTCTGGAGCTTTATCATGATTTAGTTGGTTGTTATCTCCCCTTGTGACACCTCTGTCTCTGGTCTTGTCTCATTTTAATGTCCAAATTGAATCAGGTCCTTAGAGAGTTGTCTCCCTAGAATCTTCTTTTGAGAAAGCTGACACAAATCAGTAATTTATCTTATCAGCAGTAATTTTGTTTTACTTTATTAGTCCCTTTAATCCCATGTGACCTCTTTCTCCTTCTATGTTTTCTTGTTTTACTTAATCACTTTAGCATTAAACCTTCAGCTATTTCCTTTTTAAAATTCATCATAACCCCTTTTATGCATCCTCTAACATATGATCTTCTACAGTCTATTCTAACAGACCTAGCTGAAGTATACAGATAGAAAATTATCTAGTTTAATAAAATTTTAAAACTTGTTAGTCACACTATTTAATTCTTTGTCTTTCTGGTCTCTTTTTTTTTTGTGCGCTTTGCATTGCAGCCAATACTTTTGTTCTGTTTTCCTTTACACCCATGCTACTTCTAAAGCATTTAGTATTTTTATCTAAGATATTAGAACTTGTTTGACTTTTCAGGTGAACGTACACTTCTACACTTCATGAAGTTATGGATTTGATTTGCTTCCCCTAAGATAGTAGAACAATGTAAAACAGTGATGTAGATAAGAATTTATGAATAATAAAGACAATTAGTAGTGGCTAAGAGAAAAATATGTTGAATTGTTTTACTAAGAGATTCTGATGAAGTAACCTGTCTTTAGGTATTTCCTTTTTTCTAGGCTAAATGTTAATGATAAAATTTATTCTGGATTAATCTGAAGGAAATGGTTAAAACTAAGGAGAGGAAAATATAGAACAAGAACTGAAAAATAGGTAAGCAGTTGATTAAAAGAGAACATATGCTTATTTTCGAAAGCTATTGTTTTGGGTCAAATTGATAGGATAGTTCTAATTTCAGGTTTTCAGTAATACTTTAAATATTAAAAAAAAGCCCACCACAGTTTCTCAAAAGAAGCTTGTAAATAGTATGAAGTTGGAAAGTTATGTTAACGCAATGGGAACATCCTCATAAAAAATTGGATAAT
Source organism: Manacus candei (assembly GCF_025592945.1). Classification (NCBI taxonomy): domain Eukaryota; kingdom Metazoa; phylum Chordata; class Aves; order Passeriformes; family Pipridae; genus Manacus; species Manacus candei. Next base: position 7,803,040 of record NW_026138072.1, on the reverse strand, counting down.
CTCAAAAGCTCTAATGATAGAAATAGGGTGAAAGAGTCATAGGATCATGCAGTAAGGAACAAAACCAAGAATTCATCCCTCAGGCTGTCACTCAGAAGTGACAGAGGAGGAGGAAAACCTCTTAATTACAACAGCTGTGAGTGACCAATGTGGTGTGTTATTACAAAAACCAAAAAAAGAAAACATGTTTTTATCAGTCATTGAGCTAGGCATTTCCAATCCAGGTAGATTTAGCATGGATCTAGATGAGAGATACTGTCAGTCTCCTCCACTCTTTCTGTTTTTGTTTAACAGTTGTTGACTATCTTCCATTAAGCAAAGTTAGGTTTTTCTCTTAAACTGGGAAAATTTAGGGTCTCCTATCTGTTCCAGAATCTGCTGTGAACATAGAAGGTTCAGATAGTGCATAAAATCAGCCTTAATATATGATATGTGATATATGATACATGTCTTTATATATCCCTAGTGCATACATCTGCATTTTCTGGCAGTGTAGCTGGTGGCTGAACAATGTAAGCAAAGAAAGTTTGTAGCGAAAGCTAATACTTTTATTAAGCAAACTATGAAAGAAAAATAAACTAGCTGAAGAAGAGCACGTGTCCTGAAACCTGTGGCGGTTTTTTCCCCCCCTACATCTGTCTTAGATACCGTAATAAGATGTATTGCTTCTCCTTTAATATCATCTTGTACAAGTTTATACTTCATGCTTAGCCTATGGGCCCTGCTGTTTTACTGAGCTTCTCAGTAAATGGCAATATTCTTCAGTCTCAGCCTGAGAATTTGTTGCACAGTACTGACACTGTTGACACACCATGTAGCTTATAGTCCGGTATGCATAATTACATTAAAATATAGTACCAGTTCTCTGAAGCTTTTATAATGTGATGCACCTATTCACACTCAGGTTTATGGAAATTAAAAGACAGTAGTGATTGCCCATATAGTCTTTAATAAATATGCCAGTCCTATTAGATTTCATCATTGAAATCTTTCCATAATCCTAAGAAAAGGAGCAGTTTTGAGCTTTTGCATAGCAAAGCAAGTATGATCATATGGTGACTTACCTCAAAGTCAGAGTTACTGTTTATTTCTGTAATCAATTCTCTTTTCTTTTGCCAGAGTGAAGTGAATAGAATATAAAACATCTCCTTTTTGAATTAAATTACTTTGTCAGTTTCGAAGACTCTTAGTTATTTTCAGAAAGACACCTTTAGTACATGGCACTTAGAAAAATTGCATTCATTTAACTTAAAGTATTTGACTAAATTTCCAAGTGATTTTATTCTTTATTAATTAAGTATTAGTTCCTGATCAAAAATACAAAGTAAAAAATATTAGAAAGCTGAAGCATGGAATATATGTCATTAAGAAAAGAACTGCAGAAGACCCCAATATTAAGATAAAAGTATATTGAAATATAAAGCTTTATTTCTGGTACAAATAAAACCTGACAGATGGAAGAGCTCCTTTAGTAAACAAGCACTACTAAGTGCGTTTTGCCAGCACTTTATTCAAGTCAAAAATCAACTGAGCTTGAATCAGTAAAATGGCTAAGGTACCAAAACTGTAACAACACTGTAACGAGTTTTTGGATCTACACTTGCTCACAGCTCATCAGCTGAGGACACAGTGTAGCAATTGTGTGTGCGCTCACTTATGAGTTAGACCCTTAGTGACAAATGAAGACAAGAGTTTTGTTATTAACCTTTAGTCTTGTGTGCAAGCCACTTCTTCCTATTGCGTTTCATAGGGATGGAATCTTGATCCACCAAAGTCTGCTTTCAGTAGGAAGATTAAGGTCAAGCAGTCTTTATCAGATTGTGTGTGGAGTTTGTCTAGCCATATGCATATGTCTAGGTTCTTAGGGTGTTCGAGCTTTGTATGACTTGTGACATTAATCTCTGAAACAGTCATAGGCTTGGAGTTAAGAAACTTTTGCAGTTTATGTATTGAAATAATTAATTAATATAATCTTTTAACCTTGAGATCATAGAAAATGGAAGAAGGTTTTTCAGACCAATACTTCTGTGTTGTCTGAGGCCTGCTTCACCATGAAGTACATAAAACTGCAAATAAGTCATGAAGATACTTTTGCTGTGTTGGAGTTAAGAAAAGGTACTGTTCAGCCATTAGGTGCAAGCAAAATTGTTTTTTTATTCACTTTATTGCTGACTTAGAGATTACTAGTAAAATAGTTCCTGTCAGTCCTATCAAACTGTTCACAGCCCTATCAAACTAAGCCACTACTGAAACAGAAATTCAAATGGAATCCTAGATTTGATTTCACTGTAAATTTTCTACATAAAATAATTTTATTCTTCTGAGTAGAATCTGAAAATTCTGGACTTATGAACCATTTAGCTAGATCTTTTTCAGTCTTCTGCAGAGGAAGGTTACACCTGCTCTGGAAGTACCTCTCTGTGTTGAGGGAGGGAGAGCAGCTCCCAGGTGGCAGGAAGTGTCAAGAGGAGGAAGAAGCAGGAAGCAAGAGGAAGAGGAGAGCCTTCAGTGTAGCACTGGAACCGAGGAATCAGTGGGACAAGGATGGAGCAGAGAGAGCTAAGCCTTTGTAGCAACAGAAACTTTCCAAGGACAGCAGGCAACTACCTAATTGATTACAAACCAACAGCTATATTATATGAAACCTGAATGCAAATTTACAACATGCAAAAGCCTATGCCTCAAAGATGAAAGGGGCAGGTACAGACTTGGTACTTGGTACAGATTCTTACTTGGACTCTGCTCTGCCTTATCAGTTTGACATTTTCCTGTTTACCAAGTCAGGAACCATTTCTACTTCTGTTCCAGTAAATGACTGTAGTATGGCTTTCCTATCAGCCAGTTTTTATGGCTTCCTCTTAAGCATGAAGCGTTTTTGGATTGCCTTTCTTATCAACCTAAATTGGCAAAATGTGCCTAGGAATAAAAAGTTTCAGAAGTGTAGAGCCTATATAAAGAACCAAGTCCTTTATTTGCCTAGTACTGATCATACAGGGGCTTGAAAAAAACATTTTGGAATTAGTCTTTCTAGGAATTAAGACCTTCTGTGTTCTGTACAAAAACCTGTTTCCATTGGGAAAAACAAGGAGGTGGGGAGCTGAGTAGTTGTCATTAGCTAGTTCATTGTTAATGCTGCAGTAGTGTTCGGATAACTAAGCATAAGAGTAAATGGGTCCCTGTTACAGGAAAACTGGTATGCTAGGCTCTGTTACTAAGTATCATTTGTAACTCCCTCTCACTGTGTTGCTATCACTGTCTGACACTCTAAATATTTTAAACATACTTTCATTGGCCTGTGTTGTTCCTACCATGCAACTTCCGTAAGAAAATGTTGCAGTATACTAGATTTGTATTGTAATACAGCTTGCTTACCATACTATTCCCAATTTCTAGAAAAGCAGTCAAGTTACCTCGATTAAAAATGTCTCTTTATCTTCCCCTATGATTTTCTTCTTGGGATAGAAAAGTAGAACTGTAGTCTTACGAAAAAGCTGTTAATGTAGCTTAGTGTAGTTTCCGCCATTCTGTTGAAAATGAAGACCTACTGCTGTGGTTGACTGTTTGAATAAATTTACAGTGACAGTCTTCTTTTGCTAGTGCTTTTCACAGACTCTGTATTTGTGCGTACATACAAATGAAAATGAAATGAAAGAGGGGTCATCACCCCCCAGTTCCAAGTCTTTCCTTAAAAAGGGCTGTTATGTTGTAAATATTACAGATGAGAATTGAGGTACATAAAACAACTGCAGGGACATGTTTGCATGTCATGTTCCTGCATTGTAATAATTTCTGCTGTTCACTGACTGTGGTGAATACTAAATCAACCAGACCTTAATTGAAAATAAAATTTTTTTTAAAAGTGCAAAATATATATTCTAACACCAGAAAATTTGAAGCAGTTATCAATTCTTTTACATAGGATAACCATTAGATGGGCACAAATAGATATGAGCTGAAATTCAGTTTAAATTGAATTTACAGAAGAGCTTTTTTTGCATTGAGTAAGGACAAGAAGTAGTTGCCTGGAGACATGGAGTCTCCATTTCTGGATATTCAAAACCTTAACAGCCAGTGCTCTCAGCAATCTACTCTGTTTGGCCATGCTTTGAACAAGGAAGCTGGACTGGCTTATCTTGCAGGGATACCTTACAATTCTGTGAAGACAAATATTTCATTTGATATTGGCACAGTGACTTGCAAATTTTATTTTCTTCTTTCTGGTGTTATCACTTGAGATTTTTGTAAAATTTGTAACATGAAATTAATTTTCATTTCTAGTAATATATGATTACATACATTTCATGTCTTTGTCACGTAACACTACATTGCTTCTCCAATCCAGGATGCTAAGATTTATTGCTTCAGTAAACAGAGTTTTATAACATATGTAATATTTATTTGGCAATGCCTCTGTTTCAAATTCTCCTTGTGTGGTTCTCATGGTTAAATATTAAAATGTTTAAAGTAAATTTCAGATAGGGATTCCTCATTTTATTATTCATTTCTTTGACATATTTCTTAATTTCTTAGGGGGTCTTAAAATAAGACATCTGTTAATGTTCTTCTGTTGTCTCTTCTAATGAAAATATGAACTTTCTTAGCTCCTAATTGATTTTTAAGCTATGTTCTTAGCATTAGTGAGTCAATACCTTCCATTTGTTTATATCAAAGATCTAATGCCCGTTAACTTTGATTCCATTTCTTCTGAGTGGCTGTACATTCTCAGAAGATTATATTCATATAAATATTTCTCTTTGCAGTGAGGAGCTACGGAAAGAAGTGCGACAGCTGAAACGTGAACTGCTGGAAGCAAAGCAGAAAAAAGAAGAAAGAGCTTTAAAACCCAAAGAGAAAGAAGGTAAGGGTTTCGTGTAGATCTCCAGTTAACATTGCAGTCTTTAAAGTTTTTTTAGTTTTGTGTTTTATGTGGATAAATTGTGGGCATTCTGTTCTTGAAATGTAGATTCTTTCCTTAAGAATAGTAGGAATGTAATGATGTCAGTATATAAGAATAATGTACAGGTAGCATTCATTCTTTCACATGAGGTAGTATTTCTCCTTCCGAATGTCCTTTATTACATGTGTGCTGTGACTTCTGACTTGGAAAGTATTCTTGACATTCTGACTTGGAAGGGTACTTAAATGCAGATGATTAACTTTGAACTCAAAGGTGCTGACTTCAAACGTTTATGTATTTTGGGACAGCAAATTTAGAAAATTATTACCATATATTACCTAAACCTTAGCAAAATGGGATCTTCAGCTGCCCGCTTCATTGTCAGGCAGATTTTATACTCTTTTTCTTTCTAAATGTGCATAAATTGTTACATTTATGATAGTATGTAAGGTGCACATTTTATTCCACGTGGATGTAACACCCTTTATTAGCTGAACTGAAGAAACAGAAGAGAGCGTTTTTTAAACACTCAAGTTGCGAGCTGTACATGAAATCTGGCACCAAATGTTACAAATTGGTGACTCTGAAAAAATTCTAGGAATCCTGTACAATCACTGGCAAGATAATGATTGGTGTCACTGGCCATATAAAAAAAGAACTGCGAATAGAAGTATAGAGGAGGTAAAGAGTAGTCCTTAAGTACATATATGATAAATTATCTTGAATAGTACCATATATACCAGTTCTTACACTATTGCTTAAACCTTATCTCCATTCCAGGTGGGTTAAGTTAGAGGACTTTGTAATTTAAAGAAAACCACCTTTACAGTGACACACTAAAGTAATACTTGGGCAATACTCATAGTTAGTACTGTGGTCCAGTTTGCAAGGCTACCTCTTATTCAAGCAAAGCCCGTATATACTCGGGTTGCCGGGGGTTTTATACTTTCTTTGAAATAAATAGCAAGTAGGAGATAAACCTGTTGAAAATCTGTAGGTAATGGCTAATGCCAAATAATCTTGAATTGTCTTGGTTTTCCTTTTCATTATAGGAAGGAGTCTGTTCCAGTACCTGTTGAGAAAGATAGATGGCAGGAAAGAACCTATTCAACTAGTTATTGGAGAACCTAACTAAAAATTCTGAAAATAAACATGTTCTAAAATTTAAGGCAAAATTAAAAAGACATTAAATGAGATGCAAGTGGTGAAGGATAAAATGATCAATAAAAATATAGCGAAAGCTGTTTCAGGTTTGTACTAGAAAACAAACTGAACATGAAGTTTCTTCATGATATGGCTGTCACTTGTTACGAATTCTTGCTGCAAGATTCTTGCTACAAATGCCTTAACTGTAAAAGTGCAGTTGTATTATTGCACTCAGTTCTAAGTATTGTACCACCAAAAAAAGATAATGAACTCATGAAATGGATGAATTGGATAAAAATTAACAAAGCCACCCAAAACTAGCAGAAGACTATGCGAACTGATTTATTAGAAGATACTTGAAGATATGTGTAATTTATGTAGGGAGTGGGATGGAAGGGTGGAATCCTAACTATTTAAAGAGGTTAAGTGAAAGGAATGAAGCATGCCTTTACTATGAAACAGAATTTACAGAGAATAATAGAATAGACTTTAGAAACAATTTATCTTGAATACAATGAACTCTTACAGCGGTAGAAGTTTTGTACCAAGTAATTAATTTTGCCCCTAAGTTAAAAGCATTTAGTATATCTCACTTAATCATTTTGTATTTATTGGCCTGAATATTCTTCAACGCCATAAAACTATCGACATGGAGGAAGTCTGCTAAAAGTATAATAGTTTACCTATTCCACATTAGTTTACATATAAGAAATTGCATATATTTAAAACATACTGCTATCAGGAAATTAATGTGCATGTAGCAGGATGTCTTTCCATTGTTCTCTGCCTGTACTCTTGGGCAATGTGGAATGGAGAGTGAGTTGTGTCATGCTGTATCAGGTGAATCTGTGCAGATGGTGCAGACACTTGCAGTATGTCTGCCTATGCTTTTAGCTGGCTGCATTAGGAAAAAATGCTAGTTCAGAGGCTATGTAACCACATTATTATGATTCTGTGCTTGATTAAAAAACATTGCGTCTAAGCCAAGACTTGCAACCATAGTGGGAGAAATTCACTGAAGACTACAGAACTGTGAGAATAAGGCTTAGGTCATACTGGACTTGATGCAGGATTGAGTTTAATTCTGGAGGATTCTGATGAACTGGTGGCAGTGTGACACATCTATTTTAAGTTCACTGTCAGATCTATATTAGTATTGGCATCACATTTAGTATCACTTCTTCAAATTGTTCATGTGACATAGTATGCCTACCTAATATTTTTCTGTATTCAGAGATTAGAGTAATTAAGAAAGACTAAGGAGTGAAAATTTAAGTGTTTACATTGTTTCAAGAGGTCAGAGAAAAAAAATAAATCCCTCCATGTATGTTAGATTATAACCAGCCTTCCAATTTGTGAATAGTTATTATTGACTATGCCAGACTGCTGTCAACTTTAAATAAGATGTTTTTCTTTTATATGACATTTGTTGTAGTGATGCCAGAAATTACATCAAACACTACAATTTGAGTGCTGAATTACTTCAGCATTTTGAAGTACTTGGTCAAATATTTGAAAAAGATACACTTTTCAAAGTTCTGTAGTGTAAACCTGTGAATATACTTCAGTGAAATCTACTTTAGACGAATAATGTCTGCCCAGTTGTTTTAACTATATGTTGGTTTAAAGTAATAGGAATATTTATTAAGTAATACTTTAGTTTTTCATGGTAGAATATTTTTGTAAATGGTCTGATATTCTGTGGATTATGAAATTGTTACACATGCAAAAACAGAAAAGCTACAAAATAGTCTGAGCACAGAAACCTTACAACTAATGTAAAAACCAACATTCAAGTGTAAAAGTTCTACTGAGGCATGCAGTATTTTCTGTTTTGTGTTTAATTGTGATATGGTAAGCAAATGATTTAAGTGTTAAGAAAATTCTCAAAATCAAGTGAGGATGCCAATGTAAGATTATGTTTTATTTCTGTTTTATTATTACATTTGGGTACTGTCAGGAGCACTCAAAGATTTAAGGTCTGTCTTACACAGAAGAATGCCTTCTTGAAGTCTGAAACTTTTAACAAAATTTTGCACCCTTGAGAACATTGTGAACACAACAACTTTCAAATTTAGGTGGTTTGGGAACTTCACAGCATAAATGCATTAAGTATGAAGATTTTTTTTTAGTCGATCCAGTATAGCTGCATTGTATCAAAGTATCCATCTTGGACGTGTCACTTTTGCAAAACTTTGTTTTCTTCCACTGTTTACAATTTTTTTTCTTTCAATTTCATTAAATAATACTGAGCATTCCCTATTCAGTTTCTTCCTTGCTAAAGTGAATGCTTTTTTCCTCATGTCTCTCTGTCTGCAGAAGAGGATAAAATCTCACTGTAAGCCTGCTTTGATTTTAGTAGTAATCTTAAGCATGTACTCAAAATCTGCTGACATTCAAAAATTAACTGCATTTTAGACTAGGACTGTGTACATAAAAGCTACCAAAGTTCAGAAAATATTTTCTAGAAACTTGCAGTTCATACTATTTTACAGATCTGCTCTGCTCTTTCCAATAAGTGTTTTGAAGCTCTAGGAATTACTTCTAAGGTTTTATTATTTATGTTGGCTAAATGAACTAGTAAGTTTGTTCTAGAACTGTTACTTTTTCACTGTAGAAAACTGAAAATCCAGTAATCAGTCCAACCCTGGAAGCTCATTCTGTAAGCCAATCTATTCAGTTGTTCACAGTTGCTAAATATTTCCTGACTCTTACCTTACTTCTTGGCAACTGTGTCTCTTCAGGATCAGCCAGAGCTATAGCAACAGTAACTGAACATTTCTTGAAGGTGCAAAGAAAACCACAAGTAGAACTAGTTCTGAACAAAAATATATGGGAGAGTATGTTATAAATTCTTTCAAGCATAAAATTATATTGTATAGTCATATACATAGTATGAAAACTGTAAGAAAATTTTTTCCTGAATTCTAGAAGAAGTGTGTTATTGTCTTGACTATTAATTAAGCCACTAAAGTGGCTTTAAGTTCTCCATTTGTCACTTCTGATAGGAATTCCATTTTAATTCCTGAAATATTAAAGGATATCAGAATTTCTTGTGTAATTCTTAAGGGATTTGTTTGGTTTGAAACAAACACAGCTTCTGTTTTCAAGATTTCAGTCTCATGAAGATTTTTTATGTCAGTACTACCTACCTCCATAATTCCAGAAGAATGCAATATAAACTGAATATTGATGAGCTGAAAGTGGAATATAATGCACAAATACAGGAATCTGGTTTAGGCCTCTTATTTTAATTCACTGAAACCTTCATCATAACTTCTGCCACTCCAAACAAGGAGTTTTTAAGGTTTTTACAAGTCTTTGTTTTTTCCCTTTGGTATTTAATCTAGCTCTGCCATGTATTTCTTGAAGTTTCTGTCCAGTAGGTCTTTTGTCATATGAAATGTGTCATCAAAGTTGCTAAAGAATGCATTTGAGATACTGAAGAAAATGTATGGGTACATCACACTTAAAACTATACACAAACCTTGCTAAATAAACTGGGATGCCTTTCATTATAGATATCTTTGTACACTCTCATTATCTTACCTTGGTTCTGCATGAACTCATGATTACATATGCAAAGTGCATTACAAGAGTTAATGGGATTATTTTTGTGCAGTCCAGCACATAAGGAATGTTTTGTAATGTAAGGTCTGTGTAAAAATCTTCATGCTTTCTTTTCATCAAGAAAAAACATAAACGAAAATTCTTTCACTGGTCATTGTCAGCACTATAGGCTCTTACTCTTCTCCTAGTGACATTAAACCTTCAAAATCAGCATGTATTTTTCTCTGTGACAGTATGTATTGTTTCTGCCCTTCAGAAGATTAGTCTGTTTCTGATAATACTTTCAGCAAACCAAACTCCTTCTTTTTCCAACAAACGTTTTATAAGCAGCTTCATTATCTCTTTTTTAAAAAGGAAAAAAAAATGTAGATTTTGTAACAGATTCTAATTACAAGTAATTTTGGTTTGTCAAAAAAAGGTTCGTGCTGTGGAAAATTTTATGCACACTGTCATACATTTGTGTAAAATTGTACCTTATCTGTGACACAGTTGGTGGACTTGCTAAGGCAAAGTTACCCCACCTGCAATGATAAAAATGGATCTCAGTCATTGAGGGCAATATGTGTATGAACATAAGCAGTGATTATGCTTTTCAGGCAACTGAACTAGAATTCATATTTCTTGGTTTCTATAAGGTAGAAGATAAAATTGCAGTTTCCAAAATAGAGCCTATCTGATGCAACTTCCGTTGAGTGTTTGTTATGCTGTTAAATTTAGCAGGTGCTTTAGGAGTTAGGTTAAAACTATCAAGCTTTCTTTTCTGCTTCACTTCATATTAGGGATTGATCCATCCCTAAGCCATCCCTAAACATCATTTCAGTTCAACGCCTTTGGATCAAGTTCTGTCTTTGTTATATTTCTGCTGTTTTGTAGTTATAGACTGACATAATTTGAACTGTTCCTAATTTAAGTGAGGGCAAAATAAGCTCTTCTGTATTTTTTTTAAAAATCAGTCTCTTCCTTTCTGTCTTAAAGACCTCAGAATCTCCTCCTTAGTTTCAGGCTATCATTGTAAACCATGTCCTAAAACCAAAGTCTTATGTTAGATTACACCATTGGGTTTGCATGTGTTCCTCCCTAGAGGAATAATTTCAGGATAGAAGAATCTATCTGAAAGAAAATAAATTACTTAAATGATAAAGTCTTTGTCACAGTAAGATGAGGAGTCTCTTGGTAGTAACTCAAGCTAGCTGAGATAAATAGTAATAGACTTACAAATTCTGTTGAAAGTAGGATGAAATGTATTGTCAATAGGGAGGGTTATCTTTTTCTTTTTTTCTTTTTCCTCACCTTCCTTACTGATAGAATGTACCCAGCAACTTGTTCAAACTAAAGGAGAGATTACACTGTGATGAAATGCTTCAGGGCACAAGTGTGCAAAATCCCTGTAACTTAAACTGTCATCTTCTGCATCTTGCAATACCTAAATTTAATTTAATTGTTATTTCACTTCTGTGTATCCGTGTCATGTTTTGTTAATTTTTGTCCAAAAAATCCTTTTGGGTTAAGGAGATTATTACCAAAGTCATGATCCTTATACTTTTGCTGAATCAGCAAACTGGACCTAAATTTGTCAAGCTTCATGTGTCTGTCAAGTCCATCATACATTGGTGTAGTTTCTCTTTTTTTAACTCTACTGCAAAAGATTTGGAGGGGATCTGGGAAGCCGACTGGGAGATATGAAGTAGTAGGCAGCAATCTGTTTTTACATTTAAAAAGGATTCTTCCCATTAACAAGAGTCTCCTCTGGACATTTTCTTTTGTTTGCTAATTACCACAGTTCATTCAGACACAAAATAATTTTTTTTTCAACATGAACTTTTAATGCCTGTCAAAAATTGAATATATAATTTATATTAAAAAGTACGCTGTGGTTTTGAAATTATTGGAGTTTTCAAGTTTTAAAATGTGTAAGAAACCCATTGACTTAGGGGCTTTTGAAAATCCTTCCTGTATAATTGCTTGCTTTTGATATGGAGTAATAGGTTGTAAGACCTCATGGAGAAATACAATGTCTTTAAGCCATTTTAATTAAAGATGCAGAAATATGATGCATACAAGTGCATGGCTCTTTTGATTGACTCATGCTGAAGTTAGTTCAAGTGGATCTGATTATCTTTTGTCTGTCTTATGAAAAGGCTTTCCTAGGAGACAGAGAGAATGAAGTTGAGGATTAGAAAAACTCTTGACAAGCAAAGACCAAAGAAACAATAATCTCAAGAGAAGGCTTTAACTGAAATTTTAATTATTTGTATTAACACACATATGAGTGGGATAAAAATACACAAACACACAACTGCAGAGGAATTTCACCCTTTTTGTATGAGAATTGTATTTGAGCTGCACTAGAGTAAATCTTAGTCAAAAGACCTATATGACTAGGGATCCCATTTTCTTAAATTCAGCATATGTATATCAAAGTGTGGATTGCAGGTTTAAATGTTTGTAGCCATTTTCATGCATATTCAAGAACACTTTTCTCAGTTCTTTTGATTGTCATAGGTGGGCAATTCTATTAATCGTAGGGTACTGTTTTTCCCTTCAAAGCACCCCTTTTTGTAAATGTCACCTGAAAGGTTGTTTTCTATAAAGAAGCAGATGGTTTTGTAGTTCAAATTAATTATCTAGAGGCTAAATGTTAGTAAACCAAGACAGTATGTTATTTCCACACAGTCAACAAGTTTGGATACATGCATTTATGCAAAAAAAGTGTATTGTCTTCGCAAGGGGTTGGTCTTGAATTAAGAATGGGATTTTTTATTAGTAGAAGAGATTGACTAATAGGGGAAAAGATGGAGCTGAACCACTATGATTGATAGTTTTACGCTGTACTTCTGTTCTTCTCAGTTCATTTGATATAATGCTGCATGAAATTTTATGGCAGATTTGATTTCATTCATCCAGCTGTTTAATCATCCCTAAATGTGTGTTTATATGCATTTATCTATTTTGGTCATTCTAGAAGATGGCTTTTTCTTTCTTGCTGGTACCTGTAATCCACTGTTCTTCATTATACGCAAAGTATCAACTGGAAAACAGCAAATAAACCAGCCGTGAATTGTATTCTCTGTATGTTTCATTTTCCTTTTAAATATGATGTAGCAATGTTTAAATGCTGTTTAAATGCAACATAGAAATTAGGATAAAAAGGAAATAATATATTTGCAGAAATATAAAAATATTTTAAATGTAGATACATCATTACAAATTTATTTCCTTTTATTATGAAGTGCCATGTTCATAAACTTCATAGAATACCTCAGTCGAGAGAGAAAATTAGTTTGGGATCAGGAGCTTTTTCTGTATAGCGGTAAGCAATCATCTAAAAAAAACCTGATACCAAGTTTGATTTAGATTTGCAGTGCATCAGGCTGCATATCCTGAAATTTGTTGAAACAATTTCTCTAAAAATGTTTTCTATTCATCATTTGTAGTGGACATCTGGAGGCTTTATTCTTCTGCTCATTATCAGGAATAACACTTCTGTAAATACATGTACATAATGTTCAAGAATACTAAATCAATATGTGAAATGTCCTGATGCTATTCAAGAGGAAGAAAATGTGAAAGGATGGTGTTGTTCATTTTCCCAATTCAGTTTTTGTCCCGTTAAGTTATTAATTTGTCATGGCAGTGAATATTCTGCAAGAGAAGACAATGTTAAAAAAAAGACAAAAGAGAGTAGCTGTTGACTAGTCTAGATATTAACTTGTTACTAATGGGGTTTTTTTTCTGACTGACAAAATGGACTCTGTTTCAAGTTTAAATGTTACTGGGTTTTTTTCCCTTTTGCAAGATCAAGGGTTTGGGTTGTGACTGCTTCAGCCTACAAAACAGGAAAACTGTGAACTTTTCTATAGGCTATATTTGTCTACTGTGTAACAAATAGTCACAAAATATTAGTACATATAACAGTTCATCTGCTCCAAGAAAGATCTTCAGAAATGAAGGTCAACTTGTTAAAGGAATTTCAGCAGTTTTCATCAGAGATTTTATTTCTGTTATCCTGCTTTCCCTGGCTCCATAGTAAAATAAAATTGAAACAAAAATTTCTTTACTTGTCTGCCCAGTACAGTGTTGTGTTTTTCATTTCAGCAAGTAGCAAATCATTCTGCTGCTGAGAAAGCAATACAACTGAAGTGTTTTATGGAAGTGTTTTTCTTGGTATTTCAGAAGTCAAAAATTATCTCCAAAAAGGTACTAAATCATTAAACCAAATTTAATTTGTTTAACCAAATATGTTTCCTTATTCAGAGGAGGAACCTGCTCCAAACAGTGTTGTTGAAGAATACCTTCAGGAGAAGAGAAGATATGAAGACAAGCGAAAGCAGCAGCCAAAGAAAGGAGCTTCTCGTGAAGATCAGGTAATAGTTTGATAGCCTGGGCAAAAAAAATACAGAGAAAGTTCTGAATATGTTTATCTCTTCATTTGTGTAAAAATATAGTTTTAAAATCTGTTTTTAATTTACCTTTCTAAGAATCTTTTTATTTGTAAAATTAAATATTTTAATTACCCAAGTAGAAAGATAAGTGAAGTGTCAATGTGTATTTGAAGCTGCTCCCAGTTTAGTCACTAAAATCTTCCAAAAGGAAATGCTAACCATGAAGTGGTATCCTTGATTACATTTGTGAGAATTTGCATTTCTACACAGTGCTTTCCTTGGCTCTGCAACTTGCCATAAGATAACACTGGGACAGAAGTTTGCATATTTGGCATCTCTTCTAGTTGGGGTTTTTAACATTTTAAATTATGCTTTGAAGAGTACTCCTTGGTGTCATGCAATGAACAGGAATAGTTCATTAGTCTACTGTAAGAAGAGAATGCTTTATGAAATATAATGAAAATTATGTTTAAAAATTAGTTAGGATTTCCGTAGACTTTAGTATGCAAATATGAGCAATGTAAAGTTTACTTTACAAAAACATTTATTTTTTTCTGAGATAGGAAAGTTTGAAAGTATTAAATATATGAAACTGCCTATGAAGTGGAAATTTCCTTCAATTTAAAATCTATGCAGCACATCAAATACATTGGTTTGTAAGTGCATGTCAGTTTAGCTACAAAGACGTTCCTATTCAAATGTTGAATCGAGAAGAGATTGAAAATTGAGGCTTAGTAACTTCAAAGCGGTGTTTGGCAAAACTTGATACATGCAGCAAGATGATTTAACTCTAAACTAAGTAGTTTATGGAAACTTTGTACATTCAAAATCCTATTGTCTTTAATCAAAGAATACTGAAGCTCTGTTGGCAGTGTGGATCAAGGGACATAAAACCATGTCTAATGAATTTATATCAGCCCTGTCCTGAACATCACAGGAAAACGAGATGACAGGGATGTATATTTTAATAGATCTTAATTTTTATTTACATAACCCTACTGGAAACTATTCAACAATAATTAATCAAGTTTATCATCATCTGCTTCACTTGTGGGGTGCCTCTTCTAGTCTTTTGCCCCTTGTAATTGATCCTACAGGACAATACCATTTTCCATCTTCTATGCAACAGTTAAGGAAGAGGGGGAAGGGTATGTTTTCTTAAATTGCTAGATATTGAAAGTCCGAGCCTTCTAATTCTACAAGGGTCGAGTTATAACGTTATTTGATCAATACTATAGCATCTAGTCACTCACTACAAAAATGACTACTAAGATTTCAAAATTATTTCTGTCACCTGCTCTATTCACAGAAATGCTGACATCAGAGAAAATTAGACAAGACAAAAGGAATGTGGCTTTTGTTGGTTACAATTTCATGTTAAAAGGATTAGTTTCTTTTCTCCTGGTGGCTTAGGCAGAGATTTGCTGTCTCAGGTGTTGCAAGTGCAGTGTTTGTTTGCAATAGTATGGAAAACTATAGAACTAGAATGATTTGCAAGCCCAAATATCTTCAAAACTTTCCTCTCTTCCATCTTAAACAGAAGATTAGACAGAAAATAAAGAAAATAAATGCAAAAAATCCCTCAAATCTGTATTTGGCAGTGCTAAAATATGTTTTTGAAAGAATTCAAAACCCAGGAAACTCTTCAAGTTAAGATTGCTCCCAGAAGGAAATTTGATTCCAGTGAACACTTCTGGTATTTCCTATTTCTGTTTTCTATTCTCGTTTAGTTTTTATTCTTTTAAATTTGAAAAACTTGACCAAACAAAACTACACAGCCATAGAGGTGTTTTACAACATAGGTTGCCAACCTATCACCTACAAATCAAATGTAGCCTGCCACATAAATTCAGCACTTATTCCCTGATGCTGTTGTTTCCAGGAATGTCTCAGATATCAGCAAAAGATAAACTATGGGGTATACAAATTATTCGTATGCTCTGCCCTTTTTTTGTAGAGCCCTCCTCTCCCATTGCAAGGCTCAGGCATACAATTCTTGTATGATCAAAATCTCATTTCAGATGATCAGAAACAAGAGCTGTGGTATGATCTTCAGGTGTCATCTGAGATTTGATGACATCATTGTAACTGAAAGACTGGGCAGTATCAGCTTGAGAATAAAATAGCAAATTTAAATCAGTATGAGCTTTATGTATGCTGCATAAGGACCTGTATCTGCTGAATTGGTTAAGGTGGTTCATTTTATTTGAGTTAAAAGCTTTGAATTGTTTCAATGTCCATACATGATTTAAAATGCCAATGTAAAGTGTGTAAATATCAAGTAAACTGGGTCTTCAAAGCTGTAATTTATACAACTGATTGTTTTACAAGAGGATAGAGCAGGTTCAGACAGTAAAATTCATTGTCAGCAGTGTTAATCAGCTGTTTTATTCTGTAAATAGACACAAGTTTTTGTCCTTTAAATAGGCATTTTCAATTCACTGAATGGCCAGAGAAGTGCTCTTTCATTCCTGATGGGCCCACTCCCTGCTTGCTCTTGATGCCTCAGCATTGTTTGCCCACTCACATCATGAGTGCTCTCCAGACAATCTTGTTCCCATGTCCCCCACTGCCTCTCACTCTCTCACTTGCCTTTCTAAAGTGTTTCTTTTGAATTTATAGGAAAGATCACTTTTCCATCTTATTGTACTATTTCTCAAAATAATAAAGATGTATAGAACAATATACAACTTCTCTAAAACCATGTGTTTAATTTCAGACACTGGCACTACTGGACCGATTTAAATCAAAATTATCCCAGGCAATTGAAGAAACTCCTGAAAATGAGCTTTCTGAACCTGATGTGGATAATGACGAAGGATGGTGAGATTTTTTGATTTGGATTTCTGTGTTTGCCAATGAAAATCCTACTGCCTTAACATAGTCTCACTGGTAAGCATAAATTTGAGTAGCAGAAAAGACCAAATACAAAGATAACTGCTGCATCAGGAGTTGGCTAAAATTGGTTGGTTTAGCATTCTGAAAATAAGGTGCGAGAATAGAAGACATACAGCTTTTTCTTCTAGAACTCCGTGTTAAGGCTGATAAGTATTTTTAAATGATGGATGAGATGAACTGGGTCATCTGAAGTACGGGGTGACCCCAAGGAAGTGGAGTAGCACTGAAATCAGTAAAGCACTGCAGAAGTTATTACCTCAAACTTCCCAGTCAAGGAAGCAACTTTTGTACCCTGTTGTCTCATGTTCACCTTTCATCCAAACCACCCACCTTAGGTAAACAAGGGGATAAAAATCACTATGATTTGAAGTGTGATCCTGAAGTCCTAGGCTGCAAGCTGTTAGATCCTTACAAAAAATATCTGCATAAATTGACTGGAAAAAAAGAAAAAAAAATCATAACAAAAATGTTTTGTAAGGATAGGTCATTTCTATTTGTAAGGCAAACATTATAGCTGGTCCAACAAAATAGGCTATCTCTGCCTACAACTTCTTCCTTAGTTGTATGCATAAACCATCACAGCTACAGCAAAACTACAGCTAAAATAGCAACTTTAACAAAGTTCTTGGCAAGTGTTTTAAGACAACCAATATTTCTGTATCTCAGATGACTTAAAATTATTTGATTGTTTCTTCAAACTATGTTTTCTTCCTTCATTATGTCTTTTTCTATCTCAGACTCTTTGAGGATGAGGGAAAACATAGAATATAAATTTTGAGATCCTTGGATTTCACTGATATTTTGAGATTCTTCTGAGCTGCTTCTAAGTTCTCCAAGAATTATAGATTAATTATTTCAGTTGGAAGGAACCTACAACAGTCATCTGGTCCAACTGCCTGGCCAACACAGGGCTGACCAAATTAAAGCATTTTATTCAGGTCATTGTCCAAATGCCTCTTGAACATTGACACAATTCCCTCTGGGCCTTCCGCTTTGACATATCTGGTTTACATATTAGTCTCTAACCAGATGACACTTCATTGCCACTGTGATGGATCTCAGCTAGATTTTGGGGAAAAGTCTTCTTGGCTGAGATTTTAAGCCAACAATGAGTGACTGAGTTCTGCCAGATAATCTCCATCTATGTCTGCAGCACTCTATACAGCCTTTGAGAAAGTGAAGAATGAAGTAATGATCTGACTCTTCCTTATTTGGACTGTAAGCAAATAAAGAAAGCTAATGATCAAATAGTACTGAAGACATCTGACAAATCATTAAAAGAAAAGGATAAGCAATAGTTCTCAATATGGAGCCACAGGGAAAAGAATGCCTGGAAGAACTCAGATCAAGCATGTCTTTCTAAAGTACCCAGATGCTGTAAAAATGTGTCTGTCTACTAGTTTGCAGACATTTTTTTCTTACAAGTACCCTTTTTGTGAGCAGATACCATGTTTATTATGATACTTTGGAATTCTGTAGGGGAAATTAGATTTTGATTGCTGCAGACATACATATAATAATTCTCAAATAGCAATAGAGGTTGCAATAGAATGTCTCAGCAAAGATTCTGGTATTTCACGTTAAAACTTAGTATTATGCATTTCTCTTCAGTCCTCTTCACAACACTTCCTCAGATGTGTTCTTAGACAGCAAAATCTGGTAATAATTATCAAACACCATACACATTGTTTACAAGAGAGTCATATTTCTTCTTTTTTTTCTTGCATGAAAAGTAGAATGCTTCTGAAAAGTGCCTAAATGTCTGCTATGTGCAGAACAGTGCTGCTATTCATTTTATTTAGGACTTAGACTGCTGTACACATATAGTTGCATGCATGTGACACCTGTTCAGGTTGTAGTGACTCTTCATGGTTCTGATGATGATATCCAGTAGTTACAGCAGTAGTCAAATCCAAATTTCAGTCCAGAAGGTGTTGCAGTAACTGCAGATAATGAAACTAATGATGCAGACCCTATGAACATGACAAAATATTTTCCATAGAGAGAATCCAGCAATCAGAGAAAAAAATTCTGATGCAATCAACTACATACAAAGATTGACTGCTTTAATTAATCCATGCAAAATCTCTTCAAATAGGATAAGAGTGTTACTTAGTACTCTGAAACATCCTTCCATCAAGTAATTCTGGGAGTTCTGAGTGCTTCTTTCAAAGTGTGAAATCTGAGACTAGATACAGCACTCAGCTAAGCCTTTGTCAGTGTTGAGTGGAAGGATTATTTCATTTGTCATTGTTTCTTTCATGCCTGGTTTCCAATCCTTCCTAAGCCACAAGTTTTTCCCTATTGAATGGTTGCCTGACCTAGCTCTGTCCTGTACCCATGCTGTTGACTGCTCTTATTGGAATTCAGCCACTGCACTTTCTGAATTGTATCCTATTTTTCAGACTTCTACTCTTGTTTGTCAAAATCACATGAATTCTAAATTCTCCAATTCAAACCTTCATATTATACTCTCTGTACAGTTCTATAATTGTATTCTTCTCCAGTAAAATCTTAAGTGGAAATGAACTAACCAACCCTTACCACATTAAACTTTTCACTTTGACATTAGAACATGGCTACCTACTCCTAAAAATAGGGCTCTCCAGCTGAATTTTTACCAACCTTACATGCTTATGAAATGTAAGAGATATTTATCTACACTTTTCCAGATGGAATACTGGTCTTTTTGGAAGGAACAGATTCTCTGCTATAAAAATCCACCTGTCATGTCCTTAACCAGAATTCCGGATTTTCTTATATTCTTGTCTCACTGATCTTTGAAAACAAATGGAGGCTTTCTGCAACTGCAAGATTTATTGACATACTGAAGTATATCTAGTGCTATGACAGCTTTTAAGTTGATGGAATTTTCTGTAGTAAAGAAGCCACCACCACTTTCCTTCTTGAAAGCTCATCTGCTTGCCAAGTCAATTCAGCATATATCTATGAAGGGTCCCAATTGCTTGTGAAATCTCACAGATAAAATGCACAAAAAGGTTCAGGAATCAACTCCAGTAGTGTTCTTAAATTTAAAGCTTAATTGTCATTATCAAGTAACTGACAACTCAAAAGGATCAGCACTCCATACCTTTCATGTACATTGTACATGAAACCAACCAAGTTTACAGTTCCTTATAAGACATGGATTGCAGTTGGATATGTCTATCTCGTATTGGCCTCATTAGCCACCAGCGTACCTGTAATAAATGTGGATAGAGCCTTCCTTAATCTTCATTTGCAAAGCCTAGCCATGATAAGACATGGAAGACACATAGGCTAGCAAATCATGGTGGGATTTTTTTGTGGATTGATTGAAAAGATGTGTCTGCCCATTGATTCTCTTCTTGGGACTGGTACTCTTTAATATCTTTATCAATGACACAGACAGTGCAATCAAGTGCACCCTCAGCAAGTTTGCAGACAACATGAAGCTGAGCAGTGCAGTTCACCCCATAGAAGGACAGGATGCTATCTAGTGGGACCTGGACAAGCCTGAGAAGTAGGCCCATGTGGGAATCTCATGGAGTTCAACAAGTCCAGGTGTATAGTGCTGCACTTGGATTGGTGCAATCCCAAACACAAGTAGAGACTCTTCACCTAGACTGGGAGAAGAACTCACTGAAAGCAGCCCTGCTGAGAAGGACTTGAGGGTTCCTGTGGATGAAAAGCTGGACATGAGCGAACAGTGTGCACTTACAGCCCACAAAGCCAATGGCATCCTGAGCTGTATCTAAAGAAACGTGGCTAGCAGGTTGAGGGAGGTGATTCTACTCTGATCTCTGAGACCCCACATGGAGTACTGCATCCAGCTCTGGATTCCTCAGCACAGGAAGGATGTGGACCCTTTTGAGCTGGTCCAGAGAAGGAACACAAAAATTATTAGGAGAGTGGAATACCTCTTCTGTGAGGAAAGGCTGAGAGATTTGGGTTGTTCAGGATGGAGAAGAAAAGGCTCTGGAGCAACCTTATTGTGGTAATTATTTAAGTAAATTAAAGGGGAATTAAAAATAAAAATAGGAAGAGTGACTTTTTACATGGGCAGATAGTGATAGGATGAGGTGGAATGATTTTAATTAAAGGAGGAGAGATTTAGATTACATGCTAGGAAAAAAATCTTTACTCAGAAGGTAGAGGCACTGGAACAGGTCACCTGGAGAGGTGGGAGGTGACCCACCCCTGGAAAGGTCAGGTTGGACGGGACTCTGAGCAACCTGATCTAGTTGAAGATGTTACTGCCTATGACATGGTGTTGGACTAGATGACCTTTAAAAGTCCTTTCCAACCCACGCCATTTTATGATAAGAACATCCCATTGGGGCAGTATTCTGTTCCTGCTTGAAAAGTATTTCCATGGTGGTAATCTGATTTCTGAGAAGCATGGTTTTATGTTATTCCATGAACTTCCGTGGACTTCATGGAAGATGCCCAATTCATTCTGCTGGACCTTCAGTATTCAGTATAGAAACTGAAATATTAGCATGTGAAAGCTGTTCTTACCAGATGAACATGATTATGTGAAGTGCATTTAAATTATTGTTGCCACCAGGGAATAAGCCAAAGTCTATATCATCCTCAGTAGAGGGATTTGGTCTGTTATTAATCCCATCAAGTCACACATCAGGGCTGCAAGTAGACCTCCAGTTGATTTTAGGGTTTGTGTTACAGTGTAGCCCGGTAATTTTTCTTCATTCTGCACCTGGCTAGAAGTTTAGGATTTCTTTTTCAGCATTCAGATCTCATCACTGGCCTCTATCTGCTCTCAGGAAGGCACTCTGCAGCCATTTAGAATTTGGCTGTGGCTGCCAGCATCCTACATAGTTCATATAATTAATAGCACATGATGCCAGTGCCTCATAATTGAACTACTGCAGTGTTTCCTGGGTGAAATGTAAGGATGTGAAATACAAAGCTTCTTAATCTTTAGAAGAGATCAACTTCTTTCTTCCCTGTGGAGTGCTGTAACTAAGCGACAAATATAAATAAGTCACTTAAGTAATTTTGGAAGTATGTCTAGACTCTGAAACTTACTCTTTATTTGAAATAACATAAATCCATTCAGCTTTCAGGTATACTGTGGGACAAGAAGGAATGAGTAAAATGGGAATTCACAATAAGGTGATGGTTTTTCACATAGTTTTTCATTTTAAAATTCATATGGTTAGTTACCTTTGTTGAGTCTGAACTATTCTAAAAGTTGGCTAATTTGAGGTGTAGGGAAAACGGACATTTCTTTAAAAGCAAAGTGAATAAGTCAATGCCTGAAAATACCCTTCAACTTACAGTGAAAAGGTTGTTGTTAAAATTGTGTCACAGCAAAGATCTTCCATCTCAAACAAAAAGGCATTTCAAGTCTTGCTTAATAGATTGTTTCATGTGCATGTTGTGTAATTATTAATGTTATCAAGACCACTGTCCTCCAAGTTACTTGTGATAAACCTCAGTTAAGTTAGTGAGGATTAAAACCTATTCAAGTGAATTTACTGGCATTATTTACTGATATACACTGTTTAAAATCGTTACCTCCATGAAATCTTTTAAAGATATCTTCTTCTTGGTCACAAAATATTATTTTGATTTGCACAGTGATGTTTTACATGGATCAGATCACCTTATTATAGCAGAAACTAAAGGGAAATGGTCTGGTTTTATTAATTTATTGTTTCTGTGAACAAAAATCTCACTGAAGTTCAATGATAAACATATAAAGTGCAGCCTGATTTATATATGTCAGATACTCCAATCTGTTCCCAGTTCAGAATTTTTGAAAACTGCTGCTGAGGCCACTTAAATATTGTGGCAACATTGGGTGCTAATGCTAAGCTCTTTCTGCCAGGACATTAATTACAATTTGAGTGTACAGTTTTTTACCCAGTTTGTAGAGATAGTTATATTTTTCTCCAGAACAAACAAAAAATAAATCTATATATTCAGTGAAGGTACTCTCTATCCTGCATCAATAGTTATGCTTTGTATCTTCTTGTAAAAATGTTTTTGTTAATAATAAAAGGAAAACTTCTCTCAGAATATTTAGGGTTGGTTTCAGTGAGAAATCTGGCACAGTTAGAAGTGGAAACACATAATATTTCACTTATTTTGTGTTCTCACAGTAAAAGGCTTTGTAATAGAGAGAGATTTAAGTCTAAAAAAAGGATCAAGGCACCACTCTTCAATTTGTGTTTTTGAGTATAGGCTAGAATTGATTTGGGCTTGCATCTTTTTTAATGGAAATAGCAATTTCAGAATCAGGTTAATGTTGCAGTTAGCCAGACTGGTTTTATATTGCAATATTTCATTGCTGTTAAGAACTAAATCATGATTCACACTGTTAGTATCCACTCCATTTAAATTTGATAATGTCTTTCACAATTTGTTACCAGGATTTCCTATTTAATGCAGCATATACTATCGAACTTTGCATGGTGAAATTCTTCAGGATAAACACCTAAAAATATTGGTTGTATTTCTTTTATAAACCTAGCTTTATATAAATCTTCTAAAATACTGGGTTTTTTCTTTGCTATAATACCTCAGATTTAGGATTATGAAATATGGCTTCCTTAAGATTAGCACCAGTCTGCAGATTCAGTTGCAGAAGCTTAACTGTGACAAACACAGTAAACCCCTGAAAACTAAGCTGCAGTCTCTTTCACATGCCGATGCTAGCTTAGGGAACGACAGAAAAAATGCTGATGTAATTTATGCCAGTGAAGCACAAAGATGGATTAAAGCCATGTTTGCTCCCCTCCTCCCATCCAGACTTGAGCCAACGTTCCTCTAGTCTGGAAAAACTGGCACTGTATTAGGTCTCTCCTGCTAAGGCCATTGATTTACCTTTTTAAAAAATTGACAAAATACTTACTTGATTTTTACAAAGGGTAAATGAGTGCCAGAGGTCTATATTAGAAACACATTGGAAAGAGGGGTTTCTTTTCTATTTGGCAAAAAAATAAGCATTTGTTTGGGTTTTAGTACTGCCACTAACTTTTAAAGGAAGAGAGGAAGAAAAACCCTTCTGCTGTAAATCTTCCCCCCCCCCCCAGTTTTCTCCCCGCTTTCACCGCTGTACTGCTAGAATGTGGTCAGACCTTGCTTGATATGTAAATGCTAACCCCTACCCCACTGCTTCAGTCAGTAATTCATATTAACGAATTGTTCTTCTCCTCAAGTTGTGTATTTATTGCTTCTAGCTGTTCAGCATGCATGAGAAACTCAGAGCATTTAGAGTGGGGGGTTTTGTGTGTTTATTTTTGTTAATTCCTCCATGTCTGAGTTTATTTGGACTAGGCATCTGAGCCTTGACTACTGTTTGACTTAAATTCAGAGATGATCCATGCTTTACTCAAGGGATATCTAGTGTTAGATTTACTGTCTGGAAATCTTACATTTTTTTTATTGCCAGCAAATCTAGTGAAGAATGAAGAAATAATCATCTAAATCTTTATTAGCCTTAGTTAAGCTTCCTGCTTATTGACACACCTTTTCAAGCACCCCAACTTCATCTCATTGAATGACATGTTTAAACAGTAAGGATTTGGACATATTCTGAATGGGGAGAGGGAGGGATAAAATAGAGAGTGTCCAGAGAAGCTGAATGTTATGAAAATCTGAGTATTTTTGTGCTAGAAATGTTCTCCTCTCCTTTCCCTCTCTTCAGCTGTGTGCTATGGTGATACAATACTGGCTGACTGCTTGTGTTATCTTGGGGAGGTGATTTGCTGACTGACTTCAGAGCATCAGATGTTGTACAGGCTATTGCCAGAGACAGGATGCTAGGCTGGATGAATCATTCTGATATGGTGGTTCCCGTGTCCTTGTAGTAAATGCTATGTAAAGTTTTTCTGTACTGGTGCACTGTCTGGAACAACATCTGGAATTTGCATTCTTCCATACTGCTCTACCAGGAGCAGTTGTCTATTTAAAGTACCATATGCCTGCATTAAACTACTTAACCTTTTTGTGAAGAGGTCAAGGATGTAGTGTTAGTATACTATTTATGTATGTTACACAATATCAACATAACTGAATTTTTAATAGAAAAATATTTATTGATTTAAAAAGTAAGTCATCACAGTTTTACATATTTCTAATTCTGATATTATGAGAACTAATCTTCACTAATTTTCCCACAGCTTACCTTTTAATGAGGTGAGCTTTTTCATAGTTAAGTTGATTTTTCCGTGTCTTAGAAGGTTACTTACAATTAAATCTTCTTTTGTGAGAAAAAAACGCTTAGTGCTATCTTGAACAATGGAAGTATACAATACCACATTAGTCTTCACCAAGATTAGGTTATGTTGTTGGCTTTTCAAAAACTAATGTCTGTGGGGTTTTTTTTAACCTGGAAATCCCATACAAAGTGAAATTATTATAGTTTCTTACAATTTCTGCAGTGATTCTTTTGGGGTAAAACTAAGCTTATAACATTCAAATAGAGTATCTCAAAAAGTATTATGTTAGAAATATCTGTAAAAGTTCTGTTCTGATTTTATGCTGTAGGCCTACACCAAAAAAAATACAAACTATTAATTCTCTGGTCTGTGGAGGACCCGCAACTTTCTTGTTATTCTGAAGAGGTTAAAGCCAATTTTTTCATCCTCCAGTACCTGTAATACACAAGTTCAAAGGGCTAGTCAAAGTTAACGGAAGTGTACAGTCTGAGGTTGTATGATATTTTTTAAGCATATTTTCATCAGTTTTACTTGTTTAGCATTGGGGACATTTTTTCTCCGTGCGAGAACAACAATAAAACATTACCTGCATTGTTGTCGTGATTTAACCCCAACCATCATGCAGCTGCTCACTCCCCCACCAGCAGGATTGGGGAGAGGATCAAAATGGTAAAAGCTGGAAAAGTCTTGGGTTAAGATACAGTCAGTTAAATAGGAAAAGCAAAAGCCACACACAAGCGAAGAAAACGAAGAATTAATTCACTGCTTCCCATGGGCAGGCAAGTGTTCAGCCATCCCCAGGAGAGCCAGGCCTCATCACATGTGATGGTTACTTGGGAAGACAAACGCCGTCACTCCAAACATTCCCCCCCTCCTTTTTCTTCCCAGCTTTATGTACTGATCATGATGTCTTATGGGCTGGAATATCCCTT
Organism: Manacus candei; assembly: GCF_025592945.1. Taxonomy (NCBI): domain Eukaryota; kingdom Metazoa; phylum Chordata; class Aves; order Passeriformes; family Pipridae; genus Manacus; species Manacus candei. The sequence continues at coordinate 7,777,044 of NW_026138072.1, read as the reverse complement.
TGGTCAGTTTGGGTCACCTGTCCAAGCTGTGTCTCCTCTCCAGACTCCCATGCTTCCTTGCCAGCTGACAGTATGAAGAGCAGAAAAGGCCTTAGCTCTGTGTAAGTCCTGCTCAGCAATAACAAAACATCACTATGCTATCAACACTGTGTTCAGCACAAATCCAATACACAGACCCATACTAGACACTGTGAACAAAATGAACTCTACCCCAGCCAAACTAGCACAAACAGCTGAAACCTGAAATATTGTGAGCTAATAGTACTCCGTTCATCTGAAAGCTAGAAAATACCTCTTTTGGGTCTTGAAATTATTTTCAGTAAAGTACATGGGGGTGGGGTATTTACAGTAATAGTAAAACATCCTTTTTCCTTGTTTGTACTCTTGTTCTCTTGCCTTGATTCAAAATATATGTTTGTTGTAATTGTCCTTTGACATTTTTCACTCTATTTACATTTTGAGCAGTCTCTTTCTCTCTGTTTTTGTTTCTCATTCCAATCTTTTTTTTAGTCTTTACCTTCCTCAATTTATTTTTTTGTGGTCTCGTAACTGCCCTTCTGTGTTTCTCAACTCTCTCTCCTATTCCTGTGCCACCCACTACTCTTCTGGGAGTGAAAAGAGTGCCAGTGAGTGCATTTTTCCAGAACAGCTAAAGTTTTTTTCCTTGGGAGAGAGGTCTCCTTTGCTTTGATCTGTGGATTCACTTGTCTGTGTTCAAAAGTTAGTTTCTGTCCACTGCCTAGGTATCTTCAGGGTGATGGAAGGAAAGTGTTATAATGTTTCCTGCCTTAATGATTAATGGTTTCAGTTTAACATACTAGTTTACAATATTTGAAGGAAAATTATAGTGCCAAGTAGAGTATAATTTAAGGAAAGCAGTAGTGCTTGAGTTTTTCGCATTGTTTTTCTTTTAAATATGTGATGCATTGTGAAATTGAGAAAAGTAGGAAGCACATTACTTGCAAGCAATGTTGAACTTGGAAACAAATGGTAGTATCAGTAGTTATGGTCCATACCGGGCTCCTTTTTTTTAGACAACCTATACAATGTAAGAAGCAGCACTGAATTTCTTGACACGGGTACTTACTCTTCTGTGTTCGTTTTTAACATCCTGATGGAAAGTCTCATAAAACTCTACCATAATTTGCAAAATTCTGATATTGTAAATGTCATAGCAATGTGATTAGTTGTTTTATTTACTTAGTGCAAAAATGTAGGGTATAATGCCAACTGCAGTGTTTTATGCAGGCACCTCAAAGAGCAGGCACCTGCCTAAAACTGCTTAAGAAGTTACTGTCACTCTGCCAGAAGCCACTACCATCACAACAGAGTTGGCAGAGCGTAACTTTTGTTCACGCTTGTTGATGATTTAATGCAAAGATCAACTGCTTAAAAATGCTGATGCAAGTGAGTGCAAGGCTTGCTCTGTAGAGCCACTTGAGCAGAGGAGTTTGAAGGGGCAGGAGGGTAGGTGGTAACAGCCACCAGCTGTATCAGTTTGAAAAACAAGTGTGGACTTAGGCGATACAGCTTTGCAATTTCATTCCATTAGTATAAAAATCACTGATACTTGAGTGCATTTATACCTGGCGATTTGAGCTTCATCAGTAGTGCAAAAGCATTGTGCTTTGTTACTGTTGTCAAGGTTCAAAATTATTCAGTTCACTTGTTGCCACTTTAGTTTCTCCCAAAGGGGGTTCTGGAAAGGCCAAAGCTGCTGGATTACCAGGCTTCTCTTTATGCTACACTTAACATGAGTGCCGCCTGTCAGCAGCTGGCATATGGTTCAGATCCAGTGCATGGCTCACACATCTCAAGATCAGAGGGATTACAGTGTATCATTTTCTTACAAGTACTGTCTCACTAGAGGAGTTCAAAAGTTCTGTTTGCTGACCTGAGAATATCACTAGGCTGTGAGAGCAACCTACCTTTGAAATGCTATGCTGTCTCTGAAACTGTCTTAAATTAATTCAGATATTTCAGTCTAACATTTCAAGACAGTCCACCTTGGGAATACAGAAGAGAACCAACTATTGTATATTCTTTAGTAACACTGAAGGAAAGAAGTGCAGTGCAGCAGAACAGCTGTTCCCGCTTTACATGGGATAGGATCATGGTAAACGTGTAGGATGCTGTCATCTGGTCAGAGTAAAAATCAACCCTCTCCAGCAATACATCCATGCAAAGATTGCTCGTTCTGATTTGCAGCACTCTCTTAATAACAGGTGTTAAGAAAATAATTTTGTAGTTATTTCTACTAAAGAAAGACAACAATTTCCACACCTAGGTAGTTCAAACCCAGAGTCATCAGTTTTGGCAAACTATTTTATTAAGACTAAGTTTTCGCAAAAAATATTAAGCTGCAAAACTTAGGGTTTGTTTTGAGTTCTGCATGGTAGAACTGACTACCTTTCATCCTTTAAATTTTGAATAAAAGTGTGTTTTAAAGTTAAATGTCTCACTCGTTTAAAATGAGCTGTCAACAGTCAGCACAAGTTAACAGATTCCTGAAGACCAGAAATAAGATGAAGTTAGTGCTTTCAGCACAGTGACTGCAGAAATGTGACTAGGCAGCCAGCTCCTCACTGAACCCAGGAGCATGCAAAAGGCAAGAGAGCTATAAACCAAACAAGGAAAAGTCTCATGAAACCTGTATTTGTGGAATTGCAGCCCTAACTCTGCACTTGGAAAATTATGCAAATACAAACTTCTGTTGGAGGAGCTTGAGTAAGATTATTTTAAATTAAAGTAATTAATATAGAAATAATTATTAAACACTTCCCATGTTCCGTAAAAAATAGAACAATTCCAGTTGGTTTTGAAAAACAGTATTCAGTGTGATTTAATATTTACATAGATGCAGAACAGGTCTACCTGTGAAGATGTGTGACTTGCTAAAAATAAACTTAAGTTCATAGCAGGAAAATATTTTTTTAAATCTCTACCACAGTCTGTGTTTATTTTGCTTTACCTATGAGATGCTGCATCTGAAATTGATTCTGGGAATATCAGAAAGTATCTTAATTTTGGCTTATTTTTAATCACAGCTGGGAACGTCTCAGTGAAAAGTTATGCGTAAGAGTCAGAGACTGTGACTTCTTTCAGCTCTTGGGGAGAAGTAAACATTGCTTCATCTGAATCTAGTGCATCTAATTTGCAAACTACCTGGGACCACAGTATGGTCTGACCCAAGAATTAGAGATGCATTTACTTTTAATTCCTGTTAGTTGTGTCCTGCAAGTTGTATCCTGTGCTATGGCATTCTTAGAAAATTTGAGTTGGTGGAAGAGCTAAGTGTGACTACACTTCTACTTACACTCCTATAACACACTGTAAAACCATGCACCAAGGGATGACTCCATCTCTTTAGGCCTGTGCTTTCATTCAGACTAGGATAGTGTGATTTGGTACGTGTACTCATCTTTAATGAGTTGAGAAGAATATGACAAATGCAGAAAGCATGTTCACTAAAATAAATTACTTCAGTCCCTCCACTGTGAGACAATGTTTTTATAATTAAACTACAAATATGCAATCATGAGTCACTGTGATGGTACATTATGTTTTTCTGAATTGTAGAGATGACTAAAAAAATAAGTTTGGGTATTAGTAGTGTGTACAGAGTTATAAACTACCCAACTTTTATACACTGGAAATGACTCTTAATTGTTTATGAAACCCACATGGTCAAGAATCAATTGTAATTAAAATTCTCAATTTTTGTTTTTAGGAATTTTCTAAAGCATTTAGACAGATTTTATAGGGTCTATAGCTTTGAATTTTGTCTGGTTTCTTTAATAGTACTTATTGTTATCTACAGTAACTGAGCTGGTTCTCCCTCCCTTTCTTTATATGTGGAGATTTGCACTAGAGCTCTCTGAAAACCCTGTTTAACTTAGGACCTCTTACATGTTGCAAGGGGCCAGTAAAGCAGTATTTCATTAGCTGCAAGACTTCCCTTTTGCAGCTCATTTTTCCTGGATTTTCTATCACAAGGACTGTTGACAAAGACATCTAATGCTGTAAATATTGATATGCTTAGATTCAGATCAGTATAGCTCTTTAGTTGTCCCAGCAAAGTCAAAGACGTTTTTGAAATTGTTGAACACCAAATCCAAAGATTAAGTGGAGGTTTTGCCTAGGCTTGTGTGTTTGCCCTGAAAAATCATTTAATTCTGTTTTGCAGGGTTTTTTTAGAATGAACATACAAACTTTTCTATATATAAAATACATAAATATACATACAAACTCATCACCTCTCTAGGCAACCTGTTCTAGTGTTTCACCACACTCATTGTAAAAAATATCTTCCTTAAATCTAGTCTGAATCTACCCTCTTTTGGTTTAAAACCATTACTCCTTATCCTGTCACAACAGACCCTGCTAAAAAGTCTGTCCTATAAACTCCATTATGTACTGAAAGTCCACAATTAAGTTCTCCTCAGAGCCTTCTCTTCTCCAGGGTGAACAACCCCAACTCTCAGCCTTTCCTCATAGGAGAAGGTGCTTCAGCCCTGTAATCATCTTTGTGGCCTCCAACAGGTCCATGTGTTGTGGTTGCTGAGGACCCCAGAGGTGGATGCAGAACTCCAGACTCTCACCAGAGCAGAGGGGCAGAATCCCCTCCCTCGACCTGCTGCCCACACTGCTTTTGATGCAGCCCAGGACACAATTGGATTTCTGGGCTGTGAATGCACATTGCTGGGTCATGTTGAGCTTTCAACCACCACTCCCAAGTCCATCTCAGGAGGACTGCTCTCAATCCCTTCATCCCCCAGCCTGAATTGATTCTGGGGGTTGTCCCAATCCATGTACAAGACCCTGTACTTGGCCTTGTTGAGCCTCCTGCGGTTCATATGGTCCCACTTCTCAGTCATGTAATTGTGATGTTTTCAGATTACTGGAATTTGCTGAAATGAGGAAATATCTGATGGGGGAAAACTACTAATCAACAGGAGAAAAAACATGGAATTGAACAAGGCATTTGTTTAGTCTGGTATTCAAAGCACGATCTGAGCCAAGTTAATGTGGAGCAGCAGGACTTGAAGCATTCCCCTTTTGATCTTTTGTGTGAAACCACTTCAAGTGGTTTCCATGTAAGCTCTTCCCCACTTCTGTAAAACTGTACACCATGTAGTCCAAAGTGACTAATACGAAACTTAAGAAACAGTCCGTGTTCCTGGGAAAAAATTGCCATACATTTTGGAAGATATGTTTAATAGAAAAAGACAGGAAAACAGAGTTTAATATATGAAATAAAATTCAGCAGACACAACTCTATCTCTATTTAGATGTATTTTTCAAAATGGGTCTTTACAAAAGTAGTTACCTTATAATACTTGGGTCTGTTAAGAAAAAAGAAAAAAAACCAAATTAACAACAAAAGAAACCCAAGTCAGTTCTATTTTGCTGTGCCCAAAAATAAATCATAATACTAAAATCTTGCAATGCACATCATAATTACAAATTATAGCTTTCCATTCATTCACTGAGTTTGAGCTATGTTTTATTTTTGTAGGATGTCACATGTACTTCAGTTTGAAGACAGAAGCAGAAAAGTGAAAGATGCAAGCATGCAAGATGAAGACACTTTTGAGATCTATGATCCACGGAATCCTGTAACTAAGAGGAGAAGAGAAGAAAGCAAGAAGATAATGAGAGAAAAAAAGGAAAGGAGATAAAAGGAGTGTAAAGCTAGCCAGAGCTGCCTTGGAAAGTGACTGCAATAAAGCACTGGCTCTTTTGTAAGCTGATTCTAAAAATATCCCTGGACAAGTGTGAAAAGGAATCTCTCAAGAACCTGTCAGACAGTTTTGAAGCAGAGCTATCACTTGTTTCTTAAGTTGTGCGGTCATGTGCTCTCACTGCATTCATTGTCCAGCCTCTCTAAAGGTGTTTAGAGTTATATATTTAATAAAACAGCTGACTTGGCTTTTGTCTGTACTTTAATTGCAGTAGTCACCATCATTGTTCAATCAATATATGGTAATCAAAAAGTTTTCAGCAAAATTAATGAGAATTTGTCTAAGCAAGGGTGAAATTAACACATAGAAACCCCATCTGCAGGGTCTTAAGATTTTCTGAAAGTACAATTTTACTAGTTTTTATTTTTTTTTATAAAGGCATGTAAATATTGCAACAGTAAACATTGCCTGCCTGAACCACTCTCACAGAATTAAGATGATGCACTTTCAGTACTCCTTAGAGTGGTCCCAGCTTTCTTGAAACAAACTGAGTTTAATTTGAGAATTTGGTAATTGTCTCCTTCCTTGAAATACACATTCCAATACAGATCCCAACTTCCCAATAGTATTTCCAATAATATAATTATTCCCAATAATACATTATGGATAGTGTTATTCTCAAAAAGAGAATCTGAATGTGCTGCAGTTGTTGCTTGAACCACTTGTTTGTAGACTTTTCACGTATTTTACAACCCTGGATGTTAATATTTTTACAGATAAACGTGAATTTTCATTGCTCCTTCTTTGCAGCAGTTCTGAATCTACAGGAGCATGAATTACCCATATGGGCAATAGCTAAAGAAAAGTGAGCAAAGTCAAAAGAAAGTGCCACCAGAGTAGTGGTTTTGCTGATGTTTTTAGAACAAGTTCAGTAAGTATGGTGTCCTTATCAAGCTGCCACTGCCAAATTTTTTTATAGGGTCTGAGGTGTGAGATACATAAACCTGCATTGATAGGTTAATATGGCCCAAATGTCAGAGGTTAGATTAATACAGACTATTGCTTTAATGCACGGTGCAACTTTTGAGATAAGAAGAAAACCTGGAGGTGTGAAGTGAGTCCCTGTATAAAGCTGTCAGTATCCTCCTCTTAGGCTGAGTGAATTATACTGTGCCATGGTGTAAAGAAGTTAAGAGGGGTTACATTCCTAAACATTTCCATTCACAAACTAGTAAGTCAAAGGTTTTTAATCATTAAGTAACTTTCTGTCAGGCTGCTGTTGGCAAAATTGAGAACATCTAGTGTCACATACTGTTACCTCTATTCACTGCTTTGTTTGAGGAGAAAATTTTTAAGCAGTGATTACAGGAAATAGGCATATCAAACCCCCATTCTGACAGGGATGGGAGGAAGGAGGTGACTCTACATGTAGGGGGGGGTGTGTATAGGCAGAGGAGGTTGGCATGGGGAAAGTAAGGGCTAGATCTAGAAAGAACTTGGAGCATCAATTCCAGGACACAGTTACCACCCTTGTAATAGAAAAATGTTCTAATTACATATTGTCCCTGTAATCTAAAGTAGGATGCATGAGTCAGTGAATGGGCAAGTTGACTAACACCCTTCCTAGCTGAATCTTTTTGCTGCAGCAGCTCTGAGTTGCTTTATTAGAAGATTCTCAGTTTTAAGCACTAGACAAGCTCAGAAATGAAAGCTTAACTTGAGGGTTAGGGCTCTGCTCAGTAAGAAGAGGTTTGAAAGTCTGGACCCTGCCTATACAGGACAAGAGCAAGAGAATAACTATGCTGACATTTCTTGATCAGTGTGTATTTAAAATCAGATTATCACAGCTAATCAGCCGAAAGTCACTTAGAAATAGGTTAGGGTGTCTGAATTTTATTCATTTCACTGAAGCAAAAGTAGTTCTGCATTTCATTTAGGAGACATCTGGAGCGAAGACAAGAGACGCTGATATCAGAAGTACCATGTCAGGTAAAGCCAACACCGAAGAGAAAAAACATCACAGAAAGAAGTTGAAATGATGACACTTGTCTGAAACAAGAAATTTTACAGGGTCAAAGGTAACTCCTGTACTGCAGATAACAAACCTGCTTGTTTCCCATACTGCTAGGCTAGCAGAATCGTATTTTAACTCAAACCTATTTCATTCATCATCTAGTATTGCTATAATTGCATGAAATGTTGAATGCTACAAGATTGCAGTATTTTATATGGACCGAAATGAGTGTGCTCAGAGTTACACCTTTTATTTATCGATCCTGAAAAGCAAGTGGGAAACACAATGTGGACAGGTGTCCCCCTCTCTGTGAAAGAGTCATCTTGAGCTAGGTTAGTGGCTGAAAAGTGAAGTTGGTTTTGCAGCTGCAGAAAGAATTTGTTCTGTGGTAGTGAGATTTTAGACTAATGGTATTTTCTTGAATCTTCATTAAGCTGCTTCCTTCTTCCACTCTTATGGCTAGTACCTCACCTGTTTATATAAACATGAGTGTATTCTCTACATAGTTGTAACATACAGCTAGGAACATTTATCTATGCATTACTAGTACAAAACCAGTGTGTTAATGCTTGTGAAGTTGTCCTTTCTAAAAAATGCTAATTATGGGCATAGATCACCCAGCCTGAAGATGCACACCACAATGCTGATAATTAAATAACTTCTATAAGCAACTCACTGCTTAAATTTGCTGGGTATACTCCACTTCCCAACCACCACCACCACCACCACCTGCTTTTTTGATTACTCATTTCAATAAGCTAAAACTGACATAAACCCAGAATATGACTGAATTTTGAACTAGAACACAAAGATCAGGTCTACCTATTTTTACTGGCAGCTAAACTCCAATTTCAGTATATCAGCTTTCCTGCCAACACAGTGGGCTAGTGTTAACAGCACTCTGTAAGACAGAGTCCTTCCGTCATCCCTGCCTTCCTTTTAATAGAAGCCTTAATGGAGCCCTTCATTTTGTAAGAGGGAATTTGACTTTCCTAAATGAAAAGAAAATGGGGGGGGGGAGTTTTACCTGCACGTAGCATTATGTTTGTTGACATTTTTGTTTCCAAACCAGCTGGGTTTCAAGTAGATAAGCTTCTTCTAGGCCATGTCTGGTAATAGCAAGGTCCTCGAGAACAGCTTAAGGCTTGCCTCACAAATCCTGTCAGTGATGCCAAAGGTAGTACAATGTGCCCTTTTTGCTTTGGAGCTAAAAACACCTAAAGTGCAACACAGCCTGGTTTATTTCTGTTAAATAGCCACTGTGCCCAGGCTGCTATGGGTGTAGTCTGCAATGCCACATTACGTAGCTTTGCCTGAGCTGTTAGTTTCCAGCATGAGCAGGTTTGGGAAGAGTTTTTTCCCAAACTGTCTCCTTTCCCCTCTAACAGTTAAAATAACTACACACCAATGTTGTCTGCTTTCATCTAGAGGACATCAAGTTTGCAAGAGACACAGTTATGTTTTGGCAACATAAAAACTAGCCTCAGACAGAAAGGATAGCTTCAGACTGCCTCATTCTGGCAGACACATATGCATCTGTCATTACTTAAATTATGATAGACTTGGGCTGTTAGAAGATGAGGGGACTTCTTACCTGTATTTTCTCAGTAAAAAATGTGGGTATTTTCTTGCATCTTTCACTGTAACAAAATGTGAGCTGATCATACAGTGACTACATTTATAAGGTTCCTGATGAAGTATATACAGCACAAGGAACATAAACCAAAAAGTTTTTGAATGTATCTGATTCATCCCTTGTTAACACACTCCTGCCCTGCCAATACCGGAAGCTTGCCATATCCCAGTCTAATGCCATAAAGTGATTCCCCTTGAGTTATCATGGTCAGACGTGCCACATTCCTGCTTGCTAGTCACAAATTCCTCATGCAAACAGACACCTTGTACCCACAGTGGGGCTCTCTAATGGATTAGGTCTGGTCACAACATCTGCAAGGCACCCAGGGAAGGTGGCACACAGCCTGTGCACCTTAGCTGCTGTCACAACAAAATATTCCTCTGCATTCAGTTTAGTTTCACAGTACTTTTTCTTGGCAGGATTTCTCTTCCACTCCAGTATCTATCACAGATGGGATTTTCCACTTGATTTTACAATTCTTTTGTTTTTTAAGAACCCACTAATGTGGCAAAAGTTTAATTTGTAAGTCACAGATTGGAAGAGTTTGTTTAAAAAGTTACTCCACACTTGTGGAGGTCTTTCTTGTGCATCTCACACAGATGTGTAAGAACCGGTTTCTGCCTCCACAGACTTTATCACCACACTTTCTCATCATCATGCCTCCCTGTCAGCCTCTATTACCAAAGGCCAGAGAAAGAATTTATATCCTCCTCAATCTTCTGATAGCTTTTACATTTATATCTAGTCTCTACTCCACTGTCCTCTCACACTGTTTGAATGTCTCTGTGTGCTTGGCTTCCCATTGCAGAGCTGAAGAATCTGTACACCCTCAGAAAAGTAACACTCCAGCTGAAGCTGCATTTTATTTTATTATGTGCATGTGTAGTTTCTGTACATACTACAAATGCAAAAAACATGAAGTAAAGCTTTAGAGAGTAGACTTAAAATTTATATTTTAACTTTTTTATGTTTTAATCACTTTCTCTTTATATCTCCTTTTTTTTTTTTTTTTTTTTAATTCCTAAAACAAAATAGCATTGTACCCAAAATGCTTTCTCTGTTCACACTTGATCCTACCTTTAGGTCATACATAAAAGATGAAACAAGATGCTAGAAATACCTAATATGCCAGACTGTTCCACTAAATTGACATGGCTTGACTAAGTATGAAGTGTCTATTACTATGAAAAATCTGACCACTGAATGAGGATCTTGTGATTGTGAGCTACAATTGTTGTCTAGTATTACTCCAAAGCAGTACAAAAACCTGAAGGATAATTTTTAAGGGGGAAAAGAATTAAAGCCTAACCTTTTCTCCTTTTTTTAAAACATAAATTGGTTGATAGTAATAACCTTCTACTCCTAAGTACAAGTACCTTCCTTCCCATAACAACTCTAAACTTACAGACATGAAAGGAGACTACAAACAACAAGACAGCATCTTCTGAAACAAAAGAAAAACTCTGATCCTAAACCTCAACTCATCAGGAAAAAAGTTGTATTTTTATGCCTAATTCTCCAAATCTAAAAGAAAAAAATTTTCATTATAGGGAAGTAGGCAAAAAATCTACTATTCTTGACTTATAAGATCACATGGAAGAGAAAACAACTCCTGATATGAACAGCTTTTACTATGGTTCTTATTTTTAATTTATGAAATGCACTGGCTGTGGAACAAAGCAAGATATGGCAGTCATATTCCTAAGTCAATGGAAATCATGGACTTGAAAGTCCAGCCTGATATTCATAAGGTTATTTAAGCTGTACACTTGCCCTTTATGATTTGTCTGTAGTAGTAAAAGGGCACAGTTATGGAATAGCCCTAGGATAGCCTTTAGTTTTGGCAACTTGATTTGGCAGCAATAAAGCATTGAAAGCTGAAGCTCTTTATATAGCACACAGTATGGTAGATCGTGCTTTTGCAGCAGCTATTGAAAATTGGCTCCAAAATCACATATGCTCTTCTTCAGAAGTAACTTCTGAGTAGAACAGATTTTAATACAGCATTGCACTGAAAGGATACTTCTTTCACTTGCTTAAACTGTCTCTCTATAGTCTTGGGATGCAGTGAGAGACACCAATTCAGAAGTGACCTTGTAATTTTCCCCATTTCTTCTTTTTTTCATTTTTTCCCCATTTCTTCACTGTGTGAATGGCTTGTGTGATCTGACATGTAGTATCAGGTATTGATAGAATGGCAGAAAATAGCAATTAGTATGTGTTTAATCATTTTTAAAAAATATTTCCATTACAGCTACATTTTGCTCAGCCTTTCATTTACAGAATATACAAACCAGAAAGTTTACACATGAAACACATGAATTATTTCAAATGACAGAGTGTGAGTTGGTCCTAACTTGGTAACGCGGTATAATGAGCATGAACATCTAAATAATGATTCAGGGGCACGAGGGGGTAAATGGGATTGTTAACTGTAATATCTATCTCTGCCCTACAGATCAGAAAGATTGTTTTTGTTACAATTGACCTTGAGGGGAAACAGAAATATGTATCTTGTGCAAGATGTTGTTATCTAGGTCACCAAAGCAATGAAGTTATCCCTGAAAGACAATGGAAAAGCATTTGGAAGATCTGTAAATGAGAGAGGAAAAAGTAATTCTCACCCAGCTATTCCAGACTTGCTTATACTAATAATGTAGTTATAAGAGTCTCCTCAAAGTGTTTAATAATATTTTATTTTAGAAAATAAGAATTATATAAAAATCATCAGACAGGAAAACAACAGTAAGCAATGTTTGCCTTTGCCAAACAAAGAATTTACATAAAAGTCTGCAAAGAGATTAAAAAAAACTCAAACAAAACAAAACAAACCAGATTACTTCAACATCCAAATCTGATGCACACTACTCTTTTTTGTTTAATTTCAGGTGGTTTCACTGCTACAAGATCAGAACTCATATACTGGAGGGACCAAAATATACTGCCTCACTGTCATATAATTTAGTCTCAGTCATAACTCAGACAATATTTTTACAAGATCACTTTGCAAAAGTATGTCTAGCCTATCCAAATGACAATATTATTTATGCCAAAGGTTTTGCTTTAGGGATGGAAGTATTCCAACTACTGTTTAATAGGCTATATGGAGAGGCTAAAAAAACATCATTTGTTGCATACACAGCTTATGTATACACTGTAAAACTAAAGTGTACAGAGTGATCATTGGCAACACAGGCTAAAACTGGCCTCAGTGAAAAAAGCCACAAAAGCAATGAGCTTCTGAGTTTTCCTCCCTGATATTATTTTTGGAATTCCTGAGCTTAACCAGAAATATGAATGCACAAGTCAGAAATAGATCTGTATTCAGTAGCTACCTGGATATTCAAAATGCAAAAGATATTTTTCAAAAGAGACTTTGTAACACAGGCATATGACTTCATGAGCAGACATATCCTCAGCTACAGTCCTAGAACAGGGAAGGGATAGGAGAGTAATGTCAGGAACTCCAATATAAACCTTTTTAAAATACTGAGGTGAAGACAATCCAGTCTTCATAGCTAAAGTAAATTAGTATCAGGACCAAGTGTTTCTGAAGGAAATTAGAAAGTAGAGTAAAACAAGTATGTTTCTGTCTTCTCAAGCTCTCTTCTTAGAAAATTATCTTCATCCATAGACTTTATTTCTAGTCAATCTGTAACAGTTTTTTTGGCAAACTACAATTCTTTAGTGGCTGAAACTGGCACTGCAAATTCATCATTGTTACGGACTAAAATCATGGTTCAAATGCACTGTATTTTTATGGTGTAAAACCTGTCTATATATTAGTACTGATTCTTGTAACCTGTGCTGTTTAAAACACAAACTGATTCAGAAATTGTGGCGTTCTATTGCAATAATAGGAGTTCTCATTGAAGACTTACCTTTCCATAAAACTCAATGCTTAAAAACTGGAAAAGGTGTTTGTTCCTGTGATTCGATTGTTCTAATCAAGGACAGTGATATTATCCCTTAAATAAAGCCACGTGCCTGCAGTCAGAATCTCAGGATCCCAGTTCCCATGCTATGAGTGACTGAGATTACAAAATCTACACCAGACAAGCACTGCCATATACACCAAAATACTATAGCATGTGAAAATCGGCTGGCATCCAAACAATCCCTGTGAATCAGATTCATTAGGATAGTGTAATCAAGATTTGGAGGAACAGAAGCACAAAAGGAGACCCTATGGACTGAGGAAGGACCTGGAAAAATACTGCAACTGTGTAAGGATCTTTTAGCCAGGGAACTCAGGCCTGGATAAACTCAGCGAGGAATTTTGAGTAGGAGTGAATGGCGTAAGAGCTTCATAGTACATAATATATCCACTCCATAATATTCAATGATAATTAGGCTTTCAATATGGAAAATTAATATTTATTTACTCTACAGAACTGTGGAGTTGCTGCCATTCTTCCTCTGTTGCAGTGAACTTTAAGTTCTGTGCTTTCTGACATCACCAAAACATTCAGAAATCTGGGACTTTGCACCTTATGAGAAAAACTACAGAACAGTAAGCAACCATTTTTTTTATTGTTGTTTTATTTCGAGAATATTCTTGTGAACTGTTGGTCAAAGTAGCTACATTACTGAGACTGGCAGCAGACAGTGGAGTGTTGTTCTCCCACATCTGGCCATTCTAGTGTTTGGATCTGATCTATATTTCATAAATATCAGTTGGTCTCCCAGTTGTCAGACCACAGGTTTAGTTTGGGTTCCAGACAGGAGGTGGAGAGGCAAGGAAAGAACTTCCATAGTGACAAACTGTTTGCTATTTCCACAATATGGCTTTTGGAGTAGTGGTCCCTTGTGACCACAGAAAGCCACAAGCATTTGGAGACATTTGAGCAAGCCAATATAGTATCACACAGCTATGGATAGACAGAATTTGGCTCCTGGTCACACTGTATGGAATGTAGTTTTAGAAGAAAAATATGTTAAACTTTTGGTTGAAGGGCAAGTTCAAAGACATCTCACACAAAGAAAGACTCAATGCCTCAAGCTATCTATGGATTTCTACCTTTATTACCTAAAGTACACATTTATAAATTATATGAATGCATCTAAAAAGAGAGTCTGGAGGCTGAGGTGGTATTTATTCACAGACTAGAAAATAAATATGTGCTAATTATTGCACTTCAGAAATATAGGCAACACAGGAAGGAAATATAGGCAATACAGGTTGCAATGCTTATAATGGAAAAAGGATGATATTGTTCGAAGGTCAAACATTACCAAACAAAAGTCTAGACTCCTTTAACAGCAGTGAATTAATAAGAACAAAGCTACACCGACAGCTCGTGGGCCTTCATAATTCTGAAGCTTCTCTTTTCATGCTGTTTTGGCTCTCTGTTTACATAGAGCATCTTATTTTTACTGAGCTTTCCAAATAATAATTACATAGCCACTCCACATCATTTCAGGTCAAAAAGACAGGACATAACCAAAGTACCTCCATCATTTCAGAAAGAGGTTTGTCTAAACTTCGTCCCTCAACACTCCATACTTCCCCAACTTTTTTTTTTCCAATGCATGACTATTCTTGTCTTCAGATATATTTCCTAAAATCTTACCTAAATCTCCCTTACTGTAGTAAGCCCCATAACTTCTTGTACCAGTCTGAGTGAATAACCTTTTCTACTTTGCAGAAATATTTTATGTATTGAAAAATTTATCATGTCGTTTTTCTCCTCTAGTGTAAACAATCTCAAAATTTCAGTTCTTTCTCTAAGAGGCATGCTGCATATATCTCTAAATCATCCCTACTAATCTTGTCTGGCTTTTCTCCTAGCTGGCCTGCATTCTTCTTTAACTGTGGTACCTAAAGAAGGCTGGACACAGCAGTCTAACTAAAGTCTTACCGATGCTAAGGACAGAGGAATGTATCTTAACAAACAGCACCTCTGTCTATTCATACAAGCATAGATGCCATTGATACAGATGGTCAGATTGTGAACCATTATAATTCTCAAATTCTTTGCTATTACCCTACTGGTTAGCAGTTATTTTTTTATTTTAGCAATTGATTATTACCAAAAGCAGTATTTTGTATTCATCCATATTGAACTGCACACTGTTTTTTGGTGCATTTTATCAAATAGTTGCAAGCGTTATGAATTCATCTTATTCTTCAACATGCTTGCAAGGCCTTCTAGCTGTGGTTTCATCTAGTCAGTATTTCATAGATTACTTATCAAAATGCTGTATGAGACAGGTCAAACCATCACACAATTAAACTTACATTACTCCTCTGCTATCTACAAGCCCTTTTACCATACACTAGAAGGAAATTGGGCAATAAAAGTGAATTCATGCTGTTAAACCTAAGTGCAATTTCATCATGTTCTGAAGAATAGTATGAGGGGGAAAAATTCTACTCCTTGGAAAGAAAATATTTGCTGAAATGCAATTTATCCTTAATAAGATATAGACTGTGTAAGGTAAGAAATGCATTTCATACTTCACTAAATGCAGCAGCATAAAACAAGTTAATACAGAGTTGAGGCACAAAATCTGATAAGCCAGTCACAGGCATTTCTTTTCCCCAGATGTGTCATGAACTGTAGCAATACAACCTCTGACTGCAAATAGCAAGAATTAGCATACCCCAAGCCTCAGATTCTTTGAAAAGGCTGGATGAATGTGTGAAGCTGAATAAAAAGGCAGCTCTGGGTCTGAACAAATGGTATGATGGAGGTAAACACTACCCAGCTCTTCTCAATCTTTTCATGTCAGCAAGGATCTGTTACAGTGCTCCTTCTGAAATTAAAAGGAATCTGCAGAGGCTTCTTCCTTGCGTTGGCATTGCAAATTCTGTCATGTATACACAGTAACTAAAACAATTTAATATCCTATATGTCCTCATATGAGTGGTAATAATTCCTCTTACCAAGGAAGAAAGTGAAAAGGAAAAGAATTAAAGCGTCAGAACAACTGTTCTCATCTGTCATTTGGTAACTAGTCTGCTGTGTCTGCACGAAGGCAGTGAAATGCCTCTGGCAATTTTTTTTAGACAGATTTCACTTGGTTCTTTACACTTTAGCCAAGTGTACTGCCACTGAGAGGAAGCCCACGTTCTACAGAGAAGGAAGGGAGATGTTAACTGTATGAGGTAACTTACTGGTGATTGTGAATGTAGACCAGCATTTCACATTTGTGAAAGCCAGCTGATCTTAGGGTGAGATAATGGGATGTTCTCTAAAAAGACTGCCAACCTTGCATGTGAAAACAGAATCTATAAGTGGTCAGGCTGGGGGTGAATTTCTCCTTTTTCATCTTCTGAAATATTGGACACATAATCAGAACACATATTCTATCTGAATTGTTGTAACTAAGCAGGTCCAACTGTATTGATCCTGTGCAGTGCAGTCTTTGCTATAATCTAGCCCTTGATTCTGGCACCTCTCTCTGCAAATTAGTGAGAGTTTAGATAGCTTGTTTTGGCCATCTTCTCAGGATCAAATGGCATATTTTTGTTCATTAAACAAAATCCAAGTAAAACAATACATATTGTCTTGAAAAGTGTGTTGAACTAGGAAGCAACTGCCATTCCTTGTTCCTGCTGGCATACCAGTTTAGGGAATAGTGTTTGCATATAATGCTCTAATCTTGGGATTTAGTAGACAAATCTGTTACAAGTAAAAAAGAATGAGAGTTGTTTCCTGGGAGATATTGATCATAGAATGTGATTACTCTTTGGTACCAACACGGTCCTTCATGTTCTGCTGTTGATGCTCTCAGTAGAACTATCCCTTCCCATTCTCAAAGTTTTGACCATTATTAAGCGAGACACTTCTTGAGCAGAGCCACTGCTTTCCTCAGACCCAAATATCTGACTAAATGAAGGCTTCTGCATTTCTTCAACAAGTCTCTTTCAGTGGACATTACCTAATCAGAACAGATGTGGCTGTTGTAAGAGCAGTTTGTGCCTTAGGACTCCAAATTTTTGTTTCCAGAACAATAAGAAACAGCTGGTCAAACAACAGTGAGAGATGTATCTCCTACAAAAGACACACTAGTCTCATTTTTGAAATGAGAATATTTTTAGGAACACAAACAAGGCTAAAACCTTCCATAGTAGGATTCACAGAAAAGAAACTCTTTTCATGTCTAAAGAGAAGGATTAAATATTCATTGTTTCATAAGTGATTGAAAGCAGTCCTGTATCAGGGTTGAATTAGATTCATGCTGTATCACCAGCCTCTTTCCCCCCCCAGCAAAATGTAGAACCTGTCAGGCAAAACACAGGTACTACCAAGTGCTGCAGTCTGGGCCATACTTCTGAGAAGAGCATTGCAGAAGGTCAGTTTGTCTTAGCTGGAAACACTTGCATGCTACTTCAAACACAGTGCTGACTTATCTCTTCTGTCTGTTTGCACCTCATTTTTGCTTTGATGCTGTCCACTGAAAAACAATTGTTTTCCTATTAGAGCAAAGCACAAGGTGTCAGAAGAGCACTACTTCTTTATACATGGGTTGCACCGAAACAGTTGCTTCCATTTTACCTAACATGATATTATTTTTACTTACTTGATATTAGAAGTTACTGTTACCAAGAAGCTATGTTTGTCTTGGGGTTTCTTTTTTGGCCAAAATCTGTCCATGAGGAAGACCAAACAGAAAAATGTATTTTAAACCTTCCATCTTGTTGAATGGATTTTACTAATGTGGCATTTTTCTCTTTACAAGTGTTTTTCCATAGCACCCATGCCAAACTTACTCTTAGGCTGTAGAGAGGCAGAAGACAGACAGGGACAATGCTATTTGAAAGCAGTTCAACTCACCTCCAAAATAATGAAGCAGTAGTTTCTCTCTATGTTGGCCCATGCACACAAACAAAAATTAAATTAACTGCTTGAAGACAGCACTTCATTCTGCTGGAATCCAAAGGGAGCATATCCCTGCATAGTACTTGGACCCCTTTATATCCAGGTAGAACTAAGGGAAGTCTTAGGTATTATATACTTATATACTGACCTGGTATTTCAAGACAAGCTCTCAAACTCAGGATTTAATTTTAGACTTGTTAGAGACCTAAAATCCATTCTGAAGTACTTGGAGTTTCAAAACTGACATAGTCTTGAAAGCTGTAAACATTACACCACATTTTCTAAGAAGAAAAAGTAAGACATATAATCATGCATTATTGTGGTATTTAGAGGTAGTTTTCTGAATTACCTTCCACTAGAGTTCTAGGACGATTTTCTGGAGCAACTGGGGTGGTTGTGACCCAAGTGCATCACCCAGCACTTGGCCTTGTTGAACCTCATGCCAACTTTTCTCCAGCTCTGGGGAACCCAATGTAAGAAGGACATGGACCTGAAGGAAAGAATCCAGAGGAGAGCCACTAAATTGATCACAGAACTGGAACACCTCTCCTGTGAAGACAGGCTGAGAGAGTCAGGGTTGTTCAGCCTGGAGAAAATAAGGCTCTGGGGAGACCTTATAGCACCTTCCAATACCTGAAGAGAGCCTACAAGAAAGCTGGAAAGGGACTTCTTACTAAGGGCATATAGTGATAAGACAAACTGAAGGAGTGTAGATTTAGAGTTTAGATATTAGGAACAAATTCTTTACTGTGAGGGTGATGAGGCACTGGAACAAGTTGCCCAGAGAAGCTGTGGATGTCTCATTCCTGGAGGTGTTCAAAATCGGGCTGGATGGGGCTCTGAGCAACTTGGTCTAGTGGAAGGTGTCCCTAGATGATCTTTAAGGTCCCTTTAAACTCAAATCGTTCTGTGATTCTGTGATTCTAAATCCATTTGATACACAGAATTGTGTATCAAATACACAGATTGAATGCAAGTACCATTACAATATATTAAGATGCATTTGCTTCATTCATGAACAATCTGAAGAGTATCATCATACATCACTGGAGGTTGCTGAAGAAACAGTCTCTGGGCAGATTACAGAAAGCTTTCTCCTCTTCACCACAATCAACATATTAATAATCAGCAGTGCCAAAAATTAATTTTGAACTGTAAGACATAGGAATGTTTTATCTCTGGAGTGAAATAAAGGCACTTCTAATAAAATAAAAACATGTCTAAAAGCTAACAGGACAGAAAAATCCAACTAAGGTCTCACAGAATGTATTCTTACGTTAATCAACCTTACAAATAAAAAAAAATATTGCTGCTGTAGAAAAGTTATGCTCTCCCTCCATCTTATTAGAAAGTGTAGAATAGAAAGTCAGCTCCCCTCCAAGGAGCCACTGAGGAAAAAACTTCATTCCTAGCCTTTAAACTTAATTACTGCGTGAAATTTTTAAAAATACCACATGAAATAAGTCTTAGTCACTTTTTCAGAAAAATTTTCATCATACTCTTAATTCTGGAGTCATTACTGGATTTCTTTATAGTATAGAAGGTATATTTGGACTTATGTATAGTACCCAGAAGCAAAAAGGAACGAACATGAAGGGAAAAAAACCAAATAGATTAATTTCTCACAGCTCAATTTCTTCCTCATTTTTTCTCTTTCCTTCTTCCTTTCTAGAATTTCCCTAAAAATTCCTTTCCCCTTGGTCTTCCTTTTTTTCAGATAGATTTCTTCTGTTTCTTCTTTTGGCCACTTTCAATTATTTACCATCAGTCCTGGTTAACAGTGGAGTTTCCAGTTGACTGGAGATTAGCAAGTGTGATGCCAATCTACAAGAAGGGCTGGAAGGCAGATCTGGGCAACTACAGGCCTGTGAGCCTGACCTTGGTGCCAGAGAAGGTTGTGGAGCAGATCACCCTTAGTGCCATCACATGGTACACGTGGGACAACCAAGGGATCAGGCCCAGCCAGCAGGGGTTTGTGAAAGGCAGGCCCTGCTTGACCAACCTGATCTTCTATGACAGCAAGGCACACTAGGGAAAGGGCGTGGACATTGTCTGTCTGGACTTTAGTGAAGTCTCTCACATTGTTTCCAAGAACAGTGTCCTGGGAAAACTGGCTGCTCATGGCTTGGATGGGTGCACTATTCAGTGGGTAAAAAACTAGTTGGATGGCTGGGCCCAGAGGGTGGTAGGGAATGGAATTACATCCAGCTGGGACCAATCGCCACCGTATGCAGGTACCAGTTCAGTGACTTCACCTAGTTTCTTCTGGACTAACATATGATTATCAAAAAAAAGTGCAATAGAGGCTGGAAAAGCAATAAATACATGTAGATATTGAAAGTGTCTGAAAATCAAATAATGTTGTTGCATCTGCAAATAACAGATTACTATTCATGATTGGATAGATTAGAGGGAAAGGGCAAGTATAACTAAATCTTTACAATCAATAATTTTACATTACTTTACATACTTTTTCATTACATTACTTTTATTTTTTTGTTTTCATATGCCAAAAAAGAATCTGATTGTTTAGATTGATTTCATGTTTCTCAGCCTCCTGTGGGATTCATTTGCAATCAGACATTTGCATTCAGAAAATATTCATTCAATACCCCCTCCCCCACTAAGGTGTTACCACACACAAAAAAACAACTTCAAACAAAACATACCGTACACCAACTTCAGAACATGCAGTGAGAGCTTTTAAAATTGCAAGCTGTCCTAGCTAGAACAGCTGGGACCAGTTCATCACTGGATGGGTGTAACCCAAAACTGTGTATTCTATAGCCTTCCATGCCATTTCCCAGAAACTGTTATCAATGAACCATTTACACCATCTGCACATAGAGCCTGACTCCTCAGGCTATAAACTGGGTGTTAAGAGGCCTGTGAGATAGGAGGGTACTCTTGTCCTCATGCCCATTGAGGAACTCCTCGCCCTGAGGGAGGTACTGAGCATTCCTGCCTGAACTGGAGGATATATAATCTTGGAGTCTTGGGACTTTTTTAACCACTCCTGGGATCCAGAGGAAGACTGCAGATCACTGCTCTCAACCAGACTGCAGATCACCACTCTTGACTGGACTGCAACCACCACTTTTCAACCAGACTGCAATCACCACTCTTGACCAGACTGCAACAGCACTCTCACCAACAGGTTTTCCCCCTCTCCCTTTACTTTGGATTCAGGGAGCCCAAAGAACACCACTCTGTTCATGCCCCAGGGTGCTGGGTTATACATTTGGGTTTTGTGTGTTAAAACCAATTGTTTGTCTGTATAATCGTACTTATTTATTATTTTATTAAATTGTTATTCTGATTTATAATCTCTCTTTTGGGTTGAGTTCATTTTCCCTTGCTGGTTTACCTTTAAACAAGCACACAAGCAGATTGTCTTTTTGTTTGCTAGTGATAGGAACATAGCCTTTTTGGTTAAGCCCTACTGTTCTAGGCAATCAATAAAGAGAGATTTTAAAACTTAAGAATATAGTTCACTTGCAAAGAAATACATATTTAGAATTACTGAAATAGCTACAGGTAAAATAGTATAGATCCCTACTTAGTTGCATGAGTAGGATTTGCCTTTATGTGTGCTATTTTGCAAAAACCACGCATCAGTGAAACATAAAATTCTGGCAAAAAAGCAGAATTAGCAAAGGAGAAGAGGAGCAAGTTGTCAGAAATTCATGTCTCTCAGAGAGGAAATTAATAAGATGTATGGTATGGAACCAAAGCAATTATAACATCTAAATAAGACAGTGTCTAAATGAAAAAACAACTGAGAAAGGGTAGCAAAAAAGTAAGAAAAAAGAAAAAGAAAAGCATGCCTTCAAAACAAAAAGAAATTTTACATGTGTAACACTAGATGATCAAAGAAGGAAACTAGTGATAGATGGTCAATATGCTGCAGGTCTAATTCATTTTTTTCTAGACAGTCCACACAAAAGGAAAGAAGATAATATCCTACAGACTGAGGCATGTTTTCTTAGGCTTGGGGAAGTGAATTGTTGAAAATATTTATCCTCATCATAAAACCGATAAGAAGGCAATTAGAATCCTGAAAGCCAACAAAGCACTAGAGCCAGATGACTTACATCCCCAGTGGAAGAAAGGGGAACTGTAAACCTTATAGAAAAGATTTATGACAGCTTCCTGAGAACAGAAAAGGGCTGGACAAAGAATTGATGCACTTATCACATTCAGTAGAAGAAGGAAGGAGCCAGGGAACAAATGCATTGACTTGTAGACACGGACATAGGAAAGGTTCACTAGGAAAGACAAAAAATTTGTCTGACACTGACCTGAGATATGGAAATAATTCAGAGAAAGGGAAGACAGGGAACTCACATTTGCAAAGCTCATGTTTACCTTTAGTATTGATCATCCAATACTAGAAAAGGGCACATGTAGTAAAGGCCACTTATCTGTGTTTGAGGCAAGAAGATAGTCTCCCCCACATGTATATTTGTGTGATTGTTACTCAAGGAGAGCAGTTCTTCCCAATGAAGAACGAAGCGCAGAGAGCTACATCAGTCAGTGGAGCATGACTGTGTTTGCTGTGGCAGGCTGCAACCTCGCAGAAGCAGAAGTTAATTGAATAACCCGGCGGACACATCTAGCCACTTAAGAGAAATTTCAAAAGTGCCACAAAGTTTGAAGACATATAAATAATCCTCAGAGATTACAGAGCAACAGCACACCACCACTGAAAGATATATGATTCACAACTCAGTGTTGAAGGGATGCTTTCAGAAGCACCTTTAATAAGCACTTTTTTTAAATGCAGACACCATAATTTGAAGTTATTTGCATGGTTAAGGGGAGATAAAAGGGGAAAACATTAAAGAGATTAATTTGTTTAAGGTCAAAAACCAAAAAGCAATAAGTGGATGTGTATAACCCCTTCCCTTTCTCCCTCAAAACACTATACCAAATTAATTCCTCTAAATTATGCTGTTAATTTACTCTGGACATTAGTTTCTATTTTTAATCTGTACTTCCTGTTTATAAAGATTTGATAGCTTCAGAAACTGAAAAATCTCTAGGATCAGAAGGTCAGAAATGCTTACTTACACTTTTCTATTTGTGCACTTAGAGTCCTGAGTGTAAAATTTGAGCTGCCAAAAAAAACCCCTCAAAACACTAATTTTCTTGCCATAATGTGATTTGGCACATGGAGTCTTCTTTCCTACCATTTCACATTACAGGTAGAGAAAAGTACTATACAACTGGAGGACTGTACATGGAGGATATTTTGTCAAAACAGAAATATGAACATTTTCAGCAAAATGAAGCTTAGAAATACACAGCCAAAGTCATGGGAAGAAGAAGAGCTGCAAGACAGCCTTTATACTTAAATAATGTACAGTCTTCAAAGGCCTTCAATTTTCTTATCAGCAAACCTGTGCACACTCGTCCAGAGTTTGTCACATGATTTATCTCTTCTAAAGGGGGAAAGAGTTTCTGTGGGAAGTGCTGTTAAAAGACCAACAGACTTCATCATTGAAACAATTAAACAAATACTACTATTTTTAGTTTCAGTGAGATGTTTAGTTCATTAAGTGGCACTTCGAGCTGTTCTAATCACCACGTCAGCCTCTGATTATAGACTGTAATGGTTTGGTCTAAGCCTCTTCCTGGCAACCAGGTCGAAACTAAGTACCTATGTCCCATTATTGCATCCTATTCCTTACGTAAGCAAACATATAAATACAATGGGAGAAGGGGTTGAGTTCTCTTTCTCCTCTGGTGGACTTGAAGAAAACAGCCTCTCTGTGTCTCCTCCAGCTTGGGGGTGTGGGGTCTGTGATTTGTTGAGAGGCCGCTGCTTCTTCCTGAGTTCAAGAGGGAGATGCAGTGATTTGTGGACTGAGACATTTCTGTTTTCTCAAGGAAAGTACTGAGATTTCATTTGCTAGTTCTTTATTTTACTGTGTATATCTGTTGGTTTTGGTTTTGGTTTTGGGTGGGTTTTTTTGGTTTTTTTTCTTTCTTCTTTTTTTTAGGGTGTTTGGGATTCTCTTTCTATATATATATATAGTATTGTAACTGTATATAAATGTAATACATGTAAATATATATATACTGCTTTGGTTGTGTTATTTGAGTTTTTGGTAGCTTTTTTCCTTCCGATTTCCTTCCCCTGTGTTCTTAAGAAAGGGGGGGGGAGGAGAGCTTTTGTTGTGGTGTTGGGCACTTGGCAGGGAGCCAAGCTCAAACTGCCACATGGACAACATTTCTGATCATCAGAAAATTAAAATAACCTTGAAACATACATCATGGAACCATAAGTGGTTTGGGTTGGAAAGGACCTTAGAGGTCATCTAGTTCTTACCCTCCTGCTGTGGACAGGAGGGTTCTATGATTCTGTGACAGGGATGCCACCCACTAGACAAAGTTAATCAAAGCCCCATCCAGCCTGACCAATAGCAGTAATGAAAAAGAGCTGGATCCACTGAGGAAAGGAAATCCAAAAGCAAAGAGAGATTTGCCAAACAAAAAAAATGCTCACATAAGCACCAACAAATTGAAAGCTGGTACCACATTTTTCTTGTATTCTGTAAGTGCCTAAAGTATTTGTGTACTAAATCCACGTACCAAGATCACAGCAAGAGTTTTCATATGAAGTTGTACACCAATTAACACACAAAATCAGTAGAACTACACTTACCACAGAAAAGCAAAAGCAGCCTTGGAAAAATGATTAAGTGCACTGAATTAGGAAAGTCAGGACAGTGCTCAAAGTTCAATACAACTCATCTTTGAATGTAAAAGCTGTGAGAAGAGAAACAAAAAATAGCCACATTAGCATCTCCAGTATTTTATAGGGACAGATCTTTGTAGCTCCATTCAGAATAGTCATCATCTGCCATTTAATAACTGTGCATTCAGAACTACACAGTCAACCTTGCTGGAATCTAAGAACCTAAGGACTGGCTCTCCACTTTTTATTCATAGCATTTTCTCATGGCCTTTGAAAGCACTGATTGGACAAAAAAATTAACACAGCTGGCATTATAAGCGCTACACAATCATCAGGAGCACACTTGCTGATTATATACAATAAGATCTGAAACAAGAGCTGCGATATTTTTTGACTCAAAGCAGTATAGTTAGTTACTAATTGAAGTTCCGGTACACTTTCTCTGCACAGATAATTTTTTTTCTTTTTTTTGTTTTCACCTGAAATTTTCAGTCTTCATTTTACCAGGTCAGACAGTATCGTCTTGGACAGCCTCAGGGGCTTCTGAGCAATTGATTGCACAGAGTACAAAGGTTGAAAAAGCAATGGCAGGTGCAAACTGTCCTACACTCTGATCCCATATGGTGCACTCTCATCATCCATTTCTTAAGGCTTCAGAAACTCCAAAGCTGATCCTGTGCTTTATAAATCGTGCCACTTTTACA
The DNA here is from genome assembly GCF_025592945.1 of Manacus candei. Classification (NCBI taxonomy): domain Eukaryota; kingdom Metazoa; phylum Chordata; class Aves; order Passeriformes; family Pipridae; genus Manacus; species Manacus candei. The sequence goes on along the minus strand of NW_026138072.1, from coordinate 7,751,475 downwards.
GAATTATCCCCTTCACCTATTAAATGAATTGTTTTGCATAAACATGCATCAAATCTTATTGTTCCCTTCCAAGCTTCCAAAGTGTGCAGCTTACACCAGAGGGGAGAGAAGCTGAGAGAGACTTGAAAGATCATAAACCTCCCCCACAAAAAGAACCAAACAATAAACAAAAAAAACCCCAACCAGCTACTATATTGTATATATTCTATTTAGTAAAAAACCATACAAAACAATGCTTATCCTCAGGTTTATCCCTGTTAAAACAGTTTCTGACATTATTTAAATGAAGCATAAGTTTCCCAAGAACATTCAGCTTGCAAACCATTAAAACAGATTTTTTTTTTCTCATTTGATTAACATAAGCACAGGAAAATTCTGTAAGGCTGATCTTCAGGCAAAAACCCTGAAGTATTTTATGGTTACTATCAGGATAAGGGAAGTCAATATATCAAGCTCATAAGGAAGCTTGCATCCATTTAGATACCCATCAAAACCTAGTTCCTGAAGCTTTCCCATCTATCTCTGTAAACAACTAGTTACTAAAGAAACTAGTTTAGGTACATACCTAAACCTAGGTGTACCACTTCAGATGCATTAAGCAGAGGGGGACTAAGTTACTGCTTATTTGCAGAATAGAGATGTTGATTTTTCTCACTTGTGGGTATATGCACTCAGTCCACATGTATTCGCAAACAAGACACAAAGGAAATAGTATCATTATCTCCTACCCTGTGATTAAGACTGTCATTCAGGATGTGGGAGACCAGAGTGCAGTGCCTCTATATCTGCCTTGACGTTTAGAATCCATACCTCACCTATGTTTTTTTTCATTTTTTTCCCCAAACACCAAGCTATTGGATACCTTGGGCAAGGGTGAAGACATATGCCACTAAAGGGACATATCTCATTACACTGACACAACATCCTCTTGTGCATCTAGCATTACACTTTCTTGGAAATTCCCCCCATAACATTTGTTTACATGGCATTTTGCAGGCAGGCACATGAAAATTCCACCCAAACTGAGCCAGCAGGACATGTGCCAGCTCTGAATGAAAAGCCATACTGTTGCATTTAGCACATCATCGAGCCTCAAATGATAAACTCCACTCAGCAGTAAGCAACTTTAAATCCTGGCATTTCTTAACTTTTCTTAACTTTTAACTACATAAAACCCCAAAATGCCTGCTTGCAATATATTAAGTAACAAGATTAGGAATTTTCCTCTGTCGCCCTTCCCTAGAATTTGAGCTAATGGTAAGACTTGCTTTCACTTTGTGTCCCTGTCTGTAGGAGGAAAAGATACACACCTTGACAATTTGTTTTTCAGCTTTTTGTAAGACAGTAATGCAATCTGAGATCTGGGAGGAGTGGCTCTGCTGACAAGCAGGTTGTACTTAATATGCCACTGAAAATGATCCAGCTGCTTTGGAGAAAATGGTTAGAAAAATGAAAACTTAAAAGAAAAAATAGTGATCTTAATGAAAATACTTATCTTTGACTTCCCTGTTCCCTCATGAACAACAAGATCTATGAAAACCACTGTCAAAATGTCCAAGATTCACACAGAGAACAGCAACTGATTATTGCTGCCAATCACTTGTTAACTTCAAAGGATTTGCTTTGATAGACTGAAGATTTCAGTCTATTTAGAACCAAAAAAGCACCTTGGAGAAAGTAGTATGATTTTCAAAATCAATCATTCAAGAGTAACAAAGAAATGAAACTAAGACCTGCTTATGCAACATTAATTCAGCTGCCTGTTTATGTATGCACAGGTCAGATCCAACAGGGAAGGGAGCTCAGCCTTTCACAAAGATACTTCTCAAAGCAAGGGCTAGTAATATTCCCTGCAAACCATGCAGAAAGTTACTTACAACCATTCTGTCTAGTTTCACTTAAGAAGTAGCAATAGTTTGTGCATGCTTGTGGAATTTTCAGTTTGCCTATATGAAAAATAAGTTTCAGTACACAAAGCAGTGATAAGTGCACTTAGAACCAAATCCCAAATCACCAGTCCAATATTCCCCTTGCATCATTTTGTGTAACATTTTGTACATATGTCAGCAGCAGGGTTGTCATTGAAAATTTCTGCTAACTGTTAGGGGTCTGAGCCTTGCCCAAGGGTTCTCCAGTTTCAGTCAGGTAGAGGCTGTAAACAAGCCACAAGCACAAGTGCAAAGCCTCACATTCAGTTCTGAATGTGCTTGTTTTAGTAAGTGAGGGGGCTGAATCTGAACAAAACCTCAGGAGTTCAGTATTACATGTACCATTTTATATCCAAGACAGATTTTGCAAGTCTTAATCTTGATGTGAAGTAAAAAAGTCTTCACCAGATGAAAGAAAAAAAATCCTTCAGGAGTTCATCTAAGTTAATGTTGTAACTATGGAGTTAATCTGATGTTGGGTAAATAGCTGTTTACTTACTTGTCTAACATTTCCTTGTGTAAATGTTGATTCCAGTCTAAGAGACTAAACACCACTGCATTCTTTTCCTGTGAATGTGGCAATTCCTAAAACTGAGGGAAGTAACAGCATTTCAGCAGGGAAAGCCTGGACCTCAGGACACTCCCTGTGAGTCTGCAACACTCCCTCCCTCCCCTCATCTGTCCATGATGTTATGTTGCATACTTTAATGATCACAGAACAATTTTTCATTAATGACCTCTGCCCCATTCTGTATGTTGCAGACTTGGAGAGTGAATCAAGGCTGCATATGCAGTACAAAAGGCTGTCTTCTGAAAGTACTCAGCTTGGCCAAAAAGCTGGAAGAAAAATTTGAGCAAAGCCAGAATTGGAGAAAGAAGAGTCTGGTTTCATAGTCAAGGCCGTTAAGTGGTAATCTGGAGCATTTTTCTCTGGACCTACCTCTGTATAACACTTTACTTTTAATTTTAGCAAATGCAATACAATGCCAAGTATATGGGGGGGGGGGAAACCAAACAAAGAAAAAAGGCTTGGGCAGCTGAACATCCAAAGTGCATTATAGCACTGAATTTGCAAGGCTTAATTCTGATCTATTAAATATGGGACCTATTAACCTGCTAAAAATGTTCTGAAAATATTATTGATACTTGACTAATATGTGAGACTGCTTAGATACCATTGTGGCACCTTCCACATAAGAAATTATCAGAAAGTTAATAAAACTATTTACTTAGCTAATTTTTTAAAAAACACAGTAAATATGGTCAGATTTAGACATTAATTTGCTTGTTATTTCATCATCAGTTATGGTACACAGAAGTAGCACAGGAAATAAAGGTAGCATAATGTATTTGGCCCTATGTGCAAAACTACTATATATTTTATTAAGGACCATTTTGAGAATGTTGAGTTCTATTAACAACAAAATCCAGAATTCCAAACAGTTTAGCTGTTAGCACAGTCACCCTTGTTAGTCGTGATTAAATTTCAAAACCAGAAAAGCGACAGCAATTCTGGGGAGGAAGGTCTTATTTTTCTATACCATCATTACCAATGAAGTCAAATCATTATTTTTATAAAATGAGGGTGAAAGCCTAAAGTTTTACAAAAGTTGCCTTCACTGAGAAAGATACCTATCACTTCCTTAAAAGTGTAGTGACTATTTTATTCTTAATCAAACTGGGCTATTTATTCTGCCACCCCCTGTAATTTTATAATGTGTGAAAGTGTTTGTGTTTTCTACCAAAAGACTATTCAATGCCATAAATACAGTTGTTCCTACCTTTCCTCTTACCCTTAGAGAACAATTTTCTGACTTTCCTCAATGTACAGAGTGGGGGAAATGTGAAACAGGTAAACCATAAGGCTAAAAAAAGGCTAATAAGAGAATAGTAACTCAGAAGTTTGATTTTGGTTTGGTGGGTTATTTTTCACAGACAATTGTATGATTTTTTTTCCAAATCTTGGTTCAAGATTTTTGAGAAGCAGGGCTGACTCTTCATATGTGCATCCCTTTCCAAACTTCCATAGACTATATCCAGGTAAGAATAGACCATACTTCCAAAACCAGAATGAACTGAACCAAAACAGAGACAAACATATATGATTGAATGACATACAAAGGAAAACACAAGGAAAACCAAGCTGACACTTAACATGTAACCACCAGACTCCATTGCACAACACTGGACACCCTATGCAAGGTGACTGCTTTTGTAACCAGGTTGCTTAAGCCACAGAGGAATGATCAAAATTTCAGTACAAAGTTTACCAAAACATGTTACCACTCTCTTTTATTTATAAAAGGAGATTCAAGACTTATTGTTTTGAAGGCTTAAAGTCTCACACTGTTGACAAGCAACATACCTCTTGGGAGCTCTTCACTAGCCTGATGACCAGCTAAGAGTCAACACACACTGTAAGCATTTGTTCATCAGTTCAGCAGAATTACACAGGACCCAGTGAGCATCTGGTATTCAGGAATGCAGCTGTCTTTGTCGCAGGCAGATTTATGGACATAAGTTTTGCAACTGCTACTTTTTGTGATCATTTGCAGTTAACTCATCTGCTAAATAGAGCATGGCCATTAAACAGGTTATCCAAATTTCTGCTCACTGCTGCAAGTCACTGAGAGAGTTGCGGCTTCCCTTTTTAATAGTATATATTAGCTTCAGGTGTTCCATGAAGGGATCAAACTGGCCAAGGGTCTCTCTATCTCTGCAGTCCCTGCAAGGGCTCTCCACCCTGAGGACTTGAGCTTCTGCATAAGAAGTCCCTTTGATATTTCTGAGTCAAGGATTTTCTACAAGTTTCTTGCACTCCATTATCCACAGGAGCCATCTTCTCTCCACTGTAGGGGCACTTCTGGCTGGAAGCTATGGTCTGCACCAATTTATCCAACCCTTGCCTCAAGATCCCCTCCCTACTCGAGATTTCCTCAGTGCCTCAGGCACACTCCAGCTCCACTACTCCATCTCATGGCCTCACTCTCCCTCCCTACTCTCTGGCACCTCCACAGCTTTCCCAGCCTGGTGGCCCCAGCATAGCTCCCCCAGACCCACTGTTGTTGGTCTTCCACCTTAGCTTAAGCTCTCTTGCTCTCATTCAGGGTCTTCTTCCTTTGGAGCTGCAGCAGCCTCTTCACTTCTCCAGCTTTAATGAGCTGGAGGCTGGGCAGTGGCTGCTGCTCAGCCCAGCCCAAGCAGCCAGGAAGGGCAGCAGGCGCTCCTTACCGGAGCACTCCTCAGACCCAGGGTTTCCTGGAGCAAGGCTGACCCGTGCCCAGCCCTCAGCCTCCTCTTGGGTTCCAGCTGCTTGCAGAGGAGACCCATCACAGCTTGGAGCTCAGCAGCTCTCCCCACCACAGACAAGTGACCAGGGCTTGTCCAGCCTCAGCCAGACCCCATGGCAGGCCTGCCCATTCCAACACCATCCTGGCTGCAGCCCTGAGCTGCCACGGGCCACAGCTGAGCCCCCACAAAGGGCTGAAGGACACCTGCTGCTGTAGGAAGGCTAAATCTGGAAGATGCTCTGGGAAGGGCATGTCCGTGGAGTGCACCCTGTCTCCAGCATGCAAGACAGACGACAGAAAGCCCACGTCCCACCAAAACCAACTTTACATGGTGCCGGTCCAAGGGACCTGCAATGTCTGAAGGCACATCCACACATTTTACTAAGTGTCTGCACTCAGCCTGGGAGTGCAGATGAGCAGCCAGCAAGCCCAATGGCACTAGAAACCTGTTTTGCTCATACTGAGGGCAGAAAGGCCACATGGCAGTTTTTCAGCTAGAGTAGAAAGGGAGTGAGGGGACACATCCAGAAGCCCGAAACACGCCATTCTTAGTTTTTATTTCATTAAAATTTGTGATCATCACAACTGCAAGAAGTGGTAAAAACTGCGTTGCAACTTCACAAATCTGGGGGAGATGCTTTACAGAAAGACATTTGTCTTTATTCCTGAGACCTTTCTTGGGCTGATCAGGACAAGAAAGTTAAAAAAACTCCCAAACCCAACCCCATGGAAACAGAATTCAGGACATCCATCCTTAGCTTTACAACATCTTACCACGGATTGCAGTGAGCAACTAGTACTGAGCCAGCTTCTTAAACCTCACTGAAAACTGAAATGGAATAGTCTCCCCTTTTACTGTCTTTTTGCAGCTGGTACAAAATGCAGCTTAACATCCTTTCCCCTTTTAATTAAATACACTGTTCAGCACTCTATTTCACTAGGCCTCTGAGCAACATAGGGATACATGTAATTACAGCCATCATACTTCCCCTCCTCTCTAGAAAATCACTTACCAGCCGTATCCTTGACAAAATGCTCGCGAAGAATAATACATCTGAAGTCAAATGTTATCTGCTAATTGACAGGACGGTTTCAACAATGTAACCTTATCTTAGGTAAATAAACTTCAAATGAAACCGAGCCAGAAATGCCAAATGAGATGACTTGAGATTCCTTTTTGCTGCAGAGGGTCTTGTTTTGATAGTGCATTTCAACAGCAAAGGCTAAATGTGAAAGTCTAAGAGAGATTCTGAGCCAAAAGAGAGGCTCAGTCCCTTCTGTTTATATGCTTTCCTATCTCAGTATTTTTCACAATAGGAAAAAATATCTGAGCAGGTCTGTAATTATGGTAGTAGAAAAAATGTTAAAAATTATCTTTACTTAGTATATTATTTGAAAAAAAAAAAGCATTTCTAGCATTTGTTTTAATTCTTATTTAGATTTTATATTTGTTTTTACACTTCAATAAATAATTCATAAAACTAGCCTAAAGTTAACACTTTTAAAATACAACATTAAGTTACAGATGTAAAATTCTCATTAAAGATTCACATTAAAGTATCTGATCAAAGACAGCAGTAGCGTACACCAAATATGAGATCCCCAGACATGTGAAAGCAGTGAGAAAGAGGAGAAGCAGCCACCCACGGGGGAGGAGAAGATGGAAGAAAGAGAAATCCTGTCCCAATGTGTAGATTCTGAGGAGCAGATTCTGAGGGATGAAAGAATGTCCTGGAAATGGACTGCAAACTTTTCAACCACACATTGTCAGGTGTGCATGTTGTCCCGCTCCTATTTCTGATCAGTATTCAGAGATGTTAGGAGGCAGTGACCCTACCAAGTGCACTGCACTTCTGTAAAATTATTTGTTTTATAAAGCATAGCTGACCTCAAAACAAATGTAGCAATAATAACTTAAAATGCATTCTCAACTGAAGTTTGCCTCCTGAAATTCCAGTTAACTTTAGGTCTGTGGTTTTTTCACAGAGATATAACCAGAAGACATTCCATATGTCCAGAACTATTACCTCACACTAAACTTGCAGATAGAGCATTACTCAGAAGCATTAGTCAGCACTGGCGGAGGTAGATTCTACACAGGGGACTGACCTTCATTGCAAAAGATAATGATACTGCGAGATGGGTTTTCAAACAATATGAGGGATAATTTTGTTATATTATAAACACTGCAAGAGAGTGTACATTTGTAGACTTTGACGTCAAGGTGGGGAGAAGAATAAATGGAGAATAAACAAATATACTGATTTTGATGTAGATTAAGAAATCAAGTTTCCAAAATTCATGGCTTATGCCTTATCATCCAGGCCAGATCTGATTGCTCTGTGTGGTCATAGCAACTGAAGCCTGGCACGGTGGCTGAGCCTTCGCTTCTAGTTTCCAAAACACTTCCTTTTCTATCTCAAATTGTGATCTGATAAATTTATTCTGAACAAGATTACTAAAGAAGTGAGATTATTTATTTACAGATCTTGCTGGGTCTTCTCTGAAAAGGCCTTCTTTTTTGTAGAAATTGCATCTTCCCGCTCTTAATGCAGAAATACATACTCATAACCTTTCCAGGACAGATTTCAGTAATTGTCTGACTGGCAGCTATATGACCTCTGAACATAAACTGTGTCCTGCAGCCTGTCCAGCCTAATGAAAATGTCAGTCTTGTGCAGAAAAAGAAGAAAATAAACGATGTGTGGTGCTTAGATTGTATGTCAGTTTAAGGGATATAGCATCCTTAAATGTACACCATACCACATTCTGAGTGGCTCAGTTTCCTAAACTGGACATGAACTCTCACTTTATCCAGGCCAAATATATTGGGAAACAACCAACTCACTAGTGCTGTAGTGAACCTTGTTCACTGTGGCTGACTGAGCCCTTACAAATCTGTTTGGGATTCCATCCTGATTAGTGCATGCAAATGCTCTTACACCATTCCGTCTAGGACAAATTCTGGAGGGACTACACAGAAGCAATCACCCACCCCTTGACCTAATTGTTTTTTGTGGTGAAGAGAAGATGGCCAGAAGGGTGTCACTTCTTGGAGAATGACAGCCTCAACTTAGTAATGGCCTTCTACAAGACTCTTAGGTTGATGTCTGACTGACTCAAGATGAGGCTTACAAGATTCATCCTAAAGCTATTGCAGCAAACCTCCCTAGAAGAGAAGCCAGAAGAATCTTGGATCTTGGTTCCTATAACAATAAAAAAATAATAAAGAAGTAATGAAAATAAACAAGGCCCATTCAGCATTCTACAGAGGATACTTAAAAGTGCTTCTTGTAGATCAGGCATCTTTAGATAGAACAGGGAGTTTACTCAAGAAGGAACAGTTCTGCAGTATAGCAAGGGAAATCAGAGAAAGGAAAAACCAGTATCTCAGGTAAAAATGGTGTTCATTTCCTCAAGAAATAAACTGAAGAAGTGTAATACAGAATTATAATAGCAGGGTTGGCTTCAGAAGGAAGTTCAGGTGCAGAAGGAAGTTTGGGTGCAGGAAAACTGCATTTTAAGAAGACTGAAGGGGATGTTGTGTGCCAGGAATTCTACAGTCATCATGGGTGATGTTAGCTTTAATGCAGAAGGAAGAGAAAAGGAGAGAGAAGCACAATAGCATCTGTTTCAGTGTACTCAGTTTGTCATTATAATCCAAAACACAAATGCTCTGGGGAGAAAAAAATAATACTAAAAACTGAACAGTAATGGGAAACCTATCGGGTTATAACTTGTGGTGTAAATGTATGGGAGGAAAGTCAACAGCCTTGCAATGACAGGGAAAATTATTCCATCTTTGACTTCTGATCTGAAGGGCAGTAAAACTTTGTGATCAAATACAGATAGAAATACCTATACTTTTAAAACAAGTAATTGTTTTGTGAATCCTCATTTGTAAATAGAATAAAAAAGAATATCCAGAATTAGTAAACACCTTATGAAAATATTTAAGGTTCTCTGTACTTTCTTTCACATCTTACTCATAACAGTAGTGTTTATTTTTGTTAAAACAGAAACTAGATTTTAACTCAGAAACAAGAAATATTTCATGGGATTTGATCAGAGATTTCCATAACAAATTATTTTTACTCTACCAAGTAAGAAAGGAAATACCTTTCAGCAACAGTGACCTATGCACCAAGTTTTCTGAAATCACTTTCTTCTTTACATTTAAGAACATCATGACTTCAGATAAACTTCAGATAAAACCTTAAACACTCAATGCAAGAAGGACATTTATTGTTATTATTGACTGGCTGTTAATGAAATAATTCCATGTAGTACAGAATATTTTTGTTGCCATTAATTTCATTCTTGATCTATATTACTGCTTAGGCTAAAATATTATCTAATAATGTACATGACCATGTTCCTGAATTTTCATTTTCCTTATTTCCTTATTTCCTTATATATGACAAACATTGCTGCTGCCAAGGACAGGATTCTAGCACAACATAGATGTTACTTGAAAGAAAACACCTTATATATATTTTGATGCAATTGACAAAGTAAACGTTAAGCATACAGAATTCTAGCAACTGTGAATCAGGGAAGAGACAACGGTACCATGGGTATCAATCTTAAAAGCTGCAGTTTTATTTTACTAAATTATCTATGTTAAAAACAAATCTGTGCCTGGTGTGGAATTTCACTGCATCAAGTGTTACAGTATTTTTGTTTTCATTACAAGCAGGAGAATGCATGTAGAACAAGGGTTAAGAAACATGACAATAAATTAGAATATAATTTACAAAAGCAAAAATAATAATAATATTGTAACAGTGTACCACATTAATACTGAGTATAAAATAATAAGCAACTAATCACAATAATACAAAGGTAATTTCAGTCAGTATTATTAAGGATATCTATGTGACATTCACCCCATTATAAAGTTCCTAACGAAGTGGATTATTTTTGCATGTATACACCTTGAGGGATTAATCTCTTGATTTTTCTTTCTGTTTTGATCTTCTTCAGCTGATAGTATTGCTCAGTGGAAGTACTGGCACCAGATTCGTTTCTGCATTTTGTATTCTACTATTTGATTATAGGCCTGTCATATTTATAGCCTGCACAAATAGTCCTTTTCTCACTATTAAGGAATATTTAGCTTAGATTACATAGATGGCTACAGTGTAGCAGCAGCAATGAACTGTGCTGTGGAAACCAATTACTTTTCTTTGAATTAGGTTTGATATTTTAGTCTGAGTCTAAAGTGTTGCTTAGTTTGTAAATCCACATACATTCTGTATTTTGTTCCCTTTAACAATACAATTCAATGTTGCTCCAGGGAGTTCTTTAAATTCCAATCTCAGTGCTGTTACATTGCAGAGTAAACATCGGAATCCCTGGTGTTCTAGCACCAGTAAGAGAGCAAAATGTGTCTTTGGAAATACTCCTTATAACTTTAATGTCCTAAGTGAGGTAAAAGAGGAAAAGGTTTCTTTAAATACACAGAACACCCTTTTCTTGTTAGCTGAAAAGACACATTAGCTGATAAACAAAATGATGCCCTAGAGAAAACTAGGCCCTGATACAAAGAGGCCTCTTGCTCAGGGAATGCCATAACAACCCCTTATCCTTTCATCATATTTCTGATCTAGCCAGGGCATGCTAGCACCAAGGTGTTTTGTCAAAAGGATATAGAAAGTCACTTCACTTAACAGAGAAGGACTGCATACTGCCCCTACTCCCTATGTGCAACTCCCAAAGACTGGGATTTTTTTATCTACCGGTGTCAGTTTTAACAGAAGTTGTTTACATGCTGATGAGAGCAACAGATAATAAGCACATGTAAATACACATAAGCCAACTGTAAATTAATTCCACTGGTCACAAGTGTATGAAAGTGGAAATACTGGCAAGAGGTAGCAGATGACAGGAATTTGATGGCCATGAGTACATGGGCTACACAAAACCCCACGGACAGATTGTCAATATGCTGGGGGGATTTCATAGTATGAATCCTGTTAAAAATACCTATTGTTCCATGTTAATTCACATTAGTAAATAGTGTGCAATATATTTGGCTTGTTATTGGTAAAATACATTGGTACACTTCAATCTCATATTTTGAAATTATTTTTCACTGAAAAGATTACTTTTCTTTAAAAAAGTGCTATTTGAGTTAGAATTTGTAACACATTATTGTTCACATAATTTTAATTGCATTACAACAAAGGAGGCATAGTTGGACACAAAAGCACATTCATCAAGTACCTGCTGTAAAATGCAAGTGTTCAAGTACAATATATTAATATAAACAAGTATCTACTTTCCTTATCTCCTTGTTGAGTCTGTTACTGAAAAGTGAAAGGGAAGAGGAGCATGACAATTAACTTCTTTATGCCAGATTCCTGATTGTGACTTGCCTAAGTAGTTTGGTTTAACTTTTAAAAATGCAAGTATTTGGTGAATATTAACAATATGGTAATATGAAATAAGTGGAGTATGGTAGTGAATAGTTAAGGCATCTAGCCTCTAATCCAGAGGCATGAGTTTGTTCCAATTTCATGCTGAAAGCTGCCCCCTGCTTTAAATATGGTCCAACTTTAAATATGCACCTGGCCATTTAGGTAAAGGTGGCCAGGATTCATTCCATCCACCCCTTTTCCAGTGTGCCTTACTCCTGATAGTTCAACAGGCCTCTTGGCTCAAGCACACTTCTGACTTCTCACTTGAACAGAATCTCGATTCCTCCATGAGTCATTTATTCTTTGGTTGTAATCCTTGCCCACTCAGATGTGGTCTCCTGAACAGAACACTCCCTTTTTTTTTTTCATACACAATACCTCTGCTACGGTATCAAAAAAGGGAACATCTGGAATACATTCAGTTGTGCAAAGGATTGTTGCTATTACACAGTAGGCTTATCTTTTGCATTCAAATTCCTTAGTTTTGGAGAATCAAAAGTAACCAGATCTAGATACCCACAAAGTTGTCTCTTCTTTGTGGCTGGTGTTCTAAACAAAAGTGAGCTGGAGTCGGAAGTGTAAGTTCTAAGCAACCTGTATGGTAGTAGTGAAGGAGCTGGCAATAAAGTCTTCACCTCTGTTGGAGTCTGCCTCCTCCATGACATTGAAATATGTTCCCTTTCAGTGGAAATCTCAGTTTCACTTGGACAATGGTAAAATGGCTATAATCCTACAATGCAGATTTCATTTTGTTTCATAGCACACTCGTATTTTGTGCACCACTGCAGTAACTATTGCATCTCTTAAAACTAAGTCCCTCATGGTTGTTCTATTTAGTGTAGCTTTATATAAGGCTCACAGCAGTGTTCAGGAAATACAGATTACTCCATAGGGAATTAGGTGGAATGAAGGAAAAATAATTCTTTTTCTAAAAAATTTCTTCTCCTTAAATAACATTTCCAAGCTCCTTTTATAATTTAAATTGTGGTGTCATGTCGAGAGATAAAGTAGTTAACATTTTTAAGCTATGATTTAACATTTTTTTGATTCTTCTTTACTTCCATAGTAGACCAAGTCATAAGAACTACATCCTAAACAGTTTTAAATAGAAATGGTTTCAGTGTCATTGCTAAGTCCATAATAAAAATTATTTTAATGGTCCAAGGAGGTAAACAGACTATTGGATTTAGTCAAAGGAACACAAATGTTCCACAGTAAGCTATTCTATATGTGTTGTGTGCATTTTTCTAATTTGGCATCCCCTCATTATACTGTGTCCAGCACTTTGGATTAATAAATCCCACTTCACAGAAGTTAAAATAATATTGAAATCCTGTCAGCTGGGGCTGACCAGTGGTTATGTTTTCCACAGGGTAATGCATTTGCAAGGACATCAATCTCATTCCGCTGTGTGGCTCTCTTCGATGAACATTTCCACAATGGTAATAATAAGGCACATTCTCGTGCTTTCAGTGGGTCAGTGTCCTTGGCAGGTCTTGCAGCACATCTGTCTGAAGTATGCTCGACTGCAGAACTTGAACTTCAGCACCAATGGGCAATATGCCACTTTGTTCACATCTTTGCACTCTAATAATTAAGAACATTAAAGAGAGAAAAAATCAGAAATAAAAACTAAAGTACCAAGAGAATTTGACATTTAACATGCTACTTTATCCATCCTTCTTGCTTTCTTTATAATTACACTTTCTAGTCCGGTCTAGTGCATACAATATATTTTAAAAAGCCATAAAAATATTCGCAGGGCCTTCAGACATTTAGGAGTGTGCCCTCTTTGCCTTGGAAGAATTATCATTTATTCAGATAATTGAACACTTCAGACAGCTAGGAAACATAATTTTTTTACAATACTTTTATAGCTTCATTCTCAGGAGTTATTCTATCCATCCATGAGAGCTTATCCAAAGTCCAAAATGATTCACACTATCTGGTACCATGGCTCTGCATTTGTAAGAATCCTTGAAACAGAATGTGCACTGCAGATAATAGGGATGGAGAAAACGAGAAGCATTATGAATAATGGCACCAACAGTGCGTGTTCAGTGACCAAACTGAATGGTGGATTATACTTTACACTTGGTTCCACACATCTACGATTTCTTTTATGTCTGAGGGAAAGGCATTTTTATGCCTATAACAGACACGTAAAAGCTTTTTGCAAAGTTGTGTTTTCCCTATATGCTGGGCTTACTGCCTCAACAGCCTGTATCATACCAGCAGGTAACTCTCCTAGGAAGGGAGAACAGAGATCAAGTCACAGAGGAAGGCTTCCTTCCTTTGCATCCCCTTCTGTGGAATGTATCTAAAGTGACTTTGGGGGTACATTACAGGAGCACTGCAGGGAACAGAAAAGTTTATTCCTTGCTCAGTTCTCATCCTGATGCAATGGATATGGGTCTACATATGAGAGTTCAGGGGTACACAGGTTCTACAGCTCAAATGCTACTGCTGCAAATATCCTCTTCACTAAAGTGAATATTGTGACAGATTTTTAGTTTAAAGCATTTGCACAGTGCCTTCCAAACACATTAAAAATGGGACTTTGTCAAGGAGCTTTGCTTCAAACATAGGAATTTGGAAGAGATGTATATGGAGAAAAAGTAAAACCTCTAAGGTTGAATTAAATAAATTAAGTGATGGGAAGAATGAAATTAGATTCATTTATCAGAAAATTATTTGTCTGAAGAGAATGCTGTAAATTTTTACTCTTTTAAGGTTGCATTTGATACTGGATTCTTTCCATAATCTTTCTCAAATTACAACAGTTACAAAGAAAAAGTGAATCAGAAGGTAATGAACAAATATTTAGTACTTCGACCATTATTACATTTTGTATTGATGTGATAACTAGAAGTGATGACTTGAGGAAGATACAATACTGTTGTTCAAGGCATGACTCTTTCTGTAAACCAAATATTAAAGAGACAACAGACACACCAAACAAGTAAAAAAAGGAAAAAAGCAATACTGAAACAAACACAATTGGCATGTACAATCCTAATCTCCTATCACATTATTTTTACTCTGGGACAGGTAGTTATGGACAGTGTGTTGACATTTGCAAGCATACTGTAGGTAGCAAGTCGAGTGCAAATGAGAATATTTAGTATTTGAACCTAGGAAAGTATTCATGAGGTTGAACTTATGCGTCTATTCTGAATGGCATTTCTGATAATTCCAATATGCATGTTTTTAGCTAAGCAAGTAGAGGTCAGGAAATTATTTAAACTTTCATTTCATTAACACAGATACAGCACTTGCAATTTTTTTACTCCACCTACTCAACATTTTACATACTGCTTTTCTATTTTTTTAATTCTTAATTTGGAAACATAATTGAATGCCAGAAGAAAAGATACTGGGGGTAGTTGGTTGAAACAGACATATTTCTCTACCACACATGGTCTCTGTGTTTGACTGAGTTTCGAAAAGTCTTCACAAAAGAGGTCAAGTCTGTTCCAGAAATATTTCAGTTCCTCATGTTTGTGAAGACTATGAATATAGGAGAGACAGATGGTAAACTACAAATGAAGAGTAAAAAGGTGCACTTGATCTTGACAAGACTTAAGAAGTTCACTCCCAAAAAATAACCCTCCTACACATTATATTTAGTCAAACACAAGTAAAGCCACTAACTCCACTTTTGCTAAAAGTAGGATTTGAAATTATGCTTTTTCATGTTCCTTTAAGTTATCCTTCCTCTTGAGTAAAACTGAACTGGTTCAGCTAATGCTGTTTGGACAGCAATGAGACAACATTCTGTATGTTGCCCACAACTTCTGTTTTAAAAATCAGTTTTGAAATAGATATGGTGGCTGAAGAAGTAGCCTGTTCTTCATAGGACTGTGGTTGAATGGAAGAGGTTTAGCAGAGCCCTTTTTGCTCCCAGTAACTACTGTTAATAAATTTCAGTAAGCTACATGTATTAAACTCTCCCTTCCTGAAGTTTGTGGTTAGATCAGACAATATTATGATGTTATCTATCATTTTACAGTAAGAAAACCACAGAATGTCACTTTGCCTCCAGTGAAAGAAACTGCAAAGGTGTATAAGGAAAACTGAAATGACACAAAAAAAGACAAGATAGTTCTTCAGGTGAACTTTTAGATGGGCCTTAGCAGTTTAGATTCAGCAGATATATATGTATTTAAGAGAATAAAATAATTCTGAATACATATCAAATGGTGTTGTAGGTGCTGCTTGTAGTTCAATTTCATCAGCAAATGCAATGTTACCCTCATCAGTGGCAGCCCATCAAAACCATATCTACAATATCCTAAATCACCAAGGAAAAGTTTTGGAAAAGCAAAGAGCTAAAGTACATATAAAACATGACAAGATACATTGTAACTTTCTTTTAGTATTCCAGTACCCCTAAAATTTTTAATCTTTTTTTATGCAAACAATCCATTACTTTCCCCAAGAAAATTTGTCCAAACTTTACCAACATGATCATTATACTGCAGAGTGGCTCAAGCTTCCCAAAAACCCTCACGTTTTGAACTCTGGTTAGCAAAACTAAATTGTTCAGAAATTGCTGAATGGGTTCCATAGGCTGCAAGCACCAGAGTTTGGAAGCAAAGGGAATCAGGTTTGCTGGGGTTTGAAACAGGAAGCAAACCCACTCAGCTAACCTGACCCTGCTGCAAACCAACGAGCTTTAGCTGAAGTTGCCTTTGCCCCACAATGGAGCCCAAAGCACAAGGCAGCGTTATGAGGTGGCATGTAGACAAAGTCCCCATGTGTGGGCAGGTATGCTTTGTACACACATGCACTCCTGAGCAGACAAAGCCTCTCTTTGGGAGACCTGACTCCTTCCTTCAAACCCAAATACTGATAGCCAGGTCACAATCTTTTTCCCTCAGATTCTTCCTAACCATGCTAACGAGCCTGGATGGCTGTCAGTAAGGACCTGGCTTGTTCCTGGCTCTCTCAGAGTACAGGCCAGAGAGCTGACATCCATCTGAAATACTGTGTAAGTGATTTTCAACATTTTCTATTTGAAGATCCCAAGAATTTTCCAGTGAAGGTACAGATCCCTAAAAACCACTACTGCCAACAGACTTACTGTTCATAGTTAGCCTGTACAGTTCTACTGTAAAGAAGTTCACGGCCACCCAGTGTACAGAGATCACACACAGAAACCCCCTGATTGCATTCTTCTATAAGAGATTAGCATATTTTCCTGAAAATGCTGAAGAATTACTAGCATAATTACCACAAATAAAAATATGACCTTGTCATCTTGAAATTAAGAGGAGACTGGGACTGATTCATGCCCACTTAATAAGTAATTTACTACCTTCCTTACTTTGGACGAAAGTCAACATCTGTGTTTGTAAAGTAAATATCATGTAGCCTTTGAGCTTTAAAGGGTACAATGTTTCCTAGACTGATAATTACCACTTAAAGATTATTTGATGTGGTGGGGGGAAACAGTTTCCCCCCCTGAAGTTATAAAATGATAAAACCCCAGGGGGTGGTGACCCTTGAGGTTTTTGCCCAATGAGCGCTTTTGCAAAATATAAACATATCACAAGCAGAACAGAAGAGAAGGTCGTTGTAGTTGTAGGAGAGGTGGCCATGTTCTGAGGCCACGAGGAGAAGGGGCAGGAGCCCCTCTGGGGGGCTCTGGCCCTCCCAGCCCCAGCTGGGGGCTGCAGGGACTTGGAACGGTGTTAAACCGGGCTAAGTGCCTGTAGCTAGAAAGCTGAAGGAGTTTTCTCCACCGTGAGTGGGCAGAGGGAGCAGCGGCAGAGGCAGCAGCGACAGAGGACAGTGGCAGAGAGCCAACAGATAAGAACTGAAGAAGCAGTAAACAGCATGCAGCCAAGGAAGACACAGAGTTGTTTGAGAGAAAAGAGAGCCAGCAGCAGAGAGAGCATAAGCCCTACAGACACAGAGTTTTGGGTGAGAACTGAACCAAAGACCCCAAACTCCTTGGAGACCCCTCCTAGAAAGGAGGATGATGATGAACTCTTACTTGAAAGAGTCTTAGAGTGCTACAGTATTGCGGAAAGGAGCTGAAAAGCTCTGAGAAGGAATGTGGAGGGGGTGACCTTGGCTCCCCTCGCCGCTGCTGCCAAGCTAAGCTGGTAGCCTGAGATCAGAGCACAGAAGCTCTGACAGAACTCTTGAGGCAAAGGCCTTCAACTGGAAGCTGCCCAAGATGTTCTGACTCAGGGGTGAATCCCCTGAGGAAGGGACCTTCATGGGATGTCTTACACTCCATGATATGACGTGGTGAAGCGAGTTTTGTCCCTGCTACGCAGCCCATGGAAGAGAAGACCCTCGCTTGGGGACGATGGGCCGAGGGGCTTGGATACCCCCTTGTGTGTACTGGCAGAGATCCAGCTACAGCTGCTGCATGGAAGAGAGAGACGGAGAACGTGCTGCCTTAGAGACATTGCTGCTCTGAGAGTGGAAATGATCTTTCCTTTCCTGGACTTTTATTTGGAAGGGAGAAAAGATTTGATCCATTGTAAATACTTTTATGTCATGGTAGAGATAGCTAAGATTGTATATAATGTATTGTAGTATTTATTTGTACAGTCATTGTAATATATAATCCCTTTCCCCCATTTTGAGTCTCGTGTGGTGTCTGGAAAATCCATTTCACATTGGATTGAGATGTGGGAGGGGGCTTGGACTAGGGAATTGGATTTTGGGGCTCTCAAACCATGACACTTGAGAACACTAAACAATGAAATAAAAGGAATAATAGGAATTAATAGAAATAATAGGACTATTAATAGAAACATTAATATTAAAATTAATAATAACAGAAATTATAGAAATAATATAAATAATGGGAATTAAAACAGCCCACAAAAATTGTATTATGAAAATGTTTTCAAATGACAACATGGGATGATAAGCCTCTACTTTAAATTAAAACTTCTAAGCAGTAAATTACGGTGCTCATACATTGAACCATCAGTGTATTTCTGGGAAGATTTTAGTGTGCTACCATTTCACCACAGACATGTCTAGCTGACAGACTTTTATGACAATTCTGAATCTATGGTATGGACACAGATGAATACAGTAGGCATTGAATGACCACCAAACCCAGGTAGACTGTAGGACAAACCTGCCTTTAAAATACAAATTAAATCTATGGTTCCAGTCTTCAAATGAATACAGTATTTACTATTTTTTCCACCACATTGTTGTGTTTAACACTGATATATCAGGTAGAAGGTCAGTGGATAAAAGGTATATCACACTCCCACTGCTATTATGAACATTTCCACTGAAACAATAGACTAGAAAACCAGTGGCACAAACAATAGTATTTTGTTCATGACTTAGGCTATATATTTTAAGGGTGTTTTTTTAAACAAAGAACATGTATTTAGGTTTCCATTGACTTTACCACTGAACTACAATGACTAATCAGAAAATAATTGTAAAAAAAGTAATTTGCTGAGAGATGATATCATATAGATTTTTACTAATAATTAAATGCGGTCATTCTGACCATGTCGCTTTATTCTTTTCAGAATAAATTATATTAAGATGGCAAACTTACCTTCTGTGTTGGAAATGGGAGTACTATCACATTTACTTTCACACTGCTGCATTGATGGAGGTCTAAGAGTATCTGGACACTCACTGGATGCTTGTCCAGTGTATGAGAGGCACTGTACTGTTCTCATCTGTTGGCCAAGACCACACTGTGCAGAACACTAAAAAGCAAGAAAGACAAAAAATTCAGAAACTTGGATCCAATTTTTAAATATAGAGAATATAATTTTCATAAAATGGTTTAGAATTTTTATTTTTGATAGCACATGAGAGCATTTTTCTTTCAAGGAAAAGAAAATGCAATGCCATGTTGACTCCCTGAAAAGTTCAGATTTGAGGTATAAGAATATAATTCACACTATTTTGTATATAATTCTGAGTTTAAATGAATTTTTTTAAGAGAGACATAATCACTCTAGAATAAAGAAGAAAAACCAAAAAGAACAAGAATTCAAATCTGTTAGAGAACCTTTTCATAAGGAAAAAGTAAAGTGACTTTCAAACAAAAATACTTTGCTGTTCCAAAACATTTTTAATTTCCATAACTAAACGGCTACAATTTTAGTACAATATCACCTTAACATAAATGTGCATCTGAACAAGTACCATAAAAGAAAAGTCGACTAGACTGTAATATCACAAATGATTGTTCCCTGGTTAGTTAAGCTGAAGTGTTTTATTTTCATAAGTACCAAATTACCCAGCAAACAGAAACTGAATCACTGACTTATTATTCTAGAAACAGGCCAGTGATCACAATTGAGATGCAAAAACATAAAGAAAGAAGGAAACTTAGTAAATCATATTTAGAAACACTGCCCAATGGCAGCACTAT
Source organism: Manacus candei (assembly GCF_025592945.1). Classification (NCBI taxonomy): domain Eukaryota; kingdom Metazoa; phylum Chordata; class Aves; order Passeriformes; family Pipridae; genus Manacus; species Manacus candei. Next base: position 7,731,452 of record NW_026138072.1, on the reverse strand, counting down.
TCAGCCTGTCCTGTAACTGTTTAGCTTCCTGTATGGTAATTCAATGTATCTTATGTAAAATTCTATTGATTTCAAAGTGGGTTTTTTTTCAGAGACAGACATAGATATGTTACTAAAATAGAAATTGGCTTTGTATTTCCATCATGTTTCCCGCGGAAGTTAAGAGTAATTTAAAAATACTAAAAAATGCTACATTGTTGTATCCCAAATTACAAATACATTGTTGTATTCCAAAAAACATAGGAAGGACTATTAAATTTTTTTAAAGAAACCCACCCAGTACAAACTAGATTGTTCTCAGCAAATCCTTTATAGTTTGGCAGACAACCATCATAAAGAATCACATTTCAATCTGACACAAACAGGGGATAAGTTTTTTGTTTCAGTCATGGGAACCGTCATTTATCTATTTCCAGCAATATCATATTCTAAAAGGTGCTAAAGTAGGAGACTAACAGCAGCGAAGACTGGCATGGACTATCTCACCTGTCCCCAGTCTCCAGTGACCCAGCGAGGAGGAGGACATCGGCCTAAACTACAGCGGATGCGCACTGGAGGTTTGTTTTCATCCTGGCACTGCGCGGCTGGAAAGGTTTTTAAAAGATCACTACTTTTGCACAGAACAATTCGGTGTTTGAATCCCGGGCCACACTTTGGTGTGCACTGAAAAAAAAATTGATACAAATAAATAATTAAAGTCTCAGTAAAAAGCCAATAAAACTGTCAGAAATGGTATTATGTAAAACAGTGAAATATATTTATGATTTTATAACTAAACTATAATCATCATATGATAATAATAATAATTTTTAAATATTTGGAAAGACAAACAAGTTGACAGATGATTCCTTTATTAAGTACAAGCTTTTCTAAGTTTTAATTTTCTAAGTAGATTTCCTTCTCCATTTATATTTAGGCTATGGTATTACTATTTACTTTTATATACATGAGCCTTTATGTTAGGCTTAAGAAAAACACTGCAGCCAAGTAGAAAGGTCTACCACATGTAACACTATTATGAAACAAACGTGAGTGTGCATTTCAGAAATTAAAAGTAATACTCTCTGTTCTCAATATGATCTTAGTACAGCCTTTATCCACCTCACTCACAATGAACACATTTTTCCTAAATATACATAAGGGAAGATAAATGTTTTACTTGACTCCACAGAAACCAGATTATTCAGATATACAGAAATATTGTACCCTCTCCCACCATGCATGCTTTCCTGTCCTTTCCCATTTAAATTTTAATTCTGTTTTCACACAGTTTTTGTTTTTCCTCATTTTATCTTGTGCTGTTCTAACAGTAAGCAGAAAATAAATCATAAGCAGGCCTGATGACCTCCGTTTTCCCTCATCTTCCTTCATATTGGTGTTCCTGCCATTCATCTTCCTTTTTGCTATTGACCATTAAGTGTCATGTACAGTAGCACAGCTGCAGAATGGGGTAGAGACAAGTGCTAACAAAATTAAAACTCAAGACCTTCCCCAAATCAGTCCCTCTTTAATAGGGGATATTGCAAGCACAGTTTTAGAATTCCCTACTGGCATGTTAAGCTTTATCCCATAAGGACATCTGCAATATTTGGACCGGAACCAATTTCTGATAGAATAAATTTTACATACAGATTATGCTAAGCCTTTCAATATGCCTTTAATATGTAGAGACAAAACATTAGGTGGGAAATAATACTATGTGGCACTGGAGCAATGTTCAAGAGGTCGCATACCACACATCCAAAACAAGTCAGTATATTCATGGGGAAAAAAGAAACACTCCCAAAATTAATTTTCAAAAAAAATTACTTGAGTGATGCAAACTTCACTGTTGTATGCCTAATCCTGAAGCACCTTTGACTAACCTACAGAAATTTTTAAACAGTTACACAGTATTATGTAAGGATATACCCTATGAATATGTAAAGATTTATATCTATATATCTACATATAACTCAAAACAAGACCTTAAGGAAATCTCTCTGAGGCAGGCAACTAAACTAAGTCAATACTAGTCAATTTGGGTTTATGCCAAATCTTATCTCCATTTGTACTTCGGATCTTAAACTGGGTTGTGAAAAGATGGGTCCTGCAATTGGAGTTTATAATCCAGAACTGCAAAATGGACATATAACTACTAAAATGTAACCTTTTCTTTCCTATCCTATTCTATTTTTTTCTGTCAAGGTAAGGCCTCCTTATCTACAGTAGTTCAGTGTTCAGAATTCTGATACAGAGCAGCCAGGTTCAAACATCCTCACTCTGAAGGGACTTTAATCCCAAATCTTGTGTACACTAAGTGCCTGCCTACTAGAAAACTAAGAAGGAGGGAAGTAAGAGAAGTTCTCTGTCAGAACTACAAACATAATGATAAACAGAGGGAAAAAAGAATGACAATGAATATGTGAGGTCTTCAGTGTCATGATCACTCATCAGTTCTGGTCCAAATTCCAAGGAATATTGTATCTATTTTATCCCATACAAGCATTTCATGCAAAATGCATGACTTTTTAGTAGGAAGAAGTAGTAAGTGCCCCTTCCTAGCTGAATACTTAAAAATCAAGTCATTCTGTCGAAAACAAACAGAAAAGTGACAAGCTTGAAAGGACTTTGTCAAAATGTCAAAACCCAATGTGCCCAAGCGATTTCATAATCCCTAGAATATGATAGCAAACAAGCAAGACTTTGGGGACCAAAATTTGAGTCAAGGAGCATCCATTTTTTTGTACTGCTTGAAGACACATTCTTTTATCTAAGATGCCATTTGAGAAAAGTCTTTCAGCTACTAGTACCAGATGAAAACAACACCCCTATACTCTTTTTTGTGGAGTTATAGTAAAAATTCTACTAAATAAGACGGACTATATCTGATCCCCAGAAATGAAATAAGGAAATAGGTAGTAATACCAAATCACTACAAATAAAAAGCGTAAGTTAAATTTAACAAAAACAGTGTATGTCTCCAAAGCAAATGCAAGACAAAATACCCAGAGAAATCAAATGAGGAAGAAGTATCTTTCACTACTAAATGTTTCTAGAATTTCTGACTCCTTCCCTTGAAGTCATGAGCATAAATAATGCAAATTAAATGTCCTTGTCTGATTAAGGCTTTTCTCAAGAAATATTTTTGCTGATTATTATTATTATTATTATTATTATTAAAATATAAGAGAAATAATTTACAGTGGGTAGATTAATTTTGTCAAAGCTCAACTATTGCGAAGTCTGAAAATCTTTATAGCAAAACTGGCATTACCTGAGAATGACTACATTCCAATAAGCTAGACACTGTTAGCTTTCATCTCAATTTGATAAAAGTACTTTTACATTTTCCTGAGGACTTCATTTAATCTTTAGGTTTACAAAATGTCTTTGTTTCTCTAACCCAAAAGATACATAATTTCTTTTTTAATATTCTCACTGAAAACTTAAAAAATGTGTAATTATACTGATTGTCAACAAGTGCCTAAGCAAGTAAAGGACTTCTATAATTGTTTTATTTATATTATGTATTAGTTGTTTTGAGTATTAAGAAAAAAAAAAATTTTCAAGTTGCACTCCAGAGAAAATTAGCAAGGTTTGCCACTGGTTTCAATGGAAGGAATATTCTACTCTTCAATTTTTGAGTTCACTCTTCGTTTTCATGCTTCTGTCAGAAAATCATATAAACATACATATAAAAATGTTTACATTTATATTATTACATGGATTTTAATATATTAAATTTCTGGGAACGATGAAGAGAGAAAAGAAGCTATTTTTCTCATTATATTAAAATGGTATCACCAGTCAAGACAGTCTGACAAGATACAAACAAAATTCATACCAGAAAGAAGCTGGGACTTTTTCACAATCTTGATTAAAAGCTATCACAACCAGAAGGTTATCACAGTTTGAACCTTTAGATTAGAATCATTCTGTTCAAAATCATAACATACTTCTGCTGTATAAAAGGCCATTAAGGCCCTGAGTATGAAGGCCTTAAAAAGTTGTTCAAGTATAAGGATGGCAAACAACAGGGGAGTGAGAATATAAGCAAAAGTATTTGTCTGATAACTTATTAAAAACAAAACAAAAATTCAGAAGTTCACATATTTTAGAAGATTTTTGATATAAAAGCTCACTAAAATGGCATTCACTCATAGTTCCTTACAGAAAAAAAACAGTTGAACAGAATAGCAAATTGACACATTTTTCTTTTGTTTAAAAAGAAACTTACATAGTAAGTGTATATAGTAATAATAAAAAGAAAACAGTCTACAGAAGTTGTTTCTTTAGCTAAGAATAACAGATGGAGAACAAGCAAATGTGAAATTCAGATAAGAAAGCAGATGAACAACAGCTACCATGGTAGTTTACAGCACTGTAATGCTCAGAATTCAGTGATTCTACTGAAACTACTGAAATTAGCAGGTATCACAGGTAACTAACTGATTTTGATGCTAAAGAGGTATGTCTACAGAAAGAACTGGACAACCATGAAGACATTAATAACTGAAATGTAGTGAATTTTGGCAGTATGACATGCAAGAAGATGCATTTTAAAAAATTAAAAAAGGAGGACTAGGATCTGCATATATTAACAGAGTGTAAAATGACTTTAGGTAACTGGTATGTTATAGCTGTGGGAGAGAAGCACCTTATTTAGGGTATACTGACACACTGTAGGTACTGGCATTTTCATAAGAGGAAAGAAACAAAACATTGAGGCACAGGTGAAACCTCCTCTGGGATAATATATTCATTTAACTCTAGTCATCCGTTTCAAACAAAGACAACTTCGAACTGAAACATGAAAGAAGAATGTGATTAATTAATTTATGATAAATAGTAGCTGGAAAGGAAGAAGCACTGTTGCAGATAGCAAAAGCAAACAGGTATAAACTGGCGTGAAAATACAACATCAAAACACTTCTTGCAATTCAAAAGTTGAAGTTCAGTAATATTTTTCTAAGAGGTACAAACCCACAAATTAACTAATTTTAAAACATAGTTTGATCGATTTATGAAACCAACTATATTATATGGCTGCATTTGAAAGCAAAGACACAGACATGGAAACTCAGGAAATCCTGACTTCTATGTACTCTAAAGGGTACGTTGAGATAAAAAGTGGGGTGAGATAGGAGTCTAGAATAGCAAGAATGTGAAAAGGTATACAAACACTTTTGCACTCTAATTTGCATGAGATGCAGTTCCATTCAAATGTATTTGCCTTTCCTTTCAGCTGCACTGGTTCAAATTTAATATCTGAATAAGTATAAGGTATACTATAGGCTTAGCTTACACTATACTATAACAGATATCATCATATTTAACAATATATTTTATAAATAGAAAACCAACTTTCAGGTCTGCTTCTTGAGGCGTTTTGCTAAGAAATGTGATGCTTTACATCAGCATCATTACTTCAGAAAAAAAGAGAAAGCAGTTTGTTATGGCCTCTGATACTGGAAATCCATCACCTCTACTATTCAATAAACAACGGAAATGAAAATTACCTTTTACTTTAAAATAATTGCTTCATACCATATGGCTAATATAGGGTTTTTTTTGTTTCACTGCATTTTTTTTTACTACTTTACTCTTCTCTTTTGTGTTTTACTGTTTTTCTACTATGGTTAATCAAAACAGGTCACAATCATTTGAAAAAAACAACAGAACTGACAACACTGAAGGAAAGAAAAAACTGCTTCAATATTAAACCCACGAGGTCTTGAACTTTTTATTAATCCTTTGCTTAGCAAGCAGCAACAGAAAATGTACTAATATTCAGTGATCAGAGCGCTTGTCTCCACTATTACCAATGAGCTAACACAGCAAAATTTCCTTACTTCTGACCAGTCCAAAGCAACCCACTGTGGGGGACAGGACTGATTGTTACAGGGCTCTTTTTCAACAGGCCGGTGTGTTAAACAGTTGGTATTGTCCAGTGTCTCCTCCTCAGAAGGTCCAATCTTTCTGATACAGAGAACCGTTCGTGAGCGCATTCCTCCATCACAGGTCTTACTGCATTCTGACCAATCTCCTATAAACCATCTGGATAGAAAACGTTAGGAGACTCAGTTAATGCATTTCAGAAATAGAGTAGATAATTGCACAAACCCCGAGTGCAAACAGCTTAAATTACTAAACCTAAATAATTATTAAAAATACACAATTAAACAAAGTAGAAACTTATAAGTATTTTTACTGAACATTTTAATTTATGCCCTACTGCAATCATATCTTCCAATAATAACACTACTCAGTATTTTTCTAGAACAGCAATTTCCATCCTAGCCTATAGCAGTTACAAAGGAGTGTTGAGCCTGAAAAAACTTCAGTTATTTAAGTAGATTTGTACTTAACTTGCCTGAAATTATTTCTCTGAAAGTGGTTTGCAACTGGAAATGTTTGGGAACCATTTCTGTAAGTTACATCACAAGTTGAAAGCCAAGCTGTTTGCCCCTCTAGTATCATTACAATAAAATAATTTTATCTCAAAACTGGGCTTTCCAAGAGTTAATCCTCATCTCATTATGAAACATTTCTAAACTTTTTTTAAAAAGTCTACACTGAAAAGCAAAATATTCTTATTTGAGTAAGTAAAGCAAACACCAGCAAAACATGAATTCATCACATAAAAAATGACCTCAATAAATCTTTTAAAAATTTAAAGCACTGTATGATACATGCTAGAGGGAAATTCTGAATGTTTCTTCATCTGTAGTGAAAGTCGAGAGTTGTAAATATTACTCTGTGTTGCTGCAGAGACTAAAGCAGTTACAGTTACCTTACAGCAGACTGTAACATTATTTCTTTTTTCCTACCGATGAATGGCTAATGCAGCTCAATTAATTGGAAAATTTTCTTCATATTGTCAAGACCAATACTGGTCTTCAGTATTTCATATGTTGACTAGATACTCGCCCGAGTCATCCTTGCAAAGGATGAAGGTGAAATCTAGTATGCTATCACATGTGGACAACAAGCAAAAAATGCCAGGCATGTCAATCACTGTGGATGTTCCTTAGACTTGCCTCAAAAGATTTGTCAATTTTTCAAACTGCTGTCAAAAAAAAAAGTGCTGCTATCCACTCTTGTGTTACATAATATGTAATATATTCTAATATAAAACTAGATTGATGGAGAGATGGAAAGAAATGTGCTGTATTTTGTCACTGCTTTCCCAGCAAAAGGAAATTAGTTTGTAATTCTTCATCAAAGTAGCTTATGCTTTTACCAGAATAGGGAGAATTTGAAGCTCTTCAGAGTTTTCAAGAGGCTGAAGTGTTAATTTTTAGTTAGTGCTATGATTTGTCCAAGTGCCTTTGCTCTCATGTACATTTACTATTTATAGTGTATTACAAGACAGTACTATTCATAACTCACAGAACTATAAGAATATTTTCATGAAATCTGAAGTTTAAGAGTTACTTATTGTAATAATAAACAAAATATTGTGAACAAACATAAGTCTGCTGCTGCTCGAGGACCTCAAGTATAATGCAACTGGCATTCATAAAGCTTAAAATTTTCATTGCTTTTGGTATACACCAGCAGTGGAATTGTGTTAATTAAAAAGGGAAATATTTGGCCACTCTATGTAAAGACAAAGTCAGACTGCATGATAAAACTTTCTGCCAAAAGGGTCAAACTTCTTTGGACAACTATCTGTTATTTGAGCAGCCTTTTTCTAGACTACTTAAAACATGAGGAATCAAGAATCCTTCCTTAGGAGTTTGGCACTTTGTATTCACCCTATCGGGAATATCAGAATGAAGGCAGATGTGGGGTGAACTACCCTGACATGCTGAAGTAGATACTGATTAATAAACACTACCCACTATCTGAATCTTGATGACTTCTCTCCATGTCCATCCATATCCCTGCTGTATTGGATGGAGAATCCAAAGTGTTCCACTTCGTGGGCTGTTTTTTTGTTTTTTCCCTAGTTTTTGTTTTTTAAGTAATGTCAGTGGAAAAAAAAAAAAAAGAGAATTTAACCAGTTTGGAATAACTGTGTAAATGCTACTTTTTAAAATACTGATTTGTTAATAGTTAAGCCACACAAAGGAAGGGATAGGGATGTATTTGGTAAAAAGGAACTGATCAAACATGACCACTTCTCAAGTCCTGCTCTCAGGTAAATGGTCTGAAAGTCTAGTTGGTGCACTTACATGCTAAGCAGTGTTATCCAAACAGAGTACAAATGCACATCCTTGCAAGATAAACATGTATTTATATACAGACTGTGGGGACAATGATTTTGACCTACTTTAGACCTATCTGTGTGACAGCAAATTCACTTTCACACTCAAGATGACAGCAGTGCAATGGCTTCATTTTGCTCTATGTCAAATGAGTAAGGTATATGACACAGTGGAAGTAAGTGTAGAAGACATTGCTTTGCCATTCTGCAACCAGGTACAACATGAAGGAAGCAGCTGATACTCTATGAAGATAGTGGCTTCATGAACACCTGTTAGGATTTTATTAATGCACAATAATCTTGTCCCATTCCTCCCAGTGTCCTTCATGCCACAATTTAGCACTTTCTAAGAGACATTTACAAGAGATCACAGTATTGTGCAGTATCTACATTTAATCAGCATTAATGATTTTCATGCTCAGTTGGAATACAGCTACAGATTATCACCAAAGTCAAACTAACCAGAGTTTGGGAATCAATAAACTGTTCGTGTCTTTGAGCTTTTCCATGAGTCTTATTTGTCTGGAAACATAAGAGAAGCTGTTGTGCACATGCTAATATTATTCTCTAGGGCAAAATACCACAACTGTTTCTAAACAGCTTTTGTAAGCTATGCTATAGGTCCTTGCCACACTTCATTTTCAATCAAATGAGCTGCTGTGTTTTTAATTATCTTTTCAATATATAGCATACAGCTATCTTTAAAAATAAATCTAAATAGCAGTAACCATGTAGGTACCTAATCCTTAAAAACACACAGCATTACTGTACAACACTGAGCGTGCTGGAGAGAAAGTTTGACAAAACTATTATCACGAAATGATTTGGTCTATTAAGCAGGTTCTATATTTGCCACTTCTCACATGAACACTTCAACCCAAGTTTTAATATAACATACTTTAAAATATAGCAAACATTTAGGATGCAATATTATTAACTAGGGTAAAGTTATTCTCACCTCAACATTCTTCTATCATTGTTGCCTTTAGAATGGTCCCCAGTTCTACTCTCTGCACTACTCACTGCATATGACACTCACACTCTAAGGAACTGTTTCGCTAGTCTCTTTTCACTTAAAATGTATGAGCTGTTCCTCAGTCAAATCAGACTTCCTCTAGCTAAATGAATTTTCCACAGATGATTTTAGAAGGACAAGATGAAACAGAAACCATAATCAAAAAACCAGACCCAAATATCCTTTCTGATAAGACAAGACATGAATACTAGATCAGAATTTTATACACATTTGTTCAATACAATTTATTACAGATTACGAAGAGTTTTCTATCTATGCAAAAAAGATGTCCATCTTAGTGATTAATGACTTACTCAGGTGGGCAAGGCTCAGTGTTGCAGGCTCTTTGGTTTTCTGGAGGTTTGCTGTCAGGGTCACAGTAATTGTTCTGTACAGTGGAGCTGTCATCCAGCCTTTTACACACCACCTCTTGTTTCTGTACACCTTGGGATGAAACAAAAGACCATTGATTATCTAACCATTCTTGCTCTTCTACTTGCTCAGGATAAGTGTATTTCACCTACTGGTTATTAATCCTACCATCCCACTTTAACTCTCTGAAAGCTGCAGCACTGTGAATTTCAACTGACTGAATGCCCCCTGACCACAATAAAGCTTTTATTTTCCTTCAATTTTAGGCTACCCCACTGAGAGAGGATTTTAAATTGCTGTTGTTTTCTAAAACAAAGCGAATATATTTATAGATTTATTAACAGATTGTTTTCATTTATATATTGCACAAAATTCATTCTCTGTCTGCCATCCTCTCCCAGGAAAGACACTTAAATTTCCAAAGAAAACATCACCAAATAGAAAGTGGTCACACTTCAGTGCAGAATTATTGTTTATGTGCTCTGGTTTAAAATAAACCAGCAATACTGGGAAACAGTGTTGCATTTTTATACATGTTATCCTTCAAATTTTCTTCATGAAAATAACAGAAGTATAATTCAATATGAAAGGTACAGGCTGTCCCTGTGAATACTCATTTTCTCTGGCATTTCCAGCTCTTTTTTCATTACTAACCATCAAAAGGGCAATTTAGAATTGATAATTATTCCCAAAACATAATGACATATCACTGCAAAGGCAACATTATAAGGTAGCATATTAAACAGATTTTCTGTTGTGTGTTTTTTTTTTAAAAACAGGACCTAAAGAAAGGCAGTGAAGAACCACTGATATGACAACAGTGTATTGTTGTTAAGACTAGTACATACTGACTCCTCCCTCTTTAAAACAAACTGTATGATGTTCATTAGCATAAAAAGACTGTGGATTTGCAATTCACATGCAAATTATAACATCACTAGTTACAATTCTGAAATAATGAGATTATTTGCATTATAAAAGTTGCAAAAAGTTGCAATTATTTAACTTTTTCCAAAATGTGAAATGCATACAACTAAATGGGGATTAAAACCTCCTGGCTTCAAATATCTGCCAACTTTACAGCCATCTCTTCATTTTAAGGCACATACAGAATCATGGAATCATAGAATGATTTAGGCTGGAAGGGAACTTAAAGATCACCCAATCCCCCTGACATAGCCAGGGTCATCTTCCACTAGACTGAGTTGCTCAGAGCCCCATCCAACCTGGCCTTGAACACTCGCAGGGTTAGAGCATCCACAGCTTCTGTAGGCAATCTGCTCCAGTGTCTCACCAACCTCAGTAGAGAATTTTTTCTTAATATCTAATCTGAACCTGCTCTCTCTTAATTTACTGCCATTCCCTCTTGTCCTGTCCTATAAAAAGTCCCTCTCCATCTTTCTTTTAGGCCCCTTCAGGTACTGTACAGCTGCAATTAGATCACCCCTAAGCCATCTCTTTTCCACGCGGAACAAACCCAATTCTCTTAGCCTTTCCTCACAGGAGGAAATAATACCTTCCTTTTGTTCTTGACAAATAAGAGGAAGATCTAAATATTTGAGAAGCTGTGGCAAAATTCACTTTGAATTCTATAATCTATGCAAACACTGCCAAGAGATGAGAATAATTAGAATCAGATCTGAACAACCTGATAAGGAATATTTCTAGCAATTTTCTACTCAAATTTTACCATGATGAGAAATCATATTTTACAGCTCTAGCCGAATAGCAATGGTAGAAACATGGCAGTGCTAGCTGACATACAAGTAATGTTCAACCTTTCTATCACAAGCTGCCTTAATTTTCTTGGTGGCTGATAAAACAGGCTGAATGTGGCCTTCATATTGATTTTTCCCTCAAATATAACTGCTTAAAAATAATAATTTACTCATACTTTAGAATTAATCATTTTAATGAGGCATACCATTCTCAGAAATATATTTATCAGATAGCATATATATTAATGTTTTTACTGAACTTCCTACTGGTATCAGACACATTTCCTTCTAGGCTTTGGCTAAAAATTGGCAACAGATTCATTTCTGAGCAGTTAAGTAATAAGAAAATTCTATGAATACAAAGGATCACTGTGCTCAGTTCTAAAAAAAAATTAAGTCAGATGTGTTACTTATTGAATTTTGTTCAGTAGTGTATCACCTATAAGACAGTATTCACTACTATTCAGTTACACAGTGAAGAATCTTTAATTGATGCCAGGAGATACATTAATCCTGTTTTTAAAAAGTTCTGCAACATTTTGTCACACAGTATATAAATTTTACATAACTGCTGTCTAGTTACAATGTTATTCAACATAAAATCTCAGAAAAAAAATCAGATTCTAACTTTTAAGACAAGAAAAAGAAATAGAAAAGCTAGAAGTGCTGTTTTTACCCAGACAACAGCTACAACTTGGTTATGCCCTGTGGGCCTTGAAAAACTCTTTTTAAATTATCAACTCTTCCATGAGTATATGGTCTCTCTTAAAATAATTTAAAAAGCACAGCTAAACCAGTTAATTTGAACTCTGGGGGGAATAATTACAAGCAGTTAGAGAGAAACACTCTGCTTTCAAATCTACAGATTCATAGTTTATAATAAAAGACATAAAATGTCCTCATAACTGGTCAATGCAATCCTTACAAAAAACCCAAACTCCAATGTTTTCGTGACCACAATTTCCAGAGAATTGAGATGTTTTGCAGATTTCAATTCACAAACAGTCTGCATGACTTTCAGCAATTACATGGAGCACATTTTATTCTTGAATTAAAATTGCAGGCATGTAAATGTCGTATCTATTTTTAAAAGCAATCCCAAAAATTGTGGTTTGTGATTGCAACAGTTAATTATAAAGATTCCAGTACCAATACATAGTGAAGCTTGCATCACCAAAACTAGTGCATGCTGGTTAACCCAGACATACTTTCTGAGCTCACTCATCAGATCACAAGATATTAATCACAGAGCCAAACTTACATTTTCTTTGGTGAGGAAAAATATGTTTTATTTGTCTAAAGATAGTTTCATAATTCATCTGAGGGCATGAAAGGAAAACATAGTTGGCACCACTTTACACAAGTGAGGAGCAGCAAAGAAAACTGGACAGCAATCAATTTACTTAGTATACTGTTTCATAAAAATTCACATAAATACCTAAGACATTTAACTCATCTGGAGATGAACTCTAATAGAATAAATGAAATCCAAACCAATGCTTAGGATTACTGACAAATTCCAGATAAGAAATGCTGCTATTTGTTCCCATTTATTGCTAGAATTAATTAAACATGGAAGAAATTAAAAAAAGGAGTATGCACTTATTTGAGGCATGCATTAAAAAAAAAAAAAACCAAAACCAAAAACCATAAAGGATTTTTCTCCTTTTTTCTTTTCCTTCGCTGGATTTTTTTTAAACAATACCACCAGCCATTCCTTATTAAGAATACTTACTGATCTGGACACAGTCATATACTTGACCTTGGAAAATTACAAGATAACATATAAGGAAAGACATGCATGAGAGTAAATAAACTACAATTCTGTGATCTGTAAGTGATATATATCACCCTTTCCTCTCTCTTTCCAGATCTCATTTTGTTTCATTACCAATTTCTACATATTTTATTTTTCCCTTTCTCAGTCTTTCTCATTAAATGATACTCAGGTCGTTAAAGAAAATTTTCTGTTAGTGCCATCGATTTTTTCTGATTTCCCAGTGTTCTCTCCTCTCCCATTCTTCTCTGTACACAGAACTTTGCACTGTACATTCTGGTATTCTCTGGCATTGTTTTCTTGTCCAAGTTTGCCACCAGCTATAAAGACTCCATAACCTCTCTGGGTAATCTGTTCCAGTGCACAGTCACCTGCACAGTAAAGAAGCCTTCCTCATCTTCAGGTGGAATTTCCTGTGCATCAGTTTCTGCCCATTGCCTCCTGCCCTATTGCTTGGCTCCACTGAGAAAAGCCTGGCTCCATCTTTTTGGCACCTCCCTTCAGATACTTATTGACTGGAGAGACAGTTGTTTCTTCTTGAGGCTGAATGGGCCCAGCCCCCTCAGCCTTTCCCTGTAAGAGAGATGCTCCAGTCCCTTAATCAACTTTGTAGCCCTCCACTAGACCCACTCCTGGAGCTCCACATCTCTCTTGTACTGAGAAGTCCAGAGATGGACACAGCATTCCAGTCCCCACTGGGGCAGGATCACCTCCCTTGACCTGCTGGCAACCTTCTTCCTAATGCACACCAGGACACCATTGGCCTTCTTGGTCACAAGGACACACTGCTGGCTCATAGACAGCTCACTGTCCACCAGGACCCCCTGGTCCTTCTCTGCAGAGCTGCTTTCCAGGAGGTTGGCCCTCAGCCTGTGCTTGTGCCTGGGGTTATTTCTCCCCAGGTTCATGACCTGCACTTGCCCTTGTTGAATATCAGACAGTTCTCTTCCCATCTCTCCAACCTTTGTCAGTGAACTTGCTGAAGAGGCATCTGTTCCTTCATCAAAGTCATGGATGAACAAGTTTAACAATACTGGTCTAGTATTGAACCTGAGGGACACCACTAGTGACAGGCCCTTAACTAGTCCCTGTGCCACTGATTATGATCCCCTGGATTCTGCCATTCAGTCAGTTCTCAATCCACCTCACTGTCCATTCATCCAGTCCACACTCCTGAGTTTGCCTAGGAGGATGTTGCGAGATACGGTGTTGAAAGCCTTGCTGAAGTTGAGGTAGACAATACCCATTGCTCTTACCTCAGCCAGGTGGTTGTTTCATTATAGGAGGCAATCAGGTTGGTCAAGCATGATTTACCTTTAGTGAATCCATGCTGACTACTCCTGATCACCTTGTCTTCCACGTGGGTAGAGATGGCCCCCAGAACAAGGCACTTCATCACCTTCCCAGGGACTGAGGTTGAATGGTCAGTAGTTCCCTGGGTCCTCCTTCTTGATCTTTTAGAAGACTGGGATGACATTTGCTTTCTTCCAGTCCTCAGGCACTCTCCTGATCTCCATGACCTTTCAAAAATAATCATGAACAGCCCGGTCATGATGTCTGCCAGCTCTCTCAGCACTTGTGTATGCATCCCATTAGGGCCCATGGACTTGTGGATGTCAAATTTGTTTAGGTGTTCTGAGACCCAATCCTCCTTGGCCAAGGGAAAGTCTTCCTTCCAACATTCCTTCACCCAGGTCTCCCGGGTCAGAAAATTCCCGAGGGCTGGTCTTGACAGTGAAGACTGATGCCAAGGCGGCATGCAATAGCTCTGCCTTCTCTGTGTCCTCTGTTTCCAGGGTCCCCTCTACATTTACTAATTGGTACACATTACCTTTAGTTTTCCTTTTGATACTGATGTATTTGAAAAAGGTCCATTTTGTTATCCTTGATGTCCTGGGCCATATTTACTTCTAGATGGGTCTTGGCCTTTCTAGGTTCATTTCTACTTACTCTGACCACCTCTCTATACTCACTCAAAGAGGTCTAACCCTGCTTCCATCTCCTGTGTGTTTCCTGATTACGCCTGAGTAATAACAGGAGTTCTTTATTCATCCACAGAGGTTTTTTGCCCCCTTGGCTTAATATCCTTCTCATCGGAGTGCATTGTTCTTGAGCCTGAAGGAAATGATCCTTGAATATCAACCAACTCTCTAGAACTCCTCTTCCCTTCAGGGCCTGTTCCCATGGGATTCTTCCAAGAGGATCCCTAATGAGATTAAAGTTAGCTCTCCTGAAGTTCATGGCTGTAATCTTGCTCACTGTCCTGCTATGTCTTCATTCAATATTGAACTCCACAACCTCATGGACATTACAGCCAAGCCTGCCTCTCAGAGAAGACTCTTCTCTGCTTTTAGAGGTAATCTAAACATGAAGTGTTTGTTTCATGAAGTTTAACTTATTTCCCAGACACAACTATGGAGAATACAGAGGGAGAGGGGGTATAATGTCTATTTATAGAGAGGTCATTGATTTCAGGTGTCTGGGTGAGCTTTCAGATGCGATGATGAAATTTCTTGCATGTATCAGAGGTCAGAAATTCCAGAGAACTACCTGTACAATAATGAATTCACAATTAGCAAGTAAGACTGTAATTTTACGCTCTGAGTTGCTCAGTACCACGAGAACCACAAAGGGGAGGCAGCAATGGAATCCAGAGCTCAGCATTCAGCCGTTCTAAGTAGGAAACCCTTCTCTTCCCTAACATTCCATTTACTATGCTCTTCCTATTGTGCAAAATGGACAAGCCCTAGAACAGAGGTCCTGTTGGAAAAGGTAATGTTTTTAATGTTCAGATTTGACTCCTCAGCACAGCAGAGATGAACATAATATAGAAGTCCAGCGGAAAAGACAGCATGTTTCTATCTAACCAAAGATTGCAGGTTCTAGCTTGCTCTTAACTTGTTCCTTAGCTCCTGAGTACTCTAGTTACCCTTCTCCAAGGCAAGGCATAAAGCAGGTCTAGGAACAGCTGAATGCAGTGGATTACTCTCAAAACGCTATGAAGGAGAGACTGCACAAAAAAATTGGACACTTCTGCAACATATAATACTCCAAAATTATTTAAACTTTGGACTGCCACAATGCCTTTGGGCTCTTCTTCAGACATTCAACATATATCCTCAAGTTCACACTGGAGAAACAACATTTTGTTTACTACATGTAGTAATAATCAGATTTAAAAATCACAGACTTGGTCAAAAGGTATGCAATGCAGATAAAATTAGTCTGATTTAGAAACAAATAGACTTATGCAGTGTTCAGTAGACATGAGCTAGCCTGTGAAAATGGTGCCTGGTCAATTGGTCCCTCTTTCACAGAACAGCCACAACTACAGGAAAAAAAGATTTCATAGTAATCCTTAATTCTGACATTTCCTGGCTTCTAAATACTTGCAAATGTGATGTTCTTCTAAGACAGCTTTTTAAGTGTTACATACTCCTAGACAACAAGACATAACCTTAAAATACAGACAAGTTCAGAGATGGATAGAAGTTAAATGTGTTGATTAGAATTTAGATTTGCCTAAAGCTTTGAAATAAACCCTGTGCTTTGATATAGAAGTATATCTGGCTCTACATTATCTGGAGCTTTCCTGGATCAGGATGAATCATATGATCAAAACCTGATCAGTTCATGCACTACAGGTGAGGTACACCAACTACAGTAAGAAGGAGGAAAATGCTGAAAAATGTTCACAGTCTGTCCCTAAGTCACCATGTATTTCTTTAACCCCCTAAATAAAAATTAATTTCCATGCCAATATTCTTCACACATGCTTATTATCCTTTTTACTTTCAGTGAGAAATTCTTTAACTGTTCAATACTTTGTTATCCTTTGAAGTCTAGCAAAATGTCTCTTCTAAAGACAGAGTTTAAGTAAATAGAACTTCAGTAATGGACTTCATAATGAATACTATAGAAATAAACAAAGTCATGCTGTGGTTTCAGTTTTAAGTTTTCTCAACACTTCATATTTTTACTAACTAAATTTGCCAGTTAAAGTCTTTGTCTCTACAACCTTTGTCTCCCTTTTCTTTTTCCCTGACTCAGCTCCTCTTTAGAATTGTATCTTCTTTTGGCATATAGTGAAAGGTGTTTCATAAACTGAAGGGAGTAGCAGGTACTCAAACAGAGAAAGCAGATACAGACTTTAGGATGAATTATAGCTACAATGTAATACTTATGTCATGAGTACAGCGCTCAGTGAAAACAAGTGGCCACAGGATGTCCTTCTATTAAGCTGAAAAGACAGGAGAGAAAAGTGCCTGGTTTGGCCACCATAAGCTACCAAAAAAAAAAATATCTCCTTTGCCTCCCTCTGAATTTAAAAATAATAAATACAAGCAGTTTTTAGGCATTCACAAATCTTCCCTTGAAAGTTAATGATTACATCCAATTTTTTTAATCTAGACAAGTGCCTACTCCTTCAGAGTCAATTATTTTTTCATTGTATATTGTCAAATGTGTGAAATAAGAATGACCTTCATGACAGAAGATCCATGGCTAAAATCTTGCCTCTACCTAATCAGTGGAAAATTTCCCATGACATCAGACAGATCATTAACTCACTGCCATCATAAAAAATAGGACTTGACAATACCCCTAAGGTTCTGATACTTGGAACTGTCTTTTGCTATGAGCTAGGCACTTCCCTTCTTTATACTTCTCCTTTAAAATGTTCCTTTCCCTACCATGGTTATTATTACTAAAACTGAAGTCAAAAAAAGCACCCTGTAGCCCAGGAATCTAACAAATGAACAATAAAAATACTGGAGAAAGTTGGCATCTTTGTCTATTTTGTTTCAAGACCTTCTCTAGTGTCAGAGAAAAGAATTCGTGCTATCCTTTGTGTATTATGTATGGCTGAACTGTATTTACACTGCACACAAGCAGTAATGGCCACAGCAACTTCCAGCAGAAGGGTGAGTTATCGTGGTTCTAAACATGAATGCTTCCAATAGTCAAAAAACAAGAAAGCGAAAAATATTTGTTCCAGAGGTTCTTTAAAAAAATATTGTATCTTCCTCTTGCTGCGGGCTATTCACAGTGCAGTAGAAACTAAAATTCTGAGATGGATTTAAAGCACTCTCCCATATCTTCTGAAACAGAGGCATGTTGGGGAGATGATTCATTCAGTCTCCAGAGAGAAGAAAGATACTGTTCACACAGCACTTCTACTCACCAGTTCCTTGCAGCAGCAATGGTGTTGGCTTTGAAGGAAGCCAACTGTCCTGCTCTCCCAGCCAGAGGTAAAGAATTGCATTGGTGGCCACTAGAGGGAGGATTAGGAATATAGTAAATTGTGGGCAAAAGCCACCCATGATGATTCACATGGGACAACCTACAAATCCCCCACTGCTGCCAAAGGGCAACAATTCTCTCATATTGCTATGGGCTAGCAAGTATAATCCAATTGTTATCATCTGCTATAGAGGGGCTGCCAGTGTGCATCCTAAACTTTGGTGGCTGGAGGACAGGAGGACTGACTAAGATTGTGTGAAACATACCTACAAACACACAAAGACACATCTCTTTAATAACGGGTGCCTGTTTTGCCTTCTGGTTTTTAATCTCCTTACTCAAAACTTCTGATGTCCTTTATCAACAAAGCTCCTGTGAAAATCAAACATACCAACTTCAAGAGGGTCTCAGAAGAAGTATCAGCAGAGAGAGACACTGTGCCAAGACACACTATATTTAATCAAAAGATCTGAACATATTAAATGTACTTGAAAACAATAAAATCCATTGTGATTAAAATAAATGTTCATTAAGGTTTGAGGCATGCCTGAAAAAAATGTTTTCAATTAGTCACCTACACAACTATACGGCAAAGTGTATCTTGCAATTCAGTTTACCCTGTAGCTTGACTGCCTGGTGTCTTACCTCCAGTACAAGTGGCAGAACATTCTGACCAAGGCAGGTGATTCCATGCAAAGCCAACTTCATTGTCTCCACTGCCAGTGCGAGAGATGGGAACATTGAATTTATACCTTATACCCAAATTTTGTTCCTGTAGCAGAATCTGTAGTTGAAAACAACTGGTTATACCATTAAAACAGGCAAGCAGAGGGCAAACACAGTGACATTTATTCTAGGCATGTGTTACGTCCTGTCAGAGGCAACAAAGCAATAAAGGAAGTCACAGTAGTTCTTAACACAACTTTATAATTTCCATCAGTTCTTTATTCCTGAAAAAATTGTTCTAAAAAGCTAGTTTTCATAAAATTAATGTCTTCATGGAAATTAATTTGAGAGCTGAATAACTATGGGAGCTCAAAGTTGGACAAGGACATTACTGTGCAAACATGTAGCAGTTCTAACTGAAATCTTGTGAGGGGTACAAGCCACACAGCAGCTATGAACCTAACTCTGCCCTTGTTAGCACAGTAATAGTAACAACAACAGACTGTTGCTGAGGTAATTGTTTCTCCTTAATGCAGTCAAGAGCATATGCTTGGTGGAATCACACCTGTGATTCATTTAAAGGAATATCAAAACTCTTGCCGAAGCCACATCACTGCACATGATATACACAAAAGTGCATCAATCACCATGAGTTTTTGTCTACCCTCACTGTTGTACTGCACTTCCACCCTGTCCAACAGTAGCCTTTGACTCTCTAACAAACATTTTTTTCATTGCTAGTAATATATAAAATCATGTTAGATGCAACAATCTGACTCATCTTAGCGCTACTTCTAATCCATTTCTACTTTCTGTTACATTTTTCAGAAGCGCTTCTGCCTACCTTCATTGGATGAAAGAGCAGAGAACTTGCACAAAGAAGGTCAGTGACACTGACTGAATGAGAAAAGGCACTATAATAATTGTATACTCATTCTGTATGGACTCTCTAGCTTATCAACAGCTACAGAAGATAAAAAGATGATTCAGGTGTTTGAAAATGCTGCCTAAAATGTGAATATCCATGCAACAATTATTCTACACAAAAAATATCCCATCTGGCTCAGGCAGCTCCTGAACTGCAAATTTGGCACCTGACAGACTATACTGGGAAAGTATCACACTCTGTTCTTATACTTCTCAACGTAGCAGTGAAACTGCAGGCTCACTCACTATTGCCTGTTGTCAGAGACAGGGTATCAGGATCCTGGTCACATCTTCTGTTACATCCTCATACCTTATAAAATCTGTTCAGAGCAATGTATGTCACAACAATATACTTTAACATGAGTCAAGTAATGATACTCTTTCTGTGGTAAGAGTATATATACGTCGCACTCAGGCCAGGCTTAAAACTGACATCTACAGAACTGTCAGGGACTATCATGTATCACCACCATGCAGAGATAAAATGTATGGCTCATTTACAATTTCTGCTACCATTAGTGTGAACCACATTTAACAGAGATGAGGCATTTTCTGTGAGACGGCCTGGTGTTCTTCTGACTCTTTCCCTATTTCATTACAATGTTTGCAGTCAGTTTTGAAAGGTAGGAAAGCTGTATTAAAAACACTCATGCAAAGTCCCAGCTAAGCAAGCTGTACAGTTTTTGAAAACACAACCTATTTTTATTTCATTCATGGCCTTGCCTTTTCTCAAAACACAAATACATATTTCAAATTTCACAAATATATTAATTATAACTTTACCATGACTATGAGATTTTCTGAAGTAGGGCCTAGTGCTTCCAAAGACTCTGGTTCATCTGCTGGCCTCTTGTAATAGAAAGCTGTTCCAGCAACATCAAACTTTCTTGGCCAGTCAATAGTCCAGGCACCATTAATATAGTAGTCATCCTCTTCAGATTTTAAAGCTTAAAAAAAAATACAAGCCACCTAAAAATTGGAAGTAGCATTTATAATGGAGAAGTCATTGTAAATTAAGTCTACTAAGCTGTTAGAAGTATGTGAACTTGAGCTCTATATCATTGTTTTTTCAAGCAATATAAAACCTTTTCTTTAGCCCTGGTCAAAAGATCCCTCATGCAAACCAACAGTTTCACCTCTGCAATAATCTTCAATATGCAGATGTACTTTGCAGATTTCAATGTGCAGATGCTATATCGAACAAACTAGAATGCCTCACACAACTTACAATATATCTTAAACTTAAAAACTGAGCCCATGAGCAATGTATGCTGATCTACATAAAATAGATGCAGGTCTGAAACGTATAATCAACCTTAACTTTAGAATAGGAAACCATGTCATGAAATAAGTATCTCAGATAATGTCCAGAGGAAAATAGAGAAGGAACACAGTCTGACACACGACTTCAATCAGCTCTTGTTTTCTTTCCTTTGTCCACTATTTTTTTTCCTTATTAAACCATAAATACAAGATATTTCTACCACAAATCTAAGTATTAGGTACTTGATCTGATAGGATATTTTATTGTTCCTAATTTACAGCCTTGAACCATGAAAGAACTGTAGATAAAACAGATATTTCATAGCTAACGAACCACTAGGATGGACATATTATTCAGGGATTTGTATTTGATATTTTATCAATAATATCACAATCAATTTCTAAATATGAAATTGACATTGGCTCTTAAGATTAATATTCTGTTAATTAGATACTGACTTCTTGACTTAAGGTGAAGATTACCAAAATACATATTTCACTTATAATATTTACTTTAAATAAAACATGTTTTTAAAGGGAAAATGATGGTTGGAAACCCATAATCAAAAAGCTTGTCATTTTTTGTTGAGACATATAACTGACTTTACTGGATAGGGAAAGAATTCATATCATAACGTTAAGGATTAAGACAACTTTGGTTGTGTGATGTTTTATTCTCAACTGCATGCATGTAGGCAGTTGGTTCACCTTAAACAGTTACAGAAAATGTCTCAATGATACTTGAATTTTCTGAAACATATCAGAGAGCATTCATACGAGCAAGAGACAGTGGGAGAGGCAGTAATGTTCAGCTGATGACAGCAATATTCAGCAGGGATTAGTAACCATTTCCATCAGCACCAAAGGGTCTAAAAATGAACATCTTTCCATAGCATAAATCCAATTGCACTGACTTGCCTGGATTTACTTTGGAAATAGTCACGTGTTTAGAGTAAAGAAACTAGCTCTGACACATTCACTTACCTGGAATTCTCAAAGTAATTTAAGTTCCTTATTGTCTATAGAAGTTCTGTAGTACCAGAAGGAGATGATAAACAAGAAACTAGTAATAGAGAGGAATTCCCTATTTGTGTAGTCACTGTATTGTGTCATGAACCATAGTAGTGAGGAGAGAGCCTGGAACTCAGGAAATCCCTTGAAATTGTGACAAGCACATAAAAAAAAGTATTTATGTACAACTGTACATTTTTAGATCTGCGGCCAGATTAAATATAAATGAAGTTGTATTTTCTATTTAAGCCAAAAAATTTCCATCGTCCATTCATTTTATTCAGATCATGCCACTCAAAATGCTTTTCCAGATCACTTTCCTCTGCTCTATTCCTACAGAAGAATAACAAACAATTGTAGGAGCATCTTTGTTCTGGTTTCCACCTGTCCATGAAATTCCAGAAAATGACGACAATACTATACCTCCCTCCAACCAACGCTGTTTGAAATGTCACTACAGGATGTGGGGGAGGGGCCATGGAGAACATGATGCTGAAAGAATAGAAGCACTCAATTGCTAGTAGTGTTATTATTCCTGCAGAATTGAAGGAGATTGAATATCTGCTGAATTTCAGAAGGGGTTGCAGGCAGAAAGAAAGGTAGGTATTCAACAGTACCATCGTTGTCAATATAATCCATTTAGGAATTTATGTGACTATGAGGATAATTGCCTTTCTAACTCACAAATATCACAAATCCCTTCCCAAATGTTAGTGTTATATACCAACTACACGGACTACAGACTGGTATAAGTAGCCCCTGCAGCTGCTTTTCATCTTAAACAAGTAGTGTTAATCTGTTAGTTTGCTGTAGAACTAATCAGCTCTCTAATCTACTTCTGACTAAGAAATTGGTGTTCTTGCACCACTGTCAACTGACTGTTATTCAAACTAAGCTACAGAAACTTTCGGAAATGCATGTTGTCTTGAGTCTGACTATGTCAGATTTGTAAATACCATTATTAAACAAAAACAGAAAGCACATTTAATAGTCTTTAAAGAAATTAATAATAATCCGGGAATCTGAATTTAATCTTGTGCTTTACAATAGGTTTCCTGAGTGATCTCACTTAATCACACAGTTTTTCTGCATCTCATTTTCCTTATCTATAAACCAGGAATGGCATCTAGTCCCTACAACAACACCACTGTGGAAGGAGTACATTAAATTGCCTTGAAGTATGGAGATGGCATTGTTAGCATTTAAGTAACTATGGTTGCTGATGAAATAAAATTGTGTTTTAAAACATTATAATCCCTTAAGAGAATTCCCAGATGGATGACATTACTTCACAGTGGGACAGTAGATTATTTATTTCCTCATATTGAGTATTATTTCTTCATCCACTTCAGTTCAAGTCTAACACTTCTACTGTAGTGACTTTGACACGACTTTGCACTGAATGGACAAGGAGGTGTATATGTGGTGTATTTCAACAGCTCCATTCAAGGGAATATATCCTAACTAACTGCTGTAATTGTCTGATCACAACCTAGTATTTGCAGCTAACTATTCCCTCTGCTACTTCTACTTTGTGTATGGTTTGGCCAAACCAGAAAAATGTATCTTCAAATCACAACATAAACTCTGACTTAAATAACAGTCTGCTACTTAAACCATGCTCTTACCAATGTAGTTCTTTGACACTGCCACTTCTCTTATTTCAATGTGCACAGAACCTCTTGGAATTTGAACCACTTCCAAATATCCTATAAGACAAAGATAAATTTTATTTGTTGTTGTTTACATTCATCAATATTAAATAATGTAATTGACCATTAGTGAATTACTTACAACAAAAAATTACTATGAGATACAGGATTCAAATATACTTGAACATTTGCTTTCATATTATATAAAAGAAAGCTCTTTAAACTTCACACAAAAATTTTGAACTGATAAGAAGAACTTATGTATTCAGGAATTCCTTTTTTTGAGTACTAATAAAGTATTTTCATCAGTGTATCAGAAGCAATTAACATATAAAATTACTTTAGGATTCTAGGATAATTCAGGTGGGTGAGGACCTCAGTCAGTCATTAAGTCCAACTTCCAGCTACAAGCAGGGGTAAATTGGACCAAAGTTACTAAGTAGTTTATCCTCTTAGGTCATGAAAAACTCCAAAGATGGAAACTGTACAACCTTTCTGGGCAATGTGCTCCACTGCTAGACTGTCCTCCTGTCCTCCATTTGGTAAGCACCTTTCTTCTATCAATTTACAGCCATTGTCTCATCTTTCACCAGGTACCCAGCAGTGCAAAGAGCCTGTTTTCTCCATAACCTCCTCACAGGTACTGGAAGGCTGATACAAGGTCACCACAAACCAGGGGATTCTCCGGACTGGAGACTGTCCAAGCCCAGTTCTCTCAACCTCTCCTCACAGAGGGTCAAGAGCTCCAGACCTGTATAATCTTACTGATTGCTCACTGAACTGAACCAACTCCAGTGTGTCACTCCTTTTCCTGTATTAGTGAGTCTAAAACTGGTAACACAAAGATTACAAGACTAATATTTTCTTTTTTTTTGAGCTAAGTTTTAAAATAATTGCCTATATACATTTTCTGAGTTCTTAATACGATGAACATTTCTGGATTTTTGCTACTCTAAAATGTCATGCATGACTAGCTACTAAATTCTACTATACACAGTAAAATAATACACAACATTACTCTTACTATACCGCCATAACTAAATAATAACAAAACGCCCTCCACTTATTTCCTTTAGTGCATTAAAGACCAACAGACCTAAGTATTCAGTAATGAAACACACTGTATTTAAGATAATACAAACTAATACAGAAAAAAAGGAAACAATGAGGCAAAAGGAGTCCAAGTGAATGACCAGCAGCAATGCCATATTGGGAATCAAAGCAGCACTGGTATTTACTGAAGAGTCATCTAAATGTACTGTGCAACAGAATGGACATACATGTACATACCTCCTCTGAGCAATGAGTCATTGAAGAAACCTTCAGTGGCTTCACATGTACTCCCATCTCCTCCACAAACACGGCACCTATCTTCCTTAGCATCAGACCCCAAAATATTATCACAACCTACATGCTGAGAAAAGATAAGAACAAATATTTTAACAGGGTGATGGTCTTGCACCACTATTTTTGAAGTTTTTCTCTCAAGTTTGAGATATTCAGTTCTTCTTTTTATCTATTCTGCTTTTGATAGCCAGTACTTTTAGTGGGTTTTCCTTGTCAGTGAAAGAAAATAAAAAAGGAGAAGAATCCACATCTTAGAGTTGTTATCAAATCTTAATAAATAAGAACCTTTTATGTCTACTGTGACTTTCAGGAAGGGATTTCAGTGTTTTGCAAACAATAAAATTATTATGGCTATCAATAAATGATTAGTGATGTTATTTAACATTACAACAGCTGTGTGCCCTCTATATTGCTTTGTTAAGGTAAACATTTGCTGTTAGTTCCTTACACATTTATACAGCATAAGCAGTATTTCTATTTCGAAAGGCATTACAACTTCATAGACCTACATTTCCATATCCTGCAGGGAAAACTTGCAATTTTCATAAGTCTGAATGTAAAGTGTAAATGATTTCAAACTAAGAAGAAATGCGGAATAAAACATAGTGAAAGGCTGAATTGCACGCTGTATTAGATGAAAGAAATTTAAAAAAATTAAAATAAAGACAGAGCCTTTCGGAAAAAAAGAAAGAAGGATGAAACAAGTAGGTTGTAAACAGAACAAACATTACAGCTTGCCAATTTTCTCCAGGATTTATACGAAGAAGAAGATAGCTACATAACTGTTTGCCTGTATTTTTTTACTGTCTAACAATATTATCTGCCATCTTCTAAACAGGCAATACATAGATCATAAGAGAATTTAAAATACTTTAAACAACTGACAAAATATTATAGTTCTAACCATTTAGATTTCTACTTACTGTTTCATCAAGATGACAGACACCCAACTTTATTCATGGCTCATTCTCAACTTGAGATTTTTTTCACTAGTTTACTAAAACATGGCAGACTTTTAGTAAATGGTAAATACTTGCATCATTATCTTTTTCCTAGAACTAAAGAGCAATAGTGACAACTTTCTGTTTCAATTACATTAACAGTAGGATTTTTGTAATAAGATGAACTCATTAGAGACAAACAAATCAGTATGTGCACATTTACTGCTTTTCAGCCAGAGTGGTGTTCTAACTGAAATGATGGAACAGGCCGTGGAACAGCGCAAAGAATCTGTTCATCTGTTGTTCTTTCCATCAACTCTTCAACATAAACCATAAAGCAAGGAAAGAGACAAAATGACAGATTCTATGAATGTCTGTGAAAAGCTACTGAAATTCAAATGATTTGTTTATTTTATGCAATACCTTTTTTTATCTTTTTGTCTCAATCTTACACTTTTATGAACAATTTGACCTGTCAACACTCCCATTTCATATGATATACAAGTGCCATAATTAAATGTATGTGACAGCAGACACAACAAAGTAATCCGTAAGTACTCTACAAAACATTTGTAACCTTGCATTCTCCATTGATACAGATATCCAGTGAATCAGCATTGCACTGAGTCCCATCTATTACTGCAGGAGCACGTTCAGTGTAAAAATTATAACCTTCAGCCAAGCAGTTTAATGCACATGGTTTAACCCCACCTGGACAACAAAAACAAATGAAAGAAAAAAGAAATACAACCAGTAGAAATCTTGAAAAATTAATGTTTAGGTATAAATATTATGCATAAACAGATGTGAAATTTCTAGTCTTATACCTGACACATATAATGTATAAGCTTTATTTAACGTCCCCTGATTTATTTACTTGACTCTTCTTTCTTGCAAAAAAGATTATTTCACATAGAAAGACATGTCAAGGTTGGCAGGCTCCATAAAAATTCCATTATGTTAACACAATTCTAATGATTACTGAACAATTTAAAGCAATAAGGATACTATTTGAAAAGGAAGAATAAGAACAGACTGTAGTGCTAGAAGTAAATTTGAAAACCAAGATAAGACTATGTCAACTAGGAATTCAGTCCTATTTGAATTATAGTACAGTTCAAACCCCATGATAATAATTACCTTTTTTAGGCTTTTAATCTAAAAAACCATTAGTAAAACCATTTAGGCTTGTAAGCCAAAAATCATTGGTAAAACCATTCAGGTTAATAAAATGCAAAAACTTTCTAAAGCTTTCAGGCTTTAGAACAGGAAAAAAAAACAAAAGGGCAATTGAAGAACTTTGAAAAATGACAGAAACATAACCAAACTTGATTAAACTATCTCAAAAAAGAAAGGAAATTACAGCCCTTCTATTGCAACTGCAGGTGGAAAAGGGCTCCATATTTTTTAAGTGGAGTCTTTATGACGCTCGCTCCCCTCCATAGCAAAACAAAATCTACCAGGATAGAGAAATGTTGCTCTTCTGCAACATTATCAGCAACTGACAAAAGTATGAGCTTAACAAAGTTAGCTCATTGTATTTTAATCAAAACATCCTATTTACAATCATTACTCTCTATATAACACTTATATAATTTTGAAGATTTCCCATTAAGATAACATGTTTGCAATGCTAACCATTACCTCCAGTGTAGGGTTTCCAGTTATAATACTTGCCCCGGAAAGGCATATTGTCAAAATCTGCACATTGCTTCTCTCGAAAATCACGGGCCCCTGAAGGACATGGCTAAAACATGAGACAAAAAAGTTTATTTATTCCAAATATAAACATGAAAAAAATGCTTAAATGCTTATACCACAACTACAATCACGCAAGAGATTAGAAGATGATTTCCTGCTTTGTCTTGTGGCTCCAATTCTGAAATTCGCTTTAGTAGTTTACAGTTGAAGTGTCTATTTTGCAACCATAGGCTGGCATAAAATAGCTGAAGTAATTTAAAGACAGGTAAGTGTTACGTAATAGTTTCCATAAAACTGGAAAATCAGAATCCTGTCAAACTATGCATCATAATCAATCCATCAGCTACCTCCTTACAAACACATTAAAAACAGCTGGAAAAAAATTTGGTAAGAACTGTAGGCTCAGTTATACTGTACTAAGCAGCTGTACTGAGACATGTTACTAAGACATCAAGAAAAAAATAAAGTATTTTCCTAGAGAGCTGTATCATTCCTGTTTACTTGTAGCCTTGACAAAAGTATTGTTTTAAGGCTGACACTGAGAACAGATAGCGTGCCCAGCTCTGATTGCTACCAGCCTCCAGGCATCAACAAACAAAAACTTACACTTATATTTTCATTGCTTTGCATTACCAATTACAAAACTCTAAGGAATCTTTTTTACTTGGAATGAGGGTAGATTTAAGTTAAATTAATCTTGAAAAGAATTAAAGAGAAAGAGAATTCTTTGCTATTTCTCATATTTTTCATCAGCAGATTCAAAGTAATAATGACAAGTAATCTTGAATCCACCCCCAGCACATTAAACATTGTTATCAATGTTTAAGTACCTGCTGAAATTACAAGCTTCATCAGACGGTATTTAAATACAGATTAAAATCATGTTTAGACTGGAAAAGAATTTGTTTGACAGACATCAGAGGTGTTAATAAATATTACTATTTTATCAGCAACAGAAGAATCCATATTATGGCAGTTCTCCTTGTCTTCCTATGTACCTAAGCCAGTCAGCACTTCTCAGGAATATGAAATGCATTCAAGTGAAAGGGTCTCTACGAACACGGATGCTAAAAATTTACTGCGCAATGCAAATATTAACATAATAATTATTATTCTCATTATACATTAATCAAGATCTTATAATAGCTAGCCCACGTGCAATAACTGCTTCTCTTTACTGGGTAAGATAGTGCACTTTTTTCATGCAGCTACAGTACATTGATAATTCTTGTCAAGCAACAGACTGCTTGTGTTTCCAGGTGCTCTTTTATGAGACTGCCAATCATGAGGCAGGACCTAGCAAATGTATGAGAACTTAAAATCAGGTCTGAAGAAGGTCCTGAGGAGAAGACGTTTTGAATTAAAAAAGTATTAACAAATTATTGAACCAACGCTGACACAACACCAAACATCTGTTTATCTCGAAGTTTGGGGTCAGGCAGACTTCAGTGATTGAACTCATTGTCCCCTATTACCAAACACCTCAGAGAAGATGAGAAGATGACAGTTCAAACTCAGATTTCAAGATGTAGCTTCTCATATGAATTCATTTTAGAAAAAAATTGTTTGAAAATATTAAAATTATGAAAGCAAGGAATAACTCCTGTGAACGTATGCATAATGAAAGGAACCAACAAGAACCATTTGCCTACATTCAATTAAGAGAAAGGACTGAAGGACAAGAAATTTATAGAAGTATGTATACACAGTTATATAAACAAAATATTCCCATAATTTGTAAGCAAACCATGCTTCTCATCATATATATAAAAAGGAGGCTTTTACAGTTTTAGAAGTAAATAAAATTTAAGATTTACATCCTTATATATATTACAAATCAATTACCTATTTCAACTGAGAAATACTGTGCTTTGTAACTTGATTAGCATTTTGTATTTTTTTTAATTAAAATACTTTAGGTGGAAAAATACATATTTCTTGTTAGAGATAGTGTGGTTGGTGGTAGAAAATAATTTTCTGGTGAGCATGTTCTTTCTACCACACTTTTGTTTCCAGAACTCATTAGCTAATGTTATTTTCTGCTGATCTCAATGTTTCCATTAGCAGATGCCCTTTGAATTCAAAAGTCATATATGGCTTTGGAAGCACTTGATGAGAAACAAGCCTAGTAGGAGCGTGTGTGCTGCTTCCAAAGGATTAAAATGGTCAAAAGAAAGGGCAACCAGAATTAACTTATCTCTGCAAGAAAAATGAAGTCAAAATGAAGAGGTTTTTGCATTATGAATAGTGGGAGCTTTAGGGAGTGCTATGTTGAAAATTACAGATGGGCAATGAATGCTGACACTGAAAAACAAACTTCAACAGAAAAGACGCAAAACCAACACATTTATTCATAAAAACAATAATGTATTTGCATGTTTTAAATGTTTACATTAATCCAACATACCATTCCATTAAAAATGTCAAGTACTAAGGACTATCATAAATCTTGAAACAAAATCTACTGGTCTCTGCAATTCTTTGAACGTCAATTGACGTTCATAATTTGACCTTATACATTCATATGGTGTCTGACCCCCTCAGTGGTAGGTCACTATTCAATGGGCTCAGCTCTAAAATTAAACTGCATGATCATTCTGGTAGTACAATAACCAGATGGCAAAAAAGCAGGTTTAGAATACATTTTCACAGAATGTATAAAAGTATTGTGTAACAGATTAGCACTGGATGTTTTAAAGGTATAAAAAGTGTAAGAGGGCTTAAAAGTGGATTCATGGAGGACACTTTAATTTGTGGGACTTAATGTGGTGCAGTTAAGATGAGCAGCTCCAGAAATCTTTAGACACCCAGCTTCTGGAAACTCACTCATACAGTAAATCCATAGAAAAGTCAAGCCTTGGCTATCAAAAGCGTATAATTTTTTCCTTAAAAATCTGTTATTGGCCCCTGATGGGAGACAAGACAGTGGGCTAAACAGATTTTTGCTCTGTTGTGGAGCGCTCCTTGTTCACCTTTACCATGGAAGATCAAGCTGAACTTACTCCAGGCTCCAGTGCAAAGGCACCAGCTAAGCCCTACACTGAGACTGGGATTCTAAGATTTGGCAGAACATCTAGGGTGTCTGCAATATAGATGTGCCTTACAGGACAACTGTTTGCCAATTAAACGGAGAATCCACAGCTTCTCTGAACTGGGGAAAAAAATGCATCCATTGCTGCTAAAACATAAAAAAGTCAAGTTGATCACAGTGAAACAAAAATTACTTACGTCAGTATTACAGGAGCGATAGCGCTTTCTTTCTCCAAGACAATATTTGCCTCCACCTGAAGGCCTAGAGAAACACATATTATACGTTGGCATATACACAACTTCATGAGATATACTAATGCATTATTACTATTAATACAGATCCAAGAGATACATTTTATAAAAAGAAAAATAAAAGTACATGCAAGTTTTAATATGAGATTTTAAAATATTTCATTTGCAGATACAAAACAACACTCATATATTAATCTAGTCTGCATAAGTTCCAAGCGGTACGGTTTAACCGTATTTTGAACGTAGTAAAAAAAAAAAGTTGGTTTTAATTATTTGCTAGCTTTATAAAATTAAGCTCAGTAGTTTAATTTTAGTGATACTTTTTTTCTTTTTAATCTTCTCATCTTACTTGTAAACCAGCAGACTGGTTTTATACCTGGAACCAGCAACGGCTGCACATTCTAGTTCAAGAATTTGATTCTGATTTGAAGTAATCAGTATTAAATCTGAGGGAACTCCAGATTCTTATTAGCGTAAGTAAGACATTTGGCTCTTAAATTCCCAAGCTGTTCAAGAACCTTATCTATCTTCCACAGAGGTCAAATAATGAAGTAACTTTACAATTAACCAGAAAGTAAATCAATACCTTTTTTCACACTACAGAAACACTATTTAACCAGAAAACAACATCCTTGAACCAACACAATTTTTATTTTCCTACTGCAGACATAACACTTCCCAAATGCATCTGCTCGTTAAACATTTAAAAAGCATACCGACCCAAATACATGGCGACAGAAGTATAAAAAAGAAAAATCTCAGGATATTATTCATGCTCCAAACAAACATCTCACTAGCATTTTTAAATACTGCTGTGAAAAAAATAATGAATTTAATTTATTATCCTCTCAGTAACATAGTCTGACATGTTATTGATGTATATGGATAACTTCTGCTTTTGGATTCAACGAGTAAGTAGTGATATTTGCCACATTAGATAGTTACTGCTAATGACAGGAGGCAAAGAGACCACCTTAAGCAGCTGTATTGTGACACTGTGGTGTCTGTCTTGCAGACTGCAGTGGAAAGCTGATGTACAGCCTGGCTTGCAAAACATGGATATTAAGCAACAAAAAACTGTACAGAGAGCAGAAGATAAGAAAGGAGTGACAAAAGACACAGAATTTATTTTCATGAAAGAAACACAGAACGTTTTTAGAAAAAGTAGTCTTAAAAACCAATAGTGGAATAGGAAGGAAATAGGAATTACGGGGCATGACAAGAAGAGAGAATGGAGTAATAAAACTATCCTGCAAAGATCTAGGCTGTGATGAGGGAACCAGAACAGGTAAAAGTTGCAACAGAAAAAAGCAGTGATTCATTCAGGAAAGAACACCAACAGAAATAAGCACTCATCTGAGAATGACTAGTGACAGTGAGAGGAGCACTTACCTGACAGTAAGTGCTGGAACAATGCTCAGAATGTTGGAAAATAGACAGATCATAAGGCCAGTACAGATACACGCAACAGGTCAAGCTGTAGTGGAGAAGCTGGTCCCTCTTTAAACAGAGTAAATGGACCAATAGAGAGTAGTGGCAGAGAAGGAAATCGCTGAATTGTTTTAAGAGTCAGTGGGAAGTCACAACTTAAGTGTTGGACACGGCAGCACGTAAATGTATTGTATGAAATATAATACTACTACTGATGGTTTACTGTAACCAGTTATATGCAAAACTTTGGAAATACTGTGGTGGGGTTTTTTAATAAGTAACTGGTAATTGCTATTTTATATCTTAGACAAGCATCAGAAGAAATACGCCCTAAGAAAGAAATGTACCTAAGGCATAATTTAAATATATATTGATGAACAGCAAGTTGCATAAAGAAAACTATTCTGGTTACTACTAAATATAAATCCAGCTATCTTTACTGTATATAAGATACACTAAAAATGTTAAAAGTATGTCTAGCGAACTTCTCCTGTTTAAGTGTTTCTGTCTGCTATTTCGAAGACAAATGTTGGCAAACTAGCAAAACATTTTTACAGATAACATGTGAAACCACAGTTTTGAATAGTTTCCAAATGTGTCTTTTCGTTGGCTCCGGCTTACTTTAGCTACTTACGCTGGACTGTCACAGTGTCTTATAGATGAGGAGACTCCTCCCCCGCAGGTCCTGCTGCACTCTCCCCATATTGACCACGGACCCCAACCGCCATCTATGCTCTGAGGCCAAGTGCCAAAAGGTACACACTCTCCCTGATAACACCACTGAAAGATTTCACAAAAAACCCATAAAATTAGTTTGCAGGCTGACAGAGTTATCAGGAGAGAAAAATATAAGGGTCAGACAATGACCAATTATAGGCATTAGCATTCCCTGTACAGATAACAAGACTAGTATTTTACTTTTTCCAGCCATGTTTAGACATTGGTGGGTGGGTGTGTGATTTGTTAAATGTCTCCACTAAGTCCTGAATTATAGGTCCCTAACACACACCAGAAGTTAAAGCAAGTTTAAAATAAAAATTTTCTCATTTTCTTCATACAGCCTCCTTAATGTTTCGCAATTAAGGAACTGCAAGTTGCTTACATTCTTTTAAACACTAAGATTCATTTCCAAGCTTGGTTTAGTAAAACACCCTCCCCACCTAGGATTCATGTAGGGGCTTCATTACACAAAATGAAAAATTCCCCTGATAGGATTTTTAAGAAAGTATTTCCATACATTTTAAAAAAGAAAATTTGGACAAGGTTACAATGGAAGAAGAATTTGCTAC
This sequence comes from Manacus candei, assembly GCF_025592945.1. Lineage (NCBI taxonomy): Eukaryota > Metazoa > Chordata > Aves > Passeriformes > Pipridae > Manacus > Manacus candei. The sequence goes on along the minus strand of NW_026138072.1, from coordinate 7,697,625 downwards.
AGTATTTCATTTATACTAACACTACAGACATAATAAAAGGAGTGCCAAAGCATCAGACATGGTACAGAAAATCATTATATAATAGTGACTGGCCACTTGTTCAGGGACAGAACGAACATGCAAACTTCACTCATGCAAAAGCTTAAACTTTGCAAAACCGTTACTTAAATCAGACATACAAAATGATAAGCAATTCACAGAAATTATTAACTACTGAAAGAACTTTATCATTTTGTGCATCAGAAATATTTTCTAAATCATTCAGAAATAATCATGGAGCCCACAGTTTGATCCACATTCTGGTGTCTACTGCATCACTGAGAACTTGAAGCAGCTCTTTGTTACTATTTCAGGCTTAGGTGAGAGAGTAGCGCATGGACTCAGGTCTGCTGTGACCTGAATCTGTATATTTCACTTCCAAAAGGCGGCATACTGCTGTTTAACATCTCTGAATTCCTGTAACAGATATAGGACTGACCGTTTCCAAAAAGAAATCCAGACAACTTCTGCGTCCAAAATCAGCCATATGAATTTGACAAACACACTGACTCATGCACAGAAGACATGGACAGACAGACATATCCCTGTTCACCCAAAAACACTACTGGATGACTCAGTGTTGACTTCAGAGTAATTTGTATAGCAAAGCCAAACTTTCTCTTCTTCTAAGTCCTAAGGCTCACCTAAATCCTCAGTCTCGGCAATGTGGGACATATGTCACTCACAATGACTTGAATTGCTCTAGATTTTTCTGAAAGCACCTGAAAAGGTAATTTAAATTTCACTCATAATTAAAAGGAGTTTGATATGAACAAGGAGAGTACAGAGAGTTAGTCAAAGAAAATTAATAAAATTAATTATTTTTTCAATTGGAAATTTCATTTTGAATAAAAGGTACTTCTGGATTGTCAAATGTGTCAGAGTCTAAGTGTGTAACTCTCAAAGATGTACAATGAAATGATATATTGATATTAAAATTTGTAGCTTATCATCAGCAAAAGCTGATACAACAGCAAAACATCAGCTGATACATCAGCAAAAGCTGATACCTAGATACAACATACTTTTGCATACAAAAACATTGTAACATTTAACATAACCTTTCCTTATTGTATTAATTCCTTACTATTTCCACATTAAAAACTGAAACCTGTAACATTATTCTTCTAGCCATATCCATTCTTGTTTCTTCTCTCAAGACATTTTTATCCTCCGTGGCCTCTTTTTTTTCTGTATGTATTGTACCTGTTTTACAACACAGTTGTTACAATCCAAAACATTTCTGTTTATAGGCCTCATACTCCATCAGTTAAGGAAAAAAAACACGAAGCATTAATGTGTTTACAAAAAAGACAGGGCGGGTTATTTTAAATCTCAAGTTCAAAACGCATTGTCTTTTTCTACCAGGTCTTGGCAGGACAGAGTTCCCTCACAGCAGCCCGTATCATGCTGCATTTCAGGTTTGTGACCAGTGTGGATGACACACTAGTGTTCCAGCTATTGCAGAACAGTGCTTGCATACAATCAGAACTTTCTCAGTTTCTCAACCTGTCACCAAAGTGCGCAGGTTGGGAGTGGGCAGGAGCTTGGGAGGGGACAAAGCCAGGACTGCTGACCACAGGGTTATGTCACACCCTGTAACACCATACTTAGCAGCAAAGCTGGGGTAGGGGATAGTGTGCCTGAAGTAGCCACTGCTCACAGTCTGGTTGGGCAACAATCTGGTGGTAGTGAGTGGTTCCCTCTAATTTCTTGTTTGCTTTTTTCCTTTTTTTACCTTTCACTTAACTAAACGTCTTTCACCCTTCTGATTCTCTCCCCTATCCCTGGGAATAAGGTGGGGTAAGTGAGTGAGTCACTGGGTGAGTGGTTAGCCGCTGGATGGGATCAACCCACCACACCATTCTTCAGAAAAAAAAACAAAGACACAAGGTTTCATGGACTTGTACTGAAAAAATTATGCTTTATTCTTCTTCGAGTTCTAAATTTACAGACTGGAGCAGGAATTCATCAGAGAAATGTACCCTTCATGTGGAGCTTCCCTTAAATCCAGACTATTACTGAATGTCTCCATAACACAATTCAGGCCACACAGTGAACTCACATTTTTAGTTAGCGTAGATATATCCAAATGGCACAGTGTTTTGATATGCCTCTAAGGGAAAAACTATGATGGAGAATTAAGTATTTATGTGAGCTACATCAGTGACTAAAATCACCTGGTTTTCTTCTCTTTACACTGATAAATTAAGTGATAAAAATTTTATTGACTAAATACAAAAATCTTCTTGCAGCATTCTATTAGAGATGCCACACAAGTACATGAACAGATATCTGATGTTGAAGTCAAAAGCTAAAAAATTAAAAGTAATGGGTATGCTACTAATTTAATTAAAAGTACATTATGCACACTACAAACATGTAAAAATCCAAGCTGAGAAATGCAGGACACTCAAGAGTTATAAATCTATAAGAATGCTAATATGCAAAACATCCCACTTCTATAAAATTATGAGTAATAGACAAGAGGCGGGTGCAATCATCAGCTTTATTTTTACAAAGCTGTGTAAAATCTCTGTAGTCTGTAATTTCCTCTGTCATGCAACCAGTGTTCTTCTACATTCCCATACTCCCCTGGAAAACCTCCTTAAATGGTGGATTTTTTTCTTCTACTGAAGTTAAATCTGAGGACTTTCTGCTTACTTCGATGTTGCTTCTTAATTTTCTAGTGAAAATTTATCTTTCACTAGAAGCCAGTGACACATAGAATCTCTGTCAGAGGAATTCAAAATTAATAAAGTCTTCATTATTTCTAATGGGACTGCAGAAATATACTTCCTCCACAAAAAAAATCTCATCTACTCTAATGAGATAAGAACTATTGAGTAACCTCTACATGAAGATAGAAGACAAGGTGACAGCTATTTTAGAAGAACAGTTCTTCATTAGAAGTTTAGAACTGAAATATTAATTCTTCTCTATCATTGAAAAAATAAAGTTCCATTAGTTCAACAGAAAGACAACGGTGATGCATTCGAATGCAAATGAAATGTGTAAAAACTTCTGTGAATAATGTAAGCAGTCTGAAATTTTTCGTGGTGAGGTGATTAACAACAAAATAAAATGATATTGTGGCACATTTGAGATCACTTTTATATGAGTATTAGCTCTTTGGCAGAATTAACACTTACAATAGTATGCTTTTAAGAAAAATCACACAGCAAGTACTCTAATATTGAGGAAAATTGATTTCACACTTTTTAAGAGGAAGAAAAATATTTATATAAATTTAAATTTAAACAACTTCTTTTCAGTCACTGACTCTACAATCATTTTGCAAGAAAATGTAATGTCCAATAACTTAAATTTATCTTATGTTAATATCCAAAGATAAATCATCCCACAATCTAGCTACATAAAACTATCCTTTCAGCACACTGTGTTTTCACTTTTTGCATGTTTGCCCCTCATTTACATCCCTAGCATAGATGTAAGTTATGATCTTAGAAAAGGGTTACCTTTTTTATTATGTGAAATTAAAACACAAAATAAGTATTCCTATCAATTTTGTCTTATTGTTTTATATGCACAATTTCCTCAGTGCATATCTATCAGCTAGTTTGCCTTCACAGACACATCTCTGGGTATACCAGAGAGAAACTTGATATATATTTAAATTTCTTATCACAAATTAGGAAAAAGTGTACCTTTCTGAACCCAGCCAATACATAAAACCCTTTACCAAAGCATGAACATATTAAAGCTTCAAAACAGAACTGATGTAACAGTTCCATCAGCAGTAATAAACCACTCTATTCTCTTTCCCCATATGCAGAAAAAAGATGAGTAATTTTTATGGAAAACATTCTAAAAATCTTTAGGTGTAGGCAGACATCTACCATGGACAATTTCAATCCAAAGGGTTGAAAGCCTGGTAGGTTTATACAACCAACCAAAAGAAGTTTTTATAATAGGCTGTTTTCATTGTAGAAATCCCTCCACATTCCGCCAAAAAGATGTTAGTGTACAATGCATTAAATTATGTTTTAATAGTTAAACCAAATTTACATGAGTAAATATCTAAATATGATTAAATACTCTAAGATCTTATTAGGTATTTAGAGCAGGAAATGTCATTTATTATGTATTTGGCCAGAGTCCAGCAAAATAGGGCTTAATTTGGTTGTGGCCTTTAGGCATGACTGCAATACAAATACAGCAATAATAATAACAACAACAATAATACCAAGGTATTACAGAACTTTAACCTATTAATTTCACCTTATTCTATGGTAAAGACAACTACGTATTTGGAAAGAGTTTGTGTTTTATTGTTTATTGCTACCAGGAACTATTAATTCACTGGAACCTCTGAGGCTTCAGTTTACAGACCCTATTCTCTGCTGTTAACGGACATCTGTGGTTAACAGGTAAAATGTAAAATTTTTTGTAAAATCTTTGTAATGTAAAATCTTTGTAAATTGGCATGGATTCTCTCATTTTCCTCTAAAATCTAACAATGGAACAAGATACTGATGACTGGAAAAAGACGTTTTGTAGAGAGCCAACTGATTAAAGCCTCTGACAAGTGAACATGGCACAGTGCCTAAAAGCATCTCAACTTGTAGTCTCATGGTTTAAAAAACATAAACTGAGGTAAAATACTCTTTGTCGTTGGTAAGGAGAGGTGGTTCCAAAATAAACCTAGACTGCTGATTTAAGAGCAGGGCTTCTAACATTTTCTAATATAAGGCAACATTTCTGGTACTATGAGAAGGTCTCTCTGTTTTCATCAGCTAACTCTAATCACTCTGTTTTCTTAAATGACCCCTTCAATAAATCTACTTCACACAGTTCACCAGTATTTCCAATCTCAGCACAGAAAGGCCATCAGAAGGATACTAGGTCACAGGCCCGGAATGAAGCCATCAACAAGCATTAATAAACTGTGACAGCTGCCCAAAAGCTTTCATTCTTGTTGTTTAAACATCAGATTGCAACTCAAAATGCACTGTTATCTTTGTTGAAACTAGCCCAGCGAGTACAGTAAAAGTCAGAATGAGAACAGACATCACTGGTCATTGTTAGGAAAAAAATCCAATCTGCAGCAGTAAATTCTCATGAACAGATGCAGCAATTCTTGGACTGATACTGGAAATTGTTTGATGTAACAACATTAATTAACAATATTCACTTTATACAAACCTGAATAAAATACATTACCTTGAAAAAGACATACAGAATTACTTTTTTCCCAAGTACATGTCTTGTAAATTAATTAAGATATTTTTCTCCCCTCTTTAAGATGTGCATAGATTTTGCCTTGTAACTGAGAAAGTCTTCTAATATTCTTGTCTGGAACTACTGATACACAGAGATCATTTTAAAATCAAAATTCTCATCTTCAGACATATACCATAGTGCTAGACTTATCTACTGCAACTTTGACTTACTGTATTTTTCTGTTAGGTAGAAGAGTTCATCTGACTGTACATCAAAATCCTACAGAGGTAAACAGTTATGCAAGCATAACTGAAGACTAAAAGAATAGTTCAAAGTCAAAACAGAAAGGTCACTGGAAAATATAGGCTTTTAGAAAACCCTTTTATTGAGGCAACATTTTTTCTACACACTTGCATGATTCAGCTTATATCTGAAGGAATAAAGATTGTTTTACCTTCTAACAAAATGACAGAATTCAGACCCTAGATTTATGTTACACATTTTCAAAATCCGTGGCAGACCTAAAGTTGTAACAGGTTTTTATAAAAGAGTGGTGTAAAATATAATAAAGAATAAACTAAAAGGGTTTCTACAAAAAAAATACTCAAAAAAAATACACAGAGAATGTAACAGATTTTGGTTGGGTTTTTTTTGTTGTTGTTCAAGGCTGCAGAGTTTCATAGCAAGGACAAATGTTTTATTAAAATACACATATAAAATAATTGTGAAATAATTCTGTAGGACACTTCCATGAGGATGGAATGTGTATTCTGAAATAGCAACTCTTTTTTTCGAACTGTTACAGTCGCTGTGAAATACTCTAATTTTCTAGTTCTATCTTCTTGTAGTCTTTGAGTAATAAACTGCTTCTACAAATAGTAAATCATTTCTACTCACCCCCTTTTCAATGCTCCCTGTTTGGCAAAGAGTACCTTCAGCTGCTGGAATGCTGTTGGTAACACAGCGGTTACTTTTGCTGAGGCACCAGAGCTCTCTACACACTTCCTAGGAAAGAAGGCAGAAGCAAGTTGGTCAGAATAAAACTATAACATTTCTATCAGTCCTTATGCACACATGTATACACAAATCTTTTTTTAATAGAGACTATTTAGAAGTGGGTTGCAGAAAGAAAGCTATAGATGGCAATGAAATATTCTGCAATTTTGAAGCTACTATATTTTGCCTAAGAATATTCTGTCAAAAAAAAAAAAGGATCTGGAAGCATCAAATTGTAGACAAGAATGTGTTACTTACACCTGCCATGCAAGCAATGTTTTAAAATTGCATTTTTATTGATTTGTCCTAACACTGGGCTTAGTATATTTTAGTGTTGCTATGAAAGTAGTCTTCAGATGCGCTGCAGTGTCTCCATTACTGTCACTGTCTGACTCAAAATTACCTTCTAAAATGGTTATTATTAATTTTGAAAAATGAAAAAGCAACAATTATTTTTACTCCTTTAGTAAAAACAAAGTTTTTGAGCTAAGACTACCTGCACACCTCTTCTGCAACACTTGCTAAAGCAGTGCATGTGTAGTTAGAACTTATTGAGCTATATACCAAAATACTTCCTTTAGGTTTTTAAAATTTGCAGCTGTTTTTTTATACATTTTTTAGCCTATCCTATTTTCCTGTATTGTCAGTGTTAAACAAACAGAAGTTTACAAATTGTCTTTTTTTCCTACCTTATTTTCTCATTTGGTTTTGCCTATTTATTAATTTAAATTAAGTCAGTTCTGTTGACATTGGAGATTCACTGTTAAAACTAGCTGGGAGTTGAAATTCATAATGTGGGTGTGATCCAAAGTTGGTTGAACACTGGAAATCTTCACGGTTGCTTCAGTTGCCCTTGAATTCGGCTGTGTATGCACAATAGAATCAGGAGTGGTTTGCTTTTGTGGCAAATAATCACTGACATGATAATCTTTGTTGTATTACTTTGGGATCTGTGCAGGAATTCAGAACATGCTTATACATTTTTCTATTTTTAAGTATTTTTTAAAATTTGGAATAGAATCATATAATTAAAATGACCTTATGGTAGTCATTAGCGTTTCATTTTATTTAACAGCTGCTTGAAATCATATCCTACAAAAAATCCTTGCATAAATTCTATGGCTGAACCTTGAAACAAAGAGAAAAAGGAAAAGACAGCGTGAATAAAGTAAAGTTATTATCCATTCCCTCCAAGTTCATTGTTTCTCTGAGGTAATGAATGAGTATCTGGTACCTAGACTATCTTTTTTATACACATCAACAGGAATAACTACTATGTTTTAGCCCAAAATTAATGTTTCTTGCATTGTACTGCATATACAAATTAAATTATTTATACATTACTCACTAGGAGCTGCACCAACAGTTCAACAGTAGAATCTTTTCTTGAAAATGCAACATTCTTTCCCAAGTTTAAAATCAGCTGGTGACATGATTGGCAAAAACAAAGTATTTTTTTTAAATCCATTAAAAAAATAACATATAAGAATGGTCTGAAATCATAAGGAATAAGTAGTGATGATTTCTGGATTTCCATCCAATTTTCAACAATTAAGCTTAAGTTAGTTCATCCTGTTTAGTGTATAGCTCTATAAAAACAACCAAATTCTTAAGCCTCTTTTTAGGAGAAATACTGCCACTTGTAAAAGCATACCTGCACTCAATGCCGAACTTTCCAAATTAGTTTTTTTCACTGAAGAAATGCTAACATTTCTTAACTTAAATCTCTGAAAAAAATCACCATTTTATGGTCACTCAGCTGATAAATTTTTTGGATTAAGATACACACAAATAAACACATTATTTAAAATAAAACAAGCAGGAAATAACAAAAGATACACCACAAAGACTCTTGAAAAATATAACTAGGTTACAAACTTCACAGCCACTAAGGTGCTAAAATTCAACACTAAATCAATTTCACATCTAAATCAACCATGAATTCAAACTTCAATACAGTATGGATTTCAAAGTGAAAACCTAAGATGGGTTCGTTTCAGACACAGTATGAGGTGTTCCTGTCATAATCCTACCTTATTTACTTTAATCTGTAATTTACTTTCTCATTTTGTTGAGCAAAATTAGTGTAATTTACTTGTTCATGCTTCATGTGCGGTTTACATTGTCACACTAATTAGAAGTGTTAGACTGTGACAATTCTACTTGTGACCTATTTATTTCAGCTCTGATCAAGTTCAAATGTCTAAATTAACAGCTGTTGTGACTTTGTGAAGTTTGGTTCAAAGTTCTGAAAAAACAAAAATTCAGAAATAAGAAACAAAGATTTCAACCACTCCAATATAGACAAAAGCAAAAAATCAGATCTGGATAACAGTCTGGAGTTTTAAAACATCTACATTTCAAGATTATTTAAATCCAGAATTCTGTTTTTTGCTCCAGAGTTTATGTGTAAAATTCCACTTCTGATATGCCTACATAAGTATACCATCTATGTATTATCATATAATTGGAACATATCCACAAATGAGAGTATTTAACAATTTCCTTTCAATAGGATTCTTTCTGTATATTCAAGCTTCTCTGGGGCATTAGACTCCTCTAAATTCACTGAACTAATACCACTCAGACATTTTAATTCCAAACAAATAATCATCTGTACAGTGTGAATTAATGGATACAGCACTCCAAAACTATTTTATTCATTCATCTGTTTGTAGGATGATTCCAAGCACATCAACTCATCTCCCTGTCTCATAAAAAGAGAAAAATACTTATTTCTAAATTGCTTGGAAAAGCAGCATATCAGAACTAGCCATTATTACTGACATAGTCTGATAGTCCTTATTCAGACTTTAATTTCAGTAGGAGTTTGCCTCAATAAATCCCTGAAGACAAAATGATGGTAGTCTAAAATTACTATGGGCTTTAAAACACTATTACTATTTGAGCAAAAAACCTCTACTTAAATCAAAGGAGTTCTGTTTGAGACAGATATACAATATCCCAAAATCAACAGAATACTTCCTCATGGAAAACTATGCAAAGCATCAAAGATTTACAAAAATAACACGATGTATTGATTTGTAAAAGTAATTTATGTTAAGCCCAAGAAATTAAAGGGGTTTTGTAACTTCTTTTAAATATAGCCAAACTTATTTAAATGACGATATTTTCCCCTGCTGTACTGCATTTAAAAGAAGTAGAATCTGAAATACATTCTCCATCACCCTATACACGAAACGAAAAATAACATTAACAGTCATTTGAAAACAAACAAGATACCTAAAAAGAAGTGAAAAATCCATCTGTGCTGTTACTTCATTAAATGAACATGGAATTATACCAGGTCCTGCTATGGCTATGTCTTCTTTATTTTCAGCTGACTTTCAAAAGTTAAACAAAGTTCTGACTAAGGTTCATAAAGGTTTCTGTTCTCCAGCTGAACCCTACAAATCCTATACCTGGTACTACACTAGTTTCTTAGTTATTGATCTAAGGCATTTTCTTTACTACCACCGTTATCTGTAACCTCTCTAATCAATTGTTTTTCATAAGCTAGCCTTAAAAACATATAACAAACTACCCTGGAAAGGTCAGACCCAAAATCACCAATAGAAAGTATACTGCTTTTTTTCACACGCTCACACACATATGCATGCACACTCACCCACCCACCAACATCAGGTGACCCTTCTAAGGTAACCTTTTCTTCACTGGAGTACACAGGATGAAGCTAACATATCTTTTGTCAACGTTATATTTGTTCAAATAATTTAATGGCTAAGAGAAAGAAGTATAAACTGAAAATTAATCAATGACCTCAAAGTCAGTCTCCGAATGTGTGGATTTAGTAACTACTAATTTGTAAAGCAAACAAGGGAAAGTTTTAAAAATCCAGGAAACATAAACTGAAGCTGAGGCCTTTCACAAGATCAAGACAAGATAGATGACAACCTGTAACGGTGTATCTTAGGGCTCCATGACTTCAGTTTGGAATTCGGATGCTTGTATTTGCAGTAAATTAAACAAAGCTGAAACCATCTAGAGAAAAAAACACAGCAAATCAAATTACCTTCTTTTTGCCTAAGTATTATAAATGATGGAGCCTCTTTCTGTTGCGTCATGCAGAGTTACATATAGGCATTTCAAATTATGTAACATCTAAGCATCCTAGATCATAATCATCCTAATTGGTTACAATACAGCACAATGACAACTCAGTAATATGAGCAAAGATCAAATTGCTGTGCTGTTCTTAATGTTTTCAACACTTGAAAGCCTCCAACAAAAGTTAGCAGTTTGGCCCATAATATTTAAAAAAATAAGATGGGAAATACATTCACAATGCATATTAAACTACAATAATTTGGGAGGTTTACCTTTTGTTCATAAAATTTTAAAATCTTAATTAGGTTTGTATGTTACTTCAGCATGTTTAATCCATAATATGCTGCACCTCTTGATGAGCAATTGCTAAAATAGAGCATAAAAATCATCAGCCTGAATTGTAACTTACAGTTCAGACCTGAAGAGCATCAACATAGAGTATTTTCCGCCTCATTGTTGAAGTACTGCTGACAACATGACTAAAACTAGAAGACACTAATTACAGGTGAACTCCAGAAGGTTCAAGGTTTTGTTCAGATAAGCACCCAAAAGTTACCATTTTAGTGCTCTACTACCAAATGCTCATTAAGTGGTGCAGCATGTTATGAATCACAACATGCTGAAAGAATGTGAAATAGAATCCAAATCTTAAATCTTACCTTTATATTATGTTACCAACATTCTTTCCTAAATATTGGGTGCTTATCTGAACCTTACAGAAACTACGGGAGCCCCACAAGGTCAATCACCTCCAAGTACCATGTTCCCTTTCAAACCCATGCAACCTATCCATCTTTATTCAAACAGCACTCCACTATCTGGAATCTCATTATTGCTTCTACTATCATCTAATACACTCCTCCTGCTTTGATCACCAGCTTCTCCTTTCATCTTTTTAACAGCTTTCATAAGATGCAGGCACAGAGGTGTTAACCTCTGTGTCTCTTGTGAAAGAGAGAGAAAGAGAAAAAAAAAAAAAGACAGAGAGGAGGAGAAAAAGAAGGGAGTTTGTAGACAAGATAGTCCTAAGAAAGAAAAAAGAGGACTACAGGAATTTATAAAAAAAAAGAATGTAAAACTACTTTAGGATTCAGACAGAGAAAAACTTCTGGGTTTTCCCTTGGTTATTCACATTATAATCTTAGAAAAAAGAGGGAACAAAATTCAGTTAATTACAATACAATCCTCTGAGTCCTTATGTAAGAAAAACTCAACATTTTAATCATTTGTAACACCAAAGGCTCGCACAGTAATGATGAGAGGTTTTTCAATTGACCAGCCAGACTTTAAAAAATAAAAAAAAAAAAAGGAAAGGTTGATTAAAATGACAGAGTATATACCAGGGTCTTCAATTCTTTGCTTTGTCTACATGTACTTTTAATACCAGTTTGTAAGTCATGCAATATAAATCCATGCAATCAAACTACTTATGCTTGGCTAAGACCAAGTATAAACAACATAGCGATGGTATGATATATGAAGTTGGGGTAAAAAAAAAAGGCACTTTATGGTGAGTTAATAAGTATTATGTACAAATTCAACTGAATGGAAGCTTCTAGCCATAGTATCAACTGGTGATGGAACAAAAGGAAACTGGTAGCTCTGGTTCAAAGATACACCAATGGCTTCTCTGCCTCTCCTTGTGAAAAAAAGCCCAGCTTCCAGAATATGCTTCTACCTTCCTATAAAACCCCTGCATCAAGTTTAATACCTCTCTTTATTTAACTGGAGTAAACCACACCAATATTTAATTAAAAAAGTGACAGTTTGATTCATGAATATTAAAATTTTTATCACCCGATTACAAGGGTCAATTGCAATTCAGACTATTTTGCCCTAGTAGAAATATTGTAGAACCATTGTGTATAGTAATGTGTTTGCTCTCCTGGATTTGAAAGTCAGCTGACCAACACTGGTGGAAAAGCATAAAATGCAAAAGAATAGACCAAATAATTGTAAACTACTATCTCTGAAACTGGTTACTAGCAGCCAGCAGCTTCACAGATTGTAAAATGCAACACAGCAATATCAACCACATACATAAAGTATTAACTGCTTTTAAAATGTTTGAGGTTTTAGCTTCAGTCCTAAGAATACAGGGACCAGCTCTAAAGCAAAGCATTATTCTGAACCACAAAATCAGTAAGTTACAGTCACGCATATTCCAGTTATTATTCAAACTCAAAAGCAGACAAACTAAAAGTCAAGACTGGAATTCTTTCCTCAGTTAACCCAGAGACAGCCAACAGCCAACTGTTACTAGGCAGATACTCAAAGGAAAAGGAGGCAAAAAGACAATTATAAAGTTCTTACAATCACCTAAACAAAAGGATTGAAAAAGGTTCTGAACTACCAGAGTAACTGACATACAAACGGAGCAAAGAAATGAGACACACTTGACAATCAGCAGAAGAAAATCCACACTGCATCATCCTAGAAGATGTAGCATATCCCATAGCTACATAACAGGAATTAGCACTGTTTCTAACAACCTCAAAACTTCCACTGCAGTGATCCCAAACAGATACCTGAAAGCATACATTGTTTTTAGGAAAAAGATATGCATCAGTATGATATGGTGAAATTTCCACCATTACTATTTGGCTCACTGTAAGTTGTAAATTCAACCGTCTCCTGAATCTGAAAATATATCCTAAAAATGAAATATTTTAAATAGCTTGAGACGTTGCCTTTCACTTCTTTATTCAAAGTATCTATTTTTTCACCCAAATTCTGTAAAATTGTCTCTGGTGGAAAGTATAGTATAAAGAACAATGCACATGTACCATTAGAAAGATCATTGTCTACTTGCTACTGTGTAGCTTTATTTTTTCAGCTCGAATATCCAAAGCATCGCTTTGAATTAGTGTCTGATAATGTGCTAAACAACACAGAAATATTTGACCAATGGCCACTATGCCTTTGTTAGGAAAGTTCTGTCAGTATGTGACTAAACAGTCTAATTAGACCTAGTGCTTAAAATAGCATCAGACCAACCATGAAGAAGCTCCTTTTAATGCCAAATTATCCCTTTGTCAGTAAACAAACACACAGAAAAGCAGAAACTTGAAGTCCGTTTAGTAATTGAATTCTGATGCTTTAACTGGTCAAACGCCTCTCCACGTAATTAACTTCAACTTCCTAAGTAAGAACAGGTTCAACTTTAGTTGTGCAAAAGTCATTGCAGAACTAGGACATGATCTATGATCAAAAGCAACAAACAGTTAAACTAAACATCCACAGGGAATGGATGAGGAAATACGGGAGAAAAGGCAAGGAACATAAATTAATATTAAAGCTAGATGGTTGAAAGAGGTAATTTTTCTGAAGGTTAGTAAGATTGTGGCAGTATTCCTAAAAAAAAAGAATGTGAAAATTTTCCAAGTAACATTAAAAACACTGATTATATGAACATGTACATCACAGCCCAAAGGAGACTTGTAAATTTTTTGCCTTTGAGAGCTCAACTGTTTCTTTTGTCATGTCTTGCCATCACAAATCAGTAAAGGTCATAAACAAGAGGAAAAAGCAAGCGATTTTCTCTCTGATTTCAGTCTGATTTAGAATTTATTTCCTTCTGGGTCACTATATTCCATGCCGGAAAACCTGTTCTACCAGACACTTCAAAAAAAAAAAAGAGTTATAAGAAGTGCTAGAAAGGAGTCAGCATACAAACTACGTTCAATGTTGAATAGTAATTTTTCACTATGTTTTTCCATCCATAGTTGCACATGTCTGCTTGAAAAAGATCAGTGAATTATTAATGGCATCTCCATGTGAGTAGTACATTGAAAAGAAATATCCAAAGCACTGATTGTTTACTTTTGATAATAAAAGAGTTCACAAGAGTATTCAATGTAGTTTGTCCTGGTATTTAGATATAGTTCCATTACTCAGTCCTAAAACCCTTTCATATATGAATAAGTCTTTCTTAAGTAGATATTTTTCATCTACACTACAATCTTCCAAAGGCCCTTTTTCCCCCCCTTCATAATTATCACTTCAAATCTGTATGATAATAATCATCATGGTCACATATTCAGAGCATTATGGCCATGCTGAATAATATTTTTAAATGTAGGTACTATTTTATATGCATATTATTTCTTAAGAGTGGATATTACTAGACTTCCACAACAACTTATTCATTAATATATGCAGTCTGAATACTATTATAAAAATAGGGTGGGTTTCTTTCCAAGACACTTAGAAGTTACGCTCAGATTGATAGCACACTGATGGAACACAATACCCTGTATCAATTCAGAGCACTGGTAATGAAGACATAACTTCATTTAACCACTGCCTCAGTTAAGGGTTGTCCTCTTTTCTGTAACTCTAAGGGAATTCCAAAAAAAGGCCTTTAAAAAAAAAAAGGCAAGCAGAAGGCAGAAAGCCAAGATTACCTACACATCTTCATTACTTCCGATTATTTGTGGTTTAGGAACTGGTTTAAGAATGTGTACTGTGCAGCATGATCATCACAACAATGGTTGCACAGTTCACTGGTGTTTTAAGAAACCCACATGTATGTGGAAAAGCCAGGTTTTGCACATTATGAACTTTCCAGTTTAATTTAAAATACAATACATCTCCAAAGGTTGTGCTATAAATCATGGATTAAATACCTGCAGACTTCCTTAGTCTGTAAATAAAAGAGTGAGTATGGTGAAAAATTGTAAGAAAAAAGAAAATTTTTAAGGAGGTATTACTTAGATGAAGGGACAGGAAATAGGGCCATTAAAAAACAGTGATGGGAAGTGAAAACTTACACAGGAACAATGAAGGCCAAAAGAGGCTTGATGAGGAATCAGGAGTAGAAGACCTAGTGAGCTAGTCAGCCAGCTACATAGCTTTTAAATCCTTTCCACAATGCAATCTGCCAAAGAGGCATCCCAGGAATAATACTGTATTTATCACCCCAAAGATACTGCAAACAGACTTTCTTTGTATTATTACATTCTTTTATTTGAATAATCTAAAAATTAAAAATTATTAAAACTATTTAATTTTAAACCACAAGATATATTCTCAAGGTTTATTTAGTGATGTCAGTCTCAGCTGACTATTTGATAACAATCACAGCAGAATGCATCCTTTGACTACATACTTTGGGCTGCAAGATTTTGAGTAAGTATTTATAACATACGACCTACATGTGCAGGTTTTTATTTCTACTGTAAATTTATTTACCTTAACTATTGCACAGTGGTACTTGAAGACAAATCTTTGCTAGTACTTTGCTATTCAGTATTATAGTCAGCTATCTAGCTTCATGTTCCTCTGTTCCCATAATCATAATTCATCTTTCCAAAAACATATCTGAATAATGTGAGAAACAATAAACTCAGTGTCACAGAAAAAAAGGAACAAAACAACCACCAAATAAGAAAATAAAATCAGATCTGACCAATTAATACAAGTATAAAAGTAACTTCAAAATGTAGCTTTATATTGAAAGGTTAAAGCCAACACAACAGATTTCATGTTTCAAGCTTAATACAACAGGAATCTGATCTCAATTAACTGAAATCAGGGAAAATTCTCTATTACACTTTACAAGGAGCAGGATTGTGTGTGCTGGGCTCTTTTTTTCCCCTATAATTAAAGAACGCCTTTCCCAGCTCATTGTTACCCACACATTTTAGTGTACAGTACACAAAAATGACTCAAGCAAAAGATGCAGCATAAGGATTAAAATGAACCCTTTGCTCATGAATAATGGCACCAGACATGCTACTTGGAAATCTGTAACCCCCTACTACAACTAACTAAAGATTTATGTTATAAAGGAATATATACAAATTACTAAGAAAAACACTGAGCATAAGGATTAAGACTTCTTACCCCATATTTACATTGGCGAGATGTTGCTCCATACTGGAAGCGACACTGTTCATCAGCATCATACACCTGACCTGGGGCCACAGCTGGATAAAGAAAGTCACGCTTGGGAGGCTCATTATCAAGGCAAGTACCACGGCCCGAACTGTTCAACATAAAGGACCAAATCAATTAGGAATTCTACTGACTGTAAATCACAGTAATGATATTATGTATCTAGTTCTTACTTTTAACAGCACTGGGTGTGAAACAAGTAGGATTACAATAAACAAACAGTAAGATGATACACCCATAGTAACAAGAGAAAATATTTAGAAGTAATTAAGAAATTAATTTTTCATCATTATTATTAACAAAAATGCTTATTTTAGATTATGAAATAATTTCATGAATTATACTTTTTAAAAATGTGATAATTTCTGAGCCACACAAGACTGATTTTCATTTTGGTTTAGGATTCCTATTTGTTTTCACTGAAGAACAACTACATGTGGTCATAGAATGAAAAATAAACAAATTAAGCAAACCCAAGAAATTCAGAAATTAATAATAATCCTCCTGATCCTTCAAACAGCTAAGCCCAATTCTATAGATATGAGCAGCTCAATTAGTTTATGTAAAACTAAAACACATTTGAGTTTCAACATGACAAAATATTTATAGGATTAGGACCTCAACATGCAAGTTCTTCTTCCATTTGAGTGACGAAAATGGTTACAGTGGTAAATATTCTGCAGGATCTTCAAATTTGCTTATACTAGGGTGAGTGAAAAAATTTCTATGAATCCAAGATCTTTTCCACTGTATTAATAATATTTAGTCTTTAAAAATTCATGTTAGAACCAAGACAATCATCTTTGAAAACTTCAGTATTTTCTTCTTTTATATTTTGTTCAGTGGACGACTTTTTTGTCCAAAATATGCCCATATTCAACCACAATATTTTACTGTAGTGGAATAAATAACAGAGAAAGTCAAATGCAGATGGAGTTCTGTTTAGAAAACTTTGTATTTTACTAAACATAATTATTCAGTTTTATTTGGTCAGTGTGCATAAAAGAGGACAGATGCTTTTTTACTTTCATTTCACTTGTGAATAAGTGAGGATTTTCAAGGAATTCTTATGCCAACACTTAAAATATTTTTCCGACATTCCTACCAATTTTGCCAGCACTTATGTTCTGTTTTTTCCCAAATCTTTTCCATGCACCTTGCCAAAGGAACATAATTTCAGAAGTGAACGTTCTACACTGCTTTTTTTGAGATTTCAAATTTTCTATAGTTTTCATCTGCAGATAAAAACAGAGCAAAAAAAGCCTCTCGTAACTACACATTTTACGTTCTCATTTTAACCCTACTTTATTTAAGTCTTTGAAATACTACAAAAGATCCTTTGGAAAAACAAAGAAACAAATAACTGCCAACCATTTCAGAAGGCAGCAAGTAGTAACTATTGCAAGAACTAGGTAAATACTGAAAAAATACAGTATTTGGTGACTAATTCCAAGGAATTCAGTGCGATTTACCTGCACACACAACCACACCCACGTATCCTGTCAGCTAAAATCTACCTTCAAAACTTCCCTGAATCTGTGTGGTTCTGGCATTAAAAAAATAATGTATTTTCCCCTTTATTCCAGGTAATTACTGCAAGTAGATATATATATTCTAATAGCAGAAGCTGGGAAAACATCCTTCATTCTTTTGAAATATTTCAGAGTTGTGTTTTGTGTGTATGAGGAGTACATGTTAGTAATTCCAGTGTGAAAATAACTCAAATACAATCTGATTTTTCTGTAATGTCTGGAATAAACTGCAGACAGAATCTTTGCTTAAACAAGCAGTGAGAAGTTTAGGATTTGGCATCAGCTTGAGCTAGTATTGCCGTATTATGGGAACATTTCCATAGATTTCCAATAGTACCGAGTTCAAAAGATCACTGCAAAGTGACTGAAGTCTATACCCACTCCAAAAGACATGTAATTGTAGAAATGCAAGTCAAAAATCCTTGTACTAAATACAAAAATACAACTCTTCTGCTCTAATAACAGGATTCTCACCATAATTAAATATTGTTGTAGTAGTAAAAAAATGAGAAAATGAATACTGAGAAGTCATTCACTTGTTAGCTACTAGATTGAAAATCTTTCTTGCTTTCCTTCTATTTCAGTTCTATTATTTATCTCAAGTAGTTGAACAAAACTGATCTCCGATACTGTATTGTGTGAACTGAAGTATCATGGAAAAGAAATGGCATGTGTTATAAAACGCTTTAATAAAACCAGAGACTTTCCATTAGTTATGAAAGGTCTGACCAAAGCTGTGCAAAGGATGAATATGGACCAAGGACCATATAACCTTTCCAGAAAACTTCTACAAGGCTTCAGAATGGTGCAATACTCTTGAGCCTATATCCTCCTTCTTATCTCTTTCTCTTTGCTCCACCAAAGCGAAACTCAGAGAGTTGAGAAAAAAATTTCGGCTAACTCTAGGGGAATGAACCAAAAGGGTCCAAGGAGAATAACAGTTTTGGAGCACTCCATAAACAGAGATCTAATGGTTAGTCAGGCCTACAAAAGTGGAAAAAAGCTGTTTGTGTACACGTAAAAAAAGATAGGAAAAGAATGCCCAAATACTTTCAGATCACCAATTTTAGAAAATTTCTACTCACAATTACTTTTGTGCTTTGTGATTTTATCTTATACAGGAAGCATATACCAAGTCAAAAAATCTACAGGATATACCTGCAGAGCATTTACATTTCTGAACACGGGGTAGACAAATCTTTAGAATCTGAAATACAAACAAGATGATCTCAAAGTGATCCTTACAGTCTATTATTCTATAAGGTACTACTAAGTACTAAGTACTTAGTACTTAGTAGTACTACTGAGTACTAAGTACTCAAAGACTTTAGCATTCTCCTAATTTGTGGTTGATTTCATGACATTTTATGGGACAATAGTGGAACTTAATTATAAAATAGCTAAGCTTGATGTTATTTCATCCCAGTATTCCAGTGTAGTGTCTCCAGAGATCATTTTAAAACACTCTACAATATAATTTAAACATTTTTTTGTATTTTAATATCACAGAATAGCAAATTATTCTTCTCTTTGGAAGGGTATCAAGGGTACTAGAACATTCTATAGAAGTTTCAGATCTCAGACACGCTGTCACTGCTAAGTGCTCAACTAAATTAACAGCAACCAGGGATTAAATGTTTCTAAATCTTTACAGGTTGAACAATGCAAAACCTCTGCACAAATATCACTGCTGTATCCAAGGTCAAAAAAGAGAAAAAGCAAGAACCACGGGTGTAGATATCTCAGGGACTATGTTCCTATTGCAGTATCTATTCCCAAATATCTCAGCAACTTACACAGTACCATACAAATCCTTCAATGGTTGAACAAAATATACCAGAACACTGGCTCTGAAAATAGATTTTGAATGTTACAGAATAGCTTCATTTGTAATAATGACATGGACTATAAAGAAAGCTACATTCAATGATGATAAATTGAATTAATTATTAATATTTGTGAATATCTGTTATAGCTAAACAATTAAATACATAAATATACTGACAGTATACGTTTTATCTAACTCTGATACCAAATTACACATATAATGAAAAAGCAATAGTAAAAATTATTAACAATAAACATAGAGCATTTCTACATATACATATTAATAAAACCATGAATTATTTACATGTAAGGCTCCTAACAGAATCCTTGCTGCATATTTATGAATAAAAACTGATTTTAGAGAGCACCAGGATATATTTCTCTACAGGTTACAAAAGCTGCTTTACTTGACATTAACGAAAAAACTCTGCAGATTGCTCAAGACTACAGATAATCACATAAATATCTGCAGAATCAGGACATAAATAACAGAAATGTGATTTGGAGTGGTATGTTTAAAATTGAAATTATCTTGAATATAATTACTAAATGAAAACATGCTTGTATGTTAGGGAAATTCAGATGCAACAATCATGTCCTGATAAGAATCTACTTCTTTCCAATCTTTTGTGCAAGGCTCACTCTACATCTTATTATTGCTATTTCATAGCAAAGACTCTCTAATTTTGCACCATCTTTTCATCACACTCAATTTTTCTTTTGCTGCTGGTAGTAATTTGCTATTTCTTTAATGCATAGTTTTCTCCAAACTTTCCTGTGTTCTAAAGCATTATTTTATTCACCCAGCAGTCATATTAAGTCAAATCTATTGGTTCATCTATAAAAACCATGCCTCTACCAAAATCTGGTCTTAACAATTTGTGAGATACTAAGCTATAAAATACTGGACCAATCATTTATTTCATCAAACACTCTACAAATAGAATAATTAATGAAAATCTGCTGATGATTCTGCCCTTCACAAGGGCCTAGATACAGAGTAATACTTGCAAAGTCAACACGCAAAACCACACTGCCACCCCAAGATCACAGAAATGTTTGGGTCTTCTTTTAACTAGGTAGCTTTTTAAGTAAAACACAAGTTTCAGAAATTTACAGCAAATGAGGAACACGTTTTTTATTCAGTTACCTGCTAGGAAAAGAAAAATCCTAGTATATTTTAAAGAAAAAAGAAGCAAATTATAATCCAAAGTTTATCTATATAATACTGTAGATCTGTAGAGAAAGATATGAAATTTTTATGTGATTCATGTGATCTTTCAAAACTAGTCTTGGCTTATCCTTTTTTTTAGAAGTTACTTTACATTTCTGGAGTACCAGGGAACTGCCATAGATAGCATATGAGGCATATATAGATGTATCCTACATGTATCCTGCATATCCACTTGTACGTTTAAGATTCTTGGTTAGATGACGTCTGCACCAGAACACTGAATACCTTTTTTTATATTGTCTGCATGGGCTTGCTTGGACCAAGGTAGTTTTGGCTCCCTTCCAGACAGAGAAAGGTGTAGTCCAATATCTAAATCCTGCCGTAGGGCAATTGTAGAGACTCTCGAAGAATTTCCTGTGATAGATCTTATTCAAATAGTTTAAAGACTCTTGGTTACCCTCCATCTTTGAAAGACTTTGAAAGACAGAGTTGGTCATTTGGTTTCTTCTAACACCTTCTCCTATCTGATACTGACAAGATAAATGAACTATGATCCCAGAAATCACGTAGTTTTTGTTATAACAAAACACAGAAGTAACTGAACAAAGAATTTTAAGTAGAAAGTTCTCTTATCTACATCTAGGTATCTGCATGGCTCCACAGGTATACTGTATAAATATATGCTGAATATAATGAAACTTGCAGGTTTTATATATATATTATATATATATATATATAATATATATAATATATATATGCTGCATTGAATGAAATTTATATTAATTGGTATTCAGTCACAAAAAATAATTTTAGGGTTGGTTCATTTCTCCAATGAAGAGATACCAAGGGTTTCTACTCCTCTCACAGGAATCTCTGTTCTCTGACACTGCTCTCCAAGCATTCAATTCTCAGTCAGTATTTCTTTAATTAGTTCCATACAATGTTAGTGAAATTTAAAACCATTGCAAAGTCCTTATGAACAATTCAGTTGATAAACTGAATTAAGTCAATCTTTCATTCTACCTAAAACCTTGACAGACAAGCTATTATAAGCTTGACAGACAACAGCTATGATATGCTTCAAAGAATGTTTTCCCCAGGAAAAAAATATTTTCTTTGGCCATTTCAGCATCTGTGCTGACTGACCGTCCTTGCTAAGAGTTTTGGTAGATCTATTAGCACTACATAGCTTTGCTTTGTCTTACTGTCATCCTTTGAGCCATATTATCCTCTATCCAGCAATCCTGCAAAATAATTTGATTTCCCAGCTAGTGCCTCACTGAACTGGTATCTTCCAAGTGATACTTAATGGTTACTCCTCAGTGCAAAACTGCTCTATCAGGTGGTGACCCAAGCTGGTAAACTAGTAAATCCACACTGATCTACCTTACCATATAATACTGTGAACACATAATGAGCTTCTATCAAAATTCATTCCAGTTGCATTAACCTGGTGCCATGATGGCCCAGCCCAAACTTCTACCCCGATCCAAAGAGACAAATCAGGCATTGTGTTATGTCATACAGACTCACAGTCCCAGGTTTCTGCTTGGGTATCTGCATTTCACACCATCATGTTCTATCCTTCTTGTTAGACAGAGCTAAATGAATCCTAAACCAGCCATACTAATTCACAACAGAAAAAAACGCCACTTGTCTTACTTGTTCTAGTCTACTCGGTCCTGTGCCAGCTGTTTTGAGGATGAAGATGCTCTTCTAGAGGGAAAATTGAAAGAAAGGGTGCAGAGTCTAATCTCTCTGGAGACACAGATGACATCATCTATCAGGTTGGGCTCTATAGCCCTAAATCAGCATTTTCCTCACCTGTTGCTAAGTTATGAAGAAATATGAGGAAAAAATAAAGAATAATTTTTCCTGTCAAGATGCAGACTATTCTGCTCTTATAAAAGCAGACAAGGAAATGTTGCCACATGAAACTTGCTGTTTTTCTTTGCTTCTTGCTAACTGTTCCCTACCTGCAATTGAAATGCAGTAGAACAGCTCCTAGAGCTGTTCTGCTTTATGGAAAGGTGTGAATGGGTAAAAAAAAGTGATCTTGGCTTCTGACAGTTGTCCCTGCAAGTACTTGCATAACTCTACCAGCTTCCTGCTGTCATTGAGATGGCACAAATGCTGGTGAGAAAAGCAGAAACTGGAGAAAAACCCTAGAATTTTCACTATTCTACCTTATGAAACAACAAATCAAATATTTTAGGGGAAAAAAGTACCAATTCATTTATAGGATATTAGAACCACAGACAATAATAAGCATAAATGAGAAATCTGACATATTTAAAAATAGATTGTGGAATTAGTAGATGAAAGAAAAGTTATCTTTGACTCTTACTAAATTATTTAACACAGTATCCTACACAACTTGAAAATCTATAATAATTACAACGTGTAAAATAATGTTTATCCAAGGTGACTTTGGAAAAAAAAATACCATCTACATTCCAGGTTACAAAAATACAGCTAAAATATTATAAAAGATAATGTATTATTGAATCTGCTATGTGTAGGTTTTTGTTCTACTCTAGCTCAAATATCACTTAGTATCTTCAGTAATGATTTTTTAATGAAATCCACAGATGGTAGTAATTCAAGTAGAATTGCAAACACTTGCCATGATAGAAAAGTATCTCAAAAAACCTGAAGAGATTAGAACTATGGGAAGAGATTCAACAGAGTACTCTTCTGGCTTTATGCTAATATAGCTGCAATTTCCCTGGCATCCCACAGATTTAAAAACAAAACTTAACCAGAAATCAAACCTAGGGAATGGAAAAGAACAATGGAGATGCTAACAGTAAATAATAAAATAAATAAATAAATAAACCACAACTGAAACAAGATACAAGATAAACATGTTTTTAACTGGCAGTATAAATTTGAAAGATTACCGCATTCATCAGTCTGAAATTTGAAACTGTGCAGGAACACTATGAACAAATGACGAGCTCTATTATATTTACAATGTAATACAATCCACAGAATATTACCACATTTCTTCTCTAAACCCATAAATACAAAATGACTCCTTAGCTATCTGTTGAATTATAACTTCATCAATAGATAGCTTACGGTCAGGACAATTACGAGATTGAAATGGAGTTTTTCAGAGGAGAGAAACAAATAGAAGTAAATGAAACATGAAGAAACAAACTCTCAAATGCTACAAGAAAATACCTGAACTGTAAGCTTACAATCAGAACTACGAAGCTGTGAAATAATCTCAAGAGATATGAAAACCATATTTTTTGTCATAGTTAAATGAAGCTTCAATGACATACTAAAAAGACTACTAGTTGAAACAGCATTGAATTAACATAACTAATTTGTAAGTAATGTAAGTAATGATAAAATAAAACTACAACACATTTTTTAAA
The DNA here is from genome assembly GCF_025592945.1 of Manacus candei. Taxonomy (NCBI): domain Eukaryota; kingdom Metazoa; phylum Chordata; class Aves; order Passeriformes; family Pipridae; genus Manacus; species Manacus candei. Next base: position 7,673,518 of record NW_026138072.1, on the reverse strand, counting down.
TAATAGTAGTGTTAAATAAATACATATATACACATATATATATCTCCCTAGAAAACCAAATGACATTGTGAGAAGCCTGTATCACTCACACATATACATAAGGAGGACTTAATGTGCTTTATTTTAGACACTAATCTTAAATGCACGAGTTCATAAAACCATGTGGGTGCACTGTTCAGTGGCATGATACAAAATGCCTTAACCTATTACAGTAACTGATGAGAAGTTTTCTTCCCCTGAATAGCACCACCATCAAATGTCTGTCTCTGCTCACTAACTCTATGGGGAACTGAAGCACCTCTTCAGCCCAATTCAGTGATCCTTCACATTTGAACCAACCCAAAGGTATTGGTCTGGATGGTTCCCTCCAGATAAGATTCAGAATACAGCACCTTATTCTGAGGTTAGATCCCTGAAAGAGGAGGAGAAGCTCCTTTTACTCTTAGTAGTCTCATAGTAAGAAACTTGACTGGTTTAAGTCCATCTCCTAAAATACAGTAAGTGCCAAAATTACTGAACAACCTTTATTTCTTAATGGAATGATTGTGCTAATGACACTGAACCTACCAACAAACTGCCATTTACCTCCAGTAAAGTCCACCTTTCAGCATTTAAAAAAATCTGATATTAAACTGTTTTCAGTGAACTGATAGTTATGTATTTGTCTTCCACGATTTAAAACACACAAAGTCTTCATTATGCACCATCTATACCAACGTATACATTGATATGAGCACATTTTGGTGAATAACATATTTTGACTTTGGATTTTTTCACAGGAAAATTTCAGGTAGCAATCTACTTCTGGATAAAAATCACCAAGAAGTGGTAATAGAGGTTAGCACAATTTTAAGGTATTAGTATAAAGACCTATGCCATTCTCTCCTATAATCTCACCAATGGTATCAAAGAACACTGATAGATAAAAACCCAAAATACTGTATGAAAAACATGTTAAGACTGAAATGTACAAGGAACAGGGTCATAACCTTCTTCCCTTCATTAGAATTCCTCACATTATGTATGTATGTAAAAAATATACTTCTCAACATTCATAGACAAATTCTGCCCATCTCTATTTCTCACCCTCAGATTAATGAAGTAATGAGGTGTGATCAGCACTTCAAAATGTTTTGAGAAGATTAAAAATGAGAACTGTTAAGGTGGGGAATTGAGCAAAAGAAGCTTTTGCCATTTCACAGAAATGTAATCTACAAAAAAAAAGACTTTCTATAATTCTGTCTGTTCCTTCTAAAAATGTATACAATCACAACACATCACTATATCTCTACGACTGATCCCAAAAAGTGTAAATTTTTTGAAAACTCATTTTTCTTGAGAGATTACTTACTCTAAAAAACTGGTGATGTAATCCCGACTGCAGGCTGACCAAGAGAAAGGATTGGTGTTTGCTGTAATATGAGCTGCCATTAGCTTTGCTGCTTCATGACCTTTGGTCCCACAGGAATTTCCAATCCCATCATGATTCATACCAAAACTGCTCAAAAGAGGAGGAGAAAAACAGCCCATTACTTTCCTACAGCATCAGACATCTCTTAAAACATAAAGTCACCTTTACTGAAATCATGCCTGGTATAGGAGAACTATAAGTGGAGAATCAGGATCAGTTAAGTTCTGTTTAGTTTATTCAGATCTCAGGATACAGTACAACTACATAACCTTTTCTTCCATAGACTTCTGAAAACATTATTTATCTTCTAAAGCTTTTAAAGAAAACATAACAGTAGTCTGGCAAGATACAAGACTTTAATATTACCCTGAGCTTCAATACAATGAGTATTTTCACCTCTTCAGCTGATCATAACCACCTACAAGTGCAAGGTTGGTAACCAGTCCTCCCAAATCCCATTAACTGCATGGATATAAGAAAAAGAATATCAGTGAATGATGGGTGTTTCCTAGAGGTTCAGGAAGGACTTCACCATCAAAAAGGCATTACTTTCTTGCCTATGGGATGTCTCCCTATGGAATATCTAGTCTGTAGCAATGACTATGTATCTGGTTCAGTTCATGATATCTCACAAACACAGAAAGCCATATCCATGGGAAAGGTCTGACTGGCGCCTCAAACAATGACATAATCAAATAAAGAATATCCCTTACATATAAAAAATACAGCTTTAATTAACTCATCTAAGCAATGTATAGAATGCAATGGAATTTTCAGACCCATGTTAATTCTTATGATCAGTCTTTAATATCTATATATATTATGGGAGGAAAGAGCTTACATGTCCAACGTAACAAACAAAACAAGTATTTTACAATGAAAAATGTGCTTTATTGACCTGTCCTCAATGGAAATAATTTCTTAGAATTTGGGGTACTTCAAACAGAAACATTTCCTTTTGAATTGTCTCTAGAGAATTTCTGAAAATAGAAAGCCTTAATTTTTAATAAAGTCCATAAATTACTCCGTACGAAAATTTATTGGATCATGCAGACAATTTCTCATATCCATTTATCCCTAGTTAATGTATTCCATTTGTTAAAAAAATAACAAACTTCAACAGTCTGGGAAATACAATTTTATCTGGGAAATACATTTTTATCTTTTGGGCATATAAATAAAAGAACAAACTTCATAGTTTAATAACTTTCCTTCTTCTACCAGCTCTCCTTATGCAAAAAATTGTGTTGCTGACAGTGGCAGTTGTATGTTTGATAAAAAGCATGTCTGTGAATGGAAGCTGCAATTTCTGATGCATATAGAAACTCAACGCCTTTCCATGAGCCAGTGGTATTCTCATTTTTTATACATATTCATTCACCTAAATCATCTATCCCCTTCCAAGGCGGCTTTTCTACTTGGCCTTTCTGAATTTAGGATGAAACTATCATTAGGTGCAGGTAGTTTTTTCTGACATTTGTAGAGGGGTCTTACAATTATTGTCATCTCTTTCCAAAGATAGTGGTAGCATGCCACTACAGTCCAGTAATTTGCACTCTTATGGGCAGGACTGCAGATGGAAACACATTTCCAACAAAATTTCCCCTTTTATTACCATCAGAACATGCGGTTATATTTGGCCATCATTACATTAAAACTGGCTCTTTTTCGAAAGCATGTTTGCAACTGGATTGGCATGGAAAGACAGGGAAGAAATGAAGGAACATAAAATACTCTTTATGGAGCCACTGTTATAATTTACCTACCTTTTTCAAACTCACCAAACATATACAGACTGTATTTCTTTCACTGGCTTAAAAAGCGTATCTAAAACTACCAGTATAATTTTGTCTTTAAAAGAACAGCCAGATGAATGAGGAGAGAGTGAAGTCTTCTCAGGTGGCACAGAAGTTACTCTGTGAAGTTACCTTTCCACCTACCATCTCAAGGAAAGATGTTTAACTCAGCAGCTCCTGATTTTTTTGCACGAATTATGGCTCCTCATTTCCCAAGAGAGCACTTACTTGACATTTAAGAATGTCAAAGCAGAATTGCAAAGCAGCAAGACTAAGAACTTTAAATTTATAACCGAAACTCATCTGCAAATTATCTGCAGTTTTTATACATCTTAGAAAAGGTAGCACATTCTACTAGTGCTCTGTGCCTGTTTCATTTACTAACATCTGTAACTGAAGAATTTTTTTTCCCTTGGCAATCTTATATCTGAAAAAATTATCTGAGAGAATTATTTGTAACACACATCCAGCTTAAGACCCAAGCTCAAAAATCACAGGGGAGATAAGTAGTGTCAGCTGCACTGAATAAAACAGCAACAGATAACCAGAGACCCTGGAGTATGAGAGGGAAGGATGTGAATGTAAACTTGTCTACCCCTCCTTTATCTTGCAAAAGAAAAACAATGCAGGTCCCTACAATTTCATTTGGTTACTGACTTGTTTGGTGGTTCTAAACTATGATGGTTACAGTTGCTAAAACATTTATTGCTGATATATATGAAATGGCAGCAGTTATTTTTGTGAGACAGCCAGAATGCTTCCATTCTTATTTATTATCCAGAGGCTTAGGATTCCAAGAAGACAGATCCAAACCAATCTGAATGCATCTCCATACTCTGCATTGAGGTTTATTTTGTATATCATGTACTTTAATAGCATTGAAGTTACCTGAAATGTGCTGCTTAAGTAAAAAGCTTCTTCTAAACCAATTATGTCTGCTATCCAACTGTAATACTAATTATCTACATATCAAACCATTTCCTAGCTTTCTCAGGCTTTGGAGAATTCAGAAATGCACAGTTTCCTAATGTTTCATTTCTCTAAATAATACAGGGTATGGTAATTTTTTTGTCTCTTACAGATTCATGAGTTACATGAATTTGACCTCTTCTTTTTTAAAGCCGTGTCTTTTATTTTGCTCTGCCAATTGTTTAACAGCATAAGGAGAAATGTGTCAGAGACTGAGAACTGGGAATCAAGTGAGGCAAGAAAGTTACAGGAACAGAAGCAAAAGAAACTGTAAAATCGAGCATTTCATCTTCTTGTCCATTACCTGAAGCTGCTTTATAGCTCCAAACACTACATATAAGTCTTTAAGAAAAAGAAACCTTTCTTTCTAAGAAGAAAAAATAAACTTTAACCTTAAGAGGTTTTATGATACTAATTATCTGTATTAGGAGATAAACACACATGGTAAGAGCAAAATGAGCCATTTTCAAGTATCTTGACTGTAGTACAGTGCTAGAACTTCCTCTAGTGTCTCAGCATGTTAATAAACTGATCTAACATTTATGAAGAATGAAGGGCAGTGAAGGATCATAAAGTGAACCACTGAAGAATACTTTCAAACTTTCTAACTGTAAATCTCTATTACAATCTACAGATGGAAGGCATGTTTGAACAAGTATTCTTGTACTTGACAGAAGATCTAAAGAGTGTATCGTAATTTGCTTGGAGAAACTGACAGATACAACTTTTTCATGAACATTTTATTAATTTATTTTGGTAGTGTGTTGTACTTACTCTCAAAACTGTTAAAAACATGTCACTTAAATCTCTATATGTATTTCATATAGCTTAGAATGTCTATTTACAGCCTACACTGAAAAACTAAGAAGACTTTCAGCTTCCCTGCATCTGTAAACATAGCCATGGCTTTAATATGCCTTTTCTTAGTGAAAGTAGAGCAAATACAAGGATGGAAGATACTGAAAACTATCATGTTTCAGCATGATTTTGTTTAACAAAATTGTGAACACAAAATACTATTAAAGAATAATAGATTTTTTTTCTCTAGAATATCAGAGCTATGAACTACATAGAAAAAACCCACAATTTCTGTGTGGACATACAGGTTAATTTTATTAATTACTCTCATGTCTACTAGTAGTGAAATATCTGACAATTGCTACAATGTTATGGTAAATTTCAGAGAATATACAATCAAGATTTTATGTTTTTTCAGTAAAAAAGGTCAGCACTTTTTCCTTACTTTTATTAAATATTTTCCCCATATCATGTCTTAACAGAGAATTTTCCTCTTTCTATGTAGCTCTCCATACATTTCTAGCCAATGTTACAAAAGTACTGGTTATAGCTTCTTAACAGTGTGCGAATTGCAACTCAAATGAGTTTCATTCTTACAAATGAAAGAAAAAATAATTTTAAAATATTGTATTGAAGAATCAATTTATTTTAATTTAGGATTCCAAACATTGATAGCATTTATCGAAACTAGCTAATATTGAATATTCCTCAAGGGAGGAATCATGGCTAATTAGTTACTTTACTTCCCATTTTCATGTCTTAACACGGATTTTAACCTTAACTGCAGATTTCCTCCATTTGGATATCATTCTTTGGTTTGGAGCATCCCGTATCATTTGTTCTGAAGTAATGCAGAATTTTACACTTTGGCTTTAGTAAAACTTGTTAGTTCCATAAAAACTTGGGAAACAAACTAGTTTAATAATGTAGCTTTATAACAAGCACACCTGTCATCAAATTAAACATAATTTCAGCATACTTCTATCCTAATATTTTTCCCACTTATTTTCTAGGTACCATTCTTCTCTGAGTTACGTCTGATGACCAAACAGCCCATCAAATATAATTTTTATATATGAGCATCATTTAGGATTAAATAACGCATGGGGCTCTAAAAAGCACAGCAATTTCTAATTTACTAAAAAGAAAATGCAGCCTATTCAGAAACCTGAACTTTCTTAGGGGGAAATGACAGACTTCTACAGGAATATTAGAAAAAAGTGGAGCACAAACTTTTCCTGTAGTACACTGTCATAGCTATCCAGCCTTCATGCCACAAGAGAAACATCAAGTAAGGCTTGTGTACTACACAGAACCACAGTACAGATGCATCAGGTTTTTGTACTGCAGGTCAAAGCAGAAACTATTGGCTCCAACCAGAAAGCAAACTTCTAAGCTCAGATTTCCTCTGGAAATTCAAGATGCCTTCAAGGTTACGATAACCTTCCACTTCACCTCCATTTATTCTTTTTGTACATTAGTTAAGACCAGTGAAGTCTTACAACATTTGTTTTCCTTGATTAGAATGCTTTAATGTAATAAAAAATATTTTAGTACTGTAAATTTTAATCTTCAAATAATATTTCCCAGTTATTTAGACACAGACCTTTTTTCATATTTTAAATATAAACAGGTCACAAAATTGGGTTTTTTGCTTTATGTTTATGACATTTCATTTTATATGCACATCATTAAAACTGAAGTTCCAATGAAAACTTTTTAATACCTGCAATATTAGGCAGGCATAAAACAATGTTCTTTTAACAAAAAAGACTGGGGCAGGGGATGGAGGGTGAGGGGGGTAAGAAAGTAAGAATATAATTTTGTATAGCTTTATGTGGCTTGTCCAGACAAAAACTGGACACATTTTGGTTAGGGTTTTTTGGTTCGGTGTGGTTTGTTTTCTTTTGTTTTGTTTTGTTTTTTGAAATTAAAAAAGTTGGTTAAACTGTTCCTAAAAATTCAAGGCATTCTTCTCAGTCAATCCTAGGCACCTAGCAGGAATAAGTTTAACCAGTGTTCTGGTTGTTATTGATGTTTTCATACACTGTAGATTTAAGACAGTCTGTCAGACCTGCTACAGTTGAAGATGGAAGACATCATCATCATAGACAAAACAACGATGACAGCATCAGCTGGAGAGCTGACAGGAGGTGGTATTAGTACAATTCCTACTAGCTGTGTTTCAACTATTTTTGAAAAAGCTACTATGACGTTTGGCGTATGTGTTCTTAATACCTCAGATTGGAGTACTGTACAAGTTGTACAAGAGTTGTACAAGAAATACATTCCTTGACACATCTCTGAGGGCTGCTGGGTCTGCAGTTTTCTTCTTCCAGAAAAACTAAAACTCAGGTCCTGAAATGCAGCTGAGGTTTGAATGACTGTGGTGAGTTGACCCTGGCTGGATACCAGGTGCCCATCCCTCCCTTCCTCAGCTGAACAGGACACAGAAAATACGAGGAAAGGTCAAGATAGAGACAGGGAAGAGATCACTCACCAGTGACCATCATGTGCAAAATAGACTCAACCTGAATGAAACAGGCTTAATTTTATTACCAATCAAATCAGAGTAGAAGAATGAGAAATAAAAACTAAGCCTTAAAACAGCTTTACCCCCACCTGTCCCTTCTTCCTAGGCTCGAAGTTACTCCTAAATGAGGAATGGGCATTACAGTCAGTTTACCATGCATCACTGCTGATCCTTCCACCTTACACTCTTCCCCTGCTCCAGCATGGAATCCCACCCACAGGAGACAGTTCTCCATTAAATCTCCAATGTAAGTCCTTCCCATGGGCTGCAGTTCTTCATTAACTGCTCCAGCATGAGTTCCTTTCATGGAGTACAGTCCTTCATGCACAGGTTGCTACAGTGTGGGTCCCCCATGGGGTCACAAGTCCTGCCAGCAAACCAGCTCCAGTGCAGGCTCCTCTCTCCACAAGACGACAGGTCTTGGCAGGGGCCTGATCCAGCAAGGGCTTCCCAAGGCATTACAGCCTCCCTTCAGGCAATCACCTGCTCCAACATGGAGTCCCCTTCGTGGGCTGCAGGTGAATTTATCTGCTTCTCTGTGGACCTCCACGGGCTGCAAGGGGACAGCCTGCCTTACCATGGGCTTCCCCACAAGCTGCAGGAGAAATCTCTACTCTGATTCTTGCAGCACGTCCTCCCCTTCCTTCTTCACTGACTTTGGTGTCTATGGGGTGGTTTCCCTCACATATTCTCACTCCACTCTTCTCGCTGTTGTTATGCAGTTGTTTTTATAATCCCTTTATAAAAAACATCCCAGAGGTGCTACCACCACTGCTGATGGGCTTGGGCTTGGCCAGCAGCAGGTCTATCTTTGAGCCAGTTGGTATTGGCTCTTTGAACACTGGGGAAGCTTTTTACAGCTTCTCACAGCAGACACCCCTATAGCACCCCTGCTACCAAAATCTGGCTATGCAAACCCAATGCACTGATTAAATGTGAAGCTCACTGATCGCTAAAGAATGAGGAAAAGACAAACAGTTTATGAAAGGTATTTTACTCCATCACTGAAGACAAACTTTCTCATATGGTAGGAGTGATATTTATGATATTTTTCTTTGCATACAGGCTGAGAAGAGACTTTTTAAAAAGTGCTTTTTAAAAAGCATGTTTTAGCTGTATGAACTAAATCATCATCACGGCTAGGCTTTGTAAACGAAGATCTGAGAAGGACTCTACCCACACTTGCTACAAGCGCACTGGTGGCTAAAAAGGCCAATGCGAGATAGACAAGTCTGGTTGCAAAAGGCACAGCAGAAAGTCTCCTTAGGTGGTATTGGCAAGACACGGTTCTTTCTGTGTTGTCTCTCCTCCTAAAGAATGAATCTCTGTGTGTTCTCAAAAGAAGCAGAAGCATTATGAATAGTGTGTCTCCATGTCTCACGACTGGAGGCCAGAGTAGATCAATGATGATAATCAATATGACAAAAGCTGAGATGTTGTTTCAGGGAGTCCTTGTATCTTCTCTTCGGGGCTCCTCTCTTGCGGCAGCCAGTGGCAAGTTCACCATAGAGCAAGATCTTAGGGAGGTGGTGGTCCTTCATCCTTGAGACGTGCCCTGCCCAGCGCAGCTGTGTTCTCAGCAACATGGCCTCTATACTCGTAACTGCTGCCTATTCAAGAACAGACGCATTAGTCACATAATCAGTCCAGTGGATGTTTAGGATTGTACACAGGCAGTGCTGATAGGAGCGTTCTAAGAGTCGTAAGTGGTGGCGGTAAACGACACGATTCAGACCCATACAAAAGAGCAGACAGCACAATGGCTCTGTAAACACTGATCTTCGTCCTTTTCTTCAGGTGTTTATTACACCAAACTCTTTTATGGAGTTTTGCAAAAGCTCTATATGCCTTTGCTAACCTATTGTCTATCTCTTCGTCAGTCTTACCATCCGAGGAGATGATGTTTCCCAGATAATTAAACTGCTGGACTGATTTGAGCTCTGATTCGGCAATGATGATTCGCCAGTCTTCCTGAGGTGAAAGTTGGTAGAAAACTTCTGTCTTCTTTAAGCTGACTTCCAGCCCAAAAAGCTCAGCAGCCTCTGCAAAGCAGGATGTTAAACGCTGCAGAGCTGCTTCTGTGTGGGCCACAAGGGTGGCATCGTCAGTAAAAAGCAGCTCACGGACAAGATGATTTAAAGTCTTAGGATGGGCCTTCAGTCGCCTTTGGCTGAATAAGCTTCCATTGGTACGATACTGAATGTAGATACCGTTTTCTTCATCAAGGTCTACCATGGCCCTTTGGAGCATCATGCTGAAGAAGACTGTGAATAGAGTTGGTGCAAGAATGCAACCTTGTTTCACACCATTGGTTATTAGAAAGGGCCCAGAAAGTGCATTGCCATGTCTGACTTGGCCGCGCTGATCCTCATGAAGCAAAATGATCATTTTAAGGAACTTGGGAGGACATCCTAAACGTTCCAAAATCTGCCACAGACCTTTTCTGTTCACAGAAAAGCTTTGGTGAAATCAACAAAAGTTACATAGAGTCCTTTACTCTGTTCCCTACACTTGTTCCCTACAGTTGTCTGAGAACAAATACCATGTCTGCGGTACTCCTATTGGCTCTGAAACCACATTGGCTTTCAGGTAGAAGTTCTTCTGCTATAGCGGGTGTTAATCTGTTCAAAAGTATTTTTGCAACAATTTTACCAGCAATGGAGAGCAGAATAATACCTCGGTAATTTGAACAGTCTGATTTATCTCCTTTCTTCTTATACAAGGTGATGATGACTGCATCACGAAGGTCTAATGGTAGCTCACCTAGATCCCAACAATGCACCACAAACTTGTGAAATTTAGCATGGAGTGCCTGGCCTCCGTGCTTCCAGACTTCAGGTGGAATTCCATCAACCCCAGCTGCCTTGCCAGTTTTCACCTGCTGTATGGCCTTAAGAGTTTCTCCCATAGTAGGGGCAATATTCAATTCATTTTTCACTGGTTGTTGTGTAATGTACTGAATTGCTGAGCCTTGAACTACACAGTTGGTACTGAAAAGTCTGAAAATGTTCAGATCACTGATTCAGAATGGAAATTTTATCTGTGAGAAGAATTTGACCATCTGCACTGAGTAAAGGGCTTTGAACCTGGTGTGTAAGTCCATACACTGCTTTCAAAGCCTCATAGAATCCTCTGTGATCACCCATATCTGTGCACAATTGAATCTTTCCTGCTAGATTGATCTACCACTTGTTCTGGATGTCTCAAAGTTTCTGTTGGAGCTTGCTGCATGCAAGACAAAAGGCTGCTTTTCTTACATAACAAGATGGCAAAGCACAATGTGCTTGGTGAGTAGTTCTCTTCTTTATCAAGAATTCCTGGATCTCCTCATTGTTTTCATCATTCCTGGGCAGGGACCGGGAGGGGGTTGGGGGGGCCTGAGGGATCCTTGGACCAGCGGGAGGGCAGGTGGGGCAGTCCCGTTTGGAAGGCCACGGGTGGGCGGTGCAACGAGGGGCCTGTGGTGACACGGTGGGAGGAGAGGGTAAGGTTAGGGTGGGTAGGGGGGTTTTTCTGGGGTCTGGGGGGGTTCAGGCTGGGCTGGAGCCTTGGGAGGTGCCCGAGCCCCGGATGGGTGCGGGGACCCCTTATTTGTGTGCCTACCTCGCCCGGGGGTGTGTCGGGATCGCTCCCTGTTCCAGTATTGTTGCAGTCAGAGTGGGATGTGCTGGGCTTGGCTTGTTTGGAGCTTCTGCCCAAGAAAGGTTTTTGGAATTATAATATAACTGTAATTTTTGGATATATAGCGTCTTGGAAGGGTGTTTAGGGCAAGGGAATGTCCTTGGGTTTGAGTGTAGGAGGCTGGGGGGATGGGAAAGGCTCATCCAAATCATTTTAGTGGGGAGAAGGTTTTGTGCCCCTATGAGGTTGTGAGCTGTGCTGGTGGTGGTATATGCCTCCGGTAGGGTCTCCCATGCCAAACAGGTTAAAACTGAAGGGTCAGATAAAATGTGTCCACAGGCAGGATGGGCTCACTAGCCTTCCAGCAGTCATCCTAGGAGAAGGACAACTCTAACTCCAAACCCAAGCAGATGGAGCTCGCTTAGCCCTGTAAGGCCATCCATCCAAGATAAGGATACTCTAATTAAACCTACATCCTGAGGACCTCGCTGTCACTGTCCAAGTTTGCTAGGCCCTGGCAGATGAACCTTAGGAGAAAAGGGTGGGACCAGTTCTGCACATGCTGTGCCTCACCTAAAAAATCCACTGCACAGGCTCGAAGGCTTTACCCACATTTGAAAAGCTCTGTAGCGACAGGCGAGGGTCGAAACGGCAGGTGAAAGGTGCACTGGAAGCTGCAGACCCAACCTTGCAGGTTGGTTCAGGACATTGGTCGCTTGAGACTGACCCTGGAGATGACAGTCTCTTTCAGCAGCATCCTGAATGACCAAGTAGCCTTTTTCAAGGAAGTACTGCTTGCTCCATATGGAGAGGGGCCTAGAAAAAGTGGCCTAACCAAAGCTCATCTCCACCCTCCACCTGGTTGGTTAACCACGGCCAACAGGCATCTTCTGATGTAGTCGAACAAAGATAAAGAGACAAAGGCATACAGCTGCCTTTAAAGGTGTGTTCAAATTGACTCTCACATGCTGGAACATCAGAACCATGCTTGATACTGCAGATAGTGGACGTCCTGAGCATCGTTCTGCTCTAATTGCCCATGAACTGTCATGACTTAACATCGATGTTGCTGCTCTCAGTGAGGTTTGTCCTCATGAGGAAGGCAGCCTTAGAGAACATGGTGCCGGTTACACCCTCTTTTGGTCAGGTAAACCCAGAACTGAAAGTCATCTTTCAGGAGTTGGCTTCATGATCAAAAACTCTATTGTCTCTAAACTTGAAAATTTGCTGACAGGTCATTCTGATCATATTATCTCCTTACACCTCCCACTACACAACAAGCAACATGTTGTTCTCTTTAGTATATGTGCCCCAACTGCAACGATAATGGACACCTTCTGATAAGAGTTTTGTGCAGAGCAGCAGCTCACCATCAGCAACACTATCTTTCAGCAGAAAGATAGTTTGAAGACAACCTGGATGCATCCTCAATCCAAGCATTGGCACCTCACTGGCTATGTCTTGGTGTGACAGAGAAATGTTCGCGATATTCGTCATACCCGAGTGGTGCCTAGTGCAGAATGCTAAACAGACCATTGACTTGTGCATTGTAAACAACTTTAACCTTAAGTTCAAACCTAAAAGGGGCGGCATTCCAAGCAGGAGACTCCAAGTTAACAATCTTCAAACAGCTACAGTGAGAGACAGCTTCCAGGTAAATCTTCAGACTAGACTCGAAGAACATTCCATAGATCCCTCTCCCGAAGTGCTTTGGCAACATATTAAAAACAGCATCCTGTAGTCCTCTGAAGAACGCTTAGGGTTCTCTTTCAAGAAAAACAAGGACAACTAAATACATGCTTGAAATTATTGCTCTTCTTCATCTTGAAGACAATTTAGTCAATTGGACCATAATCTATGTTCTTATTATTTTTTAAATCTTTCTCTATCAAGATAAAATTGTCAAACTCATCTGAATTTAAATTCATTACATCTTCTATAAGTCCAATTTCTATAAATTCTGACTTTTCAGAAATTACTTCAGGCACCAGTCTTCTCTACCTGTTCCCTCCATACAGCCCTTAATAGGTTTCTGTCATTAGTAAATTCTTTTCTTACTCCAAGTGTCATGGGCAACTCTCTGTCCTATGCCTAGTCCACTATGGTCATGTTTTGACATTTCCTTTGTTCACCCACTTTCATTTGTTCTATTTCACTTTATTATTTACTTTCCAGATCTCAGCTAACTTCTCCACAGGACTGCAACAATCAATGGCACAATGCCTTTCTTTTAGCAACATACCTCTTTCAGTGGAATCTGAAATTCCTTATCAGTTCAACTAAGCGTCCTGTACAGCCTGTGTGGGGTAAGATATTTTAGAATATAAAAGCATAGAGCAGAAAGCCACCTAACTCAGCTGTTAGGTAAATAGAAAATGGGACTGGATCTTAAATTGTTCGACTTGTTTGAGCATAAAAGCATGATTAGGCCTGAAAATAGTTCCTTTCTTCACCAAAAAGAAAAAGTCAAACTTTGCTCGAAAATTCAGGGAATACACACTCAATTCTCACTCCTGCTACAAGAAATCACTGTTTGTGGTTTTTGCTTACCAGGAATCTTAAGTGTCTTCGGTGTGAAATATCTAATGGTAGGAAAGTAGGCATTGAGCATGTCAAGTATCAAAAATCAAAATAGTTTTCTAGAGAAACTATTCTGAAGGCTAAGTGCCAACTATGACTTTTATCTGATTCACAGTAGTAATAAGAGTAATACAAGGCTGTTCTCTGAACCACGCCTAGGGAGAAACAACCATAAAAGCGTTAGTACCTCCATTGTTTATGCTCTTTAAGAAAGAAACAATCACGGTGTACCACCATCTTCAATAAAAACAGCTGGTTATGAGTCTCAACCACATACAGCTTAACAGTACCAAAACTGGGTTATACACATATAAAAACTACAAGTTTTAAAAACTATGAATATTTAAGAGAAAGACTGGCTATTTATGATCACGTTTCCTATTTCCTATCAGCCTTTTTAAGTTTTCAAGAAGTACTTTTCTGGATAATATTCTTCAACCAAATGGAACTTACTTGGATCAACGCAAGGTTAAATGAGTTAAATTTAACACATTATGAAAAACAGAAAGTCAGATTGAAGATCTAATGACTTCTCATCACTCTATAATTAAAAAAAACTACTGGAAACCAACAAGTTGAGCCATACTTCCATTAGGGAAGTTTACAAATCCAATTTTAGAGAAATCGTGGATAATCATGATAATAATATATGTATTATGAAAATAATATATGCATCATCATACCTGTTCTCTTTTAATCACAAGAGAATTTTGATTCTCAGTTCAACATTTTTTTTAAAAACTTGGTATTCCATAGCAACTACACAATTAATAAAATCATCTTTCAAATGTGCAGTTCTCCCATTCTTATCTAATTAGAATGCTATCCAGAACAGCATTTCTTCTTGAAAACTTAAAGAGACTGATAGTCTGAGTGTGATTACAATGGTCAGTCATACTTTCTATTAAATATTTATTGGAGGGGTTGTTTTGTTTTTTCTTCAAATCTTTGCCCCATGTAGTTTTTTTATATGTATATTCATCAATCACTTGAATGAAGGTGCAGATGCCGCCTCAACAACAAAAAGATGGGAGGAGTGGCTGATACCACAGGGGGTTGTGCTGCCCTTCAGAAGGACCTAGACAGGTTGGAGAGATGGGCAGAGAAGAACTGCCTGAAATTCAAAGAGGACAAGTGCAGGTCCTGCACCTGTGGAGAAACTACCCCAGGCACCAGTACAGGCTGGGAGCCAACCTGCTGGAAAGCAGCTCTGTGGAGAAGGACCTGGGGGTCCTAGTGGAAAACAAGCTGCCCATGAGGCAGCAGTGAGACCCCGTGGCCAAGAAGGCCAATGGTGTCCTGGGGTGCATTAGGAAGAGCATTGCCAGCAGGCTGTGGGAGGTGATCCTGCCCCTCTACTCAGCCTTCGTGAGGCTTCACCTGGAGTGCCGTGTCCAGTTCTGGGCTCCTCAGGATAAGAGAGACACGGAGCCCCTGGAGGAGGTCCAGCAGAGGGCTGCGAAGATGATAAGAGGACTGCAGCATCCCTTCTACAAGAAAAGACTGAGGGAACTTGGCCTGTTCAGCCTCGAGAAGAGGTGACTGAGGGAACCTCATCAATCTCTGTAGGTATCTGAAGGGAGGGTGGAGCCAGGCTCTTCTTGGTGCTGTCAAGCAAAAGGACAAGAGGCAGTGGGCAGAAACTGATGCACAGGAGGTTCCATGTGAACAAGAGGAAGAACTTCTTTACTGTGTGGGTGACTGTGCATGGGAACAGATTGCCCAGAGAGATTGTGGAGTCTCCCTCACTGGAGATATTCAAGAACCATTTGGACACGACTCTGTGTAATGTGCTCTAGGATGACCCTGCTTGAGCAGGGAGGTTGGACCAGATGACCCAGTGTGGTCCCTTCCAACCTGACCCATTCTGTGATTCTATGTAATTGAGTGCTTTTTTGTTGTATGTTACATATTCAGTGTAGACAAGTCCCTTAAATGCTTCTATTTTTCATTTGAAAATGAAGTCAATTTCCTATTCCCAAGTCTGAAAAGAGGTACAGCCAAAGAAATATGTTTACAAGGCTCTCTGAAACAATTATTTTACTCACATATGCAAATGACTTCAAACGGGTACTGGAAACTAGGAAGCTGAGAGGAAATAACAACTCTGGTATAGTCCTAGAGGCATTTAGTCACAGTGTGGGTAGAACGATAGGTGATGAGTGGCTACCATAAAACATTATAAAACCTGAAGATTTTTTGCTCACATACTCACATTCCAGCTTTTACTGAAGGTATCTACACAGCATGTTAATTTTCAACACCAAGCTTGCAGTGTAACTTTCTTTAATGACTGTGCATTGGATAAAAAATAAATTCTACTTCTTTTCAAGCCAGCATTTGACATATCATGCCAGCTACATGAGGAAGAACCTCTTTACATTGAGGGTGGCAGAGCACTGGAACAGGCTGCCCAGGGAGCTTGTGGAGTCTCCATCTCTGGAGACGTTCAAACCCCACCTGGCAATCTTCCTGTGACAGAGGAAATGAATTAGGATGATCTCCAGAAGTCCTTTCCAACCTTAACTGTTCTCAGAGTCTACGTGAATGTAGCTGTATGGAATATGAGTTAGAATGAAAATATTGTACTGGAACATTGGGGTTTTATGTTAAACATGAGACAATTCACAGCTAGGTCATCTAACAAGACATTATTTACAGGGATTTCAGAACTATAAGTATTTAGTGATTGGAGGAGCTCTTTCCTCAACAGTAGAAATATATTTTCCTTTACCCTATCTTCTTCAGCTCATGCAAGTAAGGGAAAAGAAGGAAGGAAGGAAATGAAAGTTAGGGGACTTAGGTATGTTTCTGAATTGCTTTTGAATTCCAGAAGTCATTTACACTACCTTGTTTTTTTCATATGTAATATAAATGAGAACATAGTTGTCCAGTAATTATCTCACATAATAGGTGGGCTAGAAATAACTGTTTACTTCCAAATCCTTTTTTTGATCAGCAGGTTGCTAGCTTCCATTTCAGTCTGCACTGGAATTTTTAACAGTTCGATCAGCTAATGACTGCAAAAGCATGTCATGCATAACTCAGCATTGGTCAACCCACGTAAACAAAGAAGGAAACCTCTTGATAAAAGAAGGTGCTTAGTCTTTTTAGAGTCATCACAATGTACTAAAAATGTTGTCTTTGAGGGAAGGCCTGAAATATTTCTAGATCAAACACTACTCAGATTTTATCAGTCTCATAACAACATGCTCTTTAAAATGATACGCTGACACTTTAGATGTAACTAGTGATGCTACGACTGCGCTATGCCTGTTTCAGATTCTTCATGCTGAAGTGAAAGAGGACTAAAAGTATACAAATATTGACAATGGAATCAGCGTTTCAATAATAAAAGTTTGAATTAAATTTAAGATAAAATAACAAAAAGCAAAAAAAAAATTACCTTTAACCTCTTCTGTTTCATAAAGAAAGGTAAACAAAAGGGGGGAAAGAAAATTTTCAAAGCCAAACATTTTAAAATATGAAACAGAGTAGAAAGGTTGTGATTCAAATCTCAGAAGGAGAGATTAAGCTGGAATCTGAAATCAAAGGGTAAACAATGAGTCTTCAGTTATAAATTTAAGGCCTCTGGTAATATATACTAAATAAAATGTATTGCCACTCATTAATACTATATACAGAAACATGGAGCATGGGAATAGAGACAGTGCAGGAAAAAAAAATCTATTATTAAACTAATATTAAAAAGGTGATACATTAAAACTTATTCTTTTTTTAAACTCACTCACTTGTGACCAATCTCATGTGCAATGGTAAAAGCTGAACCTAGGCCAATGTCTTCATTAATGCTGCAGCTCCTTTCAGGCTCACACATTCCAGCCACAGAGGCCAAGCCTGAATAAACAGAAGGAGACACAAAGGGTCATGCCAAGGTGTTTCAGTCTTAAAAGCCCTAGTTTTAAATGCCTGGATTCTTTTTAATAACTTCTATGCACAGAAGGAGCAGTTGGCAAAAGGTTAACTTTCTAGTCATTTACAAAATCACTGGGGGGAATTTTACTTTGCCGGCTAGACATTAATATTTTTTGAACTGCAGTCAGTGCTGGAAAATGTCTAGACTAGGGGTTAGATTTATAAATTTTACTTCTGGTAACTTGGGACCACCTAGTAACTTGAGCCAGGAGAGGGAATTCAAGAAAGCATTGCTATTTTAACATTCTTCAGCCTGAAGAAAGCAAAATGTATCCACACTATTTTTCTAAAGAAATCTGTTTAAGTTTAGTGGGTTCATAAAAACATAGAAGCAACTTTTTTAGCTATGAAAAACCTCACATGGTACATTAAAAAAATTAAAAAAACAAAACTCAATGCATCAGTGAATAGAGGAGACATGTTAATAACAAGTATTCATTTAACCATGGAAGTCTTTTCCATTTATCACCCATCATCTTCTGGAATTTAAACCTTATTGTGTTACAAGCGCTCTTAAAAACTTTCTTTAGAGAGAGAAAGCTACTGGCAATTTATGGGCTATGGCTCTTCTGTATCTTGCACATTCTTCGGCAACACATTATTACATACATACTCCAGTCATAATTTAGTGCCACTAAAGAACATCAGATTTATTTAACGTATTCCTCCCTAGCGTTTCTAATCTGAAAGAAGCAAAAAACCTTCCTTTAAGGAAATTACCTGCTCAGTTAACTACAAAACAACCCAGTACACTACAAAACAAAACCAAAAACCAAAACCAAACCAAAATAAAACAAACTACCACCACCAAAACCCACACCAAACCAAAAAACCCCAACCCAACCCAAACAAAACAACAACAACAACAACAAAAAAAACAAATAACATCAACGACAAAAAAACTAGGAAAAGTGTAACTTTGATTGGGGGATAAGCAGAAAGAGGCAGGGAGTGGGGCAGAGAGAAAGTATACTCTATATGAGCAAGCCTCAAATTATTCTATTTGGACTAACAGTAAGCAAGTAATAAGAAGACAAGTGTTTCCTGGCTGTGTCCACATCAGCAAGTAATCTGGAGCCATAGGAGTGGGTCAACACAGTGAAGCACTGACATTGAGGCTATCCACATATCTTTTTATGTAGGTTGGGCACTTTACTTTGGACTCGTTGAATCCTATAGGTTGAACATAGTCACTACACATGTGGTTCAAAGCTTCCTAAAGGGAAAAAATATTACAAGGGTATCACAAGGAAACAGCCCATGTGGGATCTAATGTCTCCCGCAGGCACATACAGAGCATTTGGGGGTATTTGTTCTGATTTAGGTTTTCTCCCAAACAAATCTAGTTTATATACATCAGAACTACTCCGATAACCAAACTGACATGGGAAAAAGGTGACAATGTATGTCTGGAGAATTTGCATCAAAACAGTACTACTGCTATAAACAAATCATTGCTGTAGAGACACTCCCTGAAGACACCATAAAACATCAAAAGAAAACAGATTGTCCATGGAGAAAAATATGTATTTTTGCAGTGTTCAACCTGCAGAAAATACAGTAATTATAGTTCACCTATGCTATGCTAATCGAGGAAATTCTGAAGACAACATGGCAATACGTATATACAACTGACATGTTCCCCTGTAAAGTCCACCATATTTGAAAGACAAAGTCATCTCCATTTCACATTTTCTAACTAAGCACTTGCTTCAGCAACTTACAAAACCAGAGTAATGTAATTCCATACCATGCTTGCAGAAAGTAACAGAGATCAAGTTAAGAACTCAGTCTATTGCTCAGATTTTAGAAAGAACTGGCCTTCACTGGAGTCACAGACATATTGCAAGACATCTGAGGTCTATCTTTTCTAGAAAGATAGCAAGATTCCCTGTTTCAGGAAACTGGAATAGGATACAGATGTCTCTGCCACACCAAATCCTTTATTTCTTTTTTGTCCTATAATACCAATTATCCAGGTTTCTTTTGACCTTTTGAGACCTTTTGAGACCTGAGACTTTTGTTCACAGACTCCTTAAATATATGATTAGTTACTGGAGGTCAGTGGGACTTAAGCATATCAAATGCCTTGCAGAAGAGGACCACAGGGTGTCCTCTCTTCTCCAATTCAATGCCTATAATGTAAAAAAATTGTCATGGTTTTGTTGCCAATACTTTAGTTGGGGGTTTTTTTCAAATAAAGCTTTTTGTTTAATAAAACATTTGCCAAAGTCTATCCTCTGTTACAATGAATTCAAGTGAAGCAGATTTTGCTTTTCTGCCAAAATCTGATACAGTAAGAACTAGCACACTAATGATCTGTGTTAAAAATATCACCTAAAAATATCAAATAGTTCATGCATGAATGTATGCTCTTTCAACCTTTCTTCTTTTAACACTTGCAAAGCCAATTCTCAGACATCAATGTTCACAGTCTCAGTTTTGTCACCTCAACATCAAAGAAAATCAGTTACATTTAGAAATTCATCATCATTTGCCTTTTACTAAAGCAAATGGCCTTTACAAATGCCTTCTACTAAGCTGTGGATTTTGTTCATATTTACAGCAGGCAAAATTCTGGTACCTTCTACGATGTAAACTACATTCCTCTGCCAGAAGCATTGTGCTGACTTGAGAGACTCGTAGAAAAATTAACATAAGTTAAGGTTATCAAGCATACAGTAATATAGGGAAAGACAAAGCAAATACAATCACAAACTGTGACTGAGAAAGGAGTATTATTGATCTGAACTAGCTGATTTGGAATTTTATCTTTAATTATCTACAAGAAAGAGGCTTATGAAAGGACGTAAATTGAAAAAAAATCTTAATAAAGGTTACATTGGCCTTTGAATAATGTTTCTTTTATATATTAAAGTACTACTGAAGGTAACAACCTATGGTCACAGGTAACAACATACACTTATTTACTACAGTAAATAACTTTTGGTGACAAATTTAGGTATGGAGAGAACAACAGCTCTCCATCCTTAACCTAAGGTATGCTTCTCCATTGTCAAAGCATTGTTTTAAGGAATTTCTGTCACTGTGCTGTTTTCTTCTAAGTCTGTGAAAGGAAAAATATAAAGCTGTACTCACTGTGTACAAGAGAGCAAACCTCGAAATCCATTTCTTTTGTATGGTTTGGGAGTTTTTTGGTCATTTTTTAATTTTCCAGAGGATTTTTACTTGTATTTTTTAACTAGATTATGGAGACAGATTAAATGGAAATAAAGAGCAAGTCGTCTTCTATAAGAAGTACAATTGAGTCATCTACTAGGTTTATCAGAACGACAGCAGCCAGAGATGAAATACACACAATTCAAACTCCTAGCAATGTATCAAAGCCAAAGACCACCTAGGTTACCTTTTATTGTTCATGTTTATAAAAACTTCAAAAGCACAAACTTCAGAAGATCTAATCAGTCAATAAACCAATAGCTAAGTATAAAGCAACAAAACAGCAAATACAAGCTGAAATTTCTCTTTATATACTTACCCAGTGTGCCACAAGGCTTGTTTTTATAAGTGCAGATATCGTATCTGTTAAGGAGAAAAACAGTAGATAACATATGTCAGTGAATCAAATTTGTAAGATAGTTTGTATATTTATCACACATCTGTATCACAGTCCAACTTGTCAGACCGCAATCAGTTTCACTGTGCAGCCAGCTGGTGTCGGCATTTTCTATGCTCTGGTGTAAACCACAAGCTGCCGTACACTCAGAGCTGCTGGCCTCAGGCCAGTGGGACACCTGCCAGTAAGAAAAAAATGGTTAAAGTGGATCTTTGTAATCACCAACTCCATAAAGCAGTCTACCACTCTGTTATGAAGTTACAGCAGCCTATCTGTAGACTGCTACTGATTCGTAACACTTAACTTTTACTTACTGAACATAATTCGAAGCCTCTTATAGTCTCACACTTATGAACTAAACAATATTAATTGTAACTTCTACTACTTACTAATTGTAACTTTTACTACTTAAAACTTTGATTCTAACTAAAAATTGTAACTCTCAATAATTATACCATTTTTTTGAAAACAATCTTATGAACTGCCATAACAGTGCCCTTCTCATCATTTTCCAATGTTTATACTATGTCTTAAGAGTATTTGATAACAAACTAAAATGAAAAAACATTTTCAAAAAGCTAAAAAATGTCTTAAAAGGATAATTTTCATCCTTCATATATAGATGCTAAATGAGTTTTTGTGTAGTTAATATATAAGTCTCTGGAGCTAACAAAAGAATTACAATTTTTTTTGTGACATAGCTTTTAATAATAGCATTGGTCATGCAGCAGTCAATTCATTAATTACACCTTCGTATTTTGAATACGCAATCAGAACTTAAAATTCAGAACAAATTCATTAAACTCTCTATGCATGTAGACTGCTGTGACCACATGGAATTCCTACGAGTTTTAAGAGGTATTGAGTGTGGAGCAGTTTTTGGGATCACATTATAACTTTAAACTTAAGTATCCATATGAGCTTATCTCATCAAGGTGGTTCAAACTCTCACTGATCTCCTCTTTACAGTTTGGAGGAGAGAAAGGTAATCAAATTAGCATTCTCATAAAAAACATCTTGGAATATAATCAGGTTTTAAACATGACAAAGTTTTAAGACGATGAAGATACGGAGCAAAAGATTTTTATTGATCGTTTCCTGCCTTTTACATATTTAAGTAAGCAAATTTCTTATTTCTATATTCAGGACAATGTCTGAACCTAATCCTATTGAAGTTCAAGCAAAATTTGTTCCTTAAAGAAAGCAGAGAGGGGTCAGTCTTATTTAGTGAGAAAACCCTAGCTAAATTCTTTAGAACATAGCTGAGAACTGAATAGAAAGAAGTCTCTGTAATACATAGGAATTATTGGTCTTCTAATTTTTTTTAGTATCCAATGGTAGTAGGAAAAAACAATGAAAGGCATACATCCTTAGATAAAACAGATGTTTGATAATAAAGCCAGTTCCATTGAACTCAAGTAAAATGTTGTCACTGACTTCTGCAGAGCTGAAAACTTGCCCTTATGGCCTGGATCAGCTTACTCTCATAGAGGTATGAATCTGAAGTTACTCCTCACCTTCAGTTCATTTTCACAAAGAACTTTTATAGGAGAGAATGATATGAATTAAGTTCCTTGTTTCTGTCATATTTTTGAAAAACACACACCATGGTATACTTCAATTTCTGCTAAGAAGTGTGTGTTCTTTATTATGCATAGGCTAGCATTTTAAAGAAAATATGATGATAATGAAATTTAAATTACATAATAAACTAAGAGAAACATCACAAACTATTTTTGCAAGAACATACCTGGATAGTAATATGTTCTCAATTATGGCTTCATTAAATATTCACATCTTATAGACAATAATTAGTTTCCTGTAAGGAGCATTCATACACTCACCTAGGCCCCAGTTTAACAAAAAAACTCTCTAAATTTTCAGTGTCCAATGACTTACTTCATCTACATCATCTTCAATCTTCATTTTTAGCTCTTTTTCCTTTCATATGAACGGTTACTGCTTGTGATTTGTTTGAAAGCTCATATAATTCTTACGTACCAAACTGCTCGCTTCCATCATTTGCTTCTCTGTATGATTTAACCAAATCAGACTAACCTCTCTTTTTCTGGTTTTGACACCATTTCCTCTAACTTTAATAATCACAGATTAGGCTGGGTTGGAAGGGATCCACAAGGGTCATCGAGTCCAACTCCTGGCCCTGCACAGGACAGCCCCAAGAGTCACACCAGGTGCCTCAGAATATCATCCAAATGCTTCTTGAACTCTCTCAGCCTTGGTGCTGTGACCACTTCCCTGGGGAGCTGTTTCAGTGCCCAGCCACCCTCTGGGTAAGGAACCCTTTTCTAATATCCAACCTAAGCCTTCCCTGACACAACTTCAGGCCATTCCCTGAGATCTTGTCACTGGTCACTACAGAGAAGAGATCAGTGCCTGCCCCAACTCCTCCCCTCACAAGGAAGTTGTAGACCAAGGAATTCATTTAGCCTACAGATGTTGAGTTCCAAAACGCAGAAGACTACAGATTTAATACTTGACAGATAGTAACTTTAAGCCAAGAAACCCCTGAAATGACAAATCCTCATGATTCCACATGAGACTGGATAGGTCTAATAGCTATTAAAAAAAAAAAAAGCAGCCCAGAAACAAACAAAAAAAAAGCTGACCCCTGCCAAAAAACACCACAAAGGTGATGATACTTCAGAAGCTGAAGACAATAAAAAGGTAGATTCTCAGGCCAACAATTATCTCAGTCAAACATTAAAAATTATAACAGTCACAAGAACTATGCAAAAGTGTTGTTTGGGTCGCTGACAGATTGTCTAAGGGACACCACACAAAATTTAAATGCAAGAACACAGATATGCATGTTGTAAAAAAGCTCAGGATGAGATGCCAGCCTGATCACTTTGAGACAGCCAAGAAAATCCTCTGCCCAAGTCAGAAGAGATCACATGCCTCCTAATAAAGTGGGTGTAATGCCCTTGAAATGTGACCACACTGGGGAAGTGGAATCGAAAAGAGGTAGAAGGAAGATTTCTTATTACATGGCCATTCCTGCCCTGAACAAATCAGAAGGCATTTTATGAGGCATATGTGGGCCTGCCTGCAAGGCTGCTGAAGAACTGCATCAGAAAGGTAGGAAACACATGATGAATGCACAGCTGTCACTGAGTCAGAAGGAAACTGCAGAGATAGACCATTATGAGCTCAATAGGATGCTCAACATGGGAGCAGCAGTACACTGCTGTCATGCCATGGATAAACGGGAAGAGTCAGTGTGCCACCCAAAAACATTTTAAAAGGAAAAATTTCTAGTCTTTTTTTGCAGGATATGAGCAGGTACTGTGCTAACGTATCCATCTACATCACTGTATCAAAAAGTGAAAGGGATCACACTAGACACTGAAATTCTATTATCTGCATTACCTAGCTGTTTTAAAAGTCTACCAAAATTTTTTTAACAATTTCCTTGCACAGATTCGGCCCATGACAACAACTAATCTCAAAGAACTCCCATAAAAATTTGTGAACATGTCGACAAACAATTATTAAGAAGCAAAACACTAGTTTTTTCTGAAGAAGCTAGCTTAGTATTGTGGACACAAGATCTGTGGCAGTGGCCTTTAGTGTAAGAAAAAAGTCACTGACATGTTTATTTAATGTACTAGCGTGGATATAAGCTACAGACTATCTCTTGAAGAAGCCTCAGTTATCTGCAACTCTAACTTGAAGAAAAATTCCCTTTCCTTTGAAAATCTGATAACCAGCATGACCCCGAGCATTTGAGTAGGACATTCAAGTCAAACAGATAAGACAGATAAATTCTCTTTGAATAATGCAAGTACTGCTCAAACTTGTCAGGTAACTTATTTGCAGCTACAGCCAATCTCAGGCATCTTAGGGGAAGACAGATATTTCCCTGCTGACACATTGCAGGGAAAGGAGAAAGGATTCTTCCTGCTCCCTGTAAACTGTCAGCTTGCCAGTCTAATACATGTGATGGTGCAACTATGTAGTTCACACTGAGTTCTATGTAAGCAAATGTATTCTCATATCAAAAATAAAAACATATAAAAATAAAAAGATATAAAAAAATGACAGGTTTGATTACTAGAAAGAATCACAGTGATTCAATCATACCTCCACCGTCCCCACTAATTTATTCTAGACGCTACAGAAGATAAAGCTATTCCTTAGAAGCTATTCAATCTCACATTAAGAGTTGTTTACAACATCATTCAAGAACAACTCTACTAGGTTATCCAGTTGATCTGCCTTTCCTTCCACAGCAGTCATTTGTGAGTGTTTGCAAAGAAAACAGGACAGTTCAGATTGTAGTTTCCCTGACACAAGCCCCCAGCTCTGTGGTTTAGGAAGCTTCAGAGACGGAGATTGCATCTCAGTATTTAATTTATTTTTCTTCTAATGTCTTCAGCACTTAGTTAAATCCTCTTCAATCTTTAATAAAAATACTTCAGTGTTTATCTGGGGGAGGTTGTTTGTTATGTGGGAGCAAAGTTGAGTTCCTCTGTTACAGTAGAGCTCTTTCCTGTTAAAATCACTTTTTAAATTTTCTTTTAAATCAGATTAATCAATGGAACTTTGTCAGCATCATCCCACTACACTGTGGCCTTTTTGGCACCTTCATTTGCACTCAAGGGTTTCAAATTTTCTGCAGTATGTGTACTAAAATTCAAAAAGCTGTTCTAGTAGTGGTGGTATTAACAGTAGTAGATACAAAGGCAAAATTAATTATTTCCTGTTACATGTTAATGTGCATTTATAAATTAAAGGATAACACTGCCCTTTTCACCAGTCTCATTATGCAAAATGGCCCATTATCTGAAAAGAATCTCTATAAAGCACTGTCAATACTAGCTATATGTTACTGGAAATGTCCAGTGTGCCAGAAACGACTATTTGCATCAAATTAACACTGAGATAGAAATACCTGCAACAGGATTGGAAACATATATGAATACGAGCATTAGATACACTTTAATGAATTTAATTATTCAACAACAATAACCTACACCATGTCTTTTACTTAAGTACAATAAGTGAATAAAGCATGAACACTCTTATCAGAAGAGCAAACTTCCAAATCAGTATGAAACACAAGCTACTTACTTATACACATATCAACCTACTCTGAAATTACTCTGAAAGCTACCAACAAATCTGAGTAATACTTGCAATAGATATTGATATAAATAACTGAAGTTTTTGAAGGAATATTTCTTAATGGAAAAGACCTTAGGAGACAAAAATATCATCATAGCAAATTGCCTATCAAGATGGCTGGAATTTAAATGTAAAAAGTACATAAGAAAATTCCAGCTACACAAAACCAACAAATACGTATGACGGACATGAAGGTCTTTATAACTTTGAGACAGGTGAACATGTGCTTCATATATATAATACTAGACTATTTGCCAATTAATCTGCTTGAAAAGGGCGTCAGAAAACAAAATAAAGCCTAAGAACTGGTTCTGGTCTGACTAAGAGGAAACAGAGCTAAATAATACAAACCATTAAGAGTTCATTTTTAGGGAACATTTCCAAACAAGTTACCTCTGAAAGAAACGGTTTATTTTTCATTTGTTTTAAACCAAATGATACTTTTTGACACTTGCTTTTTAACTATTGTAGGTTTCGAGAAAGGGCTATTCAAATAAGGACTGTTCTTCACACACACCCCTGTTCAATGATAACCATAACATGTTCATCAGAGTTTTATCTTTTTTACTTTTTATTCGTCATGCTATGCAACCTGATTTATCTATGCACCCAATCATAAATGTCTCATTTTTGAATAATGGTAAAAGACCAGGTAAAAATGCACCTAATTTTGAAAGATTAAGTTAACCTAGTTCCAGCACCTGGAGCTATAAACTGAACTACGGCCGAATCAGACTGCAACATCAGACTTCTCTTAAATGGATCAGAAACTTCAAGCTATCGGACAACTCCAACTACTATTTCTGAAGTATGGAAAACAAAAACCAAGAAAACAGTGAGTAGCTTGTACTTTCACCACATTCTTTTGTATACATATACTTGGCTATGATTAAAAAGTGGTTATTTTGCAAGTGCAGACAATGTCTCATGCTAGAGAATTGCATGGAATAATAGTAATAAATCAAATACTGACTTCTAGTCAGTTTTTATTAAAAGCTATAATTCTTCAACTGTGCAGCATCCTTAAGATAATCTGGTTCATTTATTTGACTTGCACAGTTTACCAACAGCAATACTTTTACTACAGAGAATTTTTTTATTCTCTAAAAGCTTTACTACAGCATATCTTACAGCCTTACAGAAAGTGGTTCACTGCAACAGTGTTCTGCCTCAAAATAAAGAACACATCTTATTTGGTTTTTTCTTCAAAAACCTCAAACCAAAAAGAGCTATTTAAACCAAAGAAGGAAAAAATAACATACATGTTACACATCACTCAACAGAAATAGCTTTTTCCATGCCTTTAATACTGCCATAGACAACCAAAGTCTGTCTCTATTAGACTTTATTCTGATACTTAGTTGGGGTGGATAAATTCTGAGTTACAGAGAGAAAAACTATTACTGCCATGAGTTCTAGTTCTCCAGATTGATATAAAAATAAATCTTTTAAATACTTGCCCTATGGATGAAACACTTCCATACTACTTTTTCTAAACTGCAAATGCAGTCAAAAAAGTGAAAATAAACTCAGTTCTGAAACAATTTTTTTAAAGCTGTCATTTGTCTTCATCAATTCTGGCAATGTAACATTAGAACAGTAGTTGTAAATTTATCACAATCAGTAGTATTATCAATGTCCTTAAGATAGATGTACAAAGAAGATTTTTAAATTATGAGTTAATAAAAGATTCTTAATGCAAATTCCACTCTTAGAGTATCTAAAAAAATTTCAACTAACTTCATGAAAAATATATAAGCAAAGATTTTCTTTACCATTGTGTTGATGTGTCATGCAAACATACAGCATAGCTATTGCAAAATATACTAATTACATGACAATAGATGGGTTTGTAAACAAAAATAGTTCTAAACACAAGCTGAAGACCCTGAGATGGTGTGGGAAGATGGCTAGAGTTAAAAATTAGAGGAGACTAAGAAGTAGAGGGTAAAATGCAGCTGCATCTCCCTGGATGGAATGCAATCAACATGTTCCACGAAGATTACCTATACAACCATAAGCACCTGCTAGGAGGATGGAACAGACGGTGGAGTGCAGTGGAGTGGAGATGCCATGGCCTTCCTCCATAGAAGTCCCTGCAGAGAGGGAAACATGGTGGTATTTTGTAGTTCGTAAGACCATTCAGTAGCTATCAACCAAGGGAGACAGATGAAGATGTTCTGCAGCTGAGCCAACAATTATATCAAAATCTCTCTCAGATGCCAAGATACAACCACCACCATTAAGCATGTGAAGTGAAGCAAGACAATTTTACATCAATCACAGATAAAAGTATTTATTACTAAAGTCACTCATCCACCAAAACCTAAAGAGATAGTATAAAAGTAAGTTGAGAATAAGGGGAAAATTGAGGAAGACTCCACCAAAACTGGTGGAATCAGTCAACGGGCTGAACCTGTCTTCACCCCCATAGGAATGACTATTGGGTAAGTCACACTTCATGCGTGTTAAATGCTGCTATAGGATTAGAGTTTGCACTTGCTTTATAGTATAGTAAATTGCTTACACATGCTTTTGCAGCCAGATGCTATCAAAGACAACCCTCAAACCTTAGTAACCTATCATAATTTGTATTAATAAAGAATGTTATTCCATAAACTGTTAAGAGTGAGTCCTTTACAGGTGCTGGCAGTTGCCAGAAGCGGATAACACATTGGGAAGACCCCCTGAAGGGTCTCCATGCTGTTGGCTTAGCCCCGCCTCCCCAAAAAGGGCAGTCAAATCAACCTCCAAGACGGTGAATCTGTTCGGTGAAGGGTTTCCGTAACAGGACACTGACAAACTGGTTGGACATAAGGGTCTTAGCTTTCCTGGAGCACTGACAGACAAATAAATCACTAAGGATAGAGAAAATCTCCCCACACTATGGGCCAGGTAAACTGCCCCATTTGACGTGACAGACGGTTCTCACCTTGCGACACACCCTAGGGATTGATCCAACACTTGAAACTACTGATAAAAAATCATCATACCAAAAATCAGAGGACTAGACTTAAAATCTCTATTTTTTGAGGAAATAATACATCCAAGCTTTTTAGTCATCTTCTGCTTTTTAAGAATATCTGTGTTTATGTATATTTTTGCACTTTTCAGCTTTTTTTCTACAGCCGTCCAGACTAAAAGATTCCTTTTCCAATGTCAGGCATGAGTCTCATACAGAAACATGTCCTTACCAACTACAGCAATAAAACAAGAATGAAGTAATGGAAAGTACAGAATAACAAGTGCTACAAACTCTTAAGATCACAAGTATCCATGACAGACACCTACAGAAACTTAACAATATACAAAAAAAAAAAAAAAGATTCACACAACATCAATACTACTGACTGGTTGCTCCTATAAAAGTACCAATTAGGTTGATTATAGTAAGGTAGAATACAACTAGACAATTCCTTGCTGTCTGCCGATGTATTGTTAATATCACTTGAAATTTTTGAAAAGACAGAATACTTCCTCAGATTCTTCTTCTAATCAAAACTTTTCTGTAGACCATACATGACTAAAAAGTTAAGAAAGTATCAGCTCAACCACAGTATTATGAAGGCAAATGAACATTGCACAAACCCATTAGACTACTTTAGTTGACAATGTATACTCAAGAATTACTCTAGATACAGCTTTATAAGCAAACTCTAGCACTGAAGAAACAGCCAGGTACTTGTGATTCCAAAGCCTGCTCCCTGTAGGCCTTGGACTAGCAACGTCACTTCACTGCTTGCTCTACCTTGATTTTTCCATCTTTAGAAGTTACCTCTTCCTTTTTCCCATTCTGTATACAACACGTAGGGGCATGCTGCTCTAACTCATTCCTCTCTCCTCCATGAACTTTCTTTTGTGATCCTCAGTGAATGTATGTTCCAGCAGTATTAAGTTTAAGTTTACCGGAGCTTTAAGTTTACCAGAGATTGACTGGTGGCTCAAGTTGTCATCGAACATCTTATACAAATAGGCCTATCCCACTATAAACTTAATTTTGAGGGCTATACACATGGCAGTCACAGCAGCATCAATAAACTAAGCCTAGAGTAGCTACCCCAACATCCATCTTGGTTCTTTCTATTTTTATGCCCTGCACCAAGTTCTATGCTTCTGCGCATTTAACATGAGCACCCATGTTGGCTAAAGATGGGTGTATATTGGAATGTGATGTCAGTACAGACAGAATAAGCCATCACACAGAAGGAGTTTCAGGCAGTTGTAGCCCAATCTTAAATGAGTCCACCCCTCTTCAGAACATGTTCATTTTATTGCAAGCTAGGCTTTAGATCCCCTCCAACACTAAGACACCTCAACCAGGCATCTTTCAACAAAATTATCAGAAATCCCTATATCCAGACAAACAATAGGAAGATTTCAAAACTGCAGAAATTTGAGAATTAATTATGATAGTAAGGCACAAAGCTAGCAAAAGCTGGAGACTGTGAACTCATAAAAGTAATCAGAGAATTGAAATCTAGCAGAACTACAAGGAACATTTCAAAAATTTTCTGTGTCATATCTAATTTGCTTTCCATGGCATAGTTCCTGGTACACACAAAAGAATTTTATACAAGGGCATTAGAAATGTAGAGCTACCTACCTGAGTGACAACTGTGACTTCATCACCATTCAGAGACAATTTAGCGATTCAGCATTTGCACTATCACCAGAATGTAAGAAATACTTAACTTGTACTCTGAACCTCAAAAGTGACTGAATAGTTTTATTGAATTCTCAGTACTGAGCCAAAATTTAGATGGAATTACACAGATGTGACTAGCTAAAGTTGGCCTAGAGAACAGAACAGAAATCTTTATATATCTACTCCAAGTAGACCACTAATAATTTTTCTATCTGTACATTCAGGATAAGTCTGGCAACAGGTACATAAAGCCTTTTTTTAAAGGACATTGGCACTGAGCAGCTTAAGCAGTTTGTAGGGCAATGCTTTTTAGAGTGTGCTAACGCAACCAAGTCTGGGAAAAAGGAAAACTAGCAAAACTAATTACATAGGTGTGGCCGGGGGCATCTTGCCACACAGCAGAAAATAGGAAGCAACTAGTCTAGACCTTTGGCAGGAGGGAAACACAGCTAGCGGCTAAGTTTTAAAGCTAAGTTTTAAAACTAAGTTTTAGTTCTGCTGTACAGAAATAAATGAGATAAATTACAGCAATAACATATTGCATATCTATTTCTAAGTTTTTCTATTATTTCTTTCTATGACTTTTCTGTGGATATGTGTTTCTTCTCTAACTTTCTGAATATTGTAAACAAGTAATTTACAAACTCTGAGAAAATCACGCACATCTTTATACATAAGATGTCTACTTTATTTACCCTTGTTCACACTGTATATGGCATAAAAGCATCAGTATCTGAGGTACGCTGTAAAGAGTATAAGTTCATTAGGATGACAGACCACACCTAGTAAAAAAGTAAAAACATAAGAATCGCAACATGGGCCAGACCAAAGACTCCACTATCCTGCATTCACGATCCAAGAGAATGCCCAAGAAAGAATAACACCACAGAAAGCATAAAATGGCAGTTATCCCAGAACTCTCTCAATTTCAACTATTTTTGGCTCAGATTTTTTGAGACAGATGTGCTTCTGGGTATTTAGTACTTTCAATGGATTTTTTTTCTGTGAACTTGCCTAGCCAACCTTTCAACCTACACATATATACAGCTTCCATAAAATGACTTGCCAAGGATTTTCAACATTAGCTAAATCTTGCATAAAAAAGGGCTGCCTCCCTTCTCCTTGTTTTGAGTCTTCTCTAAGTTTACTGGGTAGCCTCTAGTTCTTGTACTGAAAGACGCAATGAATGACTGTTCCTTACTTATAGCCCCCATACAATCTTGTAACTGTTTAAATCACTGTAGTATTGTCCCAAATTTGACTTTTCCAAAAGTTGATGTCCCCAAGCAAGAGAGTCCTCAACTCAGTCAATCCTTGTAAAGAAAGTCCCAGTTATCCTTGTCCAAGTTTTTGGTTATCTTTGCTTCTCTTTTCCAATTCTCCTAAAACCAGAATGATACAAACTATTCAAGACTTAGGTGTGCCATGCCCAGTTTACTCAATGACATAATAAGGTTCTTTATTCTTTTCCCAATAATTATTAATATTTAATTTGCTGGATTAACAATGTATATTTAGCATGCAGCCTAAATCTTTTTTAGAAAAATAGTAATATTATCCTATAATAGAACCAGAACAGAAAAAAAAACTGTGATTTTTTAATGCTACTTCTGGTTGATACTTCTACAAAACTTCTGAGAAAAAGACTGAAACTCCTAAGCATGTACCATTAAAACATATTTTTCTTGAAGATGATGAGAACAGTAAACCCTGTGCTTGGGCACAATTAAAGAATCACAAAGCATTTGGGTGATCACAAAGTTGTATTTACACAAAGAGCTAAACTTCAGCAGTTTAATGCAGTAATTAAAACCTTCTTCAGTCAATGGAAGAAAATTTATTTTCTGACTTATTTTTAAGATCAAAAATGAAAACAGTAACTCCATCCAAATAATTTTTAACCCTGAGAAGAATAAAAAGAGGTTTTTGTTTTAACAGGAAACCGAAAGCAATATATTTCACAAGTTTTAGTGCTTTCTTCTATAAGCATGTGTTACAATAAGTTACAATAAAGGATTTCTCCTGTTCAAGAAACATCAGCAAATAATTTGAGTGCCAATGCTTAGGAAGCAATACAACATCGAGTGCTGGATATCTGCGGTAGTTCTCCAGGTGACATGCATAAATTCCATCACATAGGCTGCTGCTGTGTTCTACAGCTAACAAGTTTTGAAGCTAACAAACTTAGTGGAATACTTGTGAACTAAAAGGAAAAGAAATGCATAGAGTGACAGAATGAAATGGCAGCAGAAGCAATGACTGAGAATTCTAACAAAAGGGATCAGTTTAAAAGAAGTACACAGATTAAATATACTAGAGGAAAAACATTTCTGAGATTTTGCCTGTTTGTGAGAGCACATCAACCTGAAACGTTAAGACCAAAAGGAACTTATTTTGGTTTTCTGGTATTTTACATGTCCTGGAAAATGGAATAGATGCACCTTACATGGATCTTTGAAGTCTGTACCAAAAAGTAGAACCCATGCATACAATTCAGAACTGCACATAAATCTTTGTTTCATCTTCTTCTCCATGCAATAATAACCAGGAAGAAATATTTGCTCTATTCAAGACAAGTAAGTCTGAGTGGCATACATTATAATTTTCTGTCTAGCTTATTTTTTACAAATCATTTTAATGACAACAGCAACTAACTGTTGTGAACGAATGGCTGAATACCATGAGAACACTAGGTTATTTTACAGCAGAGGCTCTTTATAAACTACATTACTCTTATTTTATACAAGTTAGGATTAGGCAACTGTATCTATCCAGACTGTCTGCAGGAACACAAACTTCCCCATACCTCAAAGAACATTAAGAGTGGAGCTGGTGCAATTTATTTTATTACTTCTGTCAAAAAAAAAGAATCACTGAAGACCCAGTGCTAGCTAGGAAAGCAAATGGGCTGCAGTAACAGTGATCTGTCTTGCAAACAAGACTCCTTTTTCCATGTACGAATTCTTCAAACTAAGCTATTAATTCCACATTAAAACTACCTGATCGTCAAAAGCAATTTCTCATTGATTCCTTAAGTTTAAACCTCCATACATTATTCAAGTCTTAACTTTGTAAACTAGTCTTTTGTAAACTAACCTATCTTGAAGTGGGTAAACAAATTCCTCTTAATTATATTTATTAAGCCCACAAAGCATTTACCCACTTTTTTCTTTTCTGAAAACACAGTTATACTTCCAAAACTAGTTTGGTTACCTCTATAAATGTTGTGAAAGAAAATTTTTTTTTTTTCTAAATGACAAACTACTTCTTCATATTAAAACTGATCTGAACTTACATTTTATTTTTCACCACATACCATGTATTAGCATGGGACTATTAAAATAATTATTCCCTCAGGTTTTACAGAATTTTAAATGCTGAGCAGAAATTTTGACGGGTTATAAAGACAACCTTTATCCCCATGAGACCAGTCAAGCAGTAAAGTGGTTTGCCCAAACAGGTTTTGCA
The DNA here is from genome assembly GCF_025592945.1 of Manacus candei. NCBI lineage: Eukaryota > Metazoa > Chordata > Aves > Passeriformes > Pipridae > Manacus > Manacus candei. The sequence continues at coordinate 7,639,036 of NW_026138072.1, read as the reverse complement.
AGATTTAACTGGATAAAGCCTTGTGCAATTTGGTTTGATTCCCCCTGCTTAGGGGATAATATTGGACTGAAGACCTCCGGAGGTCTCAAGCTACAGCCTATAGCTCCTAAGTAGGTGTTATCTAAAAATCTTCAAATTGTTTAATGAATAATCATGGGGGAATAAATTACATTTTAATACAACTCTCCAGAATACTCATTGGAAAGTAAACTACATACTCAAAATGGAAGCGTCATTACAGACACAGTTATCGTAGACTAAATTTTCCACCAATATAGAAAACGGGGGAAAGTCTCTTCCTCCCCCCCCAGTTCGAACAGTTCTTACATCTTAGTAACAACTACACATGAAAACTCTTGAATTTCATTCCCCAATTAGCTGACTGTTAAACTTTAAGTGCCTGACATTGTTCTGTAAAGCACATTCTCTTCTGTGATGCTAACACAACAACCTAAAACACTCACTCTAAGAAATCCAGGAAGTTCAAGCTGGAAGAAAAATAAGTATGCCGTTTTTCTTTTTGGCTCAGTAAATTTTGGCAATTAATGTAGTTAAACCATTATAAATACTTGCAAGCAAATGTCATAAAACTTCAAACAGGAAAAATCAACATTCACTAAAATATTTCTCTTAATTGTGGCTGAAAAACAGGAAGAATTTCATTGTTTTAAGATCACAAAATTATTACTTTTTTAATTATTACTTCAACCTATGTAAAGTTATTGAATTGAAACACTAAACTTCTACTCAAATTATACAGAAAAGGAAGGGTCAATATAAAAGTTTAATAAAGTAAGGATGCTTGGAAAGAGGTTGGATAACATGCAAGAAATACCAGCATTTTACCTTTTTTTTTTTTAATGTATTAACTGTAATTTCTGTTGTATAAAATAGTCTGGTTCTAATTTGTTCAGTTTTAGTTACTTTAGTGTTTCTATTATTGTTAAGCATGGCTTTATTCAATAAATACAAGTCATATACAAATGTAAATACTAAAATCAAATTCCCACTTTTGGTTGAAAGAACCTGGAAAAACACAAGTGGTGTTCCTCAGGGCTCAGTGTTGGTGCCAGTCATGTTTAATATCTTTACTGATAATCCGGATAAGGGGAGCAAATGCACCATCAGCAAGTTCACAGATGACACTAAGTTGGGTGGGAGTGTCGATCTGCTGGAGGATAGGGAGGCTGTGCAGAGGGATCTGGACTGGCTGGATCCATGGGCTGAGGCCAATTGTATGAGGTTCAACATGGCAAAATTCCAAGTTCTGCACTTAGGTCACAACAACCTAGGCAGCACTACAGGCTAGGGGAAGAGTGGCTGGGAAGCTGCCCAGTGGAAAAGGACATGGGGGTGCTGGTCAACAGGACTGAACACGAGCCAGCAGTGCCCAAGTGACCAAGAAGGCCAAGGGCATCCTGGCTTGGAGCAAAAATACTGTGGTCAGCAGGACCAGGGCAGTGATTGTCCTCTTGTACTTGGCACTGGTGAGGCCACACCTCAAGTCCTCTGTTTAGTTTTTGTTTACTCACTAAAAGAAGGATATTGAGGTGCTGGAGCATGTCCAGAGAAGTGCAATGGAGCTGGTGAAGAGTCTGGAGCACAAGTCCTGTGAGGAGCGGTTGAGAGACCTGGAAAAAGGAGACTCAGGGTAGATGTTACTGCTCTCTACAAGTACCTGAAAGGATGTGGTAGCTAGGTGGGTGTCAGACATTTTTCCCATGTAACAAGCGACAGGATGAGAGGAAATGGTCTCACGCTCCACTGGGGGAGGTTTGGATTAGATATTAGAAAAAGGTTTTTCACAGAATGGGTTGTAAAGCATTGAAACAGACTGCCCAGGAAAGTGGTGGAATCACCATTCTGGAAGTGTTCAAAAAACATGTAGATACGGCACTTGAGGACACAGTTTAATGGTGAACATGGCGATGGAGCAGGGTTGACAGTTGGACTTGATGATCTTAAAAGGTCTCTTTCAACATTAACAATTCTATTATTCTACGATTCTAACCTGAAAGGCCTAAAGTAAAAAATCTGAATTAAATATTTACTTCTATTAGTTAAAAATGTAAAAAAAAAAAAATAAGATGTATAAATCTTTTAAAGTTCTAGAGCTACTTAAGAGAATGCGCAGAAGAAGAGTTTCCTTCCAGTAATGCAGGAAGAGATGGCAAATTCAGCAGTGCAAAGACTATAAAGAAGTGCCATATGTTTCAGTGCAGTTACTACCTCTAGCATAGCACCATAGAATTTAGAATGCCATTTTCAAGAAGGGTCACATACAGGAACAAAGTTTTTTGGACTGACAAACAATCTGTTTAATTGACTCAAGACATAACCAAAATAGAACTGCAAAACATCACAATTCTCCTGATCAATTGCATCTCCTACTATTGCTATTGTTTTATGCTTGCTTTTTTAACCACTAAATAATTAACAATCTTAGCCAAAATATGACTAAAATGGAATAGCTTCAGAACCAATGTTGGTCAAAGACCCATAAACACTTCCATAGCCTAACAGATTGCATTTCAGATATCTGAAAAAATTCCTTGGTTTTGCTAGAGTTTGGAGTACAATTTCCTGTTCTGTAGTGATTCCAAACACACTGCTCATAATTGCATAATGCATTTCACTCTGATTCAGCAGGTTGTTGAAAGAGCTCACAGGGTAATAATTTCTTCTGCAAGAATCTGGACAATGAACATTTGTCAGCATTACTTGTGACCTTGCAATTTTTAAGCAGGACTAACTGTCCTAAAATAACAATATAAGCAAATACCTTTCATTACAGCTAAATTAATGTGCAAGCTAAGGAACTGCCTGTACCTCTTCCTGCCTATTTATCCAATCACTTAGCACTCCCTTTTTCAAGCTGCTGAGTGTAATAAATGAGAGATTTACATGGGTCTGGCTGAAGCAGTGTGAAGGCAATCCAAATGCAACCTTAGTGCTATCCAAAGAGCCATTTTAAAAGGTCTGAAAAAAATCACATTCATTTGAAGCTGAATGTTATCAGCTCTATAAAATACAAGTTCCACAGTTTTCAGAACACAACCTGAACAAAATGTTCAGAAATAGCTAAAATACTAACTTCAATAATTTACACCTGATGCCCTAACATAGTATCATAAATTAAACTCAAACAGCTCTATTAGATAGTCATGCAGTATCAGTCCTTCAGCAACTTAGTACAAAGCTAACTTAAAATAAAGATTTATAAGTGGCCATATGGAAAAGAAATAATGAATTTTGGCAGTTTCTATCCTTCTTGTTCTGACATTAAGGTATCTTCTTCAAGATCATAACTGCACAACTCTGAACTTACTGACAATGAAAGAGTCAGCTTCATGTGTGACAAAACAGGGCTAACCTAATTTGTATTATCTTGCTGGTACTTCCTAGTAAGTTGCTTATATGCCAAAACTATTACACACACTCTCATATTTTTCTGACATGAGTATTACTCTATACAGACGTAGGAGTCCTCCCACAAACATCATGTAGGTCAACATGCTCCTAAAAAATCAAAACATAAAACTGTAAGTCATTTAAGAACTACATCTCAACTTTGGAAAGAATCTAAACACATGAAAAAGTATTTTAGTTACATAATCTAAATATTCTTCCTTCTCCATAGACGAAGACTATGATTTGACACTCCAGTTAGTCTTATACTGAATCTAAAGCCATTACTTAAAGTTCCTAGGTTTTACCATTTTTGAGTGAGTAACTAGTAGAGTTACATAAATTCTGGACTACCAAAATTACATTTAACTGCAAAACAGAAAAATCTTACTGCCAATGTTTTGATTTTTTTTTAAAAAACAACAGATCAGAAGTTATCTTAGTGTTTCGCAAATCACTTGTTGATTTTTGATTCCTTTTTCAGAAAAAAATTAAATAAACATTTGACTTGAATCAATGCAACATTTCAGGTTTTTTTAATTTATGGATTTTTAAGGATTTTTCATTGAAACTGTTATTCCTAAGAAGTAATGATAACTTGCTTTTAAAGGGGAAAAAAGTTTCCCCATTTATCCACAGACCAGCTTCAGTACCTGTAGTGCCAAAGCAAGTGTTTCCAATCGTCCCTCTAAAACTGATATAAAACAGCTATCAAAGGTCATTAATATGTTCATGCAGTTTGATTGCTAAAAAAATGTCAGTCACTTATCAACTTTTGTCATATGGACATATCTATTCTTCTACTTGGAGAAACATTAATTACAATAATGATATAAACAGAGATATGTCTTGAATGGTAACTATGTTATAAAAATAAATTATAAAAATCACAATGATTGCTCATTAAGTGAAAACTATACTGGTGAAGTGCACACATGTAGAAACATCCTTTTCCTGCAGCACCTAGGGCACAAGTGCATCTTCCCATCAAGCTGTGTACAACATGGACAAAGACTCAGAGTGCAGTCTAACACTCTAAATATTTGTGTAGGTACTCATTCAAAATTATTATGGACCTAAAATGTGGGCATATTTTCAGGATAATCTGCACAAGTTAAGACTTGGGCAAAAGAACAAGTAGTTAACTATTAATTATTTTAAGTCATGTGAAGACTGTTTTGGTGGGGAAGGTGGAGGTGGGCAGGTGGGAATCTAGAAATTTATAATCTAGAAATATAAAAATCTAGTAATCTAATCTAAAAATGTAATCTAATCTTAAAATCTAAATCTAGTCTTAAAATCTAGGGAAAGATAGGTCTTTCTGACATCCAGTCTGGAGAAAAACAGAAGTTGTGACTGGTAGTGCATTAAAAGAGCATTAAAACAGCAAAGGACATGAAATAATGATTGTGCTTTCAAAAGTCACCAAAGAAAGAAATTTGATTCAGTGCTTTTCACCATATAACAAATTACCAGCCCTAAGGGCACCGATAACTGATGGCTTTTACTAAACCAGCTCTGGGTTGCTGGCTAAGGATATATGACAGCTATCAAGAACAAAACATCACAGAAACACACCTCAGTTGCAAATAACATTCTGTTTGTGAGGCTGAAGAGGATTTATCTTTTCATTTTACCAGATCTCAAAGAGAAAGAAAAACTCTAATTCCTAAAGAGTAAAAATAAATCCATGAGGAATAGCAGAAGATGCCTCCTAAGCATAAATACATAAGCATATAGCATCATTTCTGCTTTGAGGGAGCTCTTGAATGAATAGCATATAAAGCTTATGATGGTTTTTCCTACTTTACGTCCTCTAAAAAAGAAAAAAGAAAGAAGAAAAAAAAGAAGAAGAAATGCTACACAAAGCCAGGAAAATCAGGACTACCCTTATCTGCTACATAAAAAGCTAAAAGATAAAGCCCATGGTGTATAAGTCTGTAGATGATATAAAAGTTCAGTGTCTTTGGCATAAGTAGCCAGGATAATGAAGAGATAGTGAAACCCAGTTTTCCTTGTTGCTGTGGGTTCAGGACACAGACATCTGTGGCATGGCATGGACAAAGGTACTAACAGCCAAAATTATAAGATTGTAACTTCATATGACCCAAGCACACTGGCAATAAAATTTCAATACCATAGATGTGAAAAGCATGTATTTAAAGACTGTATTTTATACTTAAATTGTTTACTTGTTATTTACATTTATGTCTGTAGCAGCAGATTCAGACCTTTTAGCGGGTAAAAACCCGTGGTAAGAGATCCTGTTTCGACACTACAAGCACAGAGGATCAATATAACTGCATGCCTCAAAGTCTCACATAAAATTTACTGAAAGATAACTGGTTCCTAAGTTTTACACAGGGAATTTTGATCTTGGGGTGAAAATAGCTCTATTGAAGTCATATGTCTGACTTAGGCGAGTGAAGATTTGGCAATCACGCCCTGTTATGTACAAGGTGATGAGTGAAGGGTGGAAGAATGTATGTATGATGGGGTATTACCACAATTTTAATACTAACACACACACCAGTACATAGAAACAAATATTATCCAGTAGCAGCAGCAAAGATTGAGACAAGCAAGAATCTAATAGTTAAGCAGGAATTATGCCAGAATATGGCAACTGATACTTGTGTTCTAATAAGCAGAGGGAGTCAAGATAAATTCCATACTGTATCTAAAAAAGGGAACCTTGGATACAGACACCTTGTAGACACCTTGGTGACTCAGAGGGAAGAGTGCCACCTACTAAGTCAATAACTTTATTAAAATAAAACCAGCAAATCATATTTTTATCATGAAAAAAAAAAAGAAATCTTTAGCCAATATTTAAGAGCTTTCTATCCCCTACTGAAAATGTAAAGCCTTTTAGTTTGAAATGTTACTGCAATTTATATGATGGCAATTTTATCTTCCTACAAGAGTGGGCCAGTGTTTTAGCTGAATTAATACTCAGACCTAAAATATTCCTGAATATTTCTGATGCCTCTATTTCCAAGTAATTTAAAAGCTTTAGTTTCCAAAGGGAGGATGTCACTTTCTGAATATTCTGCCTCTTTAAACTCCCTCATAGTTGGACATAGAAACATGAAGATGCTCAAATGACACATCAAATTATACCTTTTTTTTTTTCTGTTTGATAAGATTCTGGTGTTGGGTATAACTACGTTGGAGGACAAAATATTAAAAAATAAAGACATAAAGAACCAGTTACAGAAGACACTCTTGATTTATTTGACCCTTGGGTTAACAAACTTGTTGATAATCAACCTGCAACATATGAAAGCATACTTTTGCAGCAACATTAACTACTTCTAGAAATGTGTGCAATGGTCAAAGGAAAGTATGTAACCCCGAAGTGTGTTCTGTGTCTTACTCTTTGTCCTAGTTAGGACAGCTGAAGACCAGTTCATCATGGTGGGTGTAACCCAAAACTGTGTATTCTATAGCCTTCCATGTCATTTCCCAGAAACTAGACTATTGTTGTCAATAGACTATTCGCACCCTCTGCCCATAGAGCCTGACTCCTCAGGCTATAAACTAGGTGTTAAGAGATAGGAGGATGCTTTTGTCCTCACACCCTTTGTGGAACTCCCTGCCCTGAGGGGAGCACTGAACATTCCTGCCTGAACTGGAGGATATATAATCTTAGAGTTTTGGAACATTTTTCAACCCACTCGTGGGATCCAGAGGACGGCTGCATCTCATCGCTCTCAACCAGACTTAGACCACCACTGGACTGCGATCACCACTTTGGCCAGACTGCAGCAGCTCTCCCACCAGCAGGTTCTTCCCCTCTCCCTTTACTTTGGACTCAAGCGGGGCCCAAGGAACACCACTTTGTTCAGGCCCCAGGGTACTGGATTATACATTTGGGTTTTTGTGGGTTGAGACCAATTGTTTGTTTGTATTACTGTACTTACTGTATTATTTTAATAAATTGTTATTCTGACTTATAATCTCTCCTTTGAGTTGAGTTCATTCCCCTTGCTGGTTAACTCTTAAACCAGCACACTCTTTGTCAGATATAGGAGAACATTATTTATCTACAGATTGCAAATTTTTTAACTTAAATTGTAGAACACAAGTGATTAGTTCTGGATGTTTGTGAACCAATTCCTGCTGTGCCCTTCATATATTGCTAAATGTACAATACACACCTGAAATCTTGTCAGTGAAAAGTACTAAAAATGGAGTAAAAACTGCACTGTCAATATCTGTCTAAAAGGCATGGGTATACCTTAAATTTTGTTTAAAATTTATTCTGAAATATAGCATAGTAAAACAACAGCAAACTGTCTTACTGAGACCCCTGTAAAACTTTAAAGCTGAGTGAAGGCTATTATAGTACTTACATAGTGTTCCATTTCAAGTCTTTCAACTCCCTCATTACATTTTTCAAATAGCTCAGCCTTGCTTGTGTTTTATTATTTTAGTGGGAAAACACATTCAAATACACAAATGTGATAATCTACTCAAGTATAATCAACTGCAGTTTTGTGATGGCTATTAAAAAAAATTTTAAAAATTGATCTGTGGAAAGCAAAACTTCAGAAATATCTGAGTCTGTTTCTAAAGTTTTGTCCAAAAAGCTGTAGTTGGAAATATGAAGCAATCGTGAGCTGGTAGTCTGGGATTTAACCTCACCACATGTAACAGGAAATTACTTGGTAACTATTTGGGAAAAATAGATCCATGGAGTAGGAGATCATCAAGATTTTGATTTGAGAGCAACTATAAAATTATGTCTCATATAGTGTTCAGTGAGTCTATACTACTGAAAACCAAGAATTTCTCAAGCTTGATTTCAGCATATAAAACTGACATCATTCCTAACAACAATATATGCTGTGACATACTAAGAGCAAAACAGCAGTTGGAAAACAGTAAGAGATTTTGGGGGATTAAATAAATTACTTACCAACAGATCAAATTTTTCAAGGTACATTATCCAAATGCACATTTGCATAAAAATAATACTACTAATATGATTATGGACTTCTTTTTTGCCATAGTGTTGACAAGCAACCATTCTCCTTCTGCTCTGTCCTGACATTGCATGATTTCCCTGCTTCACACAAACATTCACACACACCATTTTCCCCTCATTCTCAAAACCAAGGCTGTCAGAATTTAGGAAGCTGAAAGAAGTATAGCAAAGCACGGTGCATCAGTATAAGTTCTGAAGCACAGTAGATACCAGCTTTGTTCTCATAGTGTTGTCAATCTTTGCTATAGAGGACTACAACTGTTTCTGGAGACTATTCCTAGGATCCAGGGCACTAGCAACTGTCTATCTCTACTCAGAGCCACATGCATCCCAAGCAATCATCCAGTGCTCACAGTGAACACTGATCCCTGGGTCAAAGACCATATAGAATTGTTTGGGTTGGAAGGGACTTCAATGATCATCTAGTTCCAACTCTGCCACCATGGGCAGGGACGCCCACCACTACATCAATTTTCTCAGAGTGTAAACTGGCCTTGAACACCTCCATGGATGGAGCACCTTCAACTTCTCTAGGCAATCTGTTCTGGGAGCTCACCACATAGTAAAGAATTTCTTCTGTGTATCGAATTTAAATCTACTCTTTCAGTTTAAAATTATTCCCCTGCGTCCTGTCACTACATGCTCTTGTAAAAGTTCCTCTACAGCTCCCTAGAGGCCTACAGGCCTTTCTTTTAGATACTGGAGGATGCAATATAGACTCATTGACCAGTTCTCTTCACCAGGATGAACAACCTCTCTCAGCCTTTCATTACAGAGAGGTTTTACATTCCTCTAATTTTCTTCATGGTCCTCCTCTGGACTCGCTCCTCTCCTCCTCTGCTGAGAAGCTCAGAGCTGGATGCAGTACTCTCAGTGGGATCTCACAAGAGCGGAGTAAAGCAGCACAATCATCTCCCTCAACCTGCTGCCCACACCTTTTTGATGCAACACAGGACACGTTTGGCTTTCTGCATTGCAAGTGCACACTGACAGGTCATGTCCAGCTTTTCATCCACCCCCAAGTCCTTCTCAACAGCTGCTCTCAGTCCCTTCATCTGCCAGCCTGTGTTGATACCAGAGTTGCCCTGACTCAGGTGCAGCACTTCACAGTTGGCCTTGTTGGATCTCCTGATGTTCAAATGGGTCCACTTCTCAGGCTCGTGCAGGTCCCTCTGGATGGCATCCCATCCTTCAGGAGTGTCAACCACACCAGTCAGCTTAGTGTCACCTGCAAACTTGCTAAGGGTACACTCGATTCCTCTGTATCCTTGTTGAAGACATTAAATAACACTGATTCCAATACGGACTCCTGAGGGACATCACTTGTCAATGAGCCCTTGACCACTACCCTCTAGATGCAACCATCCAACCAATTCCTAATCCACATAGCAGTACACCCATCAAATCCATCACTCTCCAATTCAGAAAGAAGGATATGGTAGGGGACCATGTCAAAGGCTTTACAGAAGTCCAGGTGAATAACAGCTGTAGCTCTTCCCTTATCCACTGATGTAGTCACTCCCTTACAGAAGGATACTACGTTGGTCAGGTGGGACCTTTTTCCACCCACGAGGTTCTTCACCCGATTGGTATGACTGGCCACCTTCCTCAGGACTCTAGGATGCTTCTCATCTGGGTCCCATAGACTTATGTATATTCAGATTCCTCAGGTGGTTACAAACCAGAACTTCACTTACAGTGGGAAGCACTTTGCTATCCTCATCTTGTGGTCCGTGTCAGGCATGGAAATATTCTTAAGCAAAGCTACCACAGTACACATGATAAAACAGGCTCAAGAAATTAAGGCAAGGCCTTCCTTAGCATTCCGCTATCCATTTGGTAATTTTGACTAAACTACTGCTCTTTCAGATCTTTCAGCTATAAGGGCAAGTAGCAGTGAAGAAGTTTGTTTGTTTTTAATAAGTTTAGTTACAAACAAGCGAAACTCTTTATACCAATTACGTAAGAGATGTTAAAAGAAAATAGCTAGCAGGCTAAGAGAAGAGAGGTTTAACCCTCTGAAAGAAGAAAGCTGGAGAGGGTTTTTTACAAGGGTTTGTTGTGATAGGACAAGGGGTAATGTATGACATTGCCTTATTTATATGAGATAGTCATGCGCTTTGCTCTGTTATGTATTTATAATCCCCTTCTCCCAAAAACATTAAATTGCCACATAATGTATACTCGTACCTTTGATACTGTGTTATCAGACACAAAATCTTTTTTATTATACTCTTTTAATTTGTATCCAGTTTTTAATCTCACATCTTACAAAGTAGTTTACCTACAAAAATCACCATATTTGGTACAATGGAAATGTTAATTCCAGAAATAAAGTATTTTATTGTGAGCTAGAAGAAACTACACACACTTAAAAAGCAATGCTAAAAGATAATCTGGAGATACAGGTTATCTCAAACTAATTATCGAAGTGTCTTGTCTCTGAAAACACACACTGATAAACTCCAACATATCCTTGCCATTTACAAACATCAAATATATTTACCACTGTGTAAAATACAAAATTCATGTACTTACATGAAGGAGGTTCATACAATGAGGACTGTACATTGTCTTACTAAGTATAAAAAAGTTTTCCCTCTGAGCCTCTGAACATACTTTACAGACTACAAATTTCTAACTATGTGCAATCAAGGACACCAGTACTTCCAAGCTGAAGACTATGGTCTACAAACAGAAAAGCTGAAATTCCTTAATGAAATACCCTATGGGGATTAAAAGAATTTTAAATTAGAAAAATCCTTCACATTTGAGCATGATTTCTCACTGCCAAATCTTCCACAAGACTACAGAGTAGCACAGGAACTAAACTCTTAGTCAAAAGGGCCTTGATGAACCCTTCAGTCTTGTTTGTTTTTATTATGTAGCTATTGTCTCTAGACTTAAAAAAAAATTCCCAAGTACACATTTATTTTACAGTGCTATGGGTCTGTGATTCCAAAAAGCTGTTTAACAATAGAGCAATTCTATTTCTACAGATGAGGTGATTTTAGTAACAGGACACTAAAACACAACTGTATCACCAGTCCCACAAAACACTGCTCCAGACTACCTCACAGAAAATACTTCCACACAGCTGCACCAGACACTCGGAGAAAAAGTGATTCAAGATTTGTATGGAAGAAGACTCTCTTTAACAAGCAGCAAGTGAGCAAAGAATGCATCTGAATCTCAAGGATGACGGAAAAGCTTATGGCATACATTATTGGCAAGATACAAGTAGATCAGTAATAGTGACCTCAACCAGAAGAAAGCACAGCTATAAATAACATCACTGAAGTAGCAGAAATAAATTTACAGGCTTAAAGAAAATACCACTAACATTCTTATTTTCCTTCCTAGTTCTACAAAAATCATATAACATGAGCTCGAGTCACAACATGAGCACGGCAGGGGGAAAAAAGCATGGAAAGTTGGGAGAAATAATTTTAAAAGTAACATTATGACATTGTAAAAGAAGTCTTAAGTACTACATTTTGTTTCAAGAGTGATCCAGGCTGAGGAATCTGCAGAGTTTTGTTGGCTTTAAAGTGTGGAAGGAAAAAGAGGTTTTCGGTGTTGTTCCCCATGCATGCACACACACAAAATGTTCATGTCTTCCTTCCCCTCCCTCCCATACACTAAATCTAGTTGTTATCACCTGTAAGCAAAAAGACAGTACAGTGCCCTCTATATAGCCTAAATCCTTCAATACGATATACTCATGCAGGGTTAGTTTATATATATATGTGTGTATATATATATATCTGCGTATATGTGTGTGTATATATATATATAAAAAAGTGTGCACAGTCAAGTTAATATTTAAGGCACTTGGCATAAGCATTAGAGTTTGATTTATAGATCAAAATATAGGACTGCAGCCATTGTAAATACTCTTCCTGATAACTCACTGAACAGAACCACTTAAAGAGAAGTTAAATGTATAGAGGTCACAGGATGATAAAATTATGTATTATAATTATAAATTATTCTGATGGCAGAAAAGCCTTTTGGATGCGGCAGAGGAAGATTAAAATCTTCTTTTACAGCCAAAGCAGCTGCAGTGTATAATGTGTCTAATACTTAACAGCTAAATGTTTTAATATGTTTCTGACTGTTCTGATGGTCAGAACAATTGTAATTTCTCCATTACACATAAACAGATATATTTAATTTACCAAAATAAAACTGCTACATGTAACAAATAATTATTTTGCTGCAACTAGAATGCAATGTATTTCACTGCACTGTGCTACCAACAAAAATCCATGATTTCATACTGTGGTATTAAAGGAAATCTTAATCTTAAGGCATGCAAATACACACTGGAAAGAAATACCTCTTCTCTCTCTGAAAGGATGCAAGTTCACCACTACATCTTTCCATGTTAAAACACTTGGTACATTCAGTGCTTGCCTGAATAAATTATTTCAACTGAAACCTTCAATAAACAATTGAGAATAAAATATTTCAGTTTGAAGAGACCTACAAAGATAATCTGGTCCCAAAAAGAGAAGAAATAGATAAGAATAGAGGAAAATCAGCCTGTATCCAGGTTTGGAATTGCCCTGACCCAGGCGCAGGACCTTGTACTTGGTCTTACTGAACTTCATGGGGTTCCCAGAGGCCCACCTCTCAAGTCCCACTGGATGGCATCCCTTCCCTCCAGCGCCATACAGCTTGGTGTTTCAATCTCACAGGCCATTTCCCTGACAGAGATATTAAACAGCCTCGGTCCTGATACCAACCCCTGAGGAATGCCACTTGTCCCTGCGCTCCTCCTGGACGATTAACTGTTGACTGCAATTCTTTGAGTGCAACTAACTGGTCAATTCCTTATCCACCAGCTGGTCCATCCATCAAATCCATGTCTTTCCAATTTAGAGACAAGGATGTCATGTAGGACAGTACCAAATGCTTTGCACAAATCCAATAAATTACGTCAGTTGCTCTTTCCTTATCTATCAAAATTATAACCCCGTCATACAAGGCCACCATACAGGTCAGGTATGATTTGCCCTTCGTAAAGTCATACTGGCTGTCATCAATGATCTCTTTATTTTCCATGTGCCTTAACATAGTTTCCAGAAGCATTTTCTCTATGATTTTGCTGGGCCCAGAGATGAGACTGACTGGCCTCTAGTTCTCTAAATCTTTCCCTTTACCCTTTTTAAAAATGGGGGTTGTGTTTCCCCTTTTCCAATCACTGGGAACTTCACCAGACTGTCACGACTTCTCAAATATGATAAATAGTGGCTTACCTGCTTTCTCCATCAGTTCCCTCAGGACCATTGGACACATGTCACCAGGTCCCATGGACTTATGCACCTTCAGATTCCTTAAATGGTCTTGAACCTGATCTTCTCCTACAGCTGGTGATCACACATTCTCCCAGTACCTGCCTTTAGCTTCTGCAACTTAGGCAAAGTACATGAAGTACTTGCTGGTAAAGACTGCGGAAAAAAACTCACTGAGTACCTCAGCCTTCTCCATGTCCCAGGCAACCAGGTCTCCCATTTCCTCCTGGAGAGGAACTGGAATACAGAGTATGAAAGAACAAATCTACACAAGACTTGCTAGTCACTGAATGTGTTTATGATTTCATATTTACAGTTTGCCAGACCACTACTCTATCACAGGCTGTGACAAAATACATAATTTCACCAGAATTTCAGTTAGTTCTCAGTATTATCTCAGTGTCTGTATTCCAGAAAACTTATTTTCCAGTGTTTACTTTGTATAATAAAGACTGTAAAACATATGTCTTACACTTCATACAGTAATGACTGTAAAACCAGTATCATTAGAAAAGTAGAAGTCTCAGTTAAGAAAATAACTAGGAATTCAACACAGGCCGTAACTGAATCTGGAATATACCACATATAAATACATTTGGTTTCTTATTTTCTCCATCAAATTTCTTATTAATTAAAATACTTGTATTTGAGTTGAAAACAAAAGAGTTTGATTTCATTTGAGTTTAATGCTGTTTAGCAGATCTGATTTCGAAATCAACATCAGTACCAATTAGCCCTGTACAAGTGATCAGGCCACTATGGCAATTACAAAACATTCAAGTATGGAATTTTAACTTCAAATTTTTATTTTACTTCTGTCATCCAGTTCTGTCAGAATTTTAATACCCTTTTAAGTTACATTTCATTATACATTATGAAAGTGAAACTGAACAGATACAACTGTAGACATAAACAACAATTTATTTCTTTACTGGGATGATTCTGCAATATCCTCTCCTCCTGCCTATTCACATCTGCTCTCTGACTGGAAAATTTTCAGACACTTCCTTTCAAGTGTCACTTCTTTGCCGTAAATTCACTAACAGAGCAATCAAGTGAAAAAAAACCCTTGTCAAAAAAAATAACCTGTAAGTAGTGTTAATCACTTTGGAAAGTACATTTAACACACTGAATACACTTAAAAATTAGTTAGCAAATGATCCATCTCTACACATAATCAATATTTCTAAAAACCATGAATTCAATTCTGAAATGGGTACAACTTCAGAGAAAATATCATCCTTACTTAAAAAAGGTTAAGACACTCGTGCATCTTACTTCATTATTCCACATCTTAAAGCTGCAACATATTTCAAAAAGTTATTAAGTAGCACTGAACAGACAGTGTCAGTTTAGGTTTTCCATGACTATTTGCATAATTAAAATGAACTAGCCATGAACTCAAATTGAAATCTTATCCAGATCCTACTGAAATAATGGGCCTGCTGCAACTGACCTCAAAGCATAAATAATCATGCCCTTCATGCCCTATGTACTCTTATACTCAGCCAATCTAATAAAATGTAGCTGTAAAGTTGAGCTAAATAGTCCAGACTGATGTTTAAAATGAGAAGAAAACATGAAAAGGTAGTATATATTCACGTGTGGTGAGAGACAGAATTCATGTAATAGATCACAAATATCAAAATTGGTGAAAATCCAGGGAAGAAACTGGCCTAATATGCTTCTCTGGATTGTTAAAAATGAGGAACAAAAGCTGCTCACTAGCGTATGTATTATTCTATCAGTCACTGTAGGTTATGAAAGTAATAAGAGCCCCAATATTGTACTTAAGCAAGAGCAGGGAAAAACACCAAAGAATGCAAGAATTCTACTCAGACCACTTAGAAAAATTAAAAATGAGAGATTTTTAAACAAGTATATGTTCTTAATAAAAAAAAGAAGGCAAAAGACGACATTTCTAACTGCTAGAAAGCCCTTCCTCAGATATCTGGCCAAGCAGCAACTGAGTGTTCTAACAGATATCCCGAAATATTACCACCAAACATTTCCTGGAAAAACTATAATTTGAATAGTTTTATGACCCTTTGTGCAACTCAGAAGGTGAATGCCTGGAAAAAAAAAAGGGAAAAAATAGATCATATAAAAGTATTTTTCACTGGTTTTTTTTCTTCTCTAGTCCAGTGTGTAAAAGGAAAAGTTTTTTTTGTAAAATAAAGGCACTAACATTCCATTACTATCAATAGTGTATGTAGTTTGGCATTTTATGGATTTATCCCAGTGCATTTTTAATTACCAAAAGTTTCATTGCCTCATTTAGAGAAAGACTTTAACTGAGGGCACTAATGAGTTGCATTGCCCGTGCTGTGTGCTGGTAGATATTCTCAAGTTTTCCAATTCAGAAAATTATCAAGTATGTAATCAGTTCCACTCAAAGAGCACATCTTAAGATATGTCTGTGGGACTACACCAAAAATTTCTGTCTTCAATTGAGATAGGAGAATATTACTTGTCTTTTTATTTAGCATCAAGTATTTCAATCAATCTCCCCCCCCCCCAAAAAAAAAGAGCTTTCAGACTTTAAGTCTGCACTCAGAACATGAAAGTCTGAGCTTTACTTCATGACATTGGTCACTCTTCTGGATTCAATATTAAATAAAGCACATTTTGAACACATTTTGTCCATCTGGAATGGATTAGGCAAACTCTGGGTATACCTTATACCTTTTCCATCCTTCGTCCCTCACAGACTCAAATTTTATACACTAAATCAGAATACACGTCTTGTAACTAACCAACTGTATACTAAGAGTCAATTAATGGCATCAGAAATTAAAAATAACAGCCTTTTTATTGATTAGAAAACATTCCACTCACATGTTGTGCTTGTTAATTAGCTGCAAATAATGTGCTGGTTGATATTTGCCATGCAATAAGCAGTTTTTCAGATTCACATTCTAGCTACTTTATTATTCCACTTGAGTTCCCTCAAATTCCACAGAGCCTACTTGGTTCCTTTCAGCTACAAAATCTAGGAATAAATTTTAAAGATATAACTTACCCTAATCTACCCCCTCAAAAAACAAAACAAAACAAAAAAAATCTCAGCCAAGAGTAGAAACCTGAACAACATTTCAGGCCTTATTCTGTTAATGTGGGGAAGAGAAATAAAAAAACCCACACAACAAGTTTATAACTTCACAGAGAGGAGAATTACAAAATATGCCAACAGATTTTATTTATTCTCAATTACTTCAGATTTTTCTCTATTGCCTGTGTCATCTAACTTGACTTTCTAACATCATTTCACAGTCTACAGCCTTTCACCTCTCAAAAGACATACAGGATATGGATAATTCCCCACTGAAACCTCTGAGTATGTTTCCTCCCCCTACAGGGGGCAGGATGTAGGGCTTGCAATCTTGTGTCTAAAGCGAATCATCTACAGCTGACCATGCACTGCTGTAAAGGCTCACAGTTGTTACACTGTATGTCTCAGTCACAACTCCTTTTTTGTCAGTCTTGGGGTAGCCATTCCAAAGAATATGCCTTAAGATAGCAAAGACCCTCAAAATGTTTTTGACACAAGAGTAAAAATATAAGAACTGGGACACTGGTGCCATATCTAGCAACATACTAATTTAGGTGGTCAGTAGCACGTCTCTAACAAGGAACATAAGGAACATAATATCATGTGTAGAAACCTGGTAGAAATATTCCTACTTTGTGAAGCACTGTAGAAACAAAATAAAATGCCTTACTCTCCTAAATGTGTTGAGCAGAGTCCTAGAACGTTTCAATTTTGTTTGCTTTTTCCCCCCAAATATATAATTTTGAATATGCAGATAAATTTTTTTTTCTCTCATATATCCCTTCAATTCCCTGAAAACAAATAATTTAGTGCTCTTATTTGGAAAGCAGGCTCCTTGCATTTTAAATATCTGCAGAGGCAGACACTAAGGGCAATGTATGCATCTTAGCTTTTCAAACCTCTCCCTCAGAGAAGTAATCTTGGTGACCAACATGGTCACCAGGAAACAAAGTCATGAAATACTGTTATAATTTTTGCACAAAAATCAAATAAGGAGAAACAGTCTCCTGTAGAAGCTTAAATTCAAACCAAGGAACACTAGAAGAACAAGCTGAAAGGCTACATAAAAAACAAGGGTGAAAACTGCTTAATAGACCAAGAGTCAAGTAAGTAAAAAAAATTAGACACAGAATTGTTTCTTAAAATAGGAGCTCTTCTCCCCAACAGAGGAAGAAGCCACAGGATAAGGATTGGAGACAAGGCTTCATGGGAATAGAAATGCTTTGGATGTACAGATTTATTGGATAAGACTAGGAAATTGTGCTCACTGACCAATGTGAGAATGACTTGTATTATAAAGGAGGAATCTTTGCAACAAGTTAAGAAGCCCAGAAAAAAGTGAAAAAGTGCCTCAGAAAACGAGCATAACAATTTTGGACCTGCAGGAAGAAAGGAATGTGCAAAGTCCTGGCTGGCTGGCCCCACTTCACTACCAAATGCCTTAACTAGTACAGAATCTGATGGGGAAATCTTACTTATTACAAAAGTATACTACTAACTATAGGAAACTGACATGCAAAAGGGCAACTATGTCCATTACACAGATTTCCTTTTACAACTGCTATACGGACAATGCAAATACCAAATCATCCCTGGCTGCCTAAAATCTCCTAATGTTATTTAAAAAATGAAAGGCATAATTGTGGTCAGCTCTACACAGATATGCAAAATGAAACTAGAAACTTTTTGCCCCTCTCGAGTATCTACTGCAATGCCAGAAACATTGTAGTTCTTAGATTATGAATCACAGAATTTACAGTTTAGAACTGCAACCATATATACCTTATATGTATCTTAAATATTCCTTCCATCCTCTTAGAAAAACTGGCAGCACTAGCCTGCACATTGGATGCATACCTCACAGACAAATGAAAGTGAGTATATCTTGCCTGTAAGGGCATTTGACTGAAATTGTGAAATTAATCTTGCACATATACAATAAAATAAACTAATTCTATAAAATTTCTCTCCTTGAAAGACTTGAAAAATCCACCAATTGTGTAACAATGCTAATGCCTCCCATATGGGCTTCAGTAGTGTTGCTAAAGACATTTTGCACACTAATACTGATGTTAATGCTAATACAAGCCATACCACACCACTTAGCAATACATTTACTTACTGAGTTACAAGTACAGTTGTACCTGGAAAGAATATAAGAGTCTATTATGAGAGAGCTCATTCACCGTCTCAGAATATTAACATGTACTAGCCCATTTAAAACCCTGAGAAATAGAAAAATTGGAACATCTATGGTACTGAATATTTTTACTCTCAGTCTAACCTGCAAATCAAGGTGTATATGATTTAATAAAATCATCACATGGCTCTGATTCTTTATTCAAGCAAATAAAGATTCCTGCAACACAGTGAATCAGTTCAATGGAGCTGTAGAATAAATTGTTGCTAAAGCAGTAAGCTGCTCATAAACATAATTCAAGTAGATTCCAATCCAAGTAAAAGAATTTTATATTTTAAGGTATTTTAGGTCATTAATTTCATGAAGTGTATCTACATAAAAGGATGCAGGTTTACAGTCTGAAAATTAATTCTAGTAAGTTTTTTGCAAGGAACTCATATATGTTCCTATAAAAGCACTCTAACTGCAAAGAGATAATGCTTTTGTCAAGCATAGTGAATTTGTTTTTCTTCTAAAATGTAAAACAAACTCATGGTATATGATGTTACCAAGAGATGACATTTCAACAATTTTTGAGAAGTACTGTCTCCTTAAGTAAGTGACGTTTCAAATGTTTCTCTGTTTAAAACAACTGTACCTTTAAGATCAAATTCTGTCCCTTCAGATACACACTTCAACTTTCCCCTGAAACCTTCCTCTCTTTGGGCTGTGTGTTATGCCTTTTTTATTTGATCTACTAACACACCAGGAGGCAGAATAATAACTCTAGATCTTCCCTCTCAGCAGCAAAATACTTTATTGCTGCAAAGTTAACTCAGTCAGTCAGACATAATTTGGAAAAACAACCATTTAGTACCTGGACAAATCAAACTAACTATCTTGAGCTATACAGAAATGTAGTACTAGAGAACTCAATGTGTTAAAGAAAAAAAATAGGCATTTTAAATTTTTTTTTATCTTCTCCATCCCTATTACAAAATGTAACCTAGAATCCAGCCCTCTGACCCTTACCTTTCCATGCAGGTACACAGGACAAGGAATAGTTCTGTTCATAACATATAGTTAGTCAAGGTCTTGGTAAGGAATTCCACAATTCCTACTTTATAATCTTTAAGATTAAGAGAAGGAAGTAACTTACAGAAACGGAAGGAAAACCGGCTTAAGTGTTCTTAAAAAAAAAAGTAAAAATAAAGTAATAGTGTATACTGTACCTCTGAAGTTCTGTGTTTTTGTAATCTATGGAGACTCTATTTTTTAGAGTTTCTGAAGAAAGAAAAAGAGGAAGCAGTCTACCAAGGAAGGATAAAAAAAACAAATCACCAAATAATAACTAACTTCAAAAAGGCAAAGAGATACCTCTAATGAGGTGGGATGCACAAGACTCAAAATTTACATGCAATCTTAATATGAAAAATCTGACAGTGTGACCCTTTTTTTTCTTAAAGAATTTGAGATTAGAGAATCATAAAAGTTTTCCTCCTATTTTTATTATTTTGTACTATGAAATAAATTTAAAGATTTACTAGATTTACCTAAAGTCTTCAAGAAAAAAAGACAACAGTGTCTTACCAGCATTACATCGTTAATCAACTTCATAATAAAACCTGTCTGCTTAGCATTCTACTTTCACTTGTCCCCAAGAACCCAATTTGGACAGTTACAAGATAAAACATTGAAGTCTGAGACTTAAACATATTCTCCAACAGAAAAAAGGTAGGTGAAATTTCAAAGACTGAGCACTACACAATATAAGGTCTTACCTGCCTTATGTTTAATTAGCAAAGAAGTTTTCCAGAATTCCCTACCCACTTAATAACATACGCACCCTGCATACTGCAGGGTAGCTGCAGGACCACAACAGAGAAGACCATACACCAAGCACACCAAACACAGGTAGGCTCTTGTCCAAAGACTGGTGGCTTAGTAGGCATGGTAACATCTCCATGGGACTTATCAATAGATCAGTTGGGATATCCCCATGACAGTGAGACTACCTGGTTTTAGCATACAGCTTGTTTAGGGGCAGACAGCCCTAGGGAATCAGCACCCTTAATATTGTTTTTCCACATCAGAGCATGCCACCTTTGAAAGCAACGTGAAGGAATTGCTAACAAAAGCTGAGGTACTGCCTTCATTTGCACAGTTGAAGACAGTGACTCCTTTTCTTAAAACCTTTGCCTCACTTTTCAGATAGACTGGTGTAGTTCCAAACTTTAAATACTTGTCTAGGACTAGGTAATACTTTCAAATACATCAAACTCCTTACTGAAATATCTGGGTTTAATCAACACAAAATGTTAAACTGAAACTTTCCTACTTTTCATAAAATAGAAGTACACAGTGACCAAAAATTGGTGCCAGTGTCAAATTCAATGAAAATGTAATTACTTCATACAAAGCAGAGCAGCATCAGTGGGGCAGATTCAGGAAATTGCTTTCAAAATACTATTAGAGTGGCTAAAAAGTATCTTAACATTTGGTAGTAGAGGTTCAAGTTCCTTTGTGTAGAAGACCTTTCTGGCGCAGTACAAGTTTAAAGCACCATAGCTATATCCTTCTCTCTCACATACAATGCCTTAACTGTGGTTCCTTAAGTGAGAGATAGGAAACAGAATGAAAAGAAGTGTATCACCATTTCAGTAATCCATTTAGAAATATTAAAGCTAATGGATTTACATCTTCATATTAATATATATTTGTCTTTACTCCTTCCAATCTAAAAAAGAAGTATCTTTTCCTCAAATATGCTGATTCATTTTATTAGTATAAGCTAGAATAGCTGTCAGTTTCACTAAAAGCCTGATTGATCCAGTCAAAGTGATTAGTGTAGACTTTGTGATAAATGAATTAATACAAGCATTTTATTTTGAAAGCATATATAACTGAACTTTATAAAGGCAGGTATTACTAGCCTGCAGACACAACATTGAAGCACTCTGTTGATTTAAAAGATAGGTATATACTTATAAGTGTAAACTTCTTAGAAGTAAATTGGAAAGTTACAGAAGTATTCTTACATGCTTTTTAAAAGACATCATACACATGCTACATACTTATACAATTACTAAGCCTCCATAATGAAGAGTAAAAAAAAGGTCTTTAGTATTTACTGCTCTTTGATGAAAAAACATAATTCTCAATAGGTATTATTCATGTTCTCTGAAAACTTGCTCCTCTTGCAGATAAAGGCCTGCAAGTTAGCACTGACTTAAGCTTTTTGTCTGGAACACAGAACCATTCATAACCACACTGGGAAAACTGTACCAGAACAGGGAAGCCAGTACAGACCACACAGTAATAAAACATGCTAAGGCACGACAGTGAAAGAAAATAACTGTGATTTGCGGAGCCAGAACAACACCAATGAAATGTCAGGTTACTCAGCCAAAACAGTACAAATATAGTGTTGCTAATGCAGCTTCTACACATGTATATTGAGAGTCTTCAACTGACACAATCATACCACCTACAGATTACAGTTTTTCACTCACTTAAATTATACCAGTAAAAGCTTGATGTGTAGCACAGCTGTAAAGGTGTATTTAATTTCACCTGTGAGCAGTCCTAGCGAAGGAATTACTTGTATGCAAAAAAACTCAGCATAAACAAAGGCCTCGGGGAAAAATTAAGACCTTGGGATGTAACTGTATTTTATTTTTAATTTCATTCTATTTACTTTTATTGGACTTAAATATTTTTTTAAACTTCTTGGACTCTAGCAGCAACCTGAATCTATCATTTTACCATTCTGATTTTTACTATGCAGTATTAAAGACCACACATAAAAATTATATTCAAAATATGAATACAAAAATACATACAAGCTAATACATACATTCATTAGCTTTTATTTCCTCTCAAAAATAAAGATTTGTTCCTTAAGCAAAACAAAGCAACAAAAATCACCACCTTCCTACAAAAAAAAAGCAACTTTTACTACTTTTATGCAAATTTTAGTGATTTATTTAAATCACTATTTAAGTTTTCTCTGCAGTGAATGCAATGACTCCACAAACAGATTATATACAAAGCAGTACAGAACTTGTCCTGGAAAGCAGAAATTATAATAAAAAGATCCTCATCCAAGTTCGTGCTGCTGCACCTGCTGCTACTTAAATAAAACAGAAAAGAGTAAATAGTGTCCTTGAACAACAGTGAAACTTATCTCCTAATAGAGTAGAGTTGCCTATTCCCAACTGCAAAGGACAGACATGAATATGTTTATCAGGATTGCAAGATGACAGTGTAGGCTTTGTTGAATTCATTAAAGTAATAGTGAAACAGATGCAAACACGTGGGCACATATGCAGGCTTTGAAGTTACCTATTTAAACTGTCAGTTCT
Source organism: Manacus candei (assembly GCF_025592945.1). Lineage (NCBI taxonomy): Eukaryota > Metazoa > Chordata > Aves > Passeriformes > Pipridae > Manacus > Manacus candei. The sequence continues at coordinate 7,615,800 of NW_026138072.1, read as the reverse complement.
CATCTTAATTAAGCATAATAAATAAAACCAGCCACAAAGCAGAGTCTCATATTGCCAGAATCTGCAAGAACCTGTTTTCAGAGAAATACTATTACACTGGCTTGAAATTCTTACAAACACATTATATATGGTCAACAAAGCATTTTCCCAACTGTTTTGTTCTCTGCAATCTTATGAATTATTTTCCATTATAAAAGTATAAAATGGTCAATAGGATCCATCTTTTCTACTGTAATACTTTGCATTGGCAATTGTGAAGTGAAAATAACAGCAGAAGCAAGTGATTTGCAGATCTTACTTTTCCAAATTCTTAATCTATACTTAATAATCTGACACATTTAAGACAAGCCATCTATTAATTTTCCTCCTTTTAAGGTTACCTACCAATTATATTACTTTGCCTCTACACATACATATGCTAAGAACAAGAAAACTACAGAAATAAAATAAACACAATACTTATAATGACCATACCTAGTAATAAGAACCGCATTATCATGGTGGGCAATCCCATTTTCTGGAATGGTGTTTCCATCACTTTGGTGGGAGAGAATGGATTTCTGCCACTTACAGAAGCTATCGAGGGACTTGTCTGCATGGTGGTTTATCTCCAAGTTTGGCTGCAATACAACATGCATACCAGAAATGTTCCAAACAAATTACTAAGGTCAGTTGTTAAGCCTTTTGAAAACTAAAATGGGACTATAATTAGAAGCAGTGGTTTCTAGGAATAAATTCTTCTTGCCAAATTTTATCTCTGTAAAATCTGACCCCAAGTTCAGCTGTGTATTACTGAACTGTCATTCTTTCCGCTCCAACTTTAATAATCATTATGTCAATACAAAAAAAATCAAAATACAGATCTAAAAATAAAACTGACATCCCCAAAGTTGTAATAATATTCACCTGAAGTAAAAAAAGATATCTTTGAGATGATACACGAGGAATATTCCTTTGAACTGCTTCATCTTGATTAAAGCAGTGAAAATTACATGATAGGTTTTGTACTCAGAGGCAGCCACTTCAAGCAATAATTCAATGAACACTATATTACACAGTAATGTAACCCGTACTTCAGAGGTATAAAGCTCAGTGCAACAGCTCTTACCTGATCTTCAGTGAGGACAATCAAACGCGTCACTATAATATTCACAACGTTTCCTAGACTGGAATCACGATAAAGTTTGGCAACCTGACCTCCAGAAAATAAGAAAAGACACAAAGTCAGACAAGAAACACTACTTGCTTCCTAAAGGGTTAAAAGTTAACCCAATTTCCTCACTTAATGTAATTCCATAATTCTAATTATCATCGTCATCAAATAAGAGTTAATTTTTTATCAAAAAATGACCATTCAGTTAAAAGAACTTCTTGAGTCGCACTTTTCAATCAAAACTGTTTATACTTCTTATAACTGTTCCATAATTCATCCAGCACAATAAGTATTAAGAGTGTTGACATAAGAAGAATAGAACTGTATAATCTGAATGTAATTTGAATTCAAAATTAAAGACAACAATTTAAAAGTGACCACAACATACTTCTTGACAGAAAAAGTACTGCATTTTTCCCATAATGCCAAGATTTTTCAATATTTTAACTATTAATTCCTGCAAGTTAATACATATATTAAAGTATTATTCATGGCAATAAATAAATACTTGACAGGTCCTTTATCATTTCGGTACATGCATATTGATATGAGCACAGAGAAGGATGAAACTTACAATATTCATTACACTCAAAATGTAGTGTTCAATGTCTTTGCGACCATGGTATCCCACCATCATTTTGTCTGCTACTACCAGTGTTTCCACAAACCGTTCAAGGCTTACAGATCTCTTCTGTCGACTATGACTACTCAGTGTGCCATTGACTGGAAGTGAAGTTCGAAAAGCAGATGCATCACTCATCCACCAAGGTTTGCTGCTTCTTGTGAGGTCTTCTAGGAACCAAAACAATTAAACACTTCAGAAGCCTCACTAGTAAAAACTCATTCAAATGCAGCTGCTTTATGTTGAGATTACCATCCTCAGGGTTCTGAAGTCTTTCTTGAGGCAAAGAAAAATTACATTTTTTTAATTTTTGTTTTTAAATAACTTATATAATAGAAAGCCAACTTTGAGCTTCAATATTCTCGACTCTCCTTAACTTGAACTAGGATGAAAAATTATCCATCTTCTCTTAACAGGTCTGATTCTGCACATTTACCTTAATACTGAAGATCAGTTATAATTAACCACAAGCACACTTCAGAATTTTAAAAATAAGAACAAGACAGCTCTAACATTTGGAAAAAAAATACTACGAACCAAAAATTAAACATTGACATAGAAGATACCAAATTTACTAAGGAATTAAACAGGTTGATAAGGTACCAAAACAGGTTTTTTCCCTCCTGTGAAAGTCTGCCATTTTTAGGCCTTTATGCTTACACGCCTATCAGTTTTCAGGCCAAAAAGATCAACTTCCCATTCAGAGGATTATCAGATTACGTTTTATCTACCTTGTGAATTAACTATAATGGGAAGTTTTAAATGGGCTGGCATGGGATAACTGATGTAGTTATTTTAACACTAATCTTAGTTCAAACATATTGATTCATGCTTTTCCTTCAGGTAAATATATAGAAAAAATATTTCTTGCATGCAAGAGATTGATTACTAAAAATACAAAGAGTTGTAATTAACAGCAAAACAAACTCTACAAACTTGTTTGAATTTGAATTCCTGTCCTCAGTACAAACTTGAATCCATCCTTACCTGATAAACTGGCTTTATTGGCGTGTAATAAATATCACTTTTCCACAAGGGCCAATACAAATCTCCAGTTAGAGATAATAATATAGCAAAGCATATTATTGGGCTGGTTTTATCTAAGTAGGGTTTCAAAATATCTAAATCCTTAATATCTAAATATCTAATTTTTTGCTAGTTACAGAGGAGCACAAGAATATTAACAGTTAGACACATTAAAAATTGTCTGAACAGGACTGCTCAAGTGAGCAAATTCTGAGATGCAACCTTATATCTACTAAAACAAGGTCAGCTAAGGATGAGTTGAGATAGAACCAGTACCTCCCACAAAAAAAGCAATTCATTATGCAATTCAACTAAGCACACTATTTTCAAAGAGCAATAAGTACACTGCAAAGAATGTATGTTCAGGTCAAAACCAGGAATACAAAGCTTCAGTGTTCCCACTGCTGAAGTGTTTCGTAACTTCTGAAGGCACAGTGTTGGCTTTAAAAGGTGCATTTTTCAGAAAAGTCAAAAAATGAAAATAAACCTGATAGTTGAAAAATTGTCAATAACAAAACTGTCCTCATTCTGCAATGGGTATAATCCATTCTAAAAAAAAACTTTACCAAGTATTAAAGCTTGTTGTGGATTCTAGAATGACTACTAAATTTTTCCTGTTTTTTCACTTTTATCATAGAAAAATAAAAGTTGCTTTAATTGATCAAAGATTTTCATCTCACTTAAGCAGTGACTTAGAAATGTCTGGAATTTTCTCTGACAGCTTCTGTATGAAAATTTTTAAAAATTCACTCTATTTTTTAATAACACATGCTGATGTTTCTGATGCCCTTGGAGTGCGAGTATTCTAGAAATGCAATACTGCTTCCACATTATTTCATAATTTCTCACTCAAAGATGCAAATCTATTCTAAACACTTGAAAACCAATGACCTCATGCAGAAAACTTTCAGAGAAAAAAAATATTATTCTGGACTCATCTTGATAGTATCTTTCAAACAAAGGTCTCAGAAGACTTCACAAAAATAAACAATTCTCATTTGCTTATCCAGAGGAGAAGCTTAAGCTTCAGCTGGTCTCAAAGTAATAAGAAAGCTGGAAACAATCCTTGCACTTCAGGATTTATTAGTGCTTATGTTGCTTTACTTTAAAAGCACTAAATAATGCTGACTAAATTCTTCAAAAACTTAAAATGTAACAATAAAGGCCTACAATTTATTTAACAAAACTAGTTACGTGGCAAGTGATATCATTTTTCCACCATATTTTTAGGTTAAAAAAGAAAAAAATTAAACTTCTTTTATATCAAACATAGTTACTGGGAAGTAAAAACAGCAAAAATAGAAATGACAGACAAAGCAAAAATAAACCAGAAAAAACCACTGTAATTAACCCCCAAGTAATTAGTGCAAAATATGGAATTAGGTTTTAAACTGTAGCTTAAAAGAAATCCAAATCCACATACAGATGGAGTTCACAACCATGGTAACCCAAGTTTTCCTAAGTCAGTCTTCTAAAGACATCGGGTGAGGTTCAAGGTGGAGAGAAAGAAGCACAATCAGAAAAAGATCTCAAAATGCAATAGCGAACTACTCATGCAACCATGACAATACTTTGAAGTAAAACATTATGCTGCTTTTTTCTAAATATTTTAGCACTGTTATTTCATGCATTTAACAAGTTTTTACTTTATTTTAGAATACACTAATTGTAGAGTCTGGCATGAGTGTAACCACTACATAAATCAGCATATAACAGAGCTATCTGGAAATAATCTGCCACTCTGCAGCTTTCATATGTCAACTCCTGTTGTTTTTCAATCCTATTCGAATACAGCATTCTGCAAGATAATCCAGTGGCCTCAAAACCCATTGAAGCAACTGGAATTTGGCAGTGGACAACTTCTTACCAAGGCCTTAATGATTTCAGCTGTTTTAAATAAAACAGTTAATCTAGTGACAATACATACAATCTATTCCATGTTCTTATCTGAATGTCCTGGCCTCCCCAATTTTTCTCTTGTATTAGTTACCGTAATGCTACCATCTACTATGAAGTAGTCCATCACTTATTCATCCCAACCAATTCCAAACGTCCTTTCACCAAACTCTGTACCCCACTTTCTATCAGTTACTGTAAATTTTCTCAGGAAGGTCAGAAGTAACATTCCCCTTGTCTCTATCAACATTTCAGAATCTTGATCACTCCTCTGGTAAGAGAAGAGGTACACAATAAATTTAGGTCTAGGTTACAGTAGGGGAAACTTGACAGAGTGAATAGTGGCACAGCTACTCAAGCAGATTCCTCCCTGAATACAGTACTGGGAAAATTGTTCTAAAGGTAAAGTTAAAATCAGTCTCCAGACAAAATAAATGATATCCTGCAAAAAGGCAGTTAAAGCTTTGTTATGATTGCATTTTAAAACACAAAACTGGACTGTTGAAAAGTTCCAAAACCAGTCAAATTCAGTGAAGATGACTGTATAACTGGTTTTAAACCTGGGGTGTGAAAGCTGCAAAACTGAAAATTAATACTGGATTTTAGTTTTTAGCTATTTTAGTTTTTAGATATTTGGGGATGCATGTCCCTCTAGGATAAAGCTGCAACAGAATCACAAAATTGGAAGGAACCCACAAGGATCATCAAGACCTGCACAGGACGGCCTCAGGAGTCACACCAGGTGCCTCATAGTATCATCCAAACGCTTCTTGAACTCTGTCAGGCTTGGTGCTGTGACCACTTCCCTGGGGAGCCTGTTCCAGTGCCCAGCAACCCTCTGGGTGAACGACTCTTTCTATCCAACCTAAACCTTCAGGCCATTCCCTTGGGTCTTGTAACTGGTCACCAGAGAGAAGAGATCAACGTCTGACCCTCTTCTTCCCCTCATGAGGAAGCTCTAGACTGCAATGAGGTCTCCCCTCAGTCTCCTCTTTTCCAGGCTGAACACACCAAGTTCAGCTCAGCTGCTCCTCATAAGGTTGCCCCTCAAAGCCCTTCACCATCTTTGTTGCTCTCCTTTGGACGCTCTCTAACAGCTTCATATGTTTCTATTTTCTGCAGCCCAAAACTGTCACAATATTCAAGGTGATACTGCACCAGTGCAGAGCAGGGTGGGACAATCCCCTCCCTTGACTCACTGGTGATACTTTGCCTGATGCCCCCATGGACACAGTTGGCCCTCCTGGCTGCCAGGGCACTACTAATTCATATTCAACTTGCTGTCAACCAGGACCCCCAGGTCCCTTTCTGTGGCAATGCTTTCCAGCATCTAGTTCCCCAATTTGTGTAGGAACATCTGGGCTTGCCCCATCCCAGGTACAAAATCCAGCACTTTCCCTTGCTGAACTTCATAGGGTTGGTGATTGGCCAGTCCCCTGATTTGTTGTGGTCTCTCTGCAGGGCCTCCCTGCATTCGAGGCAGTCAACAGCTCCTCCCAGTTTTGAGCCACCTGCAGACTTGCTTAGTATCCCTTCCAGTCCTGCATCCAAGCCATTTATGAAGATGTTGAAGAGCAAAGGGCCTAAGATGGAGCCCTGTGGAACCCCACTAGTGACAGGTCACCAGTCTGATGTCACCCCATTCACTGTTACCCTCTGTGCTTGACCCATGAGCCAATTGCTCACCTACCATATGATGTGTTTATCCAGCTGTGAGCTGGATATTTTGCCCAGAAGGATCCTGTGAGAGACAGTATCAAAAGTTTTACTGAAATTCAAAAAGACGGTATCAACTGGCTTCTCCTGATGAACTAGCTGGGTTACCTTGTCAAAAAAGGTTTGATAAGCAGGACTTTCCTCTCATGAAGCTGTGCTGGCTGTAACCAACAACTGTGTTGTCTTTCAGGTGTTTTTAGATACCTCCCAGAATAATGTCTTCCATAACTTTACCAGGCAGCAAAGTGAGACTGACAGGCCTGTAGTTTCCAGGGTCACCCTTCTTGTCCTTCTTGAAAATCGGAACAACCATCCCTACAGATTTGTAGGGATCCAGCTGGAGCAGCAGGTCCCGCACAATTTCAGGATTGACTGCAAGTTGGTCATTCTCACAGTCATGGTCCTCCAGCTCAGGACACTGAGACCCCCTTGGTCCATCATCCATGTTGAAGACATAGGTACATAAAGCATTAAACACCTCTGCCTTGTCTCTGTCCCTGTTTGTGAAATGACCATCCTCAGCCTGTAAAGGGCTGGTGATATTTCTATACTGCTGACTGCCATTAATATATTTGAAAAAACTCTTTTTATTGTCCCCCACATTTCTGGTCAGCTTCAACTTCAGCTGAGCTTTGGCAGTGCTCAGAAAATAAGTTTAAAAGGTTTTAGTACCCATGAGGGTAAAACATGTTATCTGGAAAAGTAAGACCTTGCAGTCTTGGAGGAGAGCAAATTTTTTTAGACATTTTCATGAAGCAGAAATAATATACAGAACAACAGGAACAGCAGAAACTGAGATGAATGAGCATCATGTTAGGCTTGTAAAAAGCAGTGCTTTAGTATTCCAGTAATTAAGGACTTTGGGACACAAAGGATCAGGAAGTGCACAGGAGCGTCCAAGAACAAAAGCATCATCAAATATATAAAGGAATAAAGGCTGAATATTACACCAAGGTTTATAAAAAATGCATGCAAGATGCAGAGTTCTGATCAACCTATGATCCATGTGACAGATAACACCAGAAATATCTAAATACAACCTGACAAAACTAGCAGCTACTGCTTCATGACTTGAAGGAGAATGACATCTAAGCATTAGTCTAGAAGATAAGATCTGGTAGAGGCTAACATTCTTTCTTTTTCAGGGGATATAATAATGGTAAAAATTGCATCTTCCTGTATTTCGGAATCCATCCACTTACTTCAAGAGGTTAAAGTGATAGTTCTCCCTACAAAATGAACATATATTAGTGCCCTTATTTTACAATCAGTTAGCAGGCAGTAACAGTTAAGAGACTTGTTTTGTAGTATGAGAAGCGTGCAGATTGAATAATGCTTCCAAACTAAAACAGAAGTTACATACATGAAGTCTGACATTCCATAAACACATTTAACAGAAACCCTCAGAACAAACTGTCTCCCAAGAATGGGGGTTTGCAGGCAATCTGTACTGCAAGCTTAGTCAGCTGGTGCCAGTAAACATTCTAAACTCCAGAAGAAGCTGAAAAAGTTACATCAATGAACAGTGATATAATTTTAAGACTAGTAATTGTCCGCCTGCCCTGTGCATTGATTCTCATGGAATACAACCATTCAGGACTGAACAAGCTATTACTGAAATATAAACAAATGCAAGGTTAGAACATTTTTGTAGTATGTTAAAAACCCATTACTTTTGTGCTCTAAAATAACTTGTCAGATTTACTCCATGCTGTCTTCAAGAAGTTAGTTTTCAGCTTCAGTTTAAGCAAATGAAAATCACATCAGAGTACTTGAAAAGTGTATCTGTAGAAGTAACAACTACTTTACAAAGAAAATATCTCTCCATTAAAACTATATAATCCTTCCATAAGGCGCATGTAAATCACATATTTGACCATTGACCCACTGAACCAAAAAAACAGTACCAAAACACCATAAACAACTGTAAACAAGAAAGATGTGGACTCAGCTCCAAATGTATTGCTAATCATAATACTAACACATTTATTGCACACCAAGTTTCTTCCAATAAGATGGAACATTTACTAAACATTGAGCTGTAATACTCAGTCACTCAATAATGCTTTCCAGTTGGGGAATCAAGTACATTTATAGCACATTTTGAGAAAGCCTGTGCTCATTACTACCACTACACAACACAGGCATAAAACAAGACCTACTCCCACTGCCTCAGTTTTTGAAAGACAATATATTCTCAATCTGAATCTGAAAAAAAAACCAAACCAAAACTACTTTTCAATGAGACACATTACATAACCCAAAAGAAGGACTCCCACTGCTACATTCTCCACCATGTCTTTAATATGAACCATGCAAGATGCTAAAATACATCTTAAGTTATAACATTTTAAAAGGAATGACACTCATACTCCTTTACCTGAGACTCCACAGTGCCTGTGATCATAGAAGTGTTGCTGGTGCATAGTAGATTTTTTGTATATAACATGAGGATGACCGTTCTCGTAACTGTAGTTACTAGAATCTTCTGTTATATTCCTTAAAGGCTCAATAAAATACTCTTCATCTTCTGTAGCAATGACTCCATGCTTAAAGAAGAAAATAAGAAAATAAAAACTTACAAAAGACAATATAAAAGCCATATAAAAAGCTTAACTTTAAAAAACATTCTCTGTTAAGAAATCCACAGCTAGAAGCCAACACATAAAATAGTGCATAAGCCAGCTCTTCTCCGCTTATTTTAGTGTGGTGCCTAAAAACAACACAATGAGAAAAAAAAAATTATCACTGTCATATTGTTGGAGTTCTTTCACTTTTTTTTTTAAGATGTAGTAAGAAAGTAAGAAACATTCTCAACATATGACAAATAATGTTTTTACAGAGATGTTCCAAAACTACAAGATTCATATTCACATCAAGCCAAAATTGCATTGCTCTAATGGCAACACCAATATCCTGCTATGATGTCACACTGCTAGATGCTTAAAGCCAAACATTCCATCAAAGACAAACGCCATGAAGGATTAATTTCAGAACACATATTCAAAGAAACCATTCACTATTTCACATCTAGATGCTTAATCCAAAAACTGAGCTAGTTAATAAAAGTCAAATTATTTATATTATTATACACTGTCTACAAAGTATTTATTCCTTAAAAGGTCTTGCCACAAATCTAGCATATAAGAGTTGTTGCAGACTGTGCACTAGACCTCATTCCCCGTAACAAATGAACAGTTTTGCCTCATACTGTAGTGTAGAATAGTAGATATTCTATTCCCATAACTTTCACATTTGTGAACTCAGCTTCTTCCAAACAGGAAGTGGTTTATGAAAGAAAGGGGAGATTTCAGGCCAACTATGCAATTTCCTGAACCTTCAGCAATTAAAATTGAACTTTAGCAGAAAAACCAGGTTTGGGATCCTTCTGGATATAGAATTATTGGGGAATAAGCCCTGACAGAGTTCTACACCCATACCTGCTAAATAAAAAATTCTGATACCCGTATGTAGAAAATTCTGAATGGATTAACTTTCTACAGAGGGAGAAAGAGCTATTCTTCTGATAGAAGCCAGGGAGCAGGAACTTCTGCATTCATATCCTGACCTGATGAATCACAAATTTCTACCACACCTTTGATCTGTAAAGCAAGTACTTCTCATGAGTCTTTTTTTAAACCTCTACGATCAGACATAAGACCACTTGCTCCATATCTGCTCTAAATACATCATAAAGCTGTTTTCTAAGATCAGAGCTTGCCTTTGTACTCTTGGTCAAAGCTCTCGTCCTATTACTGTTGAGTGCATCATCAAATGCCTGCTGTTCTTCACTCCTGAAACAAGTAACAACGTAAAATTTACAAAATGAAAAATCCTGTGTAACACACCAGAAAGAAGTGTTTTCCAAATAGAGTTGTATTATAAATTGTGAAAACATATGTATGAACAGACTGCAGATTCCAATTACACATTCCTTACACTGCCACTGTAACAATAAGTGTTCTCTTCAGTGGTATTTTTCATTATGAACTCAATTTTTGACTCAAAAAGGTAACATCAGGCTCTATATTCACCTGGAAGATGCCAGTATGAAATTCCTCTCACAATGTCTTCTTGTTACTTGGAGTCTAAGAATTTATTAGAAAATCAATCATTTACTGGTATACTGCTGCCTAAATAGTATTGAAAATATAAACCAAATTGTAACTGGGTTTGCCAGATGTGCAGAAAGAACCTTGACAGTCTGGACTGCATCCAGTCTGGATGTCAGACATCTGAGTTCAAGTGAATTCTGAGCCATTATAAACTCTGATATTATATTCCCACAGGAAGAGAATCCTGCAGAGTGGTTCTGGCCAACACCATGAGGCTGTCCACTTCATGCCAAGCTGGAGGAGACAGAGGTACCATCCAGCCTGATTAATAAATAGTGGTAATTATACATATATATCCAAAACAATATTCTAAACACCAGTTTTGGCTTATAATCCACTATTTCAGCAAAACAAAATTTCCATTGAAAAAGGAGATTGAAATAATGCCCTTTTAAAGCATTAAAATGAATTAATTTAATTTTCTTTTTTGTTTTGCTATTGTATTTTAACAGTTCATAAATTAAACTCCTGCTCCAAAGCATCGGAAATATCATTAAGACATAAGAATGACCAGAAGAGTTTTTGACAAAATACCATGAATTTAAGAAACAAGTTGAACGCATCAAGTAGGTTACTACAAGGAACATTCCCAAGATTATTATCTAAAACAGATTGTTTGAGGTCCTGTGTTATCCAATACCACTACAGAGTGCCAACTCTTGCTAATATATATAAGGTCTGGTTCCAGCAGTTTGACATGCTCAGATAAATTTGTGAATCCACATGGATTCACATGGAGTTCCCTTAATTTGTGAAAAAGAATCTTTTTTTTGTCAGGCTGTCCAGCAGGGGCCTTAACCTCCTTCAGATGGGGGAGGTCCACCAGTTGCAGAAGAAACCAAACTATGGAGGACAAGTAAGCACATGCCTTCTCCACACAGTACTACTGTTTCACAATTTTTCCATGCCTTGAACCTTTCTAGACTTTAAAAGTATATCCATTTTTAACATAAAGCAGCAGTAATGGAAACAGCTGAAAATGTATCAGTGTTGTTCAGCATGTCAACAGCTGGCTATACACTTCAGTGTGGTTTTATGACTAAGGAAAAAGATTGCATTTGCTTACTGTTTTCTCAAAGATGAAAACAGTAGTGATCTGGCCTGAGACAGCACATCATAGAATCTAACAAGACAAACCAGGACAAGGACAGCTTGTATTTAATTTTCTGAATACTAAGGCTATACTGCAAAAAGATATGAGTACCAAAGATAGCCCTAGAGACACTGATCAAGAATACTAAATCCTTTTTAATATAATTTTTTATATTTATAAATTATTTTATAAATTACGTATTATTTTACATAAAACTCAAAAATACCATAGTATACACAATTCATAATATACATAAATAGATGCCTTCTTTAGAGTAAAAACAGCTTTCAAATGAGCTAACTCAAGAAAAATATGAGTAATTTAAACATATATGTATTTCAGAATACATGAAACAATCATTAAGTCTTCCAGCAAAACAGTTCCTACTTTAACCTACTAAGATCATGCTTTTAAGTCACAGTCGCCTACCTGTGCTTTCCATATCACTTCTGTTTGGATGGAGAGAACTGTGCTTCACAGCACAAATTTTACACAGTGCATGGAACTTCACATGCCACGGAAATATTGGACCTTTTACATTTAACATTTACTTGGGACCACAGTAGCCTCAAAATATTTCCTACTACTGATCCTTTCAGTTCAAAATGACAAAATTCTCTACTGTGCAAAACTTGTTTGAGCACTCAGTTAAGAGCTTTGACATCTGGCAGATGACAAAGGTGGGTCAGAGTGCAAAAATGTTGGGGGTTTGCCTAATTCCACTGCTATAGCCTCCAAAACTTCTTCGAGCCTTGCTCCTCTCAGAATCAGTCAAACTTCATTCCCTTGAGGTAAAGCTCTTCTCTGTTTAGCCAGTCTACCACCATTTCTTCTCTTCAGTATGACATACTCAGCTTAGGCGATGCCTCAGTCTTTTTGCCTTGTACCCAACGTTTGAAGGCCCTAAAATGCTGGTCATTGCAGGCTCTTTTATGATACGGCCAAACCTGCAATCCATCCACAAATGTAGCATTCACTACAGTAAATATGAGTTTGGAAGGCCAGCAAGCCTGCCAGACAAAACCTTCAATTTTCTCATATGATTGTTCACTGGATTACAGAGCTTTCCTCACAACTTCAGAACCATTTATAGCATAATCAGGCAACAGCAGATGGAAACTACTGGACTGAAACTTCAGTAAGTAGCAGTCTGTAATTCTTGGACACTTGGTAATGAGAAATATAGAGAGGTTGAAACAAGAAACAAGAGAGGAAAATGAACTGATTGCTTGTCACTTTTATTATAATGAAACTGAAAGCCCTCCTTACACTTACCAAATGCAAGCATTCTTCAAAGTCATACAATATATGTTAATTAAATCATGTTCTCACATGACCACTCTGCATAACTAAACAGAGGAACTCGAAATATTCAATAAGGGGAAGAAACAACCTATTTGTCAACAGTGAAGCTCAAGAGAACTAGAGTAAACGTAATGCATAAATTTTCCTTGTGAGCAACACTCACTGTTAAAAATCACTACTTGCTTTAAAATTAAAATGACTGGCTTTGATACAGATGTTAATCAAGGACTATTAGAATATGACTGGCAGTGACTTAGAGAACAAAAATCAAACTAGAAAATATGACAAATGCCTTAAGCACAACACATTCTGAACTATCAATAATTCTAAAACAAGTAATATTGTCTTCAATATTCATTGCCAATTGCTTTATGAAACATGTTCTTACCAGCAGCTGCATAACAAAACATTCATCAGTAGGAATCATCATTCAAAAATAACTTTGTGATGGATTTTTCTGAATGAAGTGGTAATTCCCATAGACAGTGCTCTGGAAGACCCTGGTAACACTGGATGAGTTTCTGTACAGTAGATGACGATACTAAGTCGAGCCTACTGTTGCATCCCTCTGCAGGATTCCAGCCACTCTGAGAAAGGTCCATGCGCCACCCCTGCTGCCGCTTCTGCACTATGACAGGAGTCTCACACACTTGTGACCACCAGGCCTTCCCAGGAGATGCAATGGACATCTGATACTTGCAGTCACAGGTAAAGAGGCATGACCTCGGAGAACTTGAGTGCCAGTAATGGTGTGTCTAGAGATAGGATTAAGGCTGCCTTAACACCCAAAAGACACACATAAGAGCTGATGACAACCACAATCATTGAAGACGATGATTTAACTGGGAAACACTCTACACTAAAGTTACCTTACAGATACTGAGTTAACATACTGGCACCTAGAACCATAGGCAGCTTCACTCCAGCAGAACAGTTAGGCTGAGGGCAAAGGGAAAACACGCAGCATTGAGAATGCTAAATGTCACCTCAGGGTGTAGGGCACAGAAGAAACAAAAAAAAGATTCTTCTTCACCATAACATCTTCCACGCTTCTTTGAAGAAAAGAAGTGCCATGAGGAGCAAGAGATGGGCAAAGACAGAAAAACATGGACTTTTTTTTTTTGCTTCATCCCACTCCTGTTTTCCTAACATGAAAGGAGAATAAGAGTCAGCTAAGCCAAGAGCAGGCATTCTTGGCTCACTCCCTTAGCCAAGGTCAAAGAGGAGCTGAAATGGGATCACCATGACACTTACTGCAGGCTCCAAGGGGGCCAACTAGTCTGTGCATCAAGTAGCAGAAACTCTAGAGATAAAAAGGCATGCAGCCTCTGTTAAAGAAATGAGTCCTGAAAGAAGAGATTTGGTCTCCATAGTATTTTTAGCTGAAAAGAACTCAAAAGCAAAGATCAAGTATATTAGGCAAAGAGTTTAAATAACTGCCACCAGAAAAAGAAGTTATTACATGGCAACTGCGACCAAAGTGAAAACTGTACTAAATTCAGATCTATCCACTACAAGTCTGCACCAACCAAACTGTGATACCACACTCAATGGAACATCATTTTAACTACATTTCTTTGAAAGTGTTCACTTAGCCCTGGAAATCCCCATTAAATTATTTTTCTTCAAGAGTTCTACAAAATGTTAAACTAGACTGCATGAGTGATACCAAAAGTACCTGCATGTAATGCAACCTATCTAGGTCTGAAGCAGTTAGCTTTTGTTTGAAAATAACATCCCAAGAGGCATTATTCAATAGCACTTTCAAGGACAAATAGGAATTAGTTTAGCAAGTCTGTGCAATCTTTTTTTTCCCCTAGCAATTAGTTAGATCTGCCTATTCCTAAAAGATTGACCAGCATTCTACTATAATAAAAACCACAATGAGTAACCATAATATATATGTATATTTTTACTACAGAAAACACTGGCTCTTGATTTAGTATTTCATAGTCATGCTCTTCTATTTTAGTATCGTTACTCAGTAGTCTGCTTTTTTACTTTTTTTGCATTTGTTTTCTGATTTTTTTCCCATGCAGGTCCTATTGTCATGTGATCAAAAGGTCACCACTAAAAGAAGAGATGAGAATAAATGAGATAAGAATTTCTAAAACTATTGTTAAATGCAAAAGTTTAAAATTTGTAAACAAAATATTTCTGGAAAAAATAATTTAAATAATTACTTTCTGACGCTGCTGTCTGCTAAAGATCAATTTTTCTCGTCACGATTTTAATTTTTAACAATGATGACTTCTACATCACTAAATTCCTCTTCTGTTATATACTCATAGTTTCTAAACCAAAATTCTCAAAGATAAGAGAGTGTTCAGTTCCATCAATGTCTCTCTGTAGAGATTCAGTATCCTGGAGGATCCACTGCTTCCTCCTCCCCACCCCTTGAACTTGCAAGGCTTTTATAACCTGTAAAGATCTCAGCACAGACCTAATCTTGTAGCCTAGAGCAGATACTGTAAATACTGAACAGGCTGCCTTCTAAATGACTGCAGAATTCGGTCTTAGTACTTACATTAAGCTTGAAAAACTGATGACTACTTTTCCCCAGGACTTAGATCAGGTTTTAGGGGTTTTCTGCACCTTCCTGTCTGATTGCTTCCTACAGGGACTCAAAAAACTGAAAGATACGCCAATTAAATTCTTCTTCTGTAATTTAAAAGGGACAAGCACGCTATTATACTAGAACAAGTAATACAGACTTACCAGACCATTGCAGTTACTTAGGGCCACTTTAGTTGTACTGAGCTGGTCTTGCAAATATCCTGTGTAATGACAGTGGTCTAAGAAATCATGCTTCCATTGCGGTCCATCTTTCCCCCAGTACTCTACTGTAAAATGTCTGGACACCAAATCTGTGTTGAGAGTCAGGTTTAAATGAAAGTGCTTGCCATAGGCAGAAAGTTTAAAAAATAATTTAGATGCTGCCAGTTCTTGGACATAAGGGTCTGCGCTCCTCCTCCTTCTTGAAGGTTTAGCATTTTTCACAGTAAAGCTGAGGAAGGCTCCATTTTGATCAACCCTTATTGGGATTGTTAGTTGGTAGTGTTCAAGGTAAGACAGGAATTCCTCTTTGTAATCAATCACAAGGTAAGACAGTCCAGAGAGTGGCCATAGAAGAAAAAATATAACAGGAAACAGCAAGTAGTAGCATAAACATAAACCATATTTGGGTAAACTTCATCACTCTCATTAACAAAAGTAATTTTCAGGTAAATGCACAATGTAGCATTTTACTAAATAAAATAAAACATTGTTTTCTTTCTTTGCAAGTCAAGAAAACATGTTTGATTTCCTATTAATTTGATCATCACTGGAATTATTTCAATACATATCTTTTTCTATTTATCAAAAATACATACCATTTGGGGCTAAATTCTACCTTAAAAAGGACATATTTTTCCCAGTGACACCATTCGAAGACAAAAGCTATTAAATCCACTTGCAAGAATATAAACAGTATTAAGGAAAAGTATTATACTGTAAAAACAAAATTAGATTCTTACTTCCTAGTCTAAAAACATGTTAATGTTATCATGGCAAGTCTCTCAACTGTTATCAAGTACAACATCTTACTAGATTTAATTTGCAAGGCTTTCCTATGCTGAAAAGTAGATAGAAAGAAGTTAGAAGGAAGTTTAATCTGCATGACAATAAACCATGAAAATACTGAGAGCAGAGCCCATATGATCTCATGAATTATATAAATATGGTTTAGAAAATACTACACAAATACAATGCAAAAGCAGATGCTTCTTGCTGGCTACAGAGATCGGACCCCTACCTTGAGAACTGTATGAAAGCCTGCTGTCACTGTGAAATTCCGATGAAACCATGACTAGGCTCAAAATCCATGTCCACGTCTTCCCAAAAATTTCCATAATTTAGAAAAACAGAAAGCTTGTCTTTTTTCTTTCTCTTTGGAGAGCTACTTGTGTGCTATAGAGTTAACTCCACTCCAGAATTGCACCATAACATGTATAAATATTTTATACTACTTCCAAATTAACTATAGGGTGTTCCACCTTTTGATAGGTATTTTGTTCTATATCTGCAGTCATTTTCTCAAGTCAAAAAAAGTATTTGTAAGTTTCCTTAAGATATGGGTAAGATGTTAGACTGGATAGTTACTGAATTTGCTCCGTTTCTTTTCCTGAAAAACAAAAGAAAATGAGTCAAGGCAAATTCTTTCTGCTAAAACAGATCTATGCTGCAAGACACTAAACCACCAGAGTGAACTACACAAGGCAACATTTTGAAATAATGTTCATCCAGTATCAATTTTATGGTCCCATACCACAATCTTACCAAAAAAATGAAGTACCATTAGTTCACTGAACAGCAGATCCATATAGCCTATGATACACTTATCAACTTCATGTTACTTTTATGAATTCTTACACCTATTTAATGTTTCTTATTGTTTATATACTTTGTTCAGACTTCTTCCATCCATAATCAGTGCTGTGCACTCATCGATTTCAGCGGCTAATAACAGGTCCCAATATACTGGTAGATAAAGGAAGACCCACGAAAGAATGCAGAATACAGTTATCTGATCTTTCTGCAGCATGTCTTTTCTTATTATTTGGGCCAGGGTTCTGCTTATGCAGGCAGGATTCTCATTCACTTAAATGGGAATGCTGCATATTAGAATACTAAAGAAAAAATTTCAGTATCTGAAGGTATTCACTATACACATTCTAATTTTTCAAATATTTGTCAAAAATGCTTTGTCTAGATCTTAAGTACAGTTTGATGAAGTAGAATATATTTTTATCTTGCTTTTGCAAGTCACAAGACTAAGCAAATAACATATTACCTGCCTTTTGTCTTTTTTTTCTTTTTTCCTTTTTTTTTTTTGCATATAAAACACTATTGCAACAATAGTTAAAAACAGCTCCAGCTGCGGCCAAGGATTAAACAGAAGATCCATGCATTCAGCTAACAGTCTAGTATCATAGGATACCAAACCATGTGTTGTGTCAGCTGGTACTCATCAGTCCACTTAAGCATTTGCAGCACACCTATGCACACAGCAACTCTGCTGAGCCAGACAATGGAGAAACAGAACACCTAAGAAGGGAAGCCTGTTTAAAAACCACTTTACAAAAGCATACAGAGCCACTTACACATGCACCAGATAAATTTGCCTTTCTAAAATTCTGGGAATGATTTACAACGTTCATTCAGACAGGTAATACAGCTACAGCTAGTGGATTATTTGCAAAGGTTTTATAAAGAGCTGTAGCATATTAACTCCACCAAAAAAATCAACATCACCCAAATCCTATTTACCAACATTACAATGGATATTGGATAACTTCTTAGCCAATTTGAAAGACACCTAATTACTAACACATAAATGAGGTTAATCTGACCAATATCTACCTTTTCAAACCAGGTTTATAAAGAGAATAAAATACACTTTGCAAACATACTTTGGGCTTTCTGGTATTTCTTTTCTAGGGAACCATAAGGATTTAGTGATGTCATTCACATGTGGCAAGACTTCAAAGAATATTAATAAAAAACATCTCTGTTTACATTGCCATGTAGAACATTTATTTCTTAGCTAATATTTAGTTAGTTTTTAGATTTTACAAGTTTTGAAGATACATAATTAACCCTAGACTCTTCAGCTACATTAGTACAGTAAATAATGTGCCTTACTTCTAATCTGAGAATGTACAATTTCAAATTCCTGTCACTGAATCTTGCTTTATCCCTGTCTGCTAATGAGCTGCTTTCCTTCTCCTTGTATATACAGTTATAATCTGATACAAGCACCTCTTGACACTTTCTGATAAGCAACTCAACCTATTTGGTTTATCTCACCCTGTATAATCCAGTTTCCAGATGTCTGAATACTTCTGCAGTTTTTCTCTGAACCTTTTCCAATTAATCAACATCCCTTTTCATCCATAGACACCAGAACTGGACACTGTAGTCCAGTAACAGCTCAGTACTGCCATATATAGAGGTAATGTTGCCTTACAACTTTTACTTAGCCAAAATATCCTAACAGAGAGCTCATGTTCAGAGAGCTCTCATTCAGAGAGTTCATGTTACTATCAGTTAGGCTTATAGTAAGTTATCCTAACATTAAGGTCTCCTGGAACTGCAGTACCTAAGGAGTAAGGTAGCTCAGAATACTGGTCATAAATTAGAGTGCCCATTATTTAGACACCAAAGGCCCATACGATAGGCTATAAACACATGTTGGTCAACAGTGTCCAATAGTCACTCATGTCTAATGTTCTTGCAGGGGTCTCTGAAAAGGTCTCCGTCATTTCAAGCTTCACGCAAGACCAATCTCCTTACACATTAAGCTTTCTGGAAGTTTCAGCAGAATTTTTTTACTTCTTCTTCAAATGTATTTATTGCCAACTTAACCATTGATACAAGCACACCACACGTAGTCATATTAATGCTCTGAACTATAGAGTAGTAATAGATGCGAAGGATAAAGCACTCAGGTAACTCCAAGATACAGTACTTTCAGTATGACATTTGGTAGGAACCTCAAAGCATCCATTCTCTATATCTATACCCTTTTTTCTTTCCATTCTCCTTGGCAGAGTATATTAAGCATTCCATTGTAGATTGTTGTCAAATGCAAAATTTGGTCAACACTAAGCTTACAAAAATAAGTGACACTCGGTGCCATGGTCTAGTGGACATAGTAGTGTTGGTCATAGGTTGCAGTCCGTGATCGGAGAGATATTTTGCAACCTAACTGATTAAGTGATAAAGCAGACTATGAGGAGGTGACTAATCAAACTGCTCAGAACAGTCACCTTGGGAGCTTCCATCTAAGCAAAGGTGCCTTGGTTGCCCAAGGCACCTCTTAACCTGAAGGTAGCTCAAGTTTTAGGGCAGGGAAGCATCCGACACCGCTGTCCCAAGAGCACCCCACATCAGGGTGAATCCACCACCCACCCGCCAAGCTCCGGCGCGCTTTGGCGACGGCAGCGCCGAGGCGGCCAGAAAAGACACGGCACCGCACCATCGGATCACAGAGCCCAGACGGGGGTTACGTCTCAGGGCGGGGTCGGCGAGAGCGATAAATGCGTGGAAGAGAAAGAGACCGCCGCTCAGGCGGGCAGGACAGGGGGTTGTCCCTCACGCCCCCTCTCCCGGCGGCTCGGCCCCCGCCACCTTCCCGCCCTCCCCGGCCGGGCCAGGCGGCCGGCGGGAGCGCCGCGGTGAGGCGCGGGCAGGGGTGGCCGCCCGCGCCGGCTGTACGAGTGGTTGCTAAGGAAATGGGGAGGGCGGCGGGAGGGAACGGGGCGGGGGACGGGCATCAATCACACAAATTCAATTACAGGTATCGGGGCTGGCCGTGAACAGCGTTGAAGGGTTTCAAAGAGCCGGGGATTAGCCGTGCCCCCGGGAGTTTCCCGAGGCGAAAACTGCGGCGCCCAGACTGCGCCGGGAGAAGCTCGGTGAAAAGGAACGGGAGGCGGGGGTCAGCGGGGAGAGGGACATGTACAAAGGGAAAGGACGGATCCGTCCTCCCAGGGAAATGACCAGAAGCCGAGGCGTTAAGGGTGAAATTACTGCCGTGCGGGCCCCGGTGTACGAGGGGGCTGTCGCCCTCTGAGCCCCTCCGCCCCCGCCTGCCCCACGGCCCCCCGCCGGCCGTGCCCAAGGAGCAGCTGTCACTGCATCTTGCAAAAAAAACCCACCTCCCGCCCCCCACCCAAAAAAAGTCAACAGGCTAGAAAAATACATGGCTACACAAACAGCCCGTTACACGCGCACATTATCTGTACATTTCTGCACAGAGAGTTAAAAAAACTAGTACTGAAGCAAGTTGGAGATCACCAGACACACATCCCTCAAAGAAAATTCAGAAAGAAATAAAAGAAGAGCCTTCCTCCCTAGAGAGGCTGAAGGGTAGAGTCTGGTTGCTGTGGTGGAGCTGATCCTAAAGTTAACTTTCAGCAGTCCACTTCCAGACAGCAGCGCTGAATCTATTTGGATAAAACGCGTGTGACCCAGACACTTGGCGTTTGGCCCAAAAACGTTGCACCGGCAGCCCAAATAAAAACAAGAGTCTGACTCTCTCTCTCTCTCTGCCTCTCCCTTCTCTCTTGTACAACAATGAAAGAAAGTAGCGAAGACAAAATCCGCACACACATCACCGAGGAGCAAGAGCTCACTTACCTCCTCCCACCAAACAAAGTCTCTTTGAACCGCGGGCCACTGCAGAGACAGACACACACCAACAAACATGAGCGCGCAGGGTTAAGAGTCTGGCAAATCCCAGGCGGCTCGAAGTAAATCAAAACCACACGCTTCCATCTTCCTGATGAGACCGGCGAAAGCCCGACATCCCCGCCAGCATCGGCTGCGCGACGGCGGCCGCGCCGACCCTCCGAGCCCCGACACAAAGTGTGCACTTGTCTGACCGCGGCACGGCCGGGAGCGGGGCTTCCTCAGCTCCGCAGCAATCCGGAATAGCCCTGGGTTGTCGCTGGGGTTTGGGGGCTGCTTTGGTTTTCATCTGTTGTTTGGTTTTGTTTTCATAGTTTTTCCTTTCCTCCCTCTACCAACGATTTACAGCTAAAAGTATTTTAAAAAAAATCTAAAAAAAAGTGCACTACTCGAGATCGTACTTCATCAATCACGTCTCTTATCGGTTGAAAAATCCTGGCATCCCCTTCCCCCATCCTTAAAGTTCCTTTCCGAAATTACTCCAAATGCACTTCGCCTAACGCAGTAGAAACCTCTCCCCGCTCCCCAAAGCCCTGGACGAACCATTATTCGGGACACAAGAAAAGCAAAAAGTTTCATTGAATAGCGTGAAATCTTCCTTACCGTTTTCATCTTCAATTTCTGATATAAAGTAAGTTTCAAAGAATAGAGATTGCACAGGACGATTCCCGTATTCCTCTCTGCTTTTCCCCTCTGTGCAAGCAACCATCAGGGTTATATTCTCCAACAGAATAAAATTCTCTAGCCTTCCTAAAAGGGGTTTTTAGAAAACGGGCTGGCTTGGCAGCAAGGATGCCATCAATTCACCCAAGCTATCACTCTGCACATTTTGTCTTTCCAACAAAAAGAGGGGGGAAGAAGGAGGGGAAAACAGGCTTATACTGGGGTGGGGGTGGGTGCCCTCCTCTTGAGCAGCCTCCTCTGTGCAAAATACCATGTGAATATTATCTGAGTTGGGGGGAGAAGGGGGGGGCGAGAGACAGAGAGAGGAGAGAGAGGAGGAGGGGGTAGAAGAGGGAAGGCAGGCAGAGCAGGAACGACTCAGCGGAGTTTGGATGGAGTAGCCGCAACGCTTTCGCAGCCGGCGCCGGGCCAAGCGACGGCGGGGGAGCCTCGGGCGGCGGCGGGGCCTTGGCCGCCTCGGCCGCCTCGCGGGGACGGCGCGGGGCCCGCTGACGTCAGCCTGCAGATGTGCCGGGCCAGGGTGCCGCGCATGCGCGTCCGTCACGTGGCGGCGGGGAGGGGAGCGGGACCCGGCGAGGGCGGGGGCGGCGGGAGCGGCGGCGGGACCCCCGCCTAGGGCTGCCTGTGGGGAGGACAGACCGGCCCTCCCAGGGCAGCCGCCGCCGCGGTACGGCCGGCCGGCCCAGGGTGCTAGCGGTGGGCGGCAGGATGTGGTGGCCCCCTGCTGCCCTCCATACCCTGCCCGTTCCGCGCGCCGCAACGGGCATTATGGAAGGAAAACTCCTAAACAGCATGTCCAGCGGAGCGGAGGCGGTGTCTGAAGTCCGCGCCGCGAGCAGAAGCCGGGGCCGATGGTCCCGCCGTGCGCGCATCGCGCTTTCTCTTTCATCGACGGCGGGGAACCGAGCGGGGGTCGGGGCATCGCTACCCCGTGCGGCGGGACAGGAGGGTGGGCTTGGCAGGGGCGGCCTGCAGGATCGCCTCTGCTTCACCAGGCCAGCGGTGCCGGGGACAGGGTCACACAGAGGCGGTGGGTTGGAACCCGAGACCTGCCCTCTTAACCGCCAAGTTAATTTGCGATAGCCGAGGAAAGAGAAAAATAAAAAAAAAAACACCCTGAATTATTCGTGAACCTGGGTTCTAAGGTTTCAAGTTTCTGCTAACTATTTCCCAAATGGGGCGGGCACGCGTTTTCCTCCCCAGCCGGAGGTAGTAGGTGTAATATCACCTTCTGGTGAATCTACAATAGCTGGCTGGGCTGGGGAATGATAGCAGGGAAAGGTCCAAGAGCACAGCTACCGAGTATCGAAAGAGCAGTATCAGCCTGCAGAGTCTAACATCCCGCAGGACTCTGATGGTCACCGAAGGCTGGCTGGCTGCCCTGTGACATGGAGGAATCAGCTCTGGCTGGCATTCATACTTTCAAATAAACTGCATAATTACCTTCGAATATGAGGCACTACTATAGTGGAATTAGATTCTGTATACAAGTATGTGAAATTTCTTTTAACAGTAGTTCTAGCAAAATAAGCACAGCCTTCTAAATAGCTGGTCATATTTGTCACCATTCGTTCTGACAGCACAGTGAACACTTGTGGGATCCTTTTACAGTTGCTGGGCAAATTAATTTAACAATGGTTCGGAGAGCAGCAGAGTATATCACTGCCTTGAAAACCGGAGGTATAAAACCAGTGCTCCTTGGGAATAAGGACATTCAGAGAGAGAAACACTTTATTCAGGAAATACATCTCCAACCTGCTCCCCCCCCGGTTAATTGCTCATACCGAGGGCGCCATCCTGTGTTGGCGAGCAGGGGGAGCGCTCGAGTGCAGGGATGCTTGGCTGTCCCGGGACATGCGGGGAAACAGTTTCACCCTTTTTCCTCTTCATCCTCTATGTGCGTGGGCAATTCCCGCTTCGGTGGTAAGTCTGGATACATGTACTTAATTAAAAAAGGTATTTCTAATGCTGGGAAGAGTATATTTTATTAATATTCCATAGTTACTGCTGGAGCAGCAAATCATTATATATGATGATTACACGGATAAGGCACATTCACCGACCAAGCCCTGCAGCAGAGGAGCCAGGTGTACCTGAGTTAAACTATCTGTCTTCATGGACAGGCAGAGAGGTTCTGCTCAACCTTTTCTGCAGAATCAGTGGTACATGCAGAGACAGTGGGACATTCTGTCCTTTTGAGAGGACAGACCGCGAAGAGACCCTTTTTTCACATTCTGTGTCAGAACCAAATAACCTTTCAAACAGCCAAACACATCACAGCCAATTGCCTCATGGTTATGGTATCCTCTGAGGATTTGGGAGACGTGCCTTCAAATCAGACCCTGCCTGAATCAGACTGGGGAATGTTCATGTTGCTGTCTGAGCTGGGGACTATTCTGGTGTGAAAGGCTGGCCTCTTCTGGGTTGGACCAACTCCGCTGTGTATAACTGAATAAATACTCATCAAGCTAAAAAGAAAGACAGCTTATCGCTGTCTGGTTAGGGCCCTCCCATGTATTCAACTCCCTGCTCTAAATCCAGCAAAGCAAAGCAAAGATATATGGGCTCTGCAAAACCTAGCTGCTTGCTCAGACCAACAAGTTATTTATTCCCTGTCCCAGACAATTACATTTTCTTTCCTAAGCCCACTGGTGTATATATACCAGTCAAAACTGGTTTATTACCAGGAAAAGCTTTGGCTCATCTTTAAAAAATTCCTGACTGTCTATGATTAGAATTCCTGACAGAATTCCCAGTAGACTTACCTGTTTTGCTTTATTGCATAAAACAATATTTCAGAGTGAACCTCATTCGGATAAAAATAGTGAGCTTATTTGGTGACTATTATTTTTGTTTCTTCAGCCCAAATATTATCTATATACATTTGTATGTAATTTTTATGAAATGCTACTTTTTAGGAAAAAAATGCACAGGAAGTTTTTTGCAGATTTTTTGTATAAATTTTTCTTTGCTGCAATTAGAAGTCTTTCTAACAAGGATAGTAATTCTCCTGTGAATTCTGGTAATGCCCACTTGGGCAACTGTGTCTCAGAAATTCTGGACAGGATTACACATTTATTGAGCACAGAGCATATTACTGTATGACCAAGAAAGTAGGTAGCTAAAGCAGTCTTGACTTTAGGCCGTTGAATCCTTTAGTGTGCCAGTTAGCAACTTGTAAGATTAGCAAGCACACTTTTTATTTAAATAGATACTCATATTCAACTTGAATTTAGCATTGTGAGATGTATTGAGAGGTATTTGGGGTTAATTCCAGGAATTTTAACTGTCTTTGGTGAACAGTGCATTTCTGTAAGATAAGGTTCTTGTTACCTGTATTTTCGGATATACATGCTTAAAAGTGTGTTTATTTTTTTTCCAGGTAGTATTCTTGCCTGGTCAGTGAAGATGTGAAGACTGTAACCTACCATATTTAGAAATATCCCAGAGGTGTTTGGGGAGAGAATAACCCTTTTTAAAAATTACATATAAAATGATGTTATAATTACATAAATACACTTGTTAAAATACTTTGGTTGACCATATAGTTGAAAAAGTAATACATTATAAACTTGCATTTATATGTGCTATAGTTTCTGTGCTTTATCTGTCCTTGTATGGAGAAAAGTTCTGGATGTGCATAAGGGCTTTATTTTTAGTCCCCTGAAATAAGACTCTAGGGGTGCTTGAAGATAGTGGTGCTATTGAGATCCAGTATCTTTCACTTCCTTGTAAAAAGCCTGAATTCAGATTGCTTACAAATCTCATCTCCCCTTGCAGGAAGAGATCTAAAAACATCTCTAGAAATAACCCTGGGCCATGTGTTGCATTGTGCCTGGCACATCGTATTTCAGAGGGAGAATGCACATCCAGGTGTACTCTTAGTTGGAAAATGCACCTCTTTTGAGTTGAGCTGTCCTTGATGGCCCTCTAAAACAAAATTCACAGCGATGCATTTGGATTCAGGTATGGCTTTGAGGCTGCTTCTGCCTAGAAATGCGGATATTGCCAAGAATGTCTTCATTTAAATAAGAAAAGCCTTGCCAAAGGCAGGATGGTGGACCTTCCTTTTCCAGGACACTCCCCGAAAGCAGCTGTGTGTGTTATGCTGATGCGGCATTAATCCTCACCCAAGCCTCCTTGTTTCTGCAAGACCCTGTGAACCTGGCCAACCTGCTTATTTTAGTATAAGGTTTGGAAATAAAACTGGAAAACATCATGTAAGCTTGGCATCCTCCATCATGTCCAGACCAGTTTCCTCACCAGTGGAACACAGATGAAACAGGGCAGAGAGGGGAGAGAATAAGAATGTGGTGAAAGTAACACTTAAAGCTTGCTCAGAACATGAGGGGGATGGACAGTGAGAAGGATAAGACTAAATATCTCTCTATTAAATCTGAGATGAAGAATCTTAGACTAATCAAACTCATTATGGAATCCCTAAAGCAGAATGGATGTTGGCCTCAAATTTTGCGGGCAAATAAGATGAAACTGATCCTATCCTCATTAAGATCAAAGTAGAAAGTTTAGGAAAAAACCCAGTAAAGTTCCACACAAGAAGAGGAACAATAGTAAGCAGAAAAGAAGAGATAAATCAGATGAGGGAGTTGTTTTATTTCAAAGATAGTGATTTTACTGCTTTGTCTATTTCCAGCTTTCCAAGTCAAGAGATAGATACCAGAAAGATTAGGTCAGTAGGCATAGCATTTTGTTTAAAAGGAACATTTCCCAGCTATATGTATTCTAGTTTTTCTGTGTATTGTCACTATATTATTTTCCTATTTCTAGAGAAAATTGTTCATAAGATCTGAACAATCTGTAAGACTTAGAGAGAACAAAGCTGAGACAAATTATACAATATGTGAAAAATGTGTATGGAAAATCTCTATTAAAAAAAAATGGCAAATGGTATTCCTCAAGGATTAGTGTACACAGAAACATATAAAAGCTGTGCAGAAAATCTTAGCAAATGCATAAGAATTCAGTTATTTTGATTTTAGAACAAAAAATCTGGAATCAACTCACAGGAAAAGCTAGCTATTACCATGCAGAACAGTGCAGCATTTTGCAGTCTGGCACACAGTTCCAGGTATGACACTCCTAGTGCAGAATTAAGCATCTTGGTCTCAGGTGCCTGAGTGACTTGTTTAGTTTCTGAATTGAAGGATAATTAGTGATAAGGTAGTGATACTGATGAGCATCACAGACTGCTCATTCAGCATCTGCTCGACTATGTGGTAATTCCCCTTTTCTTGGTATGCTTTATATAAAAATGTGGACACATACACAATGTCAGAGATTGTAAAATTGAATCATGAAAGGAGCACAGATTTATTTTGAATGGAAAGAATTGGACTTTCCATACTCCTGGACTGTGTAGGTAGAAAAGATTTATTAAAGAGTCTGGAGCATATGGTGCATACTGCTTTGGACACAGATTACAACTTTGTCTAATTTAGGTGGTTTTCTGGCATTCTTTCTACTGCAGTGTCTTGCAACAGTTTATAAATGGATTTGTAATAAATACTGTTAAAGCCAATGGTTTGAGGAAGAATTGAAAAAAAGACCAGTGCTCACCTCTCCCCTTGTAACTTTAAGTGTATTCCTCCAAAATGCAAAGACTTATTGTGAATACAATAAGGTGTTATGTTAATGTGCTTAATAGATGTATTCCTTTCCTCTTATCTCACAAGTAACTTCATTGTTCTTTTTTTTTTTTTTACAGGATTATCACAGCATTAGTTATTTAGAATTGGCTGGTTTTGTGTGAAGTTGGTCTGTGCAGCAGTAAGGGCTCTGACCCTCATATATGTCCCCAGCCTAGAACTGGTTAGACACTGCAGATTGGCGAGTAGACTGGGTAACTGCAGTATATGCTTGTCCCATTCTTTGCTCAGTTAACCTTAGTTATACCCTTGTAGCCATTCTTGGAGTCAAAATCCAGGGCCAGGTGAATCTTTTCCTGTGACCCAGCAGTTGTTTTTATGTTAAAAGCAGTCCTCAACTTCTACAGTACATTTAAGTGGCATAGCTTAAAAGCACTTACTACTTCCCACTAATTTTCACTGCAATCCACTGGCATTCACAGGCATCCAGAGTCTACTGCACTGTTGGTTTTCAGACTGAGGCAGCTCAGGAGCATACATATATTGTATTTAGCTGCTCTGCTGTGAGGCCAGTTATCTCCCATTAAAAAACAGTGATAAGAAGAAGTCCAAGAAGAGAACAGTTACTGGCCTTCTAGTAATGACTACAGCTATTTGTCAAATCAATCTCTCAAAGCCCTCTGCCACTTATACAAAACCTGGGAGAAAGAGCAAATATCATGATGGTTCAAATTTATATAACACTTTCGTAGTATTTAGTCCTATGAATCTTTTGTTATTCCACTAATTATTCTTGAAATACAATCAGTCTTGTATATATTTTTGTTTATTATTTATTCAAAGGGTATGGCTATAGTCTAAAGCAAAAACTAAAGTAAAGGACTTTCAATATAAGATCAAAAGTCACAACATAAGTTTTCCGGCATCAAAAAATGTCTTTTTCACATTTGCTGAAAACTCATCTCTGCATTAAAATCACGAACAACTTTTTGTTTCTAAGGAGTCAAAAGATTACCTTTCTTAGTTATGGGCCTATATTCTGGGCACAATCTATGAATTGAAATATGAACTGGAGTTAGCACACTTCTGTTCCTGCTATAGCCATTAAGTGATTATTAACATCAATACATGAGGTATACTGCAAAAGGATAAAATTCAATTTTTCTCAAAAACTTTCAGGATGCTTAATATTATGGTTCAACAGACTTGTACAGTCTATGTTATCAGTTTTCCATTCTAACACGAAATAACCATAAACCATCCAGCAATATGAAGATGACGGTGTGGCAGTGCTCATGGATGTTTGAGGGCAAAGGAAGAGCAACTTGATCCTGTGTTTGTACTTACATGTACTTACATGATGAGCCAAGATCAAAAGAGGCCTCGTCTTCCATGTGGTCATCACTGGAAACTCTGATGTAGATTCATGCTGATTCTTGGAGCAAACTTCTGAGCTCTTGGAAGACTAACTTCTCTTAACTTCAGCTTTTTTTGCCTTTTTTTAAACAAACAAACAAACAAACAAACAAAAGAAAAAAAACCACTCTTCCACCATGCCTGAAACTGACTTAATGGTAATAACTTTTGTGTAATATTTGTGTAAACCTTGTAATTATTAGCATATCAAGAGATTTGATAGCCAAAATAAAAGTACTCAAAACAAATGGTGTAACAGCTAAAGAAATCTACAAGTTTACAGAAAATTCTGGACATTTTTTTTAGCTCAATTGTTGAGCTAAATTGTATGAGCATTATTGTATGCACAATTGTATCTATACAATTTCATCCATAGATTAGGTTATCTGGCAATAAATAGAACAAACATCTATATCAATTGTTTCATTAATCAATTTTCTGCATAGATTTTGTTATACACTTCACGCAACTCTTCCCATGCTGCCAGTCTGTATAAAGTTTGGCCAACAGCAGGTACCTACAGCCATCTTAATTTTACAGTGTATTTACAATAACAATCAGATAAACACATAAGGAAGACAAACACAGAGATATCCCACCTGCGATGTGTATCTGTGGTGAATTTCTTCTGCTGTCTTTAAAAAAAGATCTTAAGGGTTTGCTTGTTTCCAATGCCAGCTAGCGCTCATCCTGAGCAGTGCAGAAGTTGAAAGTTTAGTTTTGTGCTTTACCAGGTATCATTGGTGTTTCCTAGCAGATCAAATGGGACTGCAGGGGACCGACATGTAATTACGTATTGATTACTTCATAATTCAAGGATCTACTTAACTCAGTTTAAATTTGTGCAACATCACACCTTCAAATCAGCTGGTACAAATTTTAAGGCCAGAGTATATTTTAATAAATTTATAAAAATGTAATACATCTTATAAAAATGAGGTATTTTACAGCTACTTCCACCACTAAAGGGCTGCTTATTCCCTCATTCTTGGCTTATACCTCTTCAGAAGTATTATTTTTATGCATCACCTGTGGGTATAGCCTGTCCTTTCTATTTAAAGTCTAGACACAGGGCTTTTCTATTTCTCATTTTCCGAAAGCTGTCCCTGGGGAGTTCTCTTTCTCTATCCCCAGATAGAATGTCTAACTTTCAGAGGTGAGAAACAGAATTGGGATTCTCTCTGAATAGGCTTGGGGGAGGAAGGGGGTAACCTTTGCTTTTGTTCTGCCCCAGAATCTCAGCTTTGCACATGAATGAAGGAATGCTCTTCTTTTGGGGTCTTTCTTTTGGGGGATGAAACAAATTAACTGCAAAAGAATAGAGGGAATTCACTGTGTGCACTGTCTTTGCAAAGGTTTTCTCTGAGGCTCATGTAAAAAAGAAATTCAGAAACCTGAAATGCCCAGTGCAAAACTTTCAGAACAAGCAAGGCAATCCGGCATTCCCCACACTCTACACTACAGTTAACCTACACACAAATCTCTTACCAGCTACAAATCTCTTACAGCTAAATCTCTTACCATCTTTCTTACCAAAGATGAGATGTAAAATGCATTATGTAATTCTTCTGAAGTCTAGCTGTAGTTTTCTGCTTCTTTAATTGCTGCTTCCTAACTAAGAAGGACAGAGACTAGGTGTTTTTTAATATTTTTATTTTTATTTTGGTTCAAGAATCTGGGGAATTTGCTGAGATATGATGTACAGAAAATTATTTTTTCATCCTAAGAACAAAACCCTGGGTGACAAAATGCCCACACTCTCTATAAAGTATGATTAAATGTTTTATTTTTTCTCTAAAAAATCTCTCATTATGCTTGTGCTATTAAACATGACAGATGTCCTAGTAAATGGGCCTGGATGGATGCATTGCTACCAAAGTGTCTTCTGCCCCTTGCTAACGCTAGCCTTTAAGCATCTCAGAAGTTTCTTCAGTTTTTTCATGCATGTATTTTACATGGAACACAGGAATTAATCTTGTATGACTCAATATGAAAAAGCTGTAGAAAAAGATTACTGTTGTTTGTGTTTTTTTGGCTATGAAGTATTTAATATTGTATTTATTGAATCTGGCAGTATTTTCACGTGAGCCATTGGCACTGGGATCAACCATAATGAGTGCTGTGTTTTGTCCATTGACAGTGAACTGCCCTTGAGATCAACAATAGATCATGGCTGTTGTAATTCTGTCTCACTCTCTGACCCTGTTCACAGAGAAAGTGAATCCTTCCCCTGACCTCTGAGACACATTAAGAATATTATTGGTAAGTATCTGCATTGTTAGTGGTGTGTGTGTCCGATCCCGTGGTCATTACCTTTCGGCTTATTGAAGAACTTTTCACATATTTCAGAGTTTACTGTAGATGAGTTGGCAAGATCTCATGGGCTTAGTAACTCCAATGCATATTAAAAAAAAATAAACTATTTTATTCAGGTCTATTTATAGAGATTTAAACATAGATTCATTTCATAAAACGATATATAATTATAAATGTAAATTATGCATATGCTAGTAGTGGGAGGGTGGGGCAGGGCTACTATTTAAATTATTAATTTTACTTTCTATAAAATAGTGCTTTGCTATATAAAAAAAAACCCAAACAAACCTGATCTTGTCTTATGGTTAGAGTACAGTGTTTAAACTCAGATTCCTAGCTTTTCTCATCTTTGTTTTTGAACAAGCTTTTTCTGAAACATTCAGATGGTTTGATAGTAGTGAACTTATAAGCACCACAGATTTACATTTAAGAAGTCCTTATAGCTGACAACGGGGAAAGGCTCTCCTCTTGCTGACTGAGCATATGGTTTAGATTCAGCTTTTCTGACAGGTGCACAGGCCTTCACAGCAAGTAGTTCTGCTATTGAGGCTGAATAAAAGTGGTCTAGACTACCCAAATTATTTTTTTTAAAAGCAATCTAATATAATTTGGACTAATTAACTGTATAGTTGGAAGATAGTTTGCATGATTAACAAACACTGCTTTTTGCACCTTGGGGGGAAAAAAAGTAATTAAAAGGAATTGCCATTTTAAAATACCAGGGGGGTTTTATATACTTCTTATCCATCTTTCCTCCTGGTGTTTTACTAATTTAAACACAGTTAACTGGTTTTTCATAATACCAGTAACAAGATCAGAATCTCCCTACAAATATTACATCTTCATCAGAAGAGATAATTTTTATTTTCCAACGTCACACTTGGTCATCAGGCAATCATCCCACATCAGGCAGCATAATAACTTAAATCTCTGAGCTATAAAGTCATAGACTGGCCAGCTGGACGCAAAATAGGTTTCCCCTTACCCGTTGCCAGTGCTTCTGGACTCAACCAATTCCCTGAAGAAAAATGACTATATACTTGGCACACAGCAGCTACTAAATTTAAATTCCTCCTGCCTCCATATACTAAGCTTTCTATCTGATTCAAAAGTGAACTCCTATGATTTGGCCAACTTTGATTCAGAAACGGATCTTAGCCATCAGTGAATTTACTGAAAAATGATGCTTTGCTTTCCTTGCCTTCACAGTACTAAAAGGAAGTTCCAGTGAGATAGAAAAAGTGGCGGATACAGCCAATTTAACATGCCGTCGACAGTAATTTTGGCTGTATTACCTGCACCAGTCCACATCCAATTGCACTGCTTCATTTCTCTTATGAATTACAGTTGTCTGTAGCAATGTGCATGTTTAATCAGCAAATCTGGGCTGAATGCAAATTTTCTAGAAATGTATAGAAGAGAAAATTAGTCTGAATAGTCACTTTCACTAAATGAAAACAAATTTCAATTAGGGTTTTCAACTATTCCTGAGACTACATAAGATTCATCCAACATTTTATGGAAGAATCATTGTATCCCTGTCTTGTGACTCTTTAAAATATGTGCCACTAAAATGAAGAAATATTGGCTGTGTGACTCAGCAGACATTTATTTAATCTATGAGTTAACATTAAATGTTATTATGAGTTTATGAGTTCTCTGATGTCCATTTGTTCTGGAGAAAACTTAATTGCAGGATTAGTGTCTTTATCTCAAATTATATTATGTTATAAATGTGTGTGAAAAGCCTAATGGAAACTGTATAGGAGATTAATAAATAGCAACAACTTTGGCTTAAGATATTCATACTAAAATACAACTGTTATAGAAGGAGAAGCAGAAGCATAATTCTCTGATACTGTGAACAGTGAAGTCAAGGTAATTTTGTTTGGTTTCAATAAAATACGATTGGCTTCTTTCTTTTTACTAATCCAATTTTGACATATAGGACTTTGTAACTGCCTTGAGTTTTCATTTCTTACAAACCCTTCCTATGTTGAAGCAAGATGGAAGGATCCATTAACACATCTTATGAACAACCATAATAGATATACTAATGTTAAGGTGAACGTATAACAGTTTGATAGAGAAAGAATTGTTGTCAGATGTTCAGAGTCCTTATGCATATCCCTGAAATTAATGCAGGATTTTTCTATTGAATTTTTAGACCAAGTACTTTGGGATTGTTTTTTTCTGTGTGACATTCATAATGTCTACTCCATAATAAGTCAGAGTCAATATTGCTCACATTTTTTCTTGAATAAAATAAGCAGAAAAGAGTCTATAACCAATTCGAATGCTTTTCAGGTTGCACTGCCTCTAATGCTGTCTCATTCCTCTCCGATACATTGTTTGAGTTTGGGGCCATAAAGACTCCACAGACTTGGGCTGATCTATTTGTGATCAAATCTCCAGGCTTATATCTACCTGTCTGTTACAATGCCCACAGTTTTCATCTTCTTTCTTTGGGTTTAAGGGTTTAGGAATAGTGATGTGAAGTTGAAAAGGAAGTGGTCTATTCAATTAAAAAAATCACACGTCTTCCTATCTAACGGTGAGGCAAAATACAATCTTCTGTTAAACTGTACATCCAGAGCACTTAGCTGACATGTGAAAGACCCAGTTTCATGATCCTGCTTCAAATAAGTCAGTATTATTTAGAGTAACTGGAATTGATATAACATAAAACTGGGTCGAGATCTGTGTTTGTCTGATAAATTGGTTTGTTGTCCTAGCATTCAATCACACAAATCAAGGTTCTCCCCTTTGCCCTAAGGTTTTACACTTCCTATTTAAAAGCCCTTATGGGAGTGTGGTTCCTTTTTTTTTTTCGCCTTTGTAGAGCTGACAAACCTTTTCATAACAAGAATACAACGAGTTATAATCTATGGCTCAGATTACAACTTCCATGAAACTGAATAAAATAAAAAAAGGTTGATATTGGTTCCACCTATAATGGAGTACTAAAAGACTTTCAAATATTCCACTGCTACATTTACAGAAACTTTTTATAAATTCAACTTTTTGAAAAGTTGCTCTTTGCCACAGTTTTCTTACATTTCATAAAGTTTAAGAGAGGGAGTATAATTTAAACTCCTATAAATTGATAAGTCAGACTGAAGAATGTTAGTAATCAGCAAGCAAAGTACAAAGTCTTTGTAAATCTTTCAAACTCCTAGTTGGTAATAGGTGAGTTTTTTTAAAAAAGTAAGGCTAGACAACAGTAATAAATAAACATCAAATAGAAATATAGTACCTAGCATGTGCTTGGTCCTTAATCCATAATTTTCCTAGTATACAAAGGGCAATGGAGACTCTAGACATTCAACATGCTTAAAAATAGGCTAGAGACTAAATACAGAGTTAAGTGTGCAGCACCAGCTTATACAGGCTATTTGTCAACATCTTTCAAAAAAATGTTATTTGATTTTGCAATTGCAATTTCTTTTTCCACCTTCACAGTTTTGTGTGTGGCAGAGTTTGCCTCATAGGAAAATGTGTTGTTGAGAAAATTCTCTCCTTTTCTGATGGAAATAAATTCTTGTGTTCTGGAAACAAAGGTCTGGAAGGCCCAATAAAAGCTGTGACCTGGGTCTCTATGGCCTGTTTGCACAATCTTTTTAAAAAATACTCTCACTATCAGTGGCACGGCATCAAGGAGGAGGCTAGTAGGAAAAAAAGGATAACAGAATCTGAGGCCACCTCCAAGAGAGATTGTCTTGGTTTAAAAAAAAAGACAAATGTCTGTCAAGGAAGGTGGAAACCTTCCTCGAATGGACAGAAGACCCCTACCTCCAAATTATTATAACTTTGCAATTAAGAAGCTTTCAAGCAAAAATGCAGAAAAAGGAATAACAGTTCTTAACTAAAAATACAGAGAACAAACCAGAGCAAACTACACCATAACAAGCTTTAACCAGCTAAATCCTCCTTTGCTTTTCGTTGCAGTTATAACCACAGCCGGCAGGGCGGCGCTGTTGGGCTCCGGTGGCGGCCGCTCCGCCGCCTCTGCGGGGAACCGGCGTGAGGGCGGCGGCCGAGGCGCCTCTCCGGGCTCGGTGCTCCCCTGCGTGGGGCGGGAAGGGAGCAGAGGGTGCTCTCCCTTTCAGGGGGTTCATGCGAACTCACGCTGTCGGCGGCTGATCTTGGTGTGGGTCAGCGGCGGAGGGGGGGCGCTGGGACCCTCCCGCGAGCAGCGGGCACAGCGGGGAGGGCGAGTAGAACTCGGCCACAGAGCTGAGATGGGCACAGCAGTCCAAGGCGAGACAGCACAGCTCCAGGCAGCGAGGCAGCTCTGGTCCCACAGTGAAAAAGGCACCCCCCCCAAGCCAAACTACCAGTCCTTTATTCGCCTCTGCTCCTTCCCCAGAGCCCTCCCTTTGGGGCTGTGCCCCCGCCACGGTTACCCAGGGAATGGGGCTTCCCCCACTGCCGTAGGGCAGAGGCAGAAAAAACGGAAGAGTTCCACTTCTGCTGGGAAAGCCATCAGCCCTCCAATAGGAGAGCCATTAAGATCCGAGCTAGAAACACATTTTAATCTTGATGGTTATCTCTCCCTAACAGGAAAGCTTGATTCCCCCCACCTCCTTGACTGTATGTCAGTATGGAAAATTCACCGAAAAGTTTAAAACTATAAGAGATCCACCTCTTTCTTCCACGTGAACAATTTTTTGGTAGTATTTTAGTATTTTCCATCTGGACGTGGCATGCAGGTTCGCCAACAACACTCCCAGACTTCGCTCATAAGGTCCAGATTCCTGTCCCTGTGCAGGTACATGATTACCAGCGTCAGTTGTCCCTCACCTTTTTTCTGTCTTGATACAGAAATCCAAGGCAGATGTTCTGTGTAATAGTAAATATCTTCTGATCTGTCAGTTTCGTATGTTAATCTTATGGACAACTGTGTAGTCCGCCAATAATTTGCTAAGCACCCATATCTGATAATGTGTTTTCATATAAGCCTGATCCCTGCCATACATATGTATGTTTATTGGAAAACCACATATTAATATTATTTCAGTGTTTTTTACTTCTTAAATTGAGTTCTGAACTGCTACCACAAGTCAGATGTTTGAAAAGGTAACACATCAACTTGAATTTGATTATTTAGTGTCTATTCTTTTTCTAGAGACTCCTGCTTTTTAAAATTGGCCCTGGTGTGAGAAATATCTCTAATTAAAATTTAGAAGACGCCCAAATAAAGTGAAACAAAGAACGTTATTAACAGCACGCTGAACGCACCGAAGTCCTCACCCGGTTCGAGCACACCCGAATGAGAGGGACAAGTCCCTTTAAGACCCTTCGATTTGCATAACCACTCCCTTGCTCCCCCCATGCCAGCCCTCGCTCTTTTCTTCCTTAAAAGACGATCTTTGCCTTCTGGTGCAGTCCGCTGGTTGTCCTCATCCACCTATCAGGTTGTTTCCCTGCCCCTGGCCGCATGGTTCCCTGGCAGTGAGCCCACGCTGGTCTCCCCACCTTACATTCTTCCCAGCTCGCCTTCGCACTGTAGCAGTAAGCAAGCAGAACAGTCAGTAACAATAAGTAGCAGTAAGGAGGCAGAACTATAAGCAGCAATAGGCAACAATGAGCAGCAATAGGTAACCTCGAGCAGAACTGTATGTAGCAGCAGGTAGGCAGCAGCAATAAGCAACTTCAAGCAGAACTACAAGCAGTCCACCAGTCCTTGACCACAAATTGGCTCCTCAGTCCTTCAAACAAAATGACCTCTAGGTATCTCAATAGGAGGTAACCATGGAAATCCTTGCTCGTAATAAAACTGCCTTATTTATTTCCCACACTGGGTTTGTGTCCCCTCACAGAATTATGTGCACATTGACTGCCACTCAGATTGCAACATTTTAACAAGGTTGCTTTCAAGCTGCTTTTATTCAAAAATGCAAAGATAACTTTGTTCAGCAATCATGGTAATGCTGCTTTGTAAACATTGATGAAGCAGTAATCCAGTTGGACAGTTTCATCCCCAGTAAAGCCCCATGGACAGTCTTATCTCCAGTGGAAAAGAACTGCAGCAGGAAATAATTTGGCTGAGTAAAATAAGTCTCTCTTGATTTAAGGTAAAGATTTACGTCTAACTCCTGGTAGTTCTACATAGAGTTAGCTGATTTGGTTTAGGACATTTCTGTCACAGTATATGAGACTTTTCATTGTAAGTGCTATTCCTGTCGTACATCCAACTGGGGCTCTCTCTGTCCTCTCCCAATTTACTTTGGTTTATGTGACTTGGCTTTCTGAAAAGTGCTGCTTCTCTTGCAGTAACTCACCGTTGGTGTAGAAATGTAATATTTCATAAAACTAATATCTGTGTTACATTATAAAATTTGAACACTGTTGCAGCTACACTTTTCTTGATGTAGAACAGACACTGTTTGACTAACAGTCAAGGCACAGTTGTTATTCTCAGCTTCAGTGTTCCTGAACTGTAACCCGTCTGTGAGAGCTTTCTTTCTGAGTTAATCACCTCTTAAGTTAGTAGTCCAGAGACTTGCAAATTCAGTTTCGTTGTTACTGCCCACATAAGTCTTAGCTGCAGAGGGAAATGTACATTAGAATTTGTGTGTTGGTCTCAGCACCCTCACATAAGTAGTTATGGTATTATTTTTACGCCCTCACCCGTTCTTCAACATTTCAACTTCCCAAATAATAGATTACAAGTAATTTTGCCAGAATCCTATACAAAAGACTTTGATCCAGTTACAGAATTTTTGTCAAGCTTGCACTCAGTCAAAGAATGTATTGACTGCACAGCCGTAGCCTTCATAAACAAAGAGCATTAAAACTAAGTTCTTGTTTGCAATCAGGGGTTGTCTTGCTAATTTAGAGCCATCTGGCAACTACCGGATAAAGCCTGGTTGAATTTTTAACTTGCAGAACAGGTAGGACAACTATTCTGAGCAGACTAACTAACTTTAAATTCAGCTCAGTTGAAGTTTCACCTTTCCATTATGAAACACAGATCTTCTCCCTTTCTATTAAGCAGCTTCATTCACATTGACCTCAGTCTCTGGATTCTTCCTTTAAACTAATTATCTTGTTTTCTAGTGTTGCAGTTCACATTTGCAGGACTAGAAGCAACATGTTCCTGGATCTAATGAAAATACAGCTTTCAATGCAATGACTTTACCTCGGTTTTCAACAGTAAGACAGGTTGTCCTGAGGACAGCTGGCTTCTAGAGCTTGTAGAAAGAGATAAGAATCTGAACAGCCCCCCTGTAATCCAGAAGGAAACAGTTAGGGACCTGCTGAGCCACTTGGACCCCTACAAGTCTATGGGACCAGATAACAGTGGAAAAAAAAGTATATAGTCACTGCCCACGAGGTCCAGCGATGACACTTGGTAGTTGCAGCTTCCATGTCTGTCAGTTGAAGTGGTGGCCTTGATCTGCTGGGGGTGAAGGAGGGAAGCCCCCACACGCCAAGAAGTTTTGAGTTATTATATCCATGGTTAGTGTCACGGCCGTGCCTCAAGCCTCCAAACTCTCCCTGGGCCCTGCGCAGAGTTTCTGTGTCTGGCCTGGTTCCTGCCTTTTTTTAGATTAGCAGAGGGGGGGATGGGCTTTTATGGGCCATCAGAGGTCCTGCCTTTTCAGGGCTTGACACCTTCAATTGCCCATCAGAGGTATAATGCAACAGTCAAAAGCCTGCATAAATCGTCAACCATTTCAGTCTCTGACAGAAGTCTCTTCCCTCACATTCAATACCCCTGGTTTCTCCAGGGGTACAGAGAGAACAAATACACCTGGATGTAAGTGAAAAAATAATTCTTTACCAAGAAGAAATGCTAATATTAATACTGATAAAACTGGCTTAAACCAACTGATGAGGAGAAACTTCCCAAGCCCTGCCCACTGGACCAAATGAAGATGGCAGCCAGCCTCCTCAACCTGGAAGAAACACACGTGGCCACAGCACAGAGACCAGATGGCCACCCCTCCATGTGTTTCACCATCCCCACACCCAGAAAACCTGGCAGGAATGGTTGGAGAGCCAGTGCTGGCAGGAAACGGCGGATAGCAGGGATTCAATACTGGCAGGTGCTTGCGTGGTGATGAAGTGCAGCTGCAGTGCCAGTCCAGGCAGTCAGGGCAGGGCTGTTGACCCCCCCAGGTGACTGGAAGGACCTCAAGACTCTGGTTGGATCCAGTGATGAGACTTTGTTGTTGTAGTTTCGATGGTCAAAGTGTGGGTTGAAGAGGTGGCTGTAGTCCTGTCAAAGTGGTGGTCGCAGTCTGGATCCGTCAAGGTGGTGGTGGAAGCCCCAGGTTCAGGAGGCGAACCATGTGGAAGGGCAGCCATCTCTGCTGTGTGTGTGTTTTGCAGGTGGGGGAGGCCAGCCACCATCTTGTTTTGGTCTGGTTGGTTTTAACTGAGTTTTATCAGTATTGTTATTGGCATTGTTCTTGGTAAAGAGTTATTTTTCCACTTACATTCAGGAGTATTTGGTCACTCTGTCTGTACTGGAAAAACCAGGGGTACTGAATCTGAGGGGAAGACTTCTGTCCAAGGTCTCCAACTCGCTGAACTATCTCAAACCGAGACAGCTAACTATCATCAAAAGCTCATTTGCAAGCACCTGCAAGCAGCATTTTTTGCCAAATAAGAACAGGCAAGATTATATTTCATTTGACACAATAAATTTTCTAAAGTAGAGAATTAAAAATGTTTGTAGAACAAAGAACTTCTTGTAACCAAGGCTGATTATAATTATGAGTGGTTCAGCACTGTCAAGGTACCTTGGAATGCTCGTTGTTTAACCTGGAAAGTCTACTAAAACATGGTGTCAGTATTACCTGAGAATATGCACAAAACAAAGAGTCTCACTGGCTTAATCACTAGAATTTCACATTTAGAAATAAGTAAAAGTGTTATGATCAAAAATTTTTATGCTAAAACAGTTTGAAGAAAAATAAATAAATAAGCAAATAAAGTAAAAATGCAACAAGAAATAAAAAAAAGGCCAACCCCCCCAACCAAATCCAGTAAAGCAAACCAAAACACTGAAAAAATAACTGTATCAGAAGCTACATGGACTAGCTATCTTTTGTTAATACATAAACAGGAAGAGTGATTTGAAGACTTAAAGTAAACAGGTGCAAAGTGGTAATACCTTCCCAGACTGTATTATACACTTTTTATTGCACTTCTGCTTTTTTAAAAGCTTCAAATACAATATAGCATACAGAAAATGTAGTGTATTGTACCAAAACAGTAAAGAACATTCAAGGTTTCAAGATAGGCTTATATTTCCAAGATCCTGTTATATGCCTATAACAAGCTATAGCTGTCTTCATTAGCATCACCTGCACTCTCTTAAAAACATAAACAGATCTTGTGTATTTCTGCCAAAACTTTATATCCAAACTTTTATGCCAAACTTTCACAATCACAATTTATTTTTCTTTAAGGCAACAAAATGCAGAAAAATATAACAATTTAATGTAATGACAGCATCAAAAGTTGAAAAGCTACCTGTAGAACAATTTAGTTATTTCACTAGAAAATCACATAAGTCTGTATCAATCACAGTCCTTTGCAGAATTGAGTTTATGAAGGCAGTCTGCTCTTCCTTGTAACCTTGTAATACTACCTGCAAAAAGGTGTTCCTGTTGCTAGGTCAATTTCCTTGCAAAACAAAGTTTTCTGTACTGAAGTATTCTGACAAGCAAGACTGTTGGGGGCTCTGCACTGTATGCATACTCAGAAGAATCGCTACTATATAGTGAGTCATATTTTTCCTCTTTATGTAAATGCCAGTTTAGATCCCATCAAATCTGAACAGCAAATAGTGCTCCCTTGCAGTAAGATTTTCTAGTGAACCACTCCATACAAACACTAAAGAGCTGATGAAAAAGATATGAATAACCTGTGTACCTTCTCTTGGATTACTGCTGCCTTAATTTTAGGCTCTAAATCATTTTCAAGATCTGTAAGTTATCAGCTCCTGACAGACTAAAAAGATGGGAAGGAATGAATTGTCTCCTGAGCAACACTTCATTCCAGCAAGAGATTCCTCTAATACAGAATAAAAAACTATCTGAATAAACATCACCGATGGGAAACACATTGGTTTGTTTGGGTTTTTTCCAATATGTGTCAGAACTTCAGTTCAGGACTTAAAAAAGTAAAATCTCAAGGATGTGAAGAGCTACAGCAATCCACAGGTTTGCCATCACTCATGTTGGATCTCAGTATAGGATGCTTTCTGGATTTTAGTTTTGTGATAACTACTGATGCAGCTGGTATGTCAAGATGGACAGTGTTTTCAAAGGCATATTTTGGGGCTGGTTTACTGGGTTTCAGCAGTGAATTTTTTTTTGTTATTATCCCTGCCTTTTGTTATTGTTCCACAACGTTTTCATTAATTGGCTTTGCTTGACTTTTCATTATATGTTGGATGCACTTGTACTGATTGATATATATGGCATTAAGCATGTGGAACTGAGAATGTAATCTCTTGGTCACAGAGCCAATGCTGATGAAATCAATGTCAAAGTCACAGACTCCAAGGTGCAGCTAATTATAAAAATGATGGTGTTGATACTCACATTTTTTTGTATTTCTTCCCCTTGGAAGTGCACGTCTTACTTTGAAGTAAGGGTGACTGTTAAAGCTTGTTAAAGTTTTAGCTGAAGGACAGTAACAGACCATTTTCTCCCTGTACCTCTGTGGTTACTGTGTTTTTCTGCTTTGTCTGTATCATTCTCTACTTTTTAGTAAAAACTGTTTTTTTTTGTTTCTACACGTTGCTCAAAAAGCCTCATCTCTATTTTCAAATTTACAGTAAGTCCAGGAGGGAGGGTTTCTATTGCATCAGAGGTCCCACCTCCCTGACAACATTGTCTTTAACTCAAAACACTTAGGCATGCGCAGAGAAAAAAATAGAGAAGTTACCCTACTGTTTTTCAGTGTACTCCCCAAGATTTCTGATGGTTGATACTACTGATGAAAGATATTATTCCAATTTTTTCTCATAAGATCTGTTCTTCATCATTGCCTTGAATTTCTTCAATGTACTTGTCAGGATTTTTCAAAGAGCTACAGTTTTCAGCTGGCTCTGTATCGCTCTGAACTAGCTTCCCTTAAAAACTGATAGTGCGTTTTGGGCACTGAGAGAAAATGGATTACCCCTTTCTACAGCTTTTCTTTTGCTTAGTAATTGACTGTGTTGAGCCCAAGGAAAAAGCTCTACATTGAAGTTTTGGGTTCTGAGCATGTCCAGAGCCTAAGTAGAAAGGCTTTAGGGAATGCAGTAAGATATGTGCAGCTGCAGGAGGATATCAGGGAGTGTGTATCTTCGCAGGGTCCAACATTGGTATGATAGAGATTTCTGAAACAGCTGACTCCAATTTTCTTTAATAACTACTCAAAAATCTGAATTCTATAAACTTGCATTTTTTTGTATGTAATCTTCACAACACATTTTGTAGTAGTGAGTTCCATAAGTCAATAAATATAAAGCTTTATATGAAGTACTTTTATTTAAATCTATTTTGATGATTCACTTGAATGAGATTTGATTTTGTTATGAGAAATAATGAATATTGCATCTCCTCTAGACCACTCATTTGTAACTATCCTATCTCCTGCATAGTGGTTTGTTTTGGTTTGGTTTTTGGAGGTGGATGGTGTAGGTTGTTATTTTTCTCCTTTCTAAAACACGAGAAACTACTTAGGGTTTAACATTTTTTCTTCAACTTATCAATGTCACCACAGAAGCACTCATCTGGAGGCAATGAAGTATTTGAGCTTGTAGTATTAGTAATAAGGTGAAAGGATAGCAGACTACAAAGAAATTAAAAATAAATGAAGGAAAAAGCCTAATGAGCCAATGCTATAAAGCAAAGCCAAGAAACTTAGGTATTTGTATAATTAATTAAAAATACTGTAAGGTAAATGTATATAGATTAGTCAAGACATCAGAGCTATTATTTAATAAGGGAGGTTAAAATACAGCAGGAGGATAGCTATACAAGCAGTATGAAGCAAAAAGTAGTCAATGTTCATGCATAACAGCACACAATGGGTTCTGTACTCATGCCTATTATCAGTTGTGTGGGTAAAATGAACAATTTTCACTTAAAACCACACAAGATGTAATAATTTTTTTATTTAACATTTAATTGTGCTAAAAAAGGCAATTGCACTGGAACTTATATTAATTGGTCCCCCCTTCCTCTCCCATGTGTCCTTACATTACCTTTAGAACTCATCACAAAATCACATCAAAACCATTCTATAAAAGCTATGACATGAAAACCATTCTGTGATAGTATACAACCCTTTAGTTTTCTATCTACTGAAAAATCATTAAAGTTCCTATGTCAATAAATGGCAGTCTGGTTAATAAAAGACATACTTTAATTTTCAAGTGTATAGTCACTACAGATATGCAAAAGCAGAATTGTTGTACTCAAAGTCCACAATAACAATAGCTACAGAGAAGACCAGGATTACAGAGAATGACAGCATGGAGTCAGAAGGAAGCCCTCAACTGACAGAACTTAGAAGCTGTAGCAATCCACAGAAGAGAGACCTGTTACAAGCCTTGATAAACTAGGTCTGAAAAAGCGAAGACAGATACTGTTAGGAAACATAGCATAACAAAATATGGGTCATGTGGGAAGCACGTAGTGGTAAAGTTGCACACTC
This sequence comes from Manacus candei, assembly GCF_025592945.1. Taxonomy (NCBI): domain Eukaryota; kingdom Metazoa; phylum Chordata; class Aves; order Passeriformes; family Pipridae; genus Manacus; species Manacus candei. The sequence continues at coordinate 7,571,948 of NW_026138072.1, read as the reverse complement.
AACCTCTGCAGCACTTTGCACAGAAAGATGTTTCAGCTTTCCCAACTGTTTATCTCGAAGGCAATACATTTGTTTGCAAAGGCACATTCTTGAGCAGACACTTCTCTGTTATTTCCAAATTTCTTCAAGGCCATGTACAGGGGGAGCTGCATTACTCTGAATTTTGCATCTTCAGCATACAGCAAAATACTAAAGGAAATTAAGAAGACTTCAGGCAATCTAAAAAATCTAAACCACAGAATATATAGAACATATATAAAATATGATTTTTAAAGTAAAAAAGACTGTTAAACATCTTTACATTGTCTATTACCTGAATTTGTGTCTTATAAAAGCAGCTGAAATAAAAATTCCACAATGCAAATCTTGTTATAAAACAGAAGGCCAACTTAAGCAGGTAAAATTGAGAAGTTAAGCAGTTAAAAAGATTTTTTTTTTCCAAGAGACTTTTTTCTTTTGCCATATTTCACACTCTTCAATAACATATTAAAAATCATCCAACAAGAAGTGATTGACGATATAAAAGAAATCTATTATGATGCCTAAGTATATCCTATCTCCGGATTAAGAGTACTGCTGTTGTTTTGTTTTTAAGTACATATGTAGGTCACACTATTTGTGAAAAGCTTCTAGGCGCATTCTGTTTGGATCTTCTGGATGTCTCAGGGCCATTCCAAATCGCAGCAGCAGCTCAATGTAAGGTGGCCAAAACGACTCATTGATTGTCACATAAGGTTCATGTGGTGTGGCCATTAATTTATTTATCAGAATCTGGAAGACCAAAAGGATAAGATTTAGGAAATAAACAAAGAGCTAGATTTTTATCTCCTTTAACCAAATCTATACAAATTCCTGTAATGTAGGCAATATAAGAAATACTGACTACAGGAGAAATACAAGACCTGTTCAAAGTAGAAGCAAAGAACTTCCAATTAACTTCATTGCATCATTTTTTATGTAAAAATTAGAACCAGAATTCTCCTTTTATTGAAAATAAATATAGACTAAATTCCTTATCTAAATAGAGAATTCATTAATAGAGTTAGAAACAAAATCAGTTTTGACATACATTTTCAGTTCATGGAGACAGTGTTTATGCCCTCATAATATTGCTCATCGGGAATATTGCACACATTACAGATTAAGTAATCTTACCCATCCCATGGTGCTCTCTCTATTGATCCCAGATATTTAATCTTTCCACTCAGAGGTTCTAAATGTTATACTTTCCCAATTTCAGTAAGTACAAAATATTGTCTGCCCCTTATTGCTAAAGACAAACTCAAAATCCTTGCTACCAGACTATATTCTTTTTTCACTTGTTGCTATTTAAAAAAAACAAACTCCAAATACACAACTGCTCCTCAGAACATTCAGAAGAATTGTTCCAGTTTTGTACTTATTTGACCCAATTATGAGAATTTACTCCAAATGCATTATTTGAGATGAATTTTTACTTAGTCTCTTCTGTCATCTGATATTCCAAAATAGCCTTTAGGCTGTAACATTTATATCTGTACGTAAGAAAACACTTTTCAATTTTAACAGGGACTTCAAGCTAGAACCACATCACTCAACAAATAAAAACCTCCCAGAAAACAAAGATAAGGGACACTGACACTTTAGGCCAAGACAGTTAAAATTAAAAACAAATCTGAATTTTTCAAGGTAGTATGTTCCTCCAAATGGAAATCAGGCATTACTTGGATGTGTTCACATTTTAAGGAGATTAACAATAACATCAAATATGAAGGGCAATTTTTAAGCATTAGAAGAACTTTAAAATTCTAATTCCACGAGAAACTGTGCCAATTCTAAATTCTCATCTGTTTTCAAGCTCTGCCTAATCTGACATTAATAGGTATGCTCAGATATCTGAAGCATGTAAAATTATTTTGATGATGCAAGCACAAAGCCTGGGTTTTAAACTAAAGTACAACAATGTTATAGTGATCAGATAACAGCATCTTAGTACCAGAAAGTTTTTATCCATCACGTTGTGCCTGAGAAAAAAACTTTTTCCCCCAAGGACATTTTATATACATAGATGCTTTGAACTGTTTGAAGATAAAGGATAGAGGAGGAATAAGAAACTTCACTTCAAATGCTACATTTAAGGCAAGAAAGAAAATTATGCTTTGTAATTCAAATTCATAGATTGCACTGTAATTAAAAACTCACACAAAGCACTTATAAATTAGAAATGCATTAATTGGACCAGTTTCCTCATATGAGAAGATAATCATGCATGAGACTACATATTAGTTGGTCCTTCTGAGATTACACATGAACTGATTCTTCTATAACTGTTATTGCATTAAGTTCAGAAAAATTTTTATTGAAACAATACAAAATATAGTGTGAAATGGACCAATTTTTTTGTTAAGCCCTGTATTTTTCTCTCCTAATATGAGCCACTAAGGCGCATAAAACTTCTTTAAACTAAACATTATAAAATCAAGAAATAAGAGATAACCACACTCCAGCTTAAACTGAAGATTATTGCCACAGCTCTTGTAAAAATTGGGGTTTTATTTTGATAGGAATTAAAATAGAAAACTGACTTATCTGAATATCTCTTCTTTCAGTTTAAAACCATTCCCCCTTGTCCTATCACTATCTACCTGTATAAAAAGTTGCTCTCTCTCTTTTTTACAGGCCCCCTTTTAGTACTGGAAGGTTGCAATGAGGTCTCCCTGAAGCCTTCTTAAAGATGTAAAATTCTTAAATATTCTACATTAACTATCTTAACCAAATGCCAGATACTGTCATTCATCTTAGTAATATTAATAAATGCATACCACTTTATTGCTATTGTTATTATTACTATTATATGATCTGAGTATTGAAAAATCCCCCAAATCTCTACATAATAAAACTATCTTACCTCTAAAATGTCTTGCAATGCTAGCAGTTCTACAGCTGGCTCTGAAGAAGAGTTCTGGAAAGATAAACATCCCCACAGCCAAATTAATAAAACCTCAAACTAGTAAGGAAAGATGTTAATTGACAAATGAAAATAATCACACAATTATTTGATTGCATAGTGCACAACAGATGAAAACTTTTACTTAGATTTAGTCATGACAGAAATACAAGGTAGTATTTAAAACTAGTTTTAAAACCAGTTCAAAATCCTACACTTCAAATGTAACATTTTTTTAATTATTAAAAGAGATTAATCTTAAGTGATCATGTTTCTGTTTGTGTTTATGTTTAAATAAAACCAACTACATCACATTTATAATGTAGTATAGTGCAGAACCTTCTATGAATATGAATATGTTAGGGAAAAAATGTTTTTCACGAGCTTTGGATAAATATTTACAATACAAATTTGACAAAACTTCATTTCATACTGCCTTAATATTTTTTCATGACTTGCCAATGAATATTTATTCACTCTTACTTTAAATTCAATTCTGACAATAATCAAAAATCTGGGGGGGGGGAAGGTGATGATAAAATATTATTAAAAAATTACTTGTTTTCCTTTGTAGCAAGCAAATCAAGCCATTTGTCTATACACCAATAGAGATTCCTTAGGTAGCAATGCTACTGGATCTGCTTGTGCTGTTGCATGGTGAACCTGATTGTTTAATTTTTCAGTTTTATCCTTTTTACCCTTCCACTTCACTTTCAAAAAATTAAGGAGGTAATGCAGCACTGGCACCTGCTTACTCAGCATTGCTATTGAATATGTCAATTAAGTCCTAAGATATTAATAGCTGTGCTGGACCTTATAGGAACTTCTGGAACAGAAGAATACGAGCAAGAAAGAAAAACTTGTAAAAAGCAAGTTCTGGCACCTTTTTTTCAGTCACACTTTGTAATATTATCACCTTCAGAGTCAGAAGGGGGACACACTGCCTGCTCCATGGCAATGTTGCAAACCATGGAGGCTCAATAATGCCTATTTTTGTGCCTTTATCTTGATACTTGGTTGAGGAAATAGAACTTACACTAAGTGAAAAACGTTCCTTAGAGCAAACATAAGGATACTTCACAGCCTCGGCTGTTTTATTTCCCTGGTCAAAAATACTACTTTGTAACTTAAGGTAGTGGTTCAATATTCATGTTTCAAAGCTGAAATCAGATTATGACTTCAGCAATTATTAAAATTTATTGTATACCAAGAATAATATCCTAAGGATATTAGTGTGAAGAGGTTTGCACTCTCACAGAACTAGCAAACATATTTTGCTAGGTTTATCATACACATTGTATACTTTGTAAAATTATTTTACTTATATATTTTGTCACTGATACAATAAGTACCTTTAATTAATTAATGATTATAAAGTCAATTTAAGCAAGATGTGCAGCATTTAGTTATTTAACCTGAAAGGCACCTTCTCCCTTTTGTCAGATAGATTCGCATAAAGAATATTCCTCAACTTATGACTTTTCATATTCTTCTCTTGAAAAAAAAAAAAAGTCTTTTTTTATCTAAGATTTAAAATGCAAGCTAATTCTTACCACAGTCACTACCTATATTAAAGGTGTTGGACTATAGCAAGGGAAGCTAACCTGGGCTGCTGTGACCCAGTCTTCACTCGCACTCCCAAACCCAGATGCATGTGCCTGCTGAAAGAAGGGTGGAACTTGACCAGCGAGGCTTCTAGCAGTTCACACTACTGTGTCCTACAAATGTCAGCCCCACGTATTTTTCTCATACAGGACTATTGCGAACATAAGATGTTTCCACAAAGTGCAGTTAACAGGGGACCTGTAGTTAAGCCACTGAGACCCAAAGGAGTCAAACAATATAGAAGAAACTGAATTCACAAGGAGTGAAAAGAAAGAAAAAGATATGTCAGAAAGCAAACTGTGTTTAAGAGTTCAGGAAATGCATAAATAAAAGTTAAACTAAGGAAAGATAAAACCTTGTGCTGAAATTATTCAAAATAAATTTTTTGTTTTAGTAAAAGTGATTGGTGACAGCCAACATGCCTTCACTGAAGACCAACTGCACCCAACAAATTTGGTGGCCTTTTATGACGGAGTTATAGTGTTGCTGGAGAACAGAAGAGCAACTAATGTCATCTACCCGGACTTGTGCAAAGCATTTGACATCCTTGCATCCAAAGCATGACATCCTTGTCTCCAAACTGGAGAGACTGAGAGCAAAATGTGTCATATTTACTAATAGTGGGAAACGAAGGCATTGGTATGCAGAAAAACTAAGATTAAACAAAATAAGATGTTTGAATAATACATTGAAAAAGATCATCGTGTCTTGAAATCTTCACTTAGTATTTTTATATGCAAAAGATACAAAATACCTATGTGCAAAATCAAGATTTTTTTTAACTAAAAGCTTCCTCAGTTGCAAATAACAGATAGAAAGAGACAAGGGTGTAATTAGTTGCTTTGGTGATAGATGTGAGCTAGTAGTTTTATTTATAATATTGTTTTTTACCAGGTTCCAAAAAGATCAATCCAAGTGAAAACAAATATAGAAAATGGGTATTATTAGGATAAGCCAGGGAATTGAAAAATAGTCTTATGTGAGAACATAAAAGTGTTGCTAGTTCAAACAGCAAAACAAAGAAAGAAAAGGTATAAGATTGTTGTCGAAAAATGCATCAGGAGGAATAAAGACAAGGAAAAAAAAAGACTATTCTAAGAAAAATACTGGTGTAAGAATACATGGATCTGTGGAAGCTATGAGAGTTTCTAACCAGAGTACTGAGGTGCTAAAAAACCCCCAGTAGAAGCAGTAGTAATAAAAATTATCTGTTTTAAAATGGAGCTCAATGATAATATTAAAGGAATTATATTTTGTGGTTGTCTGAAATAACAGGGAACTGGATGAAAGAATCCTTTCTGTTTCTGTCATCTTAAGTATGTCTGAAATAAAAATCAAGCCCCTCCCTTTACTTTTCAGCTTTTTTGTATCTATCAAATACTAGAGTAATAGTTCTATTTTTACTGCAGACTTTGAATTTATTATGCAAAATACTCCCTGGCTGCCTATTTTCCCTAAAGTTTTGAGATAATTTTTGGCCCAATTTGCCTGAACAAAATCTGATGGTTAACATTCTAAACTACTCTGTAATTATAAACACTTGTCCTTATTGTTCTAAAACCACTGTTAGACAATTAAAATTTACTTTGCCAAGGAAAACAGGAATCCACTTGCCTAGCTGAGTAAAAAAGAAAATGGGTCAATTTGGATTAAACCTCCCACCATTTTCAAATTTGGCACAGCTTGCAGTTCAGTAGGAAATACAATACAGTATTATGCATTTAGAAAAGAAAATATCCAGCTAGAAACACCCTTAAATAATATAAATGAACCTGAAATATATAAATTAAACCTAAAGGATCATCCACAAGAACTATACTTATTTCAAAATATAACTGTAGATTCTATGCTAGTGACTTTAAACAGATACTGCATCTAATTAAATAGAAATTGAACATTTTAAATTTAATAGTCATAGAAAAATCTTACCCTTTTTATGGCACTTCCACTATCCTGTGGAAGGGGAAAATGTTCATCCAGGAATTCACCCAGTGCACTCAAGAGTTCTTTCTTATATGTCTTTAATTGCAACATTTTATTGTGCAGTTCCTCCAATCCTCTAATTTCCAAATAGTAAAAACATAGCAATACAGTATGAAATCAAATAAAATAATTTAAAAGTTCCTCATAAGTAAAAAAAACCCTCATATTCAGTTCTTATAAATGCAACATCTTGAATGACAGAACATAGTAGCGATATTTTCCATGTTTCAAATCTGGATTACTGAGCAATTATTTGAACTATTTAGCAAAACAAAGAGTATGTTTTATGAGTTTGTTTGTTCATTTGCTCTTGTTGAGCATCCTATTTGAATTCTTCAATATAAAAACTGAACAGTGTAGAAATACCTTGTTTCGTAAAGTTGTTCAACTTGGGATTTTGTCTCTTCTTCAATTCTGTTAAGAGTATTTAGCATCTCTTCCTGTCCCTCATACCACTGCTGTTCTCTTTGAAACATGAAAAACAGTAAATGGCACAAAAATAGTTCTTCTGGGTGGTCAAAAAAAAAAAAAAGCTTAACAGTATTCTAAATTCCAAATTATTATATTACCTTTCCAGATCTTCTTCTAGTTGTTTATTCTTTGAACAAACTGCTGATAGCACCTTTTCAAGATCATTCTTTACTTTCTGCAACTAAAAAAAAAGTAAAAATGAAACTACAGTTTGCAGGTAGCCCAGTCTGTAGTATTCATTCTATGTAAGGCTGCATCTCTAAATCTGATACAGAAGGCCAAAATGATCTGCAAATTCTTAAGAAATAAGGCTATAGTGTGACACACTATTTTAGAATCCAGTTTAAAATGCAGGAGGCTCTTTAAAACATTACTGTCACCAGTTGCTCATTAGTGTTTTATTGAAACTTTGCAAAACAACATAGTTAATTTTACCTGAAGCAGATTATGGAGCACACACATGAACTGCTCAGATGATGAATGACTGAGGAGAAAATGTCTACAGCACCAGGGCTGTATTGTCTGAATCACTGCAACTGCTTGCAAGAATGAATCCATGCTAACTGCACTAACATAAAAACTATAGAAAACAAAGATGCTGCAAAAGAGACTAATGGCTTCCATGATTTAAATGGTCCTTGATGCTATGGACATATCTGGGAGAGGAAAGAAGGAGAAATAAAACTACTGCAGCCAGAAGCTATAGGCACTGCTGAATCTAGGGAACAGTGGACTCTCACTGGGTTGGGTCATTCATTACAGCATAGGTAAGGAATACATGTTCAGGAATACATTCAGTGCAGGTGTACAGCTGCAGTGTGAGCTGCTGGTTGAGCAGCCTGGTGGGCTGGAGTCAAAGCCTGAGCCAACATGCCATGAACTGCTGACCCCTTGCATAACAAAGGGCCCCCGGGACCTGTGGGCCTGCCAGGAGACCTGGACACTGAGTCTCCCCAGGAGCCAATGACTCCCTGACTTTCCAGGGTTTAGACCAAAAAGGTGTAAAAGCTCAGGGTATAAAGGTATAAAAGGTATAAAAGTTTTGGGTCCCTCCTCAGAGGCAACCTTTGAGCTGTTATTTTGTTATTATTGCACCATTATTAAATTATGTTAAGGTTCTGGATGTCTGAGACTTTTGTGGGAAACCTGAGGTCAAGCCTCAGGTATGGATTTCTTACTCAGGAAGGCATAAGTAAGGAAACCTATCTTAAGGGCAGGTGTCAGAGGATGGGGTGAGGCTCTTTTGAGTGGTGCCCAATGATAAGACAAGGGGCAACAAGCACAAACTTGGAACACAGGAAGTTCCATCTGAAAATGAGGAAAAATTACTTTAATGGAGGGTGAGCACTGTAACAGGTTGCCTAGAAAGGCTGTGGAGTCTCCTTGTCTGCAGATATTCAAAAGCCACCTGGACACAATCCTGTGAGGCACTTAGGGACAGGGTTTAGTGGTGGATTTGGATGGTTGGACAGGGGCAAAATACCGTTTATTGTGTGTTACTTACTCACTGACTTGTGCAGTAAGTCAGTTTAAAAGCTCATTCATTACAACTAGAAAATTTTAGTAGTTACAATACAGGGGAAATAAACAATTAGAACAACAACAATGCCTGAAGGAAAATACACAGTATCCTAGCAGTAGTCCATCCCAAGAACAGTCATAGGAAAATGCAGCAATTTTATATAGGTTTTTCTTTTTTTTCCCCAGCAAAAGTTTATTATCTCTTAACAAACAAAAAGACTTACCTCTTCTTTTCCTAATTCTAACAATACATCTGGATTGGTAGAAATTGCTGAAAAACAAAATGAATTGGTGGATTTTTTTCACTGAATGATAAAGACTTATTTATACTGAAAAGCAGCCCAGCTAGAGAGAAACTTGTGTAGCCTCTAAAAAACCAGTTTGGCTGTCAGCACCAATTTAACCTTTTTTTGTGGTGTCCTGCTGAACTAACCTACTATCATGATTCAGCAGTTTAAACTAGACTGAAAAAAGTCCAGTGTTAATGCCTCTGTTATACAGTGCAGTTATAATGCCTCTGAACTAGCCCCAGGTAGTATAGGCATAGGTACATAATGACTGTATATCACATTTCAGTATACTTCAAGATAACCAAGCCTGATTTTTTTCAGCAGAAGGCATTCCATCAACATTACCAATGTGGGCAATCAGACTTCACCAGTCTTCCAATTCCATGTTAAACAGCCTCCAAATGCTTCACCAGGACTATAAACCCTACCATTTTTAAGAACTTATAAAGTATGTCCCCATCCCTTCTGTTCACAAGAACAGCTACATGTAGGGAGATGAAAGGCCTAGCAATAACAATATTCTAAATCTAACACTGAGCAACAACAGTACTTAAGGGAAAGCATGGTACAATTTAAGAATATGGAAATGTTTCCCCAGAATGCTTCTGCAAAATGCAGTGATTTATGGATCATGGATTTTCAGAATAAAAAGTGAACTGTTGTATTTTACAGCCTTCAGTGCACTCCAGTCAATTCTCACTTCCATGTCAACTTAGACCATCTGTATACAAGTATGACTTTTTTTAAAGTGAACTATTTGAACATACTAACAGGAGACATGAAAGCTACTCTAACAGATTTGAATCTTAATATGACAGGGATTTTTTGGTGAAAGTTTGGGCTTCAAATCTCTTAATCTTAAAAATAATTATTTATATAAAAGCTTTTCCTTTAACAAAAAGGAAAACCCTTACCCCTTTCCTGAAAGCACTAAACATCTCCTAAATACATACTCTTGATTTCATAAATTTAGAAAAGTACTTTTTTTGTCATGTTACAGTTTTTACCTCAACAAATTTTGAGAAGCCTTAGATGAGTAGTTTTAAAAGCAGTGTTTGTTCTGAGATGAAAATCAGAAAAATACACAAAATTACATGTCCCAGTAAAATCCCTTTTACTTAGGTAATTAGTGTTTCTAAATATTGACACAAAATTTGACTAGTACGCTGCCAAATTAAGTTTAAGAGCTGCAGGAGGTAGTGGTCTGTGCTATTATTAGAACAATACTTCTTTAATTACATGAATATCCTACAACCCATGATAAAACTCATTGGTAAAGTTTTATTCCCATTAACTGGTGTATTTGAAGAAACCCATACAACTCTTCCTCCTGCAACTTCCTGCTGACATGATTATTATAAGCCCTCACTTATCAATTATTATCAATCTCTACTACTGGCTTCTAACACTTCCTAATTTTTAGATACCTAATCCTGAGTTTGTGCTTCCTGTTCAATTCATATTGAGTGAGTATGAGAATAGAAGGCCACATCTTCCTGGGAAAGAACCACTAACTGTAATTTAGTGCAGGAACAATGTAGATCTGAGACACTGGGGCAACGCATTTACAGCTGTGTTGTAAAGTCACTGGTTGTTTTATCTACTAACAGTTAAAGCTTTTTCAGTTGTAGAATCACTACACTTGCAAAAATCAAATGTCAGACAGAACTGTCTAGTGATTACTAAGCAAAATACTACCAGATGCTAGGAAAGTAAAAGCCACTACCATGCACATGTTTACAGAAACTCCTATTAAAACAAAACAAAAAGGCATTTGGCAGAATACTGTTATTTTGCAAAGAAAAATAGAAATTATGCAGAGACCATGACTGTTTTATACGGTTGAAAACAGAACTGCTTTCATTTCCTTAGTTTGCAAAGGTGAAAGTTAAATTCTATTTTTATAAGCCAAATGCTTTTTAAAAAGTTTAAATTCAGCTGATTTAGCAGATCTAGAGCTACATAAATAGCAGCAGAAATGGAGAAAGAACAAGAGACTAAAGTATAAGCTTCGCAAAAATAAAATTTGCATTGTGAACTCAAGTCTGTTTGCCAATATTGTGCTCAAGAAAATGTAGAACTGCCAAGTTATAACCTCTGAAAATAAGGTTTAAAATTGAAATGCTGACAGGCCCTCATTTACAGGAAATTAACTGGCCACTATTTAAAGCAGAAACCAAAGTAACAAGACAGCCTGACATTCATGCTCTATTAGTAAATTGTATGAAATCAGTATTTCTGCTATTTTCATTTAGATAATTTCAGATTATGCTTTCAATTAAGTAATTCAAGACAAACAGTAGATAGAAAAAAGCCAAGATGGACAGACAACTAAGCAAAGTAGACTCATCTTCATACAAGCATTATAACTATATATATTCAAATTCTTAGCACCAATTTCTTTTTAGTTCTCTTGGAAAGGTAGCCAAAGAGGCAAAGCTGTGGCTGCAAAATATTATTTGCATTACAATATGCATAGATAATTTCTCTATTAAAAAATTAATAATAAATATTATAGTCTGGGAACAAGTAAGAATAGTTCAACAAAGCAAGCCAGCAAGCCAAAAAAATAGGTCAAGCCCTAAGGATATTTTTAAGCCAATAGCTTAAAGTTTAATATACGTATTTTAGTAAGGAAATTTAACAATCCCAGGTATTTCACCCAGATAAAAACTAAGTGCTTTCAATTAATCTGCTTTAAGCCAGCATCTTATTCATGAATAGCAGCAGGGAACCAGTACATCCTAAATTCATTCAACCCCATACACTTTTGGTCTACATACCTCTCAGAAGTATTTGAGGCTGACAATTCTTGGAGACAGGCCTACAAAGCTGAACTACTAATTTATTCTAATAGGGCAAAAATATCTTTTTATAAGAAAGAAAAACTATTTTTTCCCAGTTTCTCTCATGATATGCAGCAAGTACATGGACTGGAGAACTGCCTCTAATGTTGATCTGAAAAGGCATTTCCATTTGGCCAAATGACAAAACACTGGAATTCACCAGGGGCTGTCTAAAACACATTCCTTTTGTAAACACTAAAAAACCAAGCCTCTTCTGGCTTAAAAATATTCAAATGAGCCAATGTATTAATTTAAAGACTAACTGGTAAGTTTTACTGGGTTGACAGGTGCTAACAGGTCCTTGACAGGAGATGTAACAGTGAGTGCTACCAGTATACTAATGACAGTGTAGTGTGAACTGTTTTAAGAGTCTCCAAATGGGACATCTGAAAACATAGATTACTTTACTTGCACTTCAGTTTTGAATGGTTTTATTTCCAGTCTCTGACCACATCAGCCTTGTGAGAGAGTGAAATCAGTCAGCACTGATGCTTATGTAAAAAGAAAACTTTGAAGAACTGAGAATTTATACCTTTTAACTGATAATGCTTAACAAATTTAAAAAAATCACTTGTGGTTTGTGCTTCGCAGGATCAGTAAGTGTCCTGGATTTCTGTTTTGTTAAAATAAAACTCTAGTGTCTTTTACCATCTTATCTTGAGCTGAAATCTCCAATCCCTGTTAAATCCAAGACAGGTATTTTATTATGGTGTAATGGGCTTAACACTAAAGGTCTACTCCAAAGTTTGAACTAATACATCATAATACAACATACTTTTGTGAAGTATTAGTAAAAAAATAATCAGAGGAGGTATGGTTAAAACTATACCTGGGAAAATTATTGTTAGCTTATTAGCAATACTTGCAAAGATTAAAAAAATGTAATAGATTCTTAAAAGACAAGATGAAGACAATATTATTTGACAAAGTAGTTCTGTTCTAAAAAGGAAACACAAATGAAAGATGGAAAAGAAACAATCACACAGAGAATAACATGAAGGAGGGTAACAGCATAATGGACTTTCGTTATTTTGTTAGATTTGCTAACAGTTATGTTTCCACTTAACTGACTGATGAATGGTGGCATAAATCATGCATCTATTTGTGCAGAATCATAAGATTAGGTTATAGAGGAAATCACTTTTAAGTCAACTTAGAGCTGAAGTGCAAAAAGAATAAAGAAATGAAACATACACGCTACTGTGTGAAATATTTAATTTTTAAGTAGTACGAAAACACAATCAGCATCCTTTACAGGGAAACAGTTACTTACTTTCAGGACTTCTCTCATGGCACTCTTGATAATCTACTGTTAAAGCTTTCCATTGCAGCATTAACAAGGCAAGCTGTGTAACAACAAAAGAAGCATCTCTTAAAGTGTTAAATTGCACTGGTGTAAAATGACGTAGAACAGGATAGAAGTTAAATTAATAAGTTCATACAGTAGAAAACAGAAGAGCAACTACGACAACAGAAAACTTATTCCTTCAAAATATTTTAAAATCACTTGCAGAGATCAAAAACATTTATATTATTTTTTCAAAATGGGGAAATGAGGAGTCAGAGTTGGCATTTTTCCCCTAATTTTCTTTGCAATGACTACAACTAAAGAGGAGCTACTAGAAGCAATGACAAATACTTCACATCCTGACTTCTCCTTCATGGCTGAACTTGCTCATCCCATAGTTGGACAACATGTCCAGAAGGATACTATGATGGACAGTATCAGAATGACACTTTTCAAGAAGAAATTACATAGGCACTAATTAGGAAATAGTCCAAATAGGTATTGAAGTTACACACCTCTCCATTTTGCTGCCTATGTTAATCATTCATCAGTTGTGTGCTTCAAAGTTAGTAAATCTGTCCTTATCTTGACCCATGAGGCTTCAGTTATATTTCCTTTCCAATGTCCAAGTGAGGAGGGATAAGCAGCTTTAGTGGGCACCTGGTGGCAAGACAGGGTCAAACCCACCACAGATGCACTGAGAGTCCTAAGGGAACTGGCAAATGAAGTGGCAAAGCCACCATCCATCATATTTGAAAAGTCACAGCAGTCTGCTGAGGTTTCTGAATGTAAAAGTGTACACACAACCCTTATTTTTAGAAACAGAAAAAGAAAGATCCAGGGAACTACAGATTTGTCAGTCTCACCTCTGTGCTGAGCAAGATCATGGAGCAGATCCTCCTGTAAAATATGCTGAAGCACGAGGAAGATGAGAAGGTGATTGGTGTTAGGCAATGTGACTTCACTAAGGGCAAATTGTGCCTGACAAATTTGGTGGCCTCCTATAACAGGATTACAGCATTGGTGGATAAGGGCAGAGCTACTGATGTAATCTACCTGGATTTGTGCAAGGCATTTGACGCTGTCCTGCACGACATCCTTGTCACTCAACTGGACAGACGCAGATTTGACAGACAGGTCACTCAGTGGGTAAGAACTGGCTGGATGGTTACTGTCAGAGGGGCAGTCAACAGTTCAATGTCCAGGCAAAGACCAGTGATGAATGGCAATCCTCAGGGGTTGTTTTAGAGACCAGCACTGTGTAACATCTTTGTTGGCAATGTGGACAGTGGGATCGAGTGCTGCCTCAGCAAGTTTGCTGACACCAAGCTCTGTGATGCAGCCAACATGCTGGAGGGAAGGGATGCCATCCAGAGGGACCTGGATGGCTGGGCCTGTGCAAAACATGAAGTTCAACAAGACCACACGCAAGGTCCTGTACCTGGGGTCAGGGCAAGCCCTGGTATCAATACAGGCTGGGCAATGAATGGATTGCAAGTAGCCCTGTCAAGAAAGACCTGGGGATCCTGGTGGATGGAAAGCTGGATATGACCCAGCAATGTGCTCTTGCAACCCAGAAAGACAACCATGTCCTGGGCTGCACCAAAAGCAGTGTGGCCAGCAGGTTGAGGCAGGGGATTCTGCCCCTCTACTCCACTCTGGTGAGACCCCACCTGAAGTGCTGCAACACCTCTCCTCCTCCGAAGAGAGGCTAGGAGAGTTGATGTTGTTCAGCCTGGAGAAGGCTCCAGAAAGACCTTAGGGCAGCCTTGCACTACCTGAATGGTATTTGCAGGCCTAAAAGAAAGCTGGAGAGGGACTACTTACATGAGCACTGTAGTGATAGGGCAAGGGGCAATGGCCTTAAGCCGAGAGAGGACAGGTTTAGATTAGATATTAGGAAGAAATTTTTTACTGTCAGAGTGCAGAGACACTGGAGCAGGTTGCCCAGAGAAAGTGCGGATGCCTCATCCTAGAAGGGTTCCAGACCAGGGCTTTGAGCAACCTGATCTAGTGAAAGTATCCCTGCCTATGCCAGGGGTGCTGAAAATAGATGATCTTTAAGGTCCCTTCCAAGGTAAGCCACTCTATGATTCTAAGGTCTTTATATAAAACAAAGTATTCAGTGGAAAATAAAAAACCCCAAACAACTATCTTACCTTGGTATCTGATTGTAGCAGTGTTTCTATTCCTAGAAGCATTAGCTTGCTTTGACACTGGGTAGAAAAGAAACAAAACACAAGCAACGTTTGTTTACTATTCCCTTTTGTAACAACAGAACACAATGCTTAGAAAGTTGAACATAACTTTTTAAATATAGGAATAAAAGAGTTGTGACTTGGATCCCACCACATCCCTTAGATCCTTACCCAGAACAGCAAATTAAGAAATATTTTGAAATCGCACCACAGTAAAGCAGAACTTAATTAACTGGAGAGCAGAAAAGTAGCAGTTAAAAAAAGATGTATCATTTGAGTAAGAAGGCAAATTATGAGGGAAAAGTTCATATCGGGAAAGGCACTGATCATGTGAAGAACACGAGAAACTGGGAATAGAGTCATGCACAAAGCTGAACAGGGAAGCTGCTGAGAAGTTAACACACTTTCTGCTACTCCTCTGGCTCTCCAAAGAGATTAATCCCATTTTAATACACATTTTTAGGTTAAAGTCATTTAGGGCAGTATACTACACCCTTCAGAAGTGGTCTGACTTTCAGAAGTACACTACATCAGCTCCCATGATTGCAATGGGAAGTATATGCAGTCTGAAATTCAGGCCACCACAGATATCCAAGGCTTCAACAGGAGACATCTGCTGAACGCTTTCTTGTTTCATAGCTGTCAGCAATTCAACCTATCCCATGACAGGGCAAGATGTACTCTACTCAACAGTAAGCAGTACTTTGGAAACCTTGTTGTTAATGTCTGGAAACCAAAACACAACACAAGATTTCTCCTACAAAAACTGCTAATGATGTCACACAACCATTTGAACATTACATTGTAACCATATACCCAGGATCCCACTCAATGACTATTAGTTGTTTAAACTTCTTTCTGAAACATGCACATTCAGAATGAAAAATCAAAGTAATGAAAATCCTACTATTTTTATCAACTTCCAAAAATAACAGACATTATTACTTCCTGTATTATTTTGGGGATGATGGGAATGGGATACAAGATATCTAAGACTTTCAATTAAATTCAAAATAGTAAGCATTCTAACTTCCCTTCTAATTTGAAAATTTCAAAGAAAAGTTCAGGTCCTCCAAACACAACTTCAGAAACCCAGACAGAGAATTCCCTGCCACATTAGTATCTTTAAATCTAATTACGTAAAATTATTGCACTGTGAGTTGTCTGTACATTGTTCTACTTTAAGTTCAGAAATACCTTTACTTCCATTTTTGAAATTTTACTGCTTTGAACCTACAACTCAGAACTCAAGCAGATAGCATTTAAAATTGAGCCTAGTAATTAAGACTGAAAATATAATTTAGAAGATGACCTTTCATGAGACTTGGCAAAATCTTATAGAATGCACAGCATTCCCTCAGAACTGACAGAAATTTATCTTTCCTGGGATTCCTTAAATAAAACTAATCTGCCCTAAAATGTTATTATTAGCATATTGTACCATATATCAGAGAGAGATAAATTTTAACCATGATGATATAACCATCACTTTGGATAAGCATTTGCAAACATCTTTGTCCTTTTATGCCTCTCCTCCTATTCTCTCCTTTAAGCTCCAAACTACTTGTGAACAGCACTGGAATTCCATCTTGTGTGAGGCTAAAGAGAGAGGGATCTCAAGTCTCAGTGTGCTGGTACTACCATAAGTAAATAGTTTAATTTTCCCTAATTTAATACATACTCCACGCTAACTAAATCAGCACATTGTAAACAACCTTTGAATGCAAGGCATCCCTCACCCCTGCCAGTACATCCACCTTTGGCCTTTTTATTCTTTTTGTTTTGTTGTGGTGGTTTCTTTGGAAGAGATGGGGTAAGCAGGCAGTGAATAAAACAATTCTGACAAAAGTTTACAACAAATCTAGTCTATCACTTATGGTTCCCATACCTCTTCCAATTCCTCCCAAATATTGTTACATTCCATCAAGAGTTCTTTCTTGGCATCTACAAGACAAAGTTCACTGGTGGGTTCTGCCTTGGTGGGTTCTGCATTGATGAGTTCAGCCTAATAACAAGCAAACAGAACAGTTATCGTGTATATCTACAATAATTATTACCAGGTACAGAATCATACCTGCCACTTCAGGTCAAATATGCAACAGAATGCAAAGCTTTCAATTAACGCCCCTGCAGTTCCAGATAGCGCCCAATTATTAAGTAAAATCAGCTAACTATATGACTATAGTAAAATCAGAAGACACGAATAATTTACTTTTAAAATTGAATCACAAAATCCTAAATTTTCAAATCTGCTTTGATTACCTGCAATGGCTTTTCTTTTCAACAACTTTAATACAGAAACAATAAGAGAATCTCACATCTACAAAGCTATGCTTTTCCTCCGTATATCTGCAAAATTCTTAAGCAGTTACTTCTGCTCTGTCTTCCAATAAATGTCCTAATCTATTTCTCCTTCACTACAATTCAGAATATTTTTGATTAACAAATTAAAGCATCCTCAAAATTACTAGAAAAACAAACAAAAGAGTCTGAAAAACATACAGGCAACCAAGGAAAGAGGGCACCAAGACATCCAAGAGAAAAATTAATCCAAGTTAAAATAAAAACTTTGAGAAATATTGGGTCAGAGAGAAACACACACAAATTCAGAAATTTACTCCCAGTTAAATCTATTAAGAGATACCCAAATGACAACAGCAGCTAAGGTGGGAAACATCTTAACAAGAAGGGCCAAAATGGCACTCAAAGGAAACTTTTCTCCCCAAGGTAAAACAACCAACAGGAACTTCCTAGATGTACCAGATGCAGAAAGCCTTTAAAAATACTAAGTGGATCACTAAGTCCACCAAAACCACACAGATTAAAGAGATATAAAAAAAAGATCTAATATACATCTCTTAATAATGCACAAATTCCTAACTCAACTTTTTGTTCATTTTCAGAATAAAAACACAGAATCAGAGAAAATGATGTCAAAATCCCAAGTAAATTAAAAGGAGTCAAATATTCAGCTAGTACTCCCAAAGGTCAAGGATGAGAAAAAAAAAATCAGAACATCTCACTGAATGCTGGAACTATTCTAGAGTACTGAAAGGTAGCAATACTTCTACTAATCTTCCAGGTTAATTTATTACACCAATAATTAAAAACAGAACCCTAGAATACCTAGCTTGCCATGATCTGATAAAGTCTAAAGAGCATAGTTTTAGCAAAGGAAAATCATTATCTTCTTAAGAGCCTTGGAATGTTTCCATCATATAAAAGAGAAGTAGTTCACATAATTTATTACGACTTCTGAAATGCCTCAAGCAAAGACTGCCTAGAAGAAACTAAGAAATAAACGAAACAGCCTTGAGATGCAATGTACTTTTTTCTGAGACATAAAAAACTGTCAAGGAGACAACCAAAGGGGGTTTGA
Source organism: Manacus candei (assembly GCF_025592945.1). Classification (NCBI taxonomy): domain Eukaryota; kingdom Metazoa; phylum Chordata; class Aves; order Passeriformes; family Pipridae; genus Manacus; species Manacus candei. The sequence goes on along the minus strand of NW_026138072.1, from coordinate 7,553,441 downwards.
GTGGGGGAAAAAAAAGAAAAGAAAAAAGGAGAGGAAGAAAAAGTACCCAACATTTTGAAAGTTTGAAAAGGATCTTGGGGTGGAATAAAAAATCCATATTCCCCCTGCTGTCCCCTGCAATAATACAATTAATCACCATACAAGTATTATATGAAATAAAACTCTGAATACACAGCCAGGAAAAAAAACACTATACAAAAATGATCAAATGATTCTGTTATTCTTGGCTTTAAATTTCTAGACGTATTTCACACAACGTTTCAGAATGTACACATTGTGAGATATGAGAGGCAAGCCAAACTGACTTGTGATCCTTAATGCTGTGCTCTTAATTACCTCACATAGTGCATATACTGGAGTATCATATTCAGATGGTTTTTCCTTGTAGCTTGCAGTTTTCCCTATTTCTGTATGGTTAAATTAGGTTTCTATTTTTACACCATACCTGAAAACTGAAGGCTTTTTTGGCATGTCATGACTATTAATGCATTCCAATTTCAATACGTTATTCCTTCTGACCTTGTTTTAGGACTACATAATTAGGTAAAAACTACATGCAGGGACAAAAAGTGTGCATTGTAGACTCTATGCCAGCCAAGCAAACAGGCAAGCTTTAGGAAAGCGACAGAATCACATAATCCGTCAGACTAGGAGGGACCACAGAGGGTCATCTGGTCCCAACTCCCTGTTCCAGCGGGGTCATGTAGAACACGTTGCACAGGATTGCGTCCAGACGGTTTCTCATTATCTCCAGTGAGGGAGACTCCACAGCCTCTATGGTCAACCTGTTCCAGTGCTCGGTCACCCACAGTTGTTCCTCATATTCATTTTGGTACTCCCGAAAAGAGTCCGGATCCATCCCCCTGGCACCCTCTCTTCAGATACTTATAGACACTGATGAGCCGAAATGAGTCATATGCCCAAACACAACGCGATCAACTACGGGAAGATACTCAGGAAGCAGAGAGGAAAGTAACTGCGGCCGCTGGACAAAGGCAGGAAGGCAGCAATTCACTTTAGGAAGGAGAACATATGAAGGACAGAAATAACACCGCAAAAGCGATGACAAAAAAAAAGCAGAAGGGAGGCAGGGAGCCCCCGCACCACCCGAGCGCCGGGGAGGCACAAGGTGGTCGGTCTCCCCTCACGGGCGAAGGGCGAACACCGCCCCTTCTCAGGCGGGAAGAGCCAGCGCGCCCCCTCCACGGCCGCCCCACGCCCCAGCGGCCGCGATCTCATCCCGGCCCCGCGGTGCCTGAGCGGCAGGACCCCCTCGTTATCCCGGGATCCCGCCGGGAATCCCCGCCGCCCGTTCCCAACCGTTACTACCATGGCGTCTCCGCGCGCGCCGTTCCTCAGCCACTGAGTCACTGGCGGCGCGCCCGGCGCGCGGCGGTGACGTACCATGATGGCGGCCGCCGAGCCCGAGCGCAAGCGAAAGGCTCCGGAGGCGGCGGCGGGCGAGGAGCGGGGAGCCGCGGAACCGGCGGAGTACGAGGAGGAGGAGGAGGAGCGCTGGGTCGGGCCGCTCCCAGGGGAGGCCGCGCAGGCGAAGAAAAGGAGAGGTAACGGAGGAGCGGAACGTCCACCGGCCGGACTCTGCGTTGGGGAGCGCTGCCCCGGGCCGCGTTCGGAGCGGCGGGAGCGGCCCCGGGGGAGGGCGGCTGGGCCCGTGTGGTCTGTAGCGGTGTCTGCCGTGCAAAATGGTCACGCTGTGTGGGAACCCTTCGGGTGCCGAGTAACAGCCCAGGGGCATCAGGGGCTGAGAAAATTGGGGCTGTTCAGCCTGGAGATGAGGAAGTTCCGCGGAGAACTTAGCAACCTTTCAGTGTCTGAACGGGGCTACAGGGAAAACGGAGAGGGACTCTTCATCAGGAACTGTAGTGACAGGACAGGGAGTAATGGGTTCAAATTGAAAAGGGGAAAGTTTAGGTTAGATATTAGGAAGAAATTCTTCGTTGTGAGGGTAGTGAGATACTGGAACAGGTTGTCCAGGAAGGTTGTGGATGCCCCAACCCTGACAGTGTTCAAGTCCAAGTTGGAAAAGGCCTTGAGCAACCTGGTCTATTGGGAGGTATCCCTGCCTATGGTGGGGGAGGTTGGGACAAGATGATCTTGAAGGTCCCTTCCAACCCCTTAACATTCTATGATTTATGATTTCTGCTTTCTCTCGTGGACACTATCAGGCTCAGAGCCCCTGCTGTGCAGACTGAAGCCTTGCTGTTTAGGGCTGTGGAGTTCATCTGTTTTCTGGATCATCACCCTAAAATGGAGATGCCTCTAGGCTGTATTTTGAGGCGTGGTATTGATGGGTGCAGCAACTCTCAGCTTTCCAGGTGTCATTGTAAAGTAAATGTGCCTCTAACGATGATCAGCACACGCAGGTTCAGTAACAAATGCCATTTGCAGGTGTTAGCAGGGTGTAAAATCAAGAGACAAATGCCAAAATCAGATTATTTTGGGTGGGCCAGTTAAACAATGAAAGAGATAGGTGTCAGTACTTGGACTTTAAACTACAAGACCTGGGTGAGGTCATGAATCTCTTAACAACAAGGATACATTTTGTTTTGGAATACAATAAGGTGCAGAGAACCTTCCATTTTCTGGAAGTAAATTGTTGATTTTTATTTTTTTCATGTATTGAGACAGCTGAGGTAATAGTTGCTTTAAAAGGGAAAAGCAGTATGAGTTCAAGCAGAGTTTGAGTGGTTTTAGTCCACTAAAAATTTGAGTGCAAAGCCAGACCTAAAAGCCCTTTTATTATGTTTGCACAAAATCCTAGCTTGTTTTAGACTGAAATATGAATAAGCAGTTCAAGTAAGGGAGAACAGAAGCTGTACCTTTATGAAGAAAAACCTTCCTGATTTTTCTTTTTATTCTGTGTAGTTCTTGAATTTGAACATGTTTACCTTGAAAATCTACCATCTGCTTCAATGTATGAACGCAGTTACATGCACAGAGATGTCATTACACACGTAGCATGTACTAAGTAAGTATCTTTTTTCCAGGCTATTTCTTTGTCAGGGGTGTATTTTTATATATGATAAGAAGTTTTCATTTTAAATGTTTAGTAATGGAACGTTAACAGTGTCCTGTAACTTTTAAAAGTTTTGGTGTTTTTTTTTTTTAAAACTAAGTGCAAAGGAAAGGTTTACTTAGAAGGAAGATTAAAAAAATGTTTACATAAACTAGAGGGTCTTAAGGATGCTTATCAAAATGTGCAGGATATACAGGAATAAGATTGACTGACTGCCTCTGAAAAAGCACCATTCAGCAGACTGCAGAGATCACACACACTCGCGCGCGCACACGTAAATAGTAACTACTGTGAACTAAAATAGGAGTTACATTTACATATTCAGAAAGGATAGTGTTATAATTTTTCAGGGTGTTGACTTTTCATATATTAATCCAGAATGCATTAAAATACCTGTTTGCTTTTCCAGGAGTGATAGTACCCATTCAGACAGATTGTCACAGTAATTTCTTAAAAGTTCATCCCCTACAGAGTGTTAATTATGGTGCAGATTACTGACCAGTGGGAAAGTGCATAATGTGTTATCTCTTTTCTTGTTTTTAATTTTCTTTTGTAATTGTAGGACAGATTTTATCATAACAGCCAGTCATGATGGACATGTAAAATTCTGGAAAAAAATAGAAGAAGGGATTGAGTTTGTTAAACACTTCCGAAGTCACCTGGGTGAGAAGTTGCTTTTTCTTCTTTAAAGGGCCTCACTTTTTCCTCCCCATTGATTTTGTTGTTTAAAGAGGGAGTGCAAATAGAGACAGATTCTGGGGTTCATTTAGTGCAGTCGGGAATTAATTGATATTTACCTGTCTTCCTTCATTCCTCTGTCCTGTAATGTTTTGCTCCCAGACTGCATGAGGGATAGGGTGAGAATAAAACATGTAGGGCTCTGCTTGCACAGATCCCCTACATCCTTTGCATTGCCTTGTGCCCTGCCTGTGGAGAGAATATCTGGGACATAACTTAACAAGGTACATAACAGGATTCATAAAATCCAGAGGAGTTTAAAAATATGTTGCTTTAAATGAAGTTGTATTTTTTTGTCCCTTGTAGTAAGGAAAAAAGTGCATTTTTTTCATCTGGAGTTATTGTAACTGTAGAGTAAATTCTACATCATTGTTATGATTATTGGCTGAATTGCAATTAAGAGTAATTTTAACCCAATTTTCTAAGCTAATAAGTACACGGAGTTCTTCAACACTGTGCTGAGTGTTAAATAGACTGAACAGAAAATGACACTCTCCATGGTGTTAAAAATTATCATATGCCTGAAGGGAAAAACCCCTCAGTTTGATATGCTGACTGTTACAGTAAGAAAAATATTTAATAATAGGTAGTAAAAATAGTTTCCTTTTAGAGTTGCAAGAAATATTAAAGTAGGTTCTTGAGCTTAACTATCAGATTCTCATTATATACAAAAGCAAAATGTGAAAACAAAACCTACCAGGCAAAAATAAGCATTATGAGAAATTTATGGAAGGTTCAATTGCAGAGTAATTTTGAGTATTGTGTGGTAATAGTCTACAGAGTTCTGCTGCGTTTTCCCTATTGAGAAATACAAGCTGAAGAGCACCTGATTTTTACCACATTATAATGTTCTCAATTTTATAAAATCAACATTTTAAATTGAAGTAATTGCCATTAAAATCTTTCCCTTATGTAGGTGGTAAGTAGTTCATTGTCACATACCTAAGTCAAAACACTTATAGGATACCCAGTGGTGTTTTGGCATTTTTTTTTTAATAGTAATTTACTGAATTCAGGTAGTCTTTTAAGTAAAAAAGGTAGCAAAACAGTTGGGAGGCTTAAACTTCAGTAGGTTTTTTTCCTATATAATATTGAAATGAAGGATGTCCTTTCCCGTTTCTTAATAGTGTGTTAACCTTATTAACAGGTGTTATTGAGAGTATTGCTGTTAGTTCAGAGGGAGCATTGTTCTGTTCAGTTGGAGATGACAAAGCAATGAAGGTGTTTGATGTTGTCAACTTTGACATGATCAACATGCTGAAACTTGGGTAAGTTACTTAGTTTGGAAGTGTTTGTTTGGGATTATAAATGGGGATCATTTTGCTAAGAGGTAGGTCAGTAATTTGGAGTTTTTGATGTTTCTCCCCTCACCCCCTCCGTAAATCAGATGAAGCTGAGTAAATTTCATTGTCTGAAATGAATCCAGTGGCTGGAGGCTGCCTGACTGAATAGAAAAATTTTGACTGTCTGGAACACTACAAGAGAGGACTAGGAAAGGCATTTTCTCAGTCTCAAATGTTATGCACAAAGATGTGGTGTTTCTCCAAATGTTTAACAAGGCATAATTTTTTCTGTTGTTTGGCACTGAATTTAGAAATTACAGTCCACTAATGGTTCCATTAGAGAAGGGATTTGGCCTGTATATATTGTCTTATTTGTTGTCATAGGGATACAAATTTCCTTCTTCTGCTAGAAACAATGTTGCTTTCTTTCCTCTTGCTTTTGTAGCATTTTTTGTAATTGCATATTTTGTAGCTAAAGGATCTGGTAGAAATAAGAATGTATGTTACTACAATTATTAACAATACCAGAGAAAAACAAGCCCTACACTGTTACAAGGGTGGGTTTGAAGGTTTGGAGGATCAGTGAGTGCTGCATCAAGAATGGTGGAAATACTGGTTTTATTCACAAGTCTTTTAGCATTGAAAAACTTATTCCTCCTACTCTACTACTTACTGGTTAATTGTGAAACTGAATAGAAGTATAAACTCAGGGAAAAAGCTTGTGCTATCTGCTTTGCTAGTTACAGTTTTAATATCATCCTCCAGATAATGTACTTAGCCTATAGGAATTGATTCTCTCTTGGCTGTCTGCTGTGGAAAAATTCCAGTTAGCCTTTGTCTTTTGATTTTGCTGGTATTTTCTACATAGCAGCCCTGTACTGTCTCTACAAAATCAGTAGAATTATACATAAGCAAAAAAAAAAAACCACAAAGCTGTTACAATAGAAGATGCCCTTTTTTGTTGTTACTTGAGACTTCAGGGAAAAATGAGGTAGAATTTAAATCAGTTTTGCTTCAGGAATCCTGCGAGAATACTACCGATAACATTTTTCTGTAGTAGATTCCCTGATTTATCTTTAAATAGATTTTTTCCAACCTTGGTAATCAGGATCCCCATGCTTTATGCTTCCATCAGTGATCTGGACAAGGCTGGCTATTTCTGCAGAGACTTCATACTTATTTATTTGATCCTGTTCTTTCTGGTGAACCTGAGACGAAGTCCTGGTTATGTTTTTCTCTACCAGACAGGCATTGAAAATCCAAATTATTACTGTCTATCATAATACTGTCCTTCAGTGTCTGTTAATTTGATTTGTGAAAGGATACTAAATATGAGTTTCCTATGGAGACCATATCATTGCTTTGAGGTCTGCCATTTAGTTTGAGTTCTGGTTCTCAATCTTTGCTTACAGACTGTAAAACAGACCTAACTTATATTATTGAACATGTTTCTGTCTTATTTTATTTGTAGAATGTGTTTTTGCAAGTAGCAAATGAGTTCCTTCTTAGATGCATTCACAACTCTTATTGAATATAGGGGGATTGTCTTAATTTTGTTTATATCACTCGGGTTTTTTGTTGTGGGAGTTAGTTTTTTGGCAAGATGTAGTTGACCTTTCCTATAAGTGTATGGCAGAGGTGCAGTTGTCTTCATTTCTAATGAAGCATTAATCACTTAACAGATGGAAGAGAATATTTGATTTCAAGTGTACAGCATAACTCAACTCTTATCTAACACCATTCCTTATTTCTTTATTTGCTTTTTTCTCCTTCCACTCTCTGTTGCAGCTACCACCCTGGCCAATGTGAATGGGTATATTGCCCTGGAGATGCCATATCTTCTGTTGCAACATCCGAGAAGAGCACAGGAAAAATATTCATATATGATGGCCGAGGAAATAACCAGCCACTTCATATTTTTGATAAGCTCCATACATCCTCGCTTACTCAGATACGGCTGAACCCTGTCTACAAAGTAGTTGTGTCTTCTGACAAGTCTGGGATGATCGAGTACTGGACTGGTACACCTCACGAATATAAATTCCCCAAGAATGTGAACTGGGAGTATAAAACAGATACTGATCTATATGAATTTGCTAAATGCAAGGCTTACCCATCCAGTATAAGTTTTTCACCTGATGGCAAGAAAATGGCCACTCTTGGGTCTGACAGAAAAGTTAGAATTTTTCGTTTTCTGACGGGGAAGCTTATGAGAGTCTTTGACGAATCTCTGAGTGTGAGTTTTGTCTTGTTTCTCTTTCTTTAAGACATTTTCTGTACTTATTTGAATTTCTTTGCCAGCACATTCACCTAAGTTATCATTTGTTTCTAAAAGCGAACTTCCTTCCTATATTTTTCTTGCAGAAAAGGCCTTCCATGTTCTCTTCGTTGCCCTCTGTATTGCTTTGTCCCAAATGAATTCTTACAGATTTATGTTACTTACATAGTGAAACAGGTGTTGATTTTCATCTGTTTTCATACTGCTAGATTACATTTTACTAGAAAGCAATTACAGAGAATTTCAAATAATATTGCACACCTTTCTTTGCTTAAGCCTAGTCCTATAACATGCCTATTGCATCATGAAAATAAAGAAAGCATTACTTGTATTTGTTTAAATTCTTCATTTGAGTGGAGTAGTCTCAGTTGAATTTGGTATTTTCTAATCATGTGGATTAGTGTTTTGCTGTATAAAAAGTTTAAAATACGTTAATATAGTAGTGATGTGGAGTTTTTTTCTGTAGATGTTTACCGAACTTCAGCAGATGAGACAGCAACTTCCAGACATGGAGTTTGGCCGACGAATGGCAGTTGAGCGTGAGCTGGAGAAAGTGGATGCAGTAAGATTAATTAATATAATTTTTGATGAAACTGGACACTTCGTTCTCTATGGAACAATGTTGGGCATTAAGGTCATCAATGTAGAGACTAACAGGTAAGTTCCAATGACACACATTGAGATAACATTTCTGTTTCAAAGTCTGTATTCAGTCACATCTATAGCATATTTAAAACTTGATATGGCTGTGGAGGTCTCCAGACTTTTCGTGCTGTTATTTGGGAGCCTTACATTAGACTGTAGAGAAGATAGCCCCATGCTTTATAATGAGTTGTTGCAGATTAAAGCTTAGTAAAATAAGGACAAAACATGGCAGGTATATGTGTATTAAAAATGTGTAACCTATTAATCTCTGGCTAACTGGATGGGATAATGTAAAGTAAATGTGGATCATTTAGTTGGGATTTTATTATGTATAGAGGCTGACTGGTAAATTAGGTAGCAAGTTTGAGTAGAGAAACATCTTAATTAATAAATAATTACTTGGAGAGGATTTGGGAATTTTGCTCTGAGTCCTGCAGTCAGAAAGGAGACATTCTGTGACTGTGAGCAGCTGACAGTAGTTACACCTCTTTACATCTTGTACTTCAGGTGCATTCGTATCTTGGGAAAACAAGAGAACATCAGAATGATGCAACTAGCTTTATTCCAAGGAGTGGCAAAGAAACATCGTGCTGCAATCACTATAGAGATGAAAGCTTCTGAAAATCCTGTTCTCCAGAATATCCAGGCAGATCCAACAGTAGTCTGCACAGCTTTTAAAAAAAATAGGTTTTACATGGTGTGTGCAGTTTCTATTTAAATTCTTGTATTGGTGTTTTCTCTACATTATTTTTTGTTTTTCTCCTTGTACCTTTCTAGTGCTTTTTGTCTTGAGTATTTGCTAAAAAAACTTTCCTAGAGGAGCTCTTTTATACTGCAAGTAAATTCTGGAATTTTTAGCTTGAACTGTTTATACATTGGCTAGAAATAGCTTTAATTTTTTCACATTGCTCAAGCAGTTAAATAAACGGGGGTCGTTTCGGCTATCCAAATTTTTATTCTCCAAGAAGATGATATCCTTTTGTTCTAGTTGAAAAATAATTAAGAACATTTAAAAAAACTAACCAGATTTTATATAGAAACAATAATTAACTGTATGTATAAAAAATGTAATAGAAAAAAAATTCAGACCAGCATCAGGACTCGGTAGCAATACAGACATAGCAGGCAACCAAGAAAGATAGGAGTCATTTTCCTGTTCACAATTTGATTTTTATGTGAGATGCAATCAATAAGCCAAACAGACAAGCAAGTCCAGAGAAGGTAGTAGTTGATTTGATAGGTGATAGCCATAGAGGTTAGAGATTGGTCTGTCTGTTATGACTTAGATTTGCTGGTTGTCTACAGTTTCGTGTTAATGTAGTATTGGAATAAGAGGATTTAGTTTGATTTCTTTAGTGCACCTAAAACTTTTGGCATGAAACCTGACAAATTTGTCTGAGTATAACAGAACAACCTGACATTCTCTGCTCCTTTTTAAAGAAAAAGTGCTGAACTACTGAGGAGTTCCTGTTCAAAAGGGGAGGAGGTCTAAAGATAATAGATTACAAAAAGTTACTTGGGATTTGCATGTAGTTGTACTGGAATTTGTGACTGTGGAAATGCTGGTGACGCACAGCAGTGAAATGCAAGAACACGTCTATGAATTGTCTTCCTACATTTCAAATTGAATTGGATGTTTAGCAGGTTGAATAATGACACTGATTTCTTGGGCACAGAGCATTGTGTAAGGTAAGGGGAAAAAAAGAGATAAGCAAGCAGTTAACGTTCTGTTCTTTTGTTCTTCAGTTTACTAAACGTGAACCAGAAGATACAAAGAGTGCGGATTCTGATAGAGATGTATTTAATGAGAAACCTTCTAAAGAAGAGGTCATGGCAGCCACTCAGGCAGAAGGTCCCAAAAGAGTCTCAGACAGTGCCATCATCCACACAAGCATGGGAGATATTCATATCAAGCTTTTTCCTGTTGAGTACGTATTTGGTAGTTTTTCTCTTGTTTTTGTTCCTTCTGTCCCTGGGGTTGCAATATCCAAGACTTATATTTCAAGTTAGGAATAGTTATTTTCTTTCCCGTTTTTGACTGTCCTTGTTTCTTGACGGTTTCTTAATACATCAAGCTAGGAATGTGACTCTCAATGAACAGAAAGTAGGGTTAAAATAGGTCTAAATAACAGTGTGGGGCACAGGACTTTTTTAAATTCCATTTTGTTTTATTTAGTTATTGGTTCAGGGGGACTGTTCCTTTCTTAACTTTTGTTTGTTCCCCCAACTGCAGATGTGGAGAGGTAACCATACTCTTCTGTGTAAGCTACGTATTAGTGTAAGGCAGAGCTGTTTGGTTCCATCTGGAAATACAGTGATGTTGGCAGCAGCAGAACATTTGGCAGGAGGTCTGTGCAAGCCATAGGAATAGTAGTTGCAACTTCAAAATGTGGCCAGAGTACTACATTTTATGTTATTTCAGGTCCTTTAAGAGCAGTATAACATTTATATCAGCATATAATATTAGTGCTCTGTATATCCAAAACAAGGCATACGATATTACCAGAGTTGCTTATTGTTAAGTTTGTCCTTTCCTGTTTTCTAGTATTTTCTCCCAGCTGAGCTTTGAATTTAAAATCTCTTTAATGTGATTAAAACTAAAGAAGAGCATATAGGATATAGGTTTGTATGCCGTTAAAGTCTTTGGCCATTTTGTTGTGAAATGAAGTTGTGAATGACTAAGTGCTGCTCAGCAAGAACTGGGGCTATAATCTTGTCTGTTCCTTTAGTTATATCACTGGTGCTGTTTTTCATAAGATAGTCTGGAGTGTCATTAAAACCCAAGATAATGTTCCTTGTCACAGCTAGAGTAACTCTACAGCTATGGACTCGGCCATTTTCTCATTATTGGGAAAATGGGTGACTGTAAACTTGTCAGTGTAAATCTACCTTGGCTACTAATGCATTTCAAAAAAATAGCAAAAGAGCTACCACAAAGAATTTTCACTCTGGTAGCATCTCTCAGAAATAAAAAATCAAGTCACAGAGGTTGAAGGGGTTGTCCCTTTTTTTCCATGAACAGTAAGATTCCACCTCTTCACGAAACAATGTTAACAAGTAGTTTCAGAGAAGGAAAACTGACTGTGCTGACTGCAAGTTGTATAATATTAAAACATTTTATTTTTACAGTTTTACTTGTATGCAACACTGGACACCTTGCATGTGTATCTTAAAAGAAATGTAGAGGTAAAAGAGTGAACAGCTTTCTGCTTAGGAGCATACACAGTTTATTTACAAAATTATTAGTCTAAGTAGAAAGCTGGGGAACCTCTAGTCAATTGTTCCTTGAACTAGGCCTTGAGGAGATAATTCATTTTCTGACTGTCATTGTTTAACCCCCAGCCAGCAACTAACCCCCCCACAACTCCTTGCTTGCATCCCTCTTGTAGGGATGGAATGGGGAGAGTAGGAATAAGAAAACTTATGAGCTCAGGTAGAGACAGTTTAGTTGGGAAAGCAAAAGCCATGCACGCAAGCAAAACAAGGAATTAATTCACCACTACCCATGGACAGGTGTTCCACCATTTCCCAGAAAACAATCATATATTACTTTGGAAGGCAAAACGCCATCACTCCAAGTGTCCCCCACTTCTTCCCTCAGTTTTGATATGCTGAACATGATGCTGTATGGAATGGAGTGTCCCTATGGTCAGTTGGGGTCAGCTGTCTTAGCTCTGTCCCCTTCCAACTCCTTCTGCAGCTCCAGCCTCCTTGCTGGTGGGGTGGGGTGAGGAGCAGAAAAGGCCTCAACACTGTGCTGCTCAGCAGCAGCTTAAACATCCCTGTGTTGTCAGCACTGCTGCTGCCTTCCTGTGTAATCATTCAGCTTTGTACTCCTCAACTTTTTGCTTTCAGCTCTGGGTTTGAGAAGGTGGAGGATCTGTTTTTCCCTATTTGATGAAAGCCCTTTCTACACTGAGCTGAAACACTGTTCAGCACAGCAGGATCTTAGTCTCAACTGAAATCCTTATGGCCTTGTCACCAGACAAATATTTTTTGTAGCCTTTGTTTTCTATTATATGATTTTAGGTGCCCCAAAACAGTGGAAAACTTCTGTGTGCACAGCAGGAATGGCTATTACAATGGACACATAATTCACCGTATCATCAAGGTAACTTGTAGCAAGTTAATTTTTTGTTGATTTAGATAATGTACCCTAGTGGTCAGTCCTCTTTGCTAACCCTTTCATTCCTTTTTTGCAAAGAGGATTTTTGGAGTGGCTTTAGAATTCCCTATGAAGTCTGAACAACTCTGATGTTCTAAACAGCTTAATCACTTACTAAAGTTGTTTAATAGTTGTACTGCAACTAAAAGGTGGCAGAAAACTGAAAGATAAGTTCAGTTATCCTGCTTGAATTAAGACTTTGTTTCATGTCAGAGGGCATTTCTTGTACGGCTTCTTATTTCTGCTGCACCAAATACAGCCAAAGTGTTTGCAGAAGGTACAGTCAGGTTTCTGTCCTTTACTAGGAGGAACAGTGAGTGAGAAAACAGAAGTTGCTTTTTCACAAGTTGACTTGATTATCACTCAAAAGAGCCTTAAGTGCATTTTAACACATTTTGTTGTCAGGTTTGAAGTAGGTTTGAAAAAACGTCACCTGGCATAAAACACTTTTAGTTATTTATTCTATGCAATGATGTAATAACACATGATTTCTGTGCAGGGTTTCATGATTCAGACTGGTGACCCAACTGGTACAGGAATGGGAGGTGAAAGTATTTGGGGAGGAGAATTTGAAGATGAATTTCATTCAACTTTACGACACGACAGACCATATACACTCAGCATGGCTAATGCAGGACCAAATACCAATGGATCCCAGTTCTTTATAACAGTAGTGCCAACTGTAAGTAATATTAAAAGCTGAATCTAAGGCATGAGAGGCTAACTTGATAGTAAAAAATACAGTTTTTCTGATGCAAAAAGGATCGCACTAGTACTCTCTAAATAATCTTTCCTTAATATTTTGCAAATAAATGCTGCACACCATGATGTATACTGCGTGGGGTTCACTGAAACTGTCCCTGAAGAAATAGAAAAGTATTTCTGTGAGTTGTGAACAAGAGGCCTTTTGCCTTTAATTGGAGTAAGGGTGACAAAACATTCTTAGGCATGTTTGCAATTATGTATCCCAGTAACAGTGATTTAAACTTGATAGAAATCTAGGTATTGTGTAGGTTGTTTAGGGTTTGGATATAGTGCCAGGATGTCTCCTTAAGTGTAGCTAAGTGTAGCTATACAAAGATGCCATTGTTCAGGTTTGAAGGTTTCCTTTGATCTGTGTATAATTTCAGAGCCCAAAAAAGAAATTTTGGTATGTGAGTCTAAGAGATACAAGACAATTTCTTAAAGGTAACATGTATTCTTAAACACTTACTCAAAATCCAGTGTCTTTTTTTTAAAAAAAATAGCACATATCTGCCATAGTTTTAAGGTTTGTTAAGTTCTGTCAGTGCCTATATTCAAATTAGGCATATTCTATGAAAATTACTTTGAATTTAGTAGTATTCTGGACTGGCACTTCAAATTCCTCTGTGAAAATAGAGAGACTGGAACAGCACATCTGTGAACTGAGAATACACTTTAAAATAAAATACACAATGCTACTGCACTGGTAGAATGTGACCTCTGTAGTACTTAGAGAAAACAATTGAAAAGGTAAGTTCAAATGCATATGAGTGTGTATTAACTGCACCCCAGTATTTACTTGCATGCTGGTATTTACATAGTATTAGATTCCATAGTCTAGACATACAAAATGTATCCATGTGTACTTACTCTCTTTCTGTTTTGGTACCTAACCTATGTGATGCTTTCTGTATTAACATGCTTTTTCTTTCTTCTCCTCTGCTCTCTAACAGCCATGGCTAGACAACAAGCACACTGTGTTTGGACGGGTGACTAAAGGAATGGAAGTTGTTCAGAGAATCTCAAATGTAAAAGTCAATCCAAAAACTGACAAGCCCTATGAGGATATCAGCATCATTAATATCACAGTGAAGTAAGGCAGGCGTTGAAGGTTCCTGCTTAAGCAGAAAAAAATGAGCGTATGGGACCCAGAAAGGGACCTAGAAAGAACAGAAACATTTTAAATAATTTCTAGATATAGTGAGTACCAAGACAGAGCAATCACCAGTTCTACAATTTTTAATGTACCTAAAGTGCCCTAATTCTGTATTTCTGATAACTTTGTATTTTAAAGTAAAAACATAAGCATGTTTCTTATGAACTCTACTGTCTTTCTTCATCTTCCGTGCAAAACTAAAGATAAAACCCCCCACTGTGTTCCATGATGGTGTTTGTAACTTTGTCAGGTTTATATGGCATCTTTTATTTTTAATTAATTCTTTTTTTAATACTTTTCACAGTATTGAAATCTTTGACAGAGGAAAAGGTCAGAAATCCTAAACTGCATAAACTCTTCAATCCTCTGTCCATGTATCAAAAATTAGATTAAGTTATGATACTGTTTGCTATGACAAGCAAACAATGTAATCTACCTCCGTTCTTTAAAACTGCTTGTGTCCATGTCTTCTCTGTCCAAGAGCAATGATCAACTCTTAGAATGCCAGTGTATAAAGTCCTGTGCAATTTGTTTGGTGTTGCCAATGAATTTTTTTCTTTAAGTTTTTTCTTTCTCATTATTTTAGCATAGGGAATCTCTTACCTGGCTTCATTTTTACTGGAAGTCCTACAAACATGATTGCTTCTACCGAAATGCTTAGTTTAAAATAAATTATGGTAATAATCTCAACTAAGCTTTATGTCAGGTGATTCTGATGCAGTTAGAGAACAGAATCATAGAATCATTAAGGTTGAAAAAACCCTGTAAGATCAATAGGTCCAACTGCTAACCCAGCACCACCACCACCTTCACCATTAAACCATGTTCCAGGTGCCACAGCCATATGTTTTCTGAACACTTCTGGGGATGGTGTCTCCACCACTTTGTGGGAACTCTATTCCAATGCCTGACCACATGTCAGTGAAGAAATTTTTCCCAATATCCAATGATATTTTGAGGCCATTTCCTCTTGTCATGTCACTTGTTAGCTGGGAGAAGACACCAACACATACCTGTCCACACATCCTTTCAGGGAAGTTTAGAAAGCAATAACATCTCCCCTGAACCTCCTTTTCTCCTCAGCCGCTCCTAGTAAGACTTGTGCTCCAGACCCTTCACCAGCTCTGTTGCTCTTCTCTGGACATGCTCCAGCACCTCAATGTCCTTCTTGTAGTAAGTGACCGAAACTGAACACAGGATTCAAGGTGTGGCCTTACCAGTGCTGCATACAAAAGGGCCAATCACTGCCCTGGTCCTGCTGGCCACACTTGCTCATCCAGGCCAGGGTGTCATTGGCCTTCTTGGCCACCTGGGCACATGCTGGCTCTTGTTCAGCTGCTGTCCACCATCACCCCCACGTCCTTTTAGTTGGGCAGCTTTCCAGCCATTCTGCCCCCAGCCTTTACCTCATACCATTGACCTCAGCCCATGATCCAGCCTGTCCAGATCCCTCTGCAGAGCCTTCCTGCCCTCCAGCAGATCAAGACTCCCACCCAACTTGGAGTAATGTGCAAACTTACTGAGGGTGCACTCCATATTAAACAGGAGTGGCCCCAATGCTGAGCCCAGGGTGACCAGCTGCCAGCTGGATGTAACTCCATTCACCACCACTTTCGGAGTTTGTCCATCCAGCTAGTTTTTCACCCAGTGAAGAGTGCACCTGTCCAAGCCATTAGCTGTCAGTTTCCCCACAGCTACGTGGGAGACAGTGTCAAAGGCTTTACTAAAGTCCAGGCAGACAACATCCACAGCCTTTCCCCCACCCACTAGGCGGGTCACCTGGTCAAGCAGTGCCTGCATTTCATAAACCCATGCTATGCTGGCTGATCTCGATTGTCCTGCACATACCATGTGATGGACTCAGGATGAGCTGCTCCATAACCTTCACTGGCATTAAGGTTAGACAGACAGATCTGTAGTTCCCTGGACCCTTCTTCTGACCCTTGCAGATGGGAGTTAAAATTGCCAAATTTCAGTCACCTCCCCAGTTAGCCAGGACTGCTGGTAAATGATTGAAAGTGTCTTAAGTCTCTTGGTGAAATGTCTTCCTCCAGTTTCATCAGTACCCTTAATGGATCTCATCCGGTTCCATAGACTTGCAGGTGTCTTAACTGATGTAGCTGGTCACTAACCATTTCTTCCTGGATTTTGGGGGCTTCATTTTGCTCCTCATCCCTGTCTTCCAGTTCAGGGGACTGGAAACCCTGAGGACAACTGGTCTTACTGTTAAAAGACTGAGACAAAGAAGGCATTAAGTACCTCAGCCTTTTCCTCATCTGTCATCACTGTTTTCCCCTGCATTCAGTAAAGGATGAAGATCCTCCTTCGCCCTCCTCTTGTTGCTGATGTACTTGTAAAAACATTTTTTGTTGTCTTTTCCAGCAGTAGTCAGATTAAGTTCTACCTGGGCTTTGGCCTTTCTGATTTTCTCCCTGCATAACCTCACAACATCCTTGGAGTCCTGGTGAGTTGCCTGCCCCTTCTTCCAGACGTCATACACTCTCTCTCCCTGAGTTCCAGCTAAAGCTTTCCATTGAGGCAGGCCAGACTTCTTACCCATTGGCTCATCTTTCAGCACATGGGGACACCCTGCTTCTGCACCTTTTTAGGATTTCCTTCTTGAACAATGTTCTGCTTTCCTGGACTCCTTTGGTCTTCAGGACTGACCTCTAAAAGGACTCTCTCAACTAGTTTGCTAAACAGGCCATAGTCTGCCCTCTGAAAGCCCAAGGTGGAAGATCTGCTGCCTTCTCTCCTTCTTCAAGAAGCAAAACCTTATTTGTGATCTCTCTGCCCAAGAGAGCCTCTGACCAGCCCTCTGCTCACAAACAGCAGGTCCTCAGTGAAAGCTCAGACAACTCCTCAAGCTGTTGCCAATCTGTGTCTAGATAGAGTCCTGTTACTACGCTGCATAGTTAAGTCTACTCTAAAACCAGTAATATTTACCTTGGCTGTTTATGTTCACATAATACCACTGCACTCATAAAAGACTCAAGAGTTTACAGTTCTGGTAACTTAATTTATGAATTGAGATATGATGCATGATAATCAAACTCAGTCTCTCAAAAGTTGCTGCTGCCACCTGAAAGTTTACCTTTAGTGAGATAAAGGATTTTCATGGATCATTAAGAAAAATTCTACAGTAAGTTAAATGTAGCATACCTCTAACTTGAGATGACCTTAAAAAATCCAAAAAGGCAAGTTTATTAACGGTAGCTCTCCAGGGTTTACATACTTTTATTGAAAAGAAATAATTTTCTGGGCAACTCAAATTGCAGCAGCTCCACTAAAAAAAGCCCTTTCTTCCAAGAAATTTACATAACATCCACATCTATTCCAACATTCTCAGAAGCAAACCCTCATAGTCCACAATAACTTTGAAGGCAGAATACAGAAAGATCATACCAAGTCATAAAACATTACTTTTCAGTCAGCCTAACCTTAACCATACTGTTTTCGAGATGATATACTTTAAAGAAAGCCACAACACAGTCACTGGATGTTGCATTTACTCAATTTCAGAATTAAGTCAAAATCATTTGAGAAGTCATTCAGTCTTTTCAGACAATCCTCGCAGTTAGTAATGCTTGAGTGAGTTCTAGTTGAGAAAATATTCCAATTACATATTGCATAAGTCAGTACACCAAAAACTAAAGTTCAGTAAAGTTGAGGAAACAAGCTTAAATTTATAACTGAAGCAGTATACAAATAAACCTCTTAGTGTACCTGTTTACACCAAAGAGTTCACAGACAAACGTAACACCTTCACAGTTACTTCAAGTCATCTTAAATAAACTCAGTTTAAAAACACTTACGGTAGCATTCCATATGTCACAAGCAACCACTTGTACTCAAAAATATGCATGAGTGAAAATTTTTCCTCTGCCCTCACATCGAATCCAAACTAGTCACCTTGAATATTTTGAAATAGAACTGAGCAGCATGTGTAACTGAAGCTTAAGTCAGCTAAAATAAAACTATAGAATCAGGATTTTTCTAAAGAATGCATGTCTTCTGTTACAAATATTCCAGGAAAAGATATCGACCATACTTAGCAGAACTTGTCTGTATTTCAAAAAGAGTTGTGAAAAGAGCTGTGAAGGGACAGTAAGCCCTAACTAGGTAGGGGTTGCTCCACAGTACAGGCTAAGCAGATGCTCAAGTCAGAGCAGTCAACTGTATATCATTCAAGAAGTTACAGGCTGGGAAAGACAGCCAAATTTAAAGTTTGGTAGGTGCAAAAAAACCCACCTTTTACTCTGTTATAAGCTATTTCCAAATATATCAGCTTGTCTGAAGAGAGAGTAAATACCCTGTCTCAGTACCTATGTAGGCATTGAAATTCATTTTGCAAACATTATACTACTTTGAAGCTTAGTGTTCTTTCAGGTACTATTCAAGTCATTATACCTGCTGAATCTGAAGCTGCATTTAACACCATTTACCTGAAATTTAAGTAACAAGAGAAAAATACAAATAAGTGACATTATGAGGAAGTAGTTACCTCAACTAATTCCGCCTGAAGAAAAGTGCAAGTGTACTAAAACTATTTGTTCATACATTCTTGGCTTTACCTAAGGTATGCAGTAGGAAACCAAAGTGACAATGAAAGCCATAGCCACAGATAATGGGATACACTTTCTTTGCCCCGTGAGGTTCAGAGCTCTCACAGGTAAGCACACTTTCCAGTGTGGCAAAAATATCTCCACATCTGTGGAACACTGTTCACTTCCACAGTCCGGTTCTCCTGACTCATCTCTACTCCAGTAAGAAAAGTGATGATACACAGTTTTGATCTATTGGTCATGCTCTTTGTAGCTCCTCTACTAACACGAAGGAGAATTGATGGCATGGTTTCTTCAGCTGGCAGTGGCCATGCACTAAAAGAGAAGGGCAGAAGGTTCTGGTGCACATACCAGACAGATAAAATTGTTAGCAGAGTTGCACGTCCAGCAGAAAAACAGACACCGTAAGTCACTGCAACCTTCTCTAAATTTAAACAGCACTACACCCATATTTCGTGAGTTTGTGAATGCATAATCTTCAAAAATAGAGGCAATGGTAACAACTCCATGTAGAAGATACAGAAAGAACTGAATATCTAATTATGGAAGGTTTATATCACATTTTACTATCTACTCTTCTAAATAAGAGTTATAATTAGTGTACACTGGTTTTCCATTATGTCATTGAATATTTTAAGGCCACTACCTTAATCTGGAAGCATGACTTCTACATAAAAGTACATAGCTGGATTGACATTACAGCACACTACTTCTTTAAGAAGTTTTTTTAAAATTTAATTTGACTTCTTGAGGAGTAAACTTAATCTTTAAAGGCCGATTATGTCCTCAAGTATGCACAAAACACTTTCACCTCAGTATCACTATAGTGTGTCCATAAATAACTTAGCATGAAAAACCCAACTAACCCCTGCCCCCCCGATAGAAAAGGAGTAGCTAAACTATGCCATAGCCTCCTCGCTCTGCAACACAGTTCTCCATTCTGGGATTTCTTTATGCAGGTATGCTGCCTTCTGATAACAAACAAGGAAGCTAATAAATAGAGGGGAAACTCTTTATATGGTGTATTTACATTTAAGCTTGAATGCCACCTTTACATTAATAGATTCTTTAGATATTAAAGAGTAGCACCATTTATTTCTGACTATTAGAGATGGCTATTCTAATAACTTGAGATGGATTTTTGGAATATTTTCACGGGAAAGTATTTCTAAACCACTCAGAATTTTTCTAACACTAATCACCTACTATAACATCATTACAATTATTGTATGAACTCCAACGCAGATTTTATCAGGGAAGAATTTTAAATTGTAACAATTTCACTAAAAAGAATTTCATAACATCCTTGTAACAAGCCTATTCCACTACTATCAAATTTCAAAAACACTGTAACAGCAGAAGTTTACTGAACCAGTTATCCAATCTAGGATAAAGCCTTATTTTTCTGTAATCACCAAGTTAAATGAAGTCCCCTCTTCAGAGAGCAGACCTGGTGACAACATCCTGGTCACGCGAACAAGACCATAAAGTACAACCTTAAATTGCAGCTACTGTAAAACTAAGCCACATCCAGGACACCAGCAGCCACCAACTGCCTGGAAAGCCAGTCCAATCCTTCATAAAGTCCTGTACCGCTTCGGGCATCACAACCCTGAATATACCAGCTACGGCCACAGCAGAGTTTGTGGAGACTCAGCAGTTCTGTGATTTCTTCCACCGAAAGTGCACCTGCTACATCCTGCAATAGAATTGGATGCAAACACTCCATTATTCTTCCGTAATATGTTTGAAGGCATTTTATTTTAAACTGATCACTTAGATTGAGCTATAGATCATATAAAAGCTTTCCAAACACAAAAGTCAAGTGCAACAGTTAAGCACTTACCACCTGTTACCATAAAACAAAAAGTTGTTCAATCCACCAACCACTCTAGCAACACTTACTTAACCAGCATTACATGTAAGGGAAACTTCTACATTTTATGCTTTTTCGATGTTACCATTCCCTACCCACAGCAGAGGGTTGGAATTTGATACACAAGCTGAGGAGAAGAGTAAAAATAAATCACAAGTACCTGTTTATTAGCAAAGATCAAGAGCAAGGCATCCCGCAATTCCTTTTCTGTTAATAATTTCGCAAGTTCACTGTATGCTTCACTGATCCTGTCTCTGTGACTGCTATCAACAACAAACACCACCGCTATGAAAGAAAGAGAGAAATCTTTTACACATGTTAAAAAATAAACTCTGTAAAATTACCTTTCAGCTTACACAATTCCTTTTTTTCTAGCAGCTCTATATGTAAAGTTTCTCAGTGGTGCACAGCTGTAATTTCAAATCCAGGAGGACTAAGAAATTCCTTACATACCTCTAAACTTTTAACAAAAACCTAGAATTCATCCTAAAACAAGGAAAAAAAGCCTAAGTTTTTTCCTGGTCTAATACATAGGCTGGGATATTTTAACTACTCAGGTCTAAAACCAGATTTACTCTGTGTGGATAAAGTACCTCAGTTTAAACTGTATCTTGAACCGTTTATATGCCATCAAGTCCCACATGACTGTTTCAGTTTCCCTTAGCAGCCTGTAATATCCACAGTTCAGCCAAATCAGCATGGCTTCCCTCAGCTACAGACTACACAAGCCAGAGAAGACTGCCATGGACCCAACATAGTAGCACATTTTAATATTCACTAGAGAGAGTAACTAAGATGCCAGAAAAACTGGAGAGTCAGGGAGGCAGAGCTAGAGGACAGAATTTAAACTCAGTGGTTTTGCAACGAAAAAAACCCCCAACACCAAAAGTAAATAAAAACTACTGCAGGTACGTAGCAGGCTAACTGCTTAGCTTTCTCTTCAACAAACAATTCTCAAGGTGGGAATGATTCCCTGCTACTTTACATGATATGTTCTAAGAGGACAACAGAAACCCCAAAATATAATTTTTAGAAGTTTGAAAAGATGAGTAATTTGAAGTGTTGAAGCTTGCATTTAAGGCTGAAACAACACACAAGGTGCAGCACATAAACTGGTGTTTGTAACTCTTAAGTGTTTCAGATAATTATGAATGAATCAATGAAGAGGAATCCCTTTCTGAACTGGAAAAAAACCTATGGAGGATTTACAGAAGGACAGCATGAATTTCTAAGTTGGCACCATACAGATTAATGTTTTCATAATCAATAAGCTAGTCTACAACCAGATATTACAGTGCAATACCAAGTCAGAAGTTACAGAATGTCACAGAATTTTTTAAGTTGCTAAATGAAAGCTCCTGAAAGCTGAGTATTTTCAAGTGCTATTAAAATTTCACCTGGCAAGTACTGCTTCTCACTATGCAAACTCTGGAACACTGCACCTTGTCTGTTGTCAGCTAAACCAATTTAACAGAGCTTCTAATTTTGTTTGGCTCCATGAACTGTCTGATGGATTTATGGAGAATGCACCTTTATCATGCAGCAGAAAATATGACCAACTGGATTAAAATTTCTTTGCTCATGAGTCCAGCAGCTGTATTTTGCATTAGATGAACAATTTTCTGCTGTTATAAATTATTTCTATTAATAATCTTTTTGGCTCTGAAATACAAGCTAGAACACCAAATGCAGTATAAAACTTGTAGCAGTATTACCTTGTGTATTCAGATAATAATGTTTCCACAAGGGCCTCAATTTGTGTTTTCCTCCTACATCCCAAATAGTAAACTTCAAATTCTTGTATTCTACTGTTTCAACATTAAAACCTGGAATAAAAATATTAAAGTTTTACAGTCCTGCTCTGTATGAATATAAAAGAACCAAACCCTGCAGACAAGTCAAACATTTGGAAAAGTCATTACATTTAAAGTGTAGCTACTAACCTATTGTTGGAATTGGCTGCATGAATTCATCTTGCTTTAACTTAAACAAAATAGTTGTTTTGCCAGCTCCATCTAATCCTAAAGTGACAACCCGAATTTCCATCTTTGGTCCAATATGTACCCTGTTGTCCTAGAAGAAACAGAATACACAAAACGACAGAAAACTTAGGAAATTAAATACAGAAAACCCTTGTGTTTAAAACACACATTCTCCCACCATTTCACAGAATCATAGAATCAGTTGGGTTGGAAGGGACCTCCGAGATCATCAAGTCCAACCCTTGATCCACTACCACTGAGGTTGCTAGACCATGGCACTAAGTGCCACATCCAGTCTCTTCTTAAAAACCTCCAGGGATGGAGAATCCACCACTTCCCTGGGCAGCCCATTTCAATGCCTGATTACCCTCTCTGTAAAGAATTTCTTTCTAATATCTAACCTAAACCTCCCCTGGCACAACTTGAGACCATGCCCTCTTGTCTTGCTGATAGTTGCCTGGGAAAAGAGACCAACCCCCACCTGGCTACCACCTCCTTTCAGGGAGTTGTAGAGAATGATGAGGTCTCCCCTGAGCCTCCTCTTCTCCAGGCTGAACAACCCCAGCTCCCTCAGCCTCTCCTCACAGGACTTGTGCTCCAGTCCCTTTGCCAGCCTTGTTGCTCTTCTCTGGACCTGCTCCAGCACCTCAATATCCTTCCTGAACTGAGGGGCCCAGAACTGGACACAGCACTCCAGGTGTGGCCTCACCAGTGCTGAGTACAGGGGAAGAATCAACTTCCCTGGTCCTGCTGGCCACACTGTTCCTGATAGAGGCCAAGATGCCACTGGCCTTCTTGGCCACCTGGGCACACTGCTGGCTCATGTTCAGCTTCCTGTCAATCCAAATTCCCAGGTCCCTCTCTGCCTGGTTGCTCTCCAGCCACTCTGTCCTCAGCCTGTAGTGCTGCATGGGGTTGTTGTGGCCAAAGTGCAGGACATGGCACTTGGCCTTGTTGAACGTCACCCAGTTGGAATCAGCCCAACTCTCCAACCTGTCCAGGTCCCTCTGCAGAGCCCTCCTGCCTTCCAGCTGATTGACACTCCCCCCAGCTTAGTGTCATCTGCAAATTTGCTGATGATGGACTCAATCCCCTCATCTAAATCATCAATAAAGATATTAAAGAGAACTGGGCCCAACACTGATCCCTGGGGGACACCACTAGTGACCGGCTGCCAACTGGATGCAGCCCCGTTCACCACCACTCTCTGGGCCCGGCCCTCCAGCCAGTTCCTAACCCAGCACAGAGTGCCCCTGTCCAAGCCGTGGGCTGACAGCTTTTTTAGGAGTATGCTGTGGGAGACTGTGTCAAAGGCTTTTGACACTGTCTTAAAAAAGGCTTTTGACACAGCCTTCCCCTCATCCACCAGGCCAATCACCTGATCATAAAAGGAGATCAGGTTGGTCAGACAGGACCTGCCCCTCCTAAACCCGTGCTGGCTGGGTCTGATCCCTTGTCCATCCTGTAGGTGCTGTGTGACTGCACTGAGGATGATCTGCTCCATAACCTTGCCAGGCACTGAGGTCAGGCTGACAGGCCTGTAGTTTCCTGGCTCCTCCTTCCGGCCCTTTTTGTGGATTGGCGTGACATTCGCCAGCTTCCAATCATCTGGGACCTCCCCAGTGAGCCAGGACTGTTGGCAGATGATGGAGAGAAGCTTGACGAGCTCTTCTGCCAGGTCCCTCATCACCCTTGGGTGGATCCCATCTGGTCCCATAGACTTGTAGGAGTCCAAGCTGCTCAGCAGGTCCCTAACTGTTTCCTTCTGGATTACAGGGGGGCTGTTCAGATTCTTACCTCTTTCTACAAGCTCCAGAAGCCAGCTGTCCTCAGGACAACCTGTGTTACTGTTGAAGACTGTTTAATCATTTGTTAAATGATTAAACGGACTGACTCCAAAAATACATGGCACAATGACCAATCACCTCCAGCAATAGAAATGAAAATATCCAATAATCTCTGTAACAAACTTCTAACTTCTACCTGAGTTACTGCATGTCTTTTAAAAAGTCGGCCAATTTCATGACAGTAAGTCTGAACTTCTTAAAATTTTAAAGTCTTTCATCATTCTTGGCTGAAACCACATGAGGAATTGTTTGTAGGTACTAGTTGGAATTCTCTGAACAGAGATCTCCCTATTTTTTCACAGTATTAATGCCTCCATCTAGAGAACTACTGGGGGCTCCACAGCTCTCTCTCTTCACCTCAAGCCTCTTCCAATCTTTTAAATCAGCAATGTTATTAGCAACAAGCAGTAATCTCAAACAGTGAAGAAGAACAAACAACTCCCCAGGGTCTTGCTTGGATGCAAGGAATGAGAATCAACTTCCTCTCCATAGTTCACACCAAGCTATTGTAAGTATTGAACAGGCTGTTTGCAATGTGATCACCTGGTAAAACATAAATGGTAAAAGAAGTAACATAGGATAAAATTACTATGTGTCCCTGAAACATATTTTGAGGGACTAAGAACTGCTGATGAAACACCAGACTATCCATCATCAGAACTATGCAGCAATACATTTGTTTTCTTGCAAAATCCACACGGTACTGTGCTAGGCAAACCTGTGCCTACTCTAGACAGCCTTTTATTTCCTCTTACATTAGAAATACTGCTGAGTGCAAAAATGCTACAACCTCTCCTGACCAACATGTCACCAGTGTGACTGGACGTATAAGCATCTACATCACATGACTTGAGATATACACACATGCACACACATAGACAGAGGATCCATTATACAGCTGGATATATTGTCATTGTGACAAGCAACTTCATCCTCTTTTCTGTCACAGATGATGAAGCAGCACACTTTCAAAATAATCAATACAGAGTAACTCAATGATGTTATACTTTCACAACCTCTGAAGGGAGTAAAAATACCTTGAGAAACTGCTTTCTAAAAAAACCTAAAAATTATGCAAATACCAGAATGCAAAAGTCAGCAACATCATGACTGCAAGAGTCAGATCAAAGGTTCATCTCATCCAGTATGCTCTCTAAAACTGGGCGAAGATGGATACAAAAGTAAGAAACAAGTTATCATAGTGATAACTCTCCTAAATACCTTCCCTGTGTTTAACAGCTTGCAGCTCAGGGATTTACTGAGTCAGTACTGCAGTTTCTGCAACTAACAGATCTCAGTGTACTGTTCACCTATGGATTTGTCTGTTTGTTGCTCGAAACCTAAATAGGCCCAGATGATCCTTAACACAGAACTCCACAGGCTACCTATTTATTGTGAAAAAAGTGACTTCATATGAATCTGTGAAAGTTCAGCATTTTCAGTGCTACTATTACACATGGTAGATGCTCCAAACCCCAAAGACTAACTGAATATTTAAGATTTGAAAAATAAAACATTGAGACTTATTTACTTTTTAATAAAAGTAAATAAATGTCCTCTAAATTCTACATATTTGGAGTCAGCGCAGAACTTGTAAAATTCAGTGAGAACACTGTGACACAGCATGTTACCAGAAAGGATTACCTCCTTCTGGAGAAGAAAAACCTGCGGGCAGGTTCTTGATAAGCACAGCAGCACATCAGCAGCAAAGGTGCAGAGAAAGAGAAAAAGCAACAAGTATGCAACAGGCTTTAAAGAGTCTAAAAAGTGATGTCTCCAGCATGCTATTCACACTCAAATCTGTTCTGATTTTGCCTAAAATTTTTGTCAATGAATGTTCCCAGTTCTCTGTACCTGCAAGGAAAGAGGAAGGAAAAGCAGCAGCTCTGGAGGGAGCTGTTGAGTTTATCAAGTTTCTTCCTGGAGGCAGCCCCCTGTTACGTCCAGAGCTTGCTGACAGTGATTCAGCCCAGCAATCCTGCCACAACTCCACCAGAAGCACCAGTCACCTCTTCAGCTCCTATAGCTGGAGAGCAGGAGTACAACTTAAATCACCAGGGAAGTGAAGGAGGTGAATGATGCTGTGAACTTTAGCCATCCTGTTGCAGTTTGCTTTCTGTAAGTCTCAGAGCGAAAATAGGTTGCTCTCAGCATGTTTGTACTCTGTCAGAAGGAATCAAAATGCAATCTGTGAAAGACACCAAATTTCTGCTTTTTGCAGGAGTGGCTCTGTCACTTCAAGAAAAACCTTGCAAGAAAAGCTGCTATCCAGAGAACAGTGTATAGCAGTATGGACCTGTAATATGAGTCAGTAGTAATTGACTACTCATGATCACAGCTAGAAACCGACATGACTAAAAGTCTTTCCTTGTCAACAGTATCAGCACCTTTAACTTAAAATGTTATTTCAAAAAAGCCTGACCAGTAAAACACCTTTCTGTCTGTATTTCTGGCAGCTGCATAACTTGGTAGCATACTTAAAACCAGGTAACCTGCGACTTCTCTTCAAGTAAAACTTCTTTTCTTAAATCTTGGTACCAAAAGCTCTTTATATGTGGCATTTCCCTGGATGGTTTAGAAGAGGTAATGGCACTGTTCTCGCTTTTTTTGTGTCATCAGTGAAACAAAAGAATAAGGATGAGATCTATTCACTTTTAAAAGTGAAAAGGACTTCTCTCTGCCCTCCTTAAACCTTCACTATCTTCATTGAATATGGAATGTTCCTCTGATCTAGTACTGTTTGAAATGCTTTTTTCATTTCATAATGGATGCAGCCTTCAGCACAGTGACAGATCCTGAGAGAGACCTTTCCAGTGATGCAATAACAGTTTACAGTTTTTTATCTGAAGATTTTATTTCTGTCTGATATCTATTGTGAGGCACAGATCTTTCAAGTACAACAAGCCTCACTGCAAGTCACAACAGTGGCCATCAGCACAACAGTGTTATAAAAACATGTTGTGCAGAAAGAGACCATTAAGTTTTATCAGAAGTGAGGAAACAAAAAGTAAGAAATGCAAGTAATTATTTTCACCTTACTTTTTCAGGGTTGCTGCTGTTTCTGAGAAAAATGACATTTGCTTTGGCACCTTTGAAATTCAGAAACTAACCCTTAGAAGACTTTGTAAAAATACCAATTTGTTATAGGAGAAAACCAAGTCTCGAGTCCCTTGAGCCAAGACCTATTTAGACCTCCTGTAACAGTTTAGCTGGCTCCTACCATTCTTTTTCCAAATACTCAGAGATTCACAATGAAAATTTTCTGAGCCAGATGACAGCTCCTAAAGGCAAAATAAGACACCCAAAATTACCCTCTGACTCAGTAACTGTTCCTCTGTGAAATGTGAATGCTGCTCCATTCATGGCATAATGGGAGTTTGCAGAGGAGATCGTCCTGACCCTACCAACTCTGGTCTCTGCTGAATAGCTAAGGGATGGACAAAAGCTAAAATGTTGCATTTAAATGGAAATTCAAATATACCAATGTTACAAAATAAATTATTTGGAAGAAATTTAACTTCGGATATCAACAAGGGCTGACACAGAATCCCCATGCAAGCATCCATTTCCTCAGTTACATCTCAGCAACAATAGATCCTATTCCTCATTCACCCATTCAGAACCAAGAAACCTCATAAATCAAATGAGTTCTTGTTCCTTGAGTTTCAAATTCAATTAATTTTCCTATGTGAAAAGTATGATAGATAATAAAGATACACACACCAGATAAAAGTACCATTATCAAACTCCAAATAATTTCATCCCTTTCAAAGAATATTGTACTGAAGTTATACTGAAGTAATAAAACCCAAACCTATTTAGAAGATGAACCTTGTCTAAGCTATCAGTGAATACAACACAAATATAAGACAAATGATCATTTAATGAACTGAAACACATTATTTTTAATATTATAAACTGAGAGGTATACCAGTAGTATTGTATATAAAATAGGTGTGCAGTTTTCAGGGAACAATCAAGGATATTTCTTTCCAAAGAAAGGTGTTCCTAGAACTCACAAATGCTATCCTACATATTAAAAAGAAAACAGCTAACATTCAAACAAAGCTACTGATGTGGTCAATGTCAAATGAACATTTCTCACTCCAATTATGGCAGCACAGTCATTATGTTGCTCAAGTATGAGATTACACTCATTGTGTGATAACACACTATGGCTCTAACTGACACTGAACTGCCTAAATTTGTTGCAACAAATACAGCATCATAATGAACATATATTACTCCTGCCTTTTTTTAAACTACATTTGGGACTTTATAAAGTGGATAGCTGTACTTCTATGAGATTAAGAATACCTTTGTGAAAGTGACAGGTATGCTAGCGTCCAACTGTACATGATCTGCAAGTTCTGTAAACTGCTGCTGCTGTTTCTGTAATGTCTCTAGCAATCTTGTAATTTCCTGTTTGGCCAACACTACTCTGCAGTCATCCTAAACAGACAAAGAAAACAAAAGCATGCCTTTTCTTTAGTAATTTACTTTAAAAAGCCAAGTATAATATAGATATGTTTGCAAGAAATAAAACATTTTAAATAGAAATACTGTAGTTAAAGAAACCCACATTTACAAAACAGATTTTTTTAAAATTGTAATACAAATATGAGTACCTTAACACTAATAGATACTGAATAGTTCTGCAGTTTAAAAGTACTTTTTCCTAAACCTTTCTTAGCCATGTAGGAATAAGAATATAAATTATAAGAGACAATAATTTAATATATAAAGAATATTTATATAATTCATAAATCACTCCAGCAGCTAGAATAGAGCAATTGCTTGGCAGCATACATCAACACACTTAACAGGAAAATATTAATATCCACCCATCAATGATCAGAAAATTTGCATAGATAAATCTGACTAAGCAACCAGACACTACCTCTAAACCTATCTGAAAAAAAAGTAGAAATAATATCTTAAAGTAGTTTCTCACACTTGGTTTACTGTTGCTACACATACTATTTACTTCTTGCTATAATTAAACTGAATAACAGACCAATCAGACACTCTCATACAGTCACTTTCTTCACACATTTAAGATGCTCAATTACCTATGTCAAAAATGTTACTAAAAGTTACTTAATCCTATAACATTTTTTTCTACCAGCCAGTATGACAACTACCTTCAAACACCTATACTGCTAACTGCAGCTGTAAAATCCTTCCAATAAATCCTGTAGGGTTTTTTGTTTCAGTTTCATCTTGCATTCCTACAAACCTCACAAATACCAGAAATTATCCAAGAAAAGAGTCATGCCACAGGTCTTAAAGCAACTGGAGGACTCTATGCTTTCATACTGATTACCCTTGTCTAACAGCCCCTTGTAATGAATATTGAAATCTCATGTTATACCACCATTATTTTAACTTTGTAAAGAAATAATGTGGAGTACTATCTAACCTCTTTTTTTTCTGTGGTTTAAACTTAATTTGTAGTTCCATATATCTTGCCATATGCTACAGCTCACTTGTCAACCTACCTGTTGTAAAGTCTTTTCACAGTGAAGACAAGCTGTTGAAACCTGTGACAAGAGGATGGTCATGTCTTCTTGCTGTTGCCTAAGCCAAATCAACTTCTCTCTCACGTGAGCATCAACAACACTAAGAGCCATTTCCTCCTGACGACACAGGGTTTCATGAAGGTCAGAAAAATAGGCTCGGACACATGAGCGAGCATTCTCTGCAGTTCCTGGTACCTACAGTGTTGCAGTAAAGAGATCCAGAAGATTAAGAACACCAGTTGATTCCAGAAGTATATTTTTGATTTTATTTCAGGTTCTAACTTATGTTCATATCTGCTTGGCTACACACAGTTCAAATCCCAGTTAGGGCTGACAAGACTTTCTGTATAATATCAAGATCCTCCAAGAAGTTACTCCTACAGTCAAGTAGCTTATTTGTATGTATATGCACCTTCCTAAAAATGACCAGGGAAAAAAGCCTCAAGAGTATCACAGCACCTGAGGACATCTGTCACAGTATGTCAATACTACCAGTCACACAACTTTTCCCACTGCCTAAAAACACTGTAAGAGACTACAAGTTCCCCTCTATCTGCTGACTTAAGCCTCAAAATTGACTTGCAAGATATAAGAACTTGTCTTGTCCTATAAAGCTTATACTTAATTTTCAGAGAAATTCCTTATCTTAGTTATTACAAAAAAGCAAATATTCTGTACATGTGAGGGAAAACAAAAAAAAGCATACATGTTCAGTATGGGCCATTCCAACTCCATCTTCAACTATTTGTTCTCCTCCTTCTATATGCTGAACAATTCCAACCAGTTTTCTGGAATAATCTGAGATTTCTTCTGTGAAAGTTCTTATACAGTGAGCCATGTCTAAAATGGATGCACGAATCTGGTTCGCTTCTGGTTCCAAGACAGAATGCTATTAATTAAAAGAAAAATATCATAAATCAATCAAAAATGTCTTCCTTAATCACTTTTCCTATTTTACAACATATTTAATATATATGTGTATGTATATTGCCATATATTTACAAATATATATAGGAAAGACAAGTAAGAATCTAAAATCATCTTGCAATTCAAAATACAATCAGGAGTCATAGATTACACTCAAACTAAATTCAGGCATCTAGCAATCATGCAAGTAAACAAAAATTTCCCTGTTTATCATAATGAATTATAAAAAAATAAAGGTGGTTAGATTGCACCAGTGATGTGATATGTATGTAGAGCTTACATTATGAAAACAGCTTTCAAAACTGATGGTTCAATGCTGTAAGAAGTTCAGAAAAGCAGCAGATAAAGGGACTATCCTTCTTCATATATATATTATATATATAAAAAATAATTCACTGAGGACTTAGAAATAATAATTTTTTTTGCTTCTAATTTTATAATGGTAACTATCTGAAATGAAGGGAAAATGAAAGAACGGTATGAAGACATACCAAGAGTCCACCCTCATTTCTTGACAACCTTTTGTACTTTAATTGGGTAAGCAATCATGCAAGCCACCCCATGGCACGACTAGAAATTAATTACTAGAAGTACCTTATGACCTTGATGCTTTCCATATTCTTTGCAGACACAACACATGAGAGGACTCGCCTGACAGCCCTCTTCCAAACAAACAAACTCGATAGCATGCACTTGGTGTTGGGAGCACATTGTCTTCTCATGAGGCTTATCAGCAAGAGGCACACGCCTGTGTTTCGCTAGTGTCTTAGTAGAATGAGTGAGCTGGGAACAGTCTGCACACAGGTGAGTGGCACAGACTGTGCAATACACAGATGCAATGTGGGCTTCATCTTCATCACAACGAATGATACTCTGGCAACAACAAAACAAAGCAAAAGCAAAGTTGTTAACACTTAACCCCAGTAATGGAGGAAAAAAAAAAATCAGAAAACTTGTCAACAATATTGGGTTTATCTAAAAGTTAAACACTAATAGGTATTTGGACTATTTTGAAACTTGATTTTAAGTTTTCAATAAACTTTTAAAAAATAAAAATCTGAAGCATTCAGCAATTTTATAAATATAAACTTCAGTGCAAATTGTAAAGGTTTGGAGGAGAAAATATATCTGGCTCCAGTAATTTCCTCCAAAGCAATCACTACAGAACAAGGAATTACAGACAAACAAAACACCAAAGAACTCACAGGCACTTAGGAAAGTTAGCTATTTCTAGAATGCTACCAAAGATACTTCCTGCACACCAGTTTTTATTACTGAAATTATAAAAGCAGCTAGTTTTGGTAATGAAGTACTACTACATGATGTAGTAATACCAAATGACTATAAGAAGTAACTACTAAGAAGAAGAGTTGAAGTCTTTTGGGAGAATTTCTCAGAAATTTTAGAAAACTGTACTGATATCACTGTAACTAAAATTTCCAAATAAATAAACTTATCTAAACATCTTAAAATCATTAAAAAGGGGAAAAGAGTAGGCATGCCTGTTAATACCTGTTTATTTTCTGCATTGGTCAAGTACAAATTTGCATTTAATTATGAGGCAATTAATTAAAGCCTTAATACTAGATATTAGAAGAAAATAACAGTATCATTGGTGAAACTACATTTGGCAAAGAACTGATTTTCAATCTTTTTCTATCTAGAGATAACCTTCAGCAAATGTAACAATTTTTTTTTCTTTTTTGTTTATAACTCAGTACCTCTCCAGATAGACCAATGGCTTCTTCTGCTGTCCCACACTGCCCAGCAGGTCCATTCTGCAACCGTTCCAAGAGTTCCAACAAAGCAAAATTCTTTTTCAATCCCCAGACTCCAGAATCTCCTTTTTGAGGAAGATTTAAATGAAGGGCAGAAAAAATGGTATTTGCTTGAGGTTTTTCTGAGAAATTGCACAAACTAGTTGAGATTGTGACAAATATTAAGAGCATATTAACTACAGTGTATTAACCACGTGAGATACAACTAGTAATTTTTCTGTAAGCTCGCTCCATCCTCCTCCTTCCTTCAATCATGAAGCTATTTAATATTCATACAGATTTTCCCTAACTAAAAGATTATTAAAAATTTTTTAAAAAGTCAAACCACTCTTAATATAATCCACAATAGTTAACAATTAAAGAATACAAGGAACACACAAGCACATACAAGTGCCATAAAAATTATTATTTTCATAAGTACAGTGTCCATTTCGACTGTACTAAGGGAAGGCATGAAGAATTCCCTACTGACAAACCTCATATTACCTGAATCACAAAATGCATCACCTATTGCAGATCTCAATCCACTAAAAACCTGAGTAAGAGTTAAAACAACATTCAGAGAGAAAAAACCACATCTTATGCTATTTAACAAAAAGGAAGATATCTCATATTCCCTAGAGCAAAGCAGAAGTCCATGTCCACTCCTGTATCATCCTCATCTTGTAGAAGGTAATATGAAGCAATGCAATGAAAACTAAAACCAGAATTGCATCCCAATGACTGCTCCTAAATGCTACCTGCACAGGCCACATAGCATATGAGAATCCTAGTGACTGCTTCTTCAAGGAAGTATCATCCCTTGACTTTTTTCAGCATAATTGTCATAGATTTAATGACATTTCCTCTGTTGCAAGATTGAGGCCCCTCAAGAAATGAAGTGTCATCTTTGAGCACTGGATCATTACTTTTCAGCCCCAAGAGAGTTACAGAATTACTGAGGTTGGAAGGGACCTCTGGACACCACCTTGCCTGTCCCCATGCTCAAGCAGGGTCACACACAGCTGGTTGCCCAGGACCACACACAGGCAGCTTTTGAAGATCTCCAAGAAGGGAGATTCTACCACCTCTCCGGCCAACTTGTGCCAGATCTTGGTTACTCTTACACTTAAAAGGGTTTCCTTATGTGCACACAAACTTCTGTGTTGCAGTTTGTGCACATTGCCTCTAGTTCTGTCAGCAGACACACTGAAAAAAGCCTGGTACTTTCTTCTTTACACCCTCTCTTCAGATATTTGTAAAATATCTCTCAGCCTTTCCTCATACCAGAGATCTCCAGTCCCTTCATTATCTTACTGATGTTTTGCTTTAGTAGCTCTGCTTGCACTGGAGAGTGCAAAACTGTACATGGTACTGCAGATGTGGCCTCAACAGTGCTGAGGACAACATATCTGAGAATAAAGACAAGCTCAAGATGTTACTTAATTATATCCAACATCACTGCTGAATACTAACAGAGCACTGAAAGGAAGGTAACACGCAGACAGCATTGCCCACAACTCTTTGTCAGATGTTTACTTGAGTGTATAAAACCTACTAAATTCAGGAAAAGAAATAGTCAGGGGTTTGCTAGCCTTGAATAGAATCGTAGAAGGCACAACATTACCAGTAGTGCTCAGGGTATTGACAGATAAACATTTTGTAGCTAAGAAGGTGCCTGAAAATGCCACCTTATATTTAAACAGAATCTGTAGGACCTGAAATCAACTACTCTATTCTATGATGGAATTTTTGAACTGTGTTTGTAAGACAAGAAAATGTTGCCGCAATTACTTTTTAGAGTGTGGGACACCACTGTCTGGACAAAACTGCATAAAGTAGAATTACAAAACTGAAATTACAGAATTACAAGTATTTGTTTCATACTTCATGCACATGTAACCACCTAAGAACTGTTAGTGAACTTATGGCATTCACTGTGAAAAAAAATACAAACTACAGTTCTTTTTTAAAACGCAAGTAACTGCTTTATTAGATTCATACTTTGCTTCAAGCATGATCTGGAAAACAAACACATTTTAAAATATAAATGACAGATCTGGAAAAAGGTTTGGCTGCGTCTCATAATCCAGATGCAAAGACTAATAGAATATCAGCTGGAGCCTGAGGCTGGTTCCAAATAACATCTAAACTCTTGACATTTTCAGTTCACATGCAAGTGTCTCTCAGACACTGGGTATCTGACACGAACTCACAGAAACTACATCACACAGTTTCTCCGTTTTCCTAGAGAGCCCAGACTACTTGAATTGTCCAGTTGTCCCATGTTGTTTCCTAACTCCTCTGCTGCTCTGTGGCAGTCTGGCAGGAATATGTCCCCTGCATCTTTCTGGAATTCACTGTCATTCCACTGATGCTATACAGACATTAAGTCTTGTCTTCCTTCTTCAATATGGAGATTTATCAAACACTCCATAGATTTTGGTGTATCATTAGAGTGAAAGTCCAATTCCAAATGAACAGATGGATAACTATGAGTTGCAAGCAGTTATGCGAAACAGCATCCAATTGGCACCCACACTGTACACCTCATGCTTTATGTAGCTTCCAGTTTTACTACATGAAACTTTCTTTTCTAGTCAATTTTCAGTTTAAACTACAGACAATAACATTCTATTTTGAATTTGGCCACTGAGAAGTTTTGTACCTCACATATTAAAGGCAAAGTTCAGAGAATAGATAAATGGATGATACCATTTTCCTACAGCTAGAGATGGGAGCACATATAAACTATTCTCCCTCAAACATCCTCAAAAGGTGAAAAACAATACTGATTACCTGTTCAGAAAAATATGCTTACCAGGAAAGACCATCCATTT
Organism: Manacus candei; assembly: GCF_025592945.1. Lineage (NCBI taxonomy): Eukaryota > Metazoa > Chordata > Aves > Passeriformes > Pipridae > Manacus > Manacus candei. Next base: position 7,518,079 of record NW_026138072.1, on the reverse strand, counting down.
TAGCAAATCTGTTGCTTCCAGAAACGAGCCTATCAAAGCACTGATTAGTAGCTTTGAACTTAGCTATAAAGCAAGATGCTCTAAAGAATCAGTGCTTTCAAAGTCAGTCAACTCTGCAGTTATCAGCTCCATGGTGGAAGCCTTCTCTGGTACAGATAGCATTACTAACACCCAATCCAAGATCAGTGTACTCCACAAAATAAATTGCCAACAAAACAAAAAGAAATATTTCAACTTTTGTTTGCCACAGATCTAGAAGGAGTTTACAGAAGGAATGATCTGGTCCTCCACAATTACATTAAGCATCAGCAGAGCCATCTGCCTTGATATCTTCTGACTTCAGAGCTTAGTCATTTTTCAGCTGTAGCACTCCTTGCTAGATCATGGTGTTTTTCTCATAACACAGAGCAAGGAATAGTCACCTCCTATAACAAGTTGAAGAAATACAGAGCAGTATATCCAGTTTTAGAATCTAAATTATGTCAAACCAAGTTATAAACTAGAGTCTGGATTTGCTGACACTGTATCTAGACAGACTTCTGGATCCTAACCCTCAAAAAACAAAGCACCTGCAAGTGGTTAGAGAGTTCCCTTCTAGAGTGTTTAGAACGTCACTTTACCACGGCAAACTGACTGTGCACAACCTTCAGCTACTACTGCGTATAAAATATTCACATTAACAACACATCAATATAATGACTGCTGATGCTAACATGGACCTCTTATCTTCACATTAGCCACTAATCCAAATAGCCATTAATAGCCCTGTATAAATGGATGTACACACACCAAAACAATAAATCCACTTAAGGAATAGATTATAGCTCTTAGCCTTTAGGCAAACATTGTCTTAGGCTTTAAGCAAACATTGGGTAAGGTTGAGAGAGGAAGAAGCTGTTCAGTCATTACAGAGTTTCGTAAGAAGTATTTTCTTTCACTGGTTTTCTTTCACATCTGCTATAAAATTATTATGTACTTGACCTACATGTTTTCAACACATCTGATCAAATGTTAATTTTATATTTAAACCCACTAAAAGATAAACCCACTAAAAAGTAGTGTAAATACATCTATTTAATCTCCTGGGCTTTAGCTCAAATTCAGCTTTGGTCAGAAACGTAGAAGAGTCTAGAGATCTCATCCCTGTGCCTACAAAGAACGTCTGTGCCCATTACCAAAGTCACTACACGCTCCGTCCCTTCTCAGAAGAAGAATAAGACATGAATAGCAGGGAGTGTGTCAGCCAGGAATGAGACAGTGACAGAGCAAAAATATTAACACTGACTTCAGCCAACAAGACAAATGTCAATTTCAAAAGCATGAAGCCTGTCTGCAAAAGGATTACAAATAAGGCACAGAATAAAGGAGCAACTTTTGCCCAAATGTCTGAAGAGATTTGAAAGAATGCTATAACTGCATTTTCTTGCACAGTATGTTGAAGTTTTATCTTAGCACTCAAACACTAGCAAAGGACTGTATAAATGTAAACAATACCAATAAGATGGATTCCATAAAGGATGTCATCATCTGCATATCTCTGTTGAACATGTTTTAATGACAGAAAATAGCTTCAGCTTTGTAGTAATGGTGCATAAAGACTCTAAAGCTGTAATAGAAGTACAACCTTCCTAAAAATTCCCTGGTCCATGCATTAATTAAAAAAAAAAAAACAACACAAAAAACCAAACCAACAAACAAAAAACCAACAAAAAACCAAAACCCAAAATACCAACCAAAGAACCACTAACCCAACACAGGAAGAGAAAAAGCAGCTTGCAAGAAATTATTTGCCTCCTGTCCCAAATCAACATGCTTTAAGAAAAAGGTTTTGAGAGGAGCCTCTTTCTCTACAAAGACCATTTATTGGATTTTTCCCCTATATAACCTCCAGAATACACGGCTTCAAAATTTCAAAAATTGAAAAAGCTTCTCCATTGCACCTTTTTGGTTAGAAAATGTTAATTCAACTGAAGACAACCACTAGACAGTTCACATACCTTCAGCATGTACATCCTCATTTAAAATTCTCCACTATAAGATTAATCACAGGCAACTTCATTAAAGAATTCTCAGTCTTTAGTCTACTCTGCAAAGCAGTATTCTTTAGGCAGGCTTTGGTCCTACCTGAGAGAAAACATTACTAAATGTCTTATCTTATAACAAGATTTTATGAACTATTAGAGTATTTTGCTAAGCATGTAAACAACATGTCAATTTTCAGCTGCAAATCACATATTTCCAGAAATCCTGATTGAAAAAGTACTTCTAACCTTGCCTTCCCATATAGTTATATATACAGGTCAATTTAAACCAAGAGTCCAATTCAGAAAAAATACAGCTACATATATCCATATACAGATCCCTGAGTATTTCTTTCAAAAAGTTCCCAAGATTCCTTGGGAAAACTTGGATGACTATAGTATTAAGTGTTCTAGTAAAAAGAGCAAAGGAAAAAAAGCAAGCATAGGTAAATGACCAACTAAAAGTATCCATAAAATCCACAGTCATTGATTAAGGAACTGTGTTCAACACAGGTAATCTTATATCCCGATTTTACAGCTCTTCTTTCAACAAAACTTTCTCTTGGCAGTGATCCCATAATTTAGATACTAAACAGCTCTCTGAGACTAGAGAACATTATTTCATTAAGTTCATTAAATGGTAGAATAGCAGCTGGGTGAACATGCGCTTTCTCACATGCCCTCAAATACAGGGGAGGGAAGGATGAGTTCTCCTGGTCCCAGAGTTGTTCCTCCCAGCTCCACTCCTGAACTCGCAGGGCAATAGTGCAAGGCAAGGCAGGGCAAGTGCAGCAAATTTAACCAGTTTAAGCAGTAACTATGTGATTATTCAAGCAAGGTCACAAATGCATGTACACCTCAAAGAGGGGCCATGATGAGCTGCACTCCACAAAAAAACCCCATTTTTACATCCTAGAGGCAGTTATATTTCTCAAGACTCTTCTTATGGACATGGTAAGGCTATGACCTCTTCCTGCCTCAGGTCACCAGGCAGAACATTTTTAATCACAAAAATATTTTTATTTTCAAGCTGTTTTGCTAAGATTTTCTACCTAATAATTTTTTGAGCAACTGTGGGTCACAGTGTATCATCCTTTCTAGTATTAACCAGTAGGATGCAAGTCTATTATCCCAGATGCAAAAAGATCCTGAAGCTTTTCTTCCCTCTTCCTAACTGTAGGGGACTTACAGGTTTAATAACATCTCATTGTTTTTCATCAGAAACTCCTTGGTATTAAGTAAGATGAAAAAAACCAACTGTAGATGGTTTTGTAAAGCTTCATTTTCGCCAAACATGAAACACACAAAAGATTTATGGTAGGACACCTTCAGATTCCTGGGAAAAATTGCACAATAAAAACTAAGAAATGACAAGTTTCCCATTACAATAAAAAACAGTGGTCTTGGTCAGAAATGTTACATAACAGCACAGCTGAGTCCTGTGCTCTAACGTTCTCTCTCAAAAGCATAGTTAAGAAATCTTGTGCAGCTGTACAGACACGCGTAAGAAATTAAACAAATTATTACTCTTTTAGCCACATCTACTAGATTGGCAATCATTCATGACGCCCATACTTTACCACCTCCCTCTGCCAAGAAAACAAATCCCTCTTTAATTTGAGACTGATACTTCTTCTCCTGACTCCGATCTCCATGAAAACATCCTGCAGAGTGCCTTAACATTCTTTGCAGTTTCGTCTACAACCTAGCAGATTCTCCTACTGCACAGTAAAGTCTTATTTGAGCAAATTGGATTCTTAAACATTTCTTTCACGGATTACCAGATTAGAGATGTCCTTCTCTCAGGATTCTCCTCCTTCCAACAGTTTTTTTCCCCCGGTGCTATTCAAAACTGCTGGAGCCAGTTCTATTAACGAGTTCTACTTATTACAAGTTCTTCCCATAACTTGTCTTCTCTGTAACCCTATGCTGACCAGGTAGTTCTTATTCTCAAGAAATTATAAGTGTGTGTCATCTTTTCCTTAAAATAAACTGCCACTGTTGGAAAAAAGGTGTATCTTACCCTTTCAAATACTGCAGGCACTCTGACAGTAGGGGAATTGCTATTGATATCCTACCAGTGTCATTTATTGCATGTGTAGAGGTAATTAACACTGTAAAAAAGTTTGTTATCATTGATACTTCCCTCTATATCACTTCATCATAACTCCATACAAAAGTTTGTCAAAGAAGCTACCCACTTAATTGCATGGTTTTTAGTGTTTAGGAAACTAATACTCGTTCAGGAACCCTACAAACTAATTTAAAAAAGAATAGCTCTCTGTCAATATAGGTGTACAAAAAGACTTCAAGGTATAAAGTTTGCAAGCCCAGATTCAAGAAAATAAAGGTTAAAATCTATACTTTCTAAGATAGCTACTTACTAGTGGTTAATAGTGCTATGAGCTTCTCTGAATGAAAATAATTCACAAAATTATTAGCACTAAGTGGAGCGTTAAGAACCTATATCTAGCACTATCTTCTAGATATCCTCAGTTGGCAGGTTTCAGGAACTTCAAAGTTACATTTTCTTACCTAGCTCAGTAACTTGTCGATCAAAAGGACAACGAACTGCTCTGCCATGAAGGGGAAGCCGGGTAAGACAGTCATGGCAGACAGTATGGCCACACAAAAGCAGCCGGGGAACTTTGTCACCTTGCAAAGAAAATACATCTTCACAGACTCCACACTCAAGAACCTGTAAGTTAAAAAAGACCGTATTTGGTTTTGAGCTGATAAAAAAGCAGTAAGCTTTTGTCACAATTTATTTTACAAAAGTTCATGTAATCACAGCACATAAGATGAGTCATTAATTTTGCTTTATGCACACAACTAACGATATTTTTGAAGTAAATAAATACTTAGACACAACCAGAACGTTTTAACTCCTCAGCATCCCACCTGATGACCTCATGACTACTTCTTGCCCACTTCATTAAATACAGTGCCCCAAGGGAAGCCGCCTGGTCAAGCAGCACAACTAAGTAAGGAGAAACACCGTCGCAGGAACATGAAGCGGAGGGCAAGACCCTGACAAAGCGGAGTGCTGGCCGGCGGAGAGCTTCCCTTCGCAGCTGGTACACATAAAGAAGTCAGTCACATCAAGTTAGACACTTATGAAGCTATAAACGCAGCACCAAGGCAACGGGAACAAACAGCTGCGGGCCGGAACATCTTAAACCGTTAGCTAAAAGGAAAACTGATGGTCACTTAGGGAAAAAAAAAAAAAAAAAAGGGAAACCCAACACCGGACAATCCCTAAGCCCTGCCGCTCCAGGGTACGCCTCCTGTACCACAGATCCCTCGCTCCCCCTCCTCGGCCGGCACCGCCCGCCCCGCCGCAGGAGCCGAGCCGAGCCGAGCCGCCGCCTTACCTTCACTGCAGCGCCCGCCGGGCCGCGCCCGCTGCCCCCGCCACCGCCGGGCCCGCGGCTGCCGTCCGGCCCGGCCCCAGCCCCGGGCTTGTTTACAAGGAGGGCCGCCATCTCGGGGAGGGAGGAGCAGAGCGTCTCCGCAGGAAGGAGCGGGGAGCCGCCTCAGGCACCGCCCTGCAGAACTACAGAACTACGACTCCCATGGTCCTGCGGGCCGTCCGTGCCGGCGGGCGGAGGAGGAGGCGGTGCGGCCCCGGGCCGCCCGCGGAGCCCTGGGTGCTGTAGTGACGGCCGCCGCAGCCAGAGCGGCTCCGCCCCGCTCTCCCCGCCATAGTGCGGGTGGAAGCCATGGACGTCAATCAGTCCAAGCAGGAGCACTTGCTGGCTCTGAAAGGTACCGACAGCGCGGCCCCGCCGGCGCCCGCCCGGCCCTGGTCCGGTGGTGAAACAGCGTGTCCGATCCGCAGCCGAGGGTGTTTCTCCCCTCCGTCTCAGGAGGTGGATCAGGGCAGGGCCCGGCGCTGGGGCCTGCGGTGGGTGGTGCCCCAGGGCACAAGGAGGCGGCGGGGGCTACTCTGAAATACCCCGCACACGGGTGTGCACCTGGCGGGGGGGGCTGCGGGGCTGCTCGGCGTGTCCGTGCTTTGCTCAAGGCTTCGGTTGTGAGAAAACGTTTAGTTAAAATTTGCTTTCCAGTTCCCCTTGTTTTTCAGGACGAGTGGACGTAGTCTTAAACTATGCCGGAGAGGTTTTAGACTGGGCGTTAGGAGGGATTTCTTCACAGAAAGGGGGATTAGATATTGTAATGGGCTGCCCGGGAGGTGATGGAGTCACCGACCTGGAAGTGTTTGAGGAAAGGCCTGGACGTGGCGCTTGGTACCGTGCTCTGGTTGACATGGTGGTGTTCAGTCATAGGTTGGACTCCATGATCTCAGAAGTCTTTTCCAACCCAATTGGTTATCTGATTCCTCTTTGGGTGGATTTTTCCCTTTTCACCTTGTGCTCAATGCATTGCTACCAGGCCTACTTTCTTGATTCGGGGATCACAAATAGTGAAAATAAAATTGTGTATGTCTCCTGCATGCCTTACAAAATTAATACAAGAGAGCCCTCTGAAGGTTTTGATAATTTCTGAGTAATAAATGCTGCTAGTTATGTTGGTGCAATAAACAGTTGGTTAAAATCTCAATTCTGCAAGCATTCTAGATCAGTGAGGATGTCCAGATGGATCAAGTAGTGCAGGTGTGGAGTTCATTTCAGAACCCATCTTCTAGTTTTAAAACATTCCTGGACGGAGTTTGTAATGGTATCTGCATGTCACAGTAAAATCTGTTAACCATAATTCAAAGCTCAACAAGCCCTTTTCGAATATGTTTATGTGTATACACACAGAACATGAAACATCATGAGCTGACAATACAAATGCATTTTGATATTAACTAATTCAAAGCAAAAAGTTTTATGATGGGTCATAAGAAACCAGTGCAGTCCTTGGGCTTGTATTGAATTTGGTGCAGTGTCCGGGCTGTAGATTTTGCAAAAGAAGTGACAAAGATGTGAGGGCTTCTTTGCATTGTGATATACTAAAGAGAATCTTGACAGTGCAATGATTAGGCAATCCTGGATTTTATTATTTTAGTATTATTTTATATTACTGATCAGGGAACCTGAAATGATTGCAAACTTCTTAAGAGGGTGTTATGTTTCATAACAGTGTTTGTGGTTTTCCCTCCACCGTGCTCCTACATTTAATGTATTCTTTTTATGAAAGTATAAAGCCTTTGAGAAGTTAATGAGTCTTTTAATTATTCTAAAAGTCTGATAGATGAAGCAATTATCAGTTCCTTGAATTAAGGTTGCATGTATTGCTTGGCAGCTGTGAGACTAAAACTGAATGTTGTAGTTCTGATATGAAATGGAAACAGGCAACTTCTCTTTGCCTAGAGCACTTCCCTTTTCACTTTTTACTTTAAAAACTGCTGTATCAGTCAGTACTATTTCAGGAAGGGTTTTTGTAACACACATGTTGCTTTATATGCCCTGGCTTAAAATATTGATGTGTAGGAGAAACACATTAAAAAAAAAATTGTCGGCTAAATTTGAGAAAATAGGCAGTAGTAATTGTATGTCTTTTAAGATACATAGCAAGAATAGTGATGGATGGCAAGTGTGAGATGGTGACAGAAAAAGAATTCTCTTGCAAAGGGACTGTGTTGAATAAACAGTGTGCATGTGGATAATGTTCAGTGTACTGAAGTTACACTGGTAGTGGTGGAATACAGCCACTAATGTTCAGCCTGGATAAAGTAGAATGTTCTAATGTGTATCTCACTTATTTTTACTACCTGATTCTTTTTTGAAAAATGTCCTAGCGATGTTTGTCTTAATATGGTAGTATCTTATTGTTTTATAATACTTCTACTTTAGGTCCTGTTTTCCACTGATCTTTGCGTCAAGGAAAAGGAAGGGGCAAGGAAATTCTAGTAAATAAGATGTTTCAGTCTAGATTTGAGAATCCTAATCAAGACACTGTTTTCCTAAGACTGTTTTCCTAAGAATCACTGGATTCCTATGGTACAAGCATGGAAGTGGTCTTGCATTATCGACCACATCAGAGAGATGTAATAAAACTGCAGAAATTTGCAGAAGCAGCAGTGAAGGAGTTTCCAATTCGTCAGTTACCAAGATTTGCACCCTGGTTTCCAAATGATTTATACAGACTTCCCCTCAAACCAAAAAAGCGGGCACCTGTTATTTCTCATGAGGAAGCAGAAGAATTAAAACATCTTTCTACACCTTCAGAATATGTTATAGGATCTCCTGATTACGACTGCACAAAGAATCTGCTTGACTTTCAGTCTAGCATGAAACATGGTTCAACTTTAATCCAAGCACAAGCTGTTCACAGACCAGTTAACTTGGACTATCAAGGACAACCACCACCTAAAGGAAAACAAAAGTTGAAAAGGTCTTGGAGTATCTCTCTCCCTAGCGCTAAACTCAAAGAAAAGATTCTTCCTTTATCTCAAGAACTGCAAAACAATTTGGAAAGACTAAAACTGCATGCGTTTTATAGAGCAAAGTGGACAATTGAACAATCTATTTGTAATAATGAGAATTTGGAGGACATCTGGATAAAATTGAATAGACTCATCAAGGAGAATGAATTGCCCTCTTGCAATGCTACTATCCGAAGATCTGTGGGACAGATATGGATTTTCTGTGATATATTATACTGTGAATATGTTAGAAATATTCTTAGGGAAAAGCTAAGCCTTACAGATAAAATGAATTTGCTTGTACATAAATATGGAATTATATTTAGTTTATAATTTAAGATACAGTTTAATAATAAAATTACTGTCTAGAGTACTGGAGTTTTTAAGCAGTTTAGAATATATAGACTTTAGAACAACTGATGAATTAATAAGCAAAAACCTACTTATATTACTTTGCTACAGTTTTCTAACTAATGATATATTTCTTTAACTTTGTTTTGCCTGAAAACTTATGGTTCAATTAAGATTAGTAAGTTCCTGTTTGGCTAAGTACTGCATTTTGTAGCTTTTCTTTGCCTTGGTGGTCTAAAAGAAAAAAATTAAAGCAGAATTTCCAGGCTGTTTTGGCAAGCTGTGTCAGATAATAAAATCTATGCTTTCAGTTGAACAAAGTACATCCTTTCTGCTTCTTTGAAATTAGGAGAAGGAAAAGTGTTTTTAAATGGGTTGTAATAATTGCTATTTTGTCTCTAATTACTTTTGACATTAGGAATTTCAAGATCTGATTGTTTCCTGAAAGTAAGGTGTGCGAGAGTCTTTTTTAATGAAGGCATATCCCTTGCATGAAGCACAAACTTATTTTATGTGGCATGAATGTGCTTTATTAGTAATGTTAGCTGTATTTTCACTGAAATACTAATGATAGCTTCAGTAGAAATTGTGTGCTGAAAAATATGAACAATTTAATAATTGCTGGTTTACAGCTTTGGTAATAAGATTATTTTTTCCTGATGTTTCTGTTGTTTTGTCTCTAATTATATTGGGGAACAAGAAAGCAGTAGTGAGCACTAGAAAGCACTTCCAGCTACAAGTGAGGAAATTAAGAAATGAGACTTCTATACATAAACTTCTGTTTGTTGTCATTGTGGAAGGTAAAGGTCTCTGAGGGTTTAAACAGTCATAAAAGGTTGAGTTCATCATGACTTTTTGTGACCTGAAAGAATAAAGTTTTTGAAGGTCATACTGTCCTTGCTCAATCGAATGTTTAGAGGGTCAGTAGAGAAGTTAGACTGGGATTGATATGACTGCAAGGTATGCATTTCTCTTAGGCACTTCCGCTAAATAGTTTTGCTCTAGCTGGAGATCAAGGTCTATGGCATCTGGAAAAGGAGGAAAACAAATGTATTTGTAGATTGTTAGATTATCATTAATGCTAATCAAATAAAAGTGCACATAAGCTTAACAGATCCCTCTGTGTAAAAATAAGTAAACTCCCCTTGGACTTTTACTTACATTTTTTATGACATCCTTATGTTGAATAATTATATTTTATTATAGGCATTGCATTTTTTTAAATATTAAAATTAAAGATATTGCTCAGTTTGGGTGATTGGCATGTATTTTTGAACTCTGACAATTTTAAGGGGGTCTTATATTGACATTTGGGATGTTTGTGCCATTTAATATGACCACTTAGCAAAATTAGTGCAAAATGCTCTCCAGTGTAACTGCAGGTCGTTATTGGTTTTGTAGCTTCTACAGCCAAATTATTTCACTGAAATTATATTTCTGAATTTAACATTAATAGTAGCAACGTTTCTTTGTGTATCAGCATTTTTGAAGATATAATGAAGGAGAATACAATGTGATTTGAATTTTATTTGATGTTGTATTTTGTGTCTGGGATCTTAGAAGAAAAGTGCTGAGACCTTGTCCTGCAAAGATACTGTATTTTCTAATATTAATTTGGTAGTCTTATTAAATAAAATAATATAGTAGTTTTTCTCTGTTTTGACTTCATTCTGTGATGTATTTATTTATTGCCTGAAACATGACTAAACTTTCTTTAGAAATAGTCAGCAACTACTAGTTTATACAGGCTTAGTGTAAATTTGAATAAAATTAAATCATGCCAATAATACAGTCCCACTATATTTATTTGATATACTGGCGAAAGAGCTAAATAAGCATCTTACTAAACAGAAGGAGGGATCACTGTCACTGCGGCTGTCACCTTTCTGCTGCTTTGAGTTGGCTTATATGTGAATAATGATAGATGCTCTTCTAGCTATGAGCACCTGAGCTGGGTAACTGTCATGTAAAGAGCGAACACCACCTGAGGCTGCCCTACAGAATTATTACAGTCTTGAGTAGCACCAGTGTACCAGCTGAAATCCAGGCTTTCATTTTGTTCTGTTCAAGAAATGCTTAGTTCATATGCATGTACAATTCAGTGTTTTATGTTTTTCATTTTCAGTGTTGAATGTGCTTTTCCATTTACTCTGTTTTATGTATCTTTTTAATATGCCTCATGGTTTTAAACCTTCAGAAGTCATATTTTTCCACTTTTCACCATAACAAGGAGAAAATGTTACCTTTTTATGTGAAAAGTGAGAATTGTTTGTGTCGATGCTAACTTGCATAGGTCTACTGTATGGTAGTCTTAAGTTCTTGTGAACCAACACAGCCCATTGTACTCAAATGTATATCGAAGTAATTGAATACTTTACACCACTGGAAACAGTGAATGCTATCTGGATATATAAATTGTAGAAAAGTGCAATAAAAGTAAAGCCACAATACACGTATGAGTGCAAGGATGTTGATTAACTTGTTGCAGTCAAGAGAAATCCTTTTGGTTTATTTTTTAGTTTTAGTTGGTTTTATGTTTTTTAAGTTTCCAAGAAAAAACCCTGATGATTTTTACATATTCAGATCAACACCTAAGGTTACAAATGCTCGATTTTGTTTGATATGAATATGAAGCTATATACAAGATTAGGGCCATGGTTAATGTAAATAGGGAAGAATTCATTTAAAAAGTAGCATCTGAAATCTGTTATATAAGTAAAAATAGTGTAATTTTGAGTATGAGTTAAAATAGACTTTGAAAATACCACTTTCTTGAAGTATAGTTTTTTAAGTAGCAAAATCTCGATGATTTTGATTTTGTCAGTATCAATAAAATGGTTACGTTGTTCCTCAGGTTTTTGTACTGGTTTTGCTGGCTTGAGTTTAAAGGTTGTGGCTTAAAGAAAAAGCAGATATATAAATAATGTAGGCCTTTAGACTTGTAACTCTGCCTTGTGTAAGTGTTATAGATTAGGGTGTAAATGCAATTCCTTATAGACTGGTGTTTGACTGAAAGGGTCTGTCTTAGCCATCTTGTCCCATTCTAGAGCAACGAGGATTACAGGACAGGTGCTTAACTGAAGAAGCCCACAAAAAAATTAAACTGGTACACTTCTGAAGACCACAAAGCCCTTAACGCAGTAACAGGTATAAGACGTTTAGCACATAAAATTGAAAGCAGTAGGTGTCAGTGCACCAAGGGAACAAAGGAGGAGGGAGCAATGCCATTACCAGTATTGGATCTCAGAAGAGCAGGGAATTTTTTTATATTGTGAAAGGCCAGGTGATCCAAGAAGGTGTTACCCTTTTTCAGTCTAAGATTATTTGGTGGTTGTGGTTTGTTGGGGCTTTTTGGTGGAAGGAGAGCAAGACAAAATTATACTTTAAAAAAACATTTAAAAATATTTGTTTAATTGACCTGTGGTTTTTTTTCTGATTTTTGCAGTGATGAGGCTAACCAAACCTACTTTATTCACTAATATTCCGGTGACTTGTGAAGAAAGAGATTTGCCAGGTAAATCTTTTCTACTGACTGATTGTTATGTATGTCTTACCAGGCTTAAGCAATGTGACCATCTAAGATATTAGAGGATTCTTATGACCTCCCCTAGAGGGGGGGGACTCTGAAACAGCAGTATATTTTAGATTTGGTAATAATTGAAGGAAGGTACCAAGGTGCACTCTACAGCTCTTGACCTACAGCTTTGAAAGCTTAGTGATGATACTCAAATGGATGATCTCAAAGTCTGAGCAATTAACACAAAATTGAAGGCAGTTCTGTGAGAGAAATGTGTAGGTGGAGAAAGCTTGTCATTACTGTCTTTTTGTATCTGGAGAAAAGGCCCTGGTAATTAGAACCAACACGTGAATGTTCTATGGAAAACAATTTTGCAAGACTGGTTTTGAATTGTTTTATGCTTAGTGTGCCTTCATAAATTGGAAATCCCTGGGTTGTCCCACAGAAATAGTTGAAGTCTAGAAGTCAAGTATAAGAGTCAAAGGGAAGATTCAAGAAAGAGGATTGTGTGAAAATACAAACCAAGCAGGGGAAGAAAATAAGTGAGGTTAATTAGTTCTGTTATGTACTGTGCTTTACTTGGGTAGAATTTCCCTTAAAATTCAATGTTAATTTGAGCTATGCCTTTGGTTGGGATTGTACCCTTCAGTATGTATACTGAATAAATTATTGGATACAAGCTCATGGGAGTTAAATTATAATTTAAAGGCAGGCCTATGGATATGTATTTCCCCCCTAAATAAGTTTATTGTAAAATAAATGTATCTAAAAATAAACTACATCTAAGTAAGTGATTAAGTGTATAACTTAAATGTAGACAAACCTTTAGACTTAGCAAATATGTAATTAATAGTAACTTGATATTTCTACAGGTAATCTCTTTAATCAACTCATGAAAGATGATCCTTCTACTGTAAAGGGTGCAGAAACTTTGATGTTAGGAGAAATGCTGACTCTGCCTCAAAATTTTGGGTAAGAAGGAATTATTGTAACTGTAACATGCAAGGTTTAGGATTCATTTAATAATAATGTGTTTATTACTTCTCTTTCTATTTGAACACCATTGTCATGCAATGAGATTTTCAGTCATTTTAAAAATAACCTGTGGTTTGATTTATAAATCTAAATCTATATATATATGTGTGTGTGTGTGTGTGTGTGTGCTGCCCAATGTTTCTTTTCTGTAGCATGACTGAATTTAATAAGCATTGAAAGTTGGAAGAGATTTACAGCTGTGCGTGAATGACTAGTGTAATGCTCTGCTATAAACCCCATCTTATATTAACAGAGTTTACTACCGTGATGCTTTGGGTACTGGAAGCCATCTTCTTATTCATCTCAGATATTGAACTGGAAAAAAAGTCTGATTTGTTTGCTCTCTTTTGAAGCTGTTTTTCTTAAAAGGATGACTTCAGAAGTATGGGCATGAAAATGCCAATATTCTTCTAGGATTTAATCCGGCAAACACATGTGTGTGTATATATTTTTTAAATTAGAACTAAAAGATGTTTCAGTGACATGTTCTGGTTTTTTAGTAACTGTTACTAAAAGTATTTTTTTTTCCTGAACTGCAGAAACATATTTCTGGGCGAGACGTTTTCCAGTTATATTAGTGTGCACAATGATAGTAATCAGGTTGTCAAGGACATACTGGTGAAGGTATGTGATGATAAATCCACTTACTTGATTTATAAAAAAAATGATGAGTATGTTTTCTGACAATATATTGTATATATATAATGCTAATTTATAGGCTTTAGGAAATACATGTCACTTTTTCCAATCCAGAAAATATACTTGGAAATTGGAAACAGTAAGACATAAAAATAGAAATTATTATAGAAATCTTTCAAGATTAAAATGAAAAATTATGATTGTATCAAAAAATGGATATATTACAGAATCACAGAGTTGTTAAGTTTAGAAAAGACCTTTAAGATCAACAAGTCTGACTGTTAACCCAGCACTGCCAAGGCCACCAGTAAACCATGTCCCTAAGTGCCACATCTACACCGTCCCCACAGGGTTAGTGACTCAACCACTTCCCTGGACAGCCTGTTCCAATGCTTGACAACCCTTTTGGTGAAGAAATTGTTGCTGCTATCCAATCTCAACCTTCCCTGGGTAAACTTAAGGCCATTTGCTCTTGTCCTATTGCTTGTAACTTACAAGAAGAGACCGACCCCCATCTTGCTACAATCTTCTTTCAAGCATTTCTAGATAGCAACATGGTCCCTCCCCTGAGCCTCCTTTTCTCCAGGCTAAATGCCCCCAGCTCCCTCAGCCACCCCTCGTCAGACACGTGCTCCAGACCCTTCAGCAGCTTCATTGCCCTTCTCTGCACACACACCCTTCTATGCAAAGCTTCTCTGAAGAATGGGTCTAGCAAAACTTTCACAGCTAAAAATATGGAGTTATATTCATTTACTTGCATACTCAATGAGGTTGTCAAAACAAGTCTATGTAAACTGCATGCTGGTTTGTATTTTGTATGAGTTGTTTTCTAGTGCTACATTTTTGTTTTGCATTTTCTGTTGAACAAATAAAATACTGAGAGTAGAAATTCCAGAAGTCATTGTGGAACTCAATGTAAAAAACAAATAGAGATTTTATAAGTTGCATATTAAAGGACTAGACAACTTACAACTTTTCGAACTTTTCTTTAGCTTTGGTAGGTTTCATCATCTTAACATATAACATGTATGAAAGTGTGTAGGGTACAAAATGCTCAGTGAAACCTAGTACTTTATAATATAAATTACTTTTCTTTATATGGTTTTAAGCAGCTGCAGTTCTAACCAATGCTTTGTTTTTATGTCTCCAGGCTGATCTTCAGACAAGTTCTCAGCGTTTGAACCTTTCAGCTTCTAGTGCTGCAGTGGCAGAACTTAAACCTGACTGTTGCATTGATGATGTGATCCACCATGAAGTAAAGGAAATAGGAACACACATGTAAGGTTTTAAATTTTTCTGTTGTTGAATGAGCTTAAATGAAACTGCAGCACAAGCATTCTGCTTCTGATATAGCATAGATTTAAAGTAACTCAAAATTGTTTTTTAAAAAATTATTTCTTTTCAGCTTAGTTTGTGCAGTAAGTTACACTACGCAGACCGGAGAGAAGATGTATTTCAGAAAGTTCTTCAAATTTCAGGTACTGCATGAAGTATTCCACTCTACTTTTAATAAATGTGTGAGTCTTGAAAACTCATTTTAAAACATTTGACACTTCAAAAGAACTTTTACGTACCAAAAATCTGTTCACTTTTAAAAGTGAACTATTAAAAGCCATCACTTCAAACTTCACATGAACTGGTGGTTTCTAATTGTCATACACGTAAACATTTCAGAAATAATAAATATTACATCTTACAATTTTTTTTAATTTATAGAGAAAAAAATTACTCTTAAAAAATCCCTTTTTATAGCAGCCAGCTTTATCACTATATTTAAACAGGATTTTATTGAACATTGTTCATGCTGACTTTGATACATCTAACCATTGAGTTTACAGTGTAAAATTCTGATTTTTCTTTTAGTGTGTGTAACCTTTTTTAAACTGGAACTTAGTGGAACTTGTTTTTTAAAGGAATCTAAGCAAAGATGTCTGATGTACTGTATCTAACTAATACCCACAGAAGTAATTGACGGAGTTGAAACCTTTTGTTCCATCACACAAATTTCAAGACTTGAGATTGGAGTAACTGAGGAAAGCAGGAAAATACTGTTATCTGTGGACTGATTCTGGCAAGAAAGAGTCTATTTTAGCTGTGTATTTAATGGCTGTTTGGGGATTTTTTAGAGAAATATGTTAAGATTTGGATAATTGTGGGCTCTTCCTCATGGAATGGAAGATACTCTCACAGAGTATCTGGCAGTACAGGAGCATTACATAGTTTAGTCCTGAAGTTGTGTCAGGGGTGGTTTAGATTGGATGTTAGGAAAAGGGTCTTCACCCAGAGGATGATTGAGCACTGGAACAAGTTGCCCGGGAAAGTGGTCACAGCACCAAGCTGACAGAGTTCAGGAAGTGTTTGGACAATACTCTTGGACACATGGTGTGAGTCTTGGGGATGGTCCTGTACAAGACTGGAAGTTGGACTTGAAGATCCTTGTGGGTCCCTTCCCGCTCAGGATATTTTGTGATTCTATGAGGTGATTTCATTTTGTAGTTTTTTAGTATTCTGTCTAGATACTTCAGAAAAAAATACTTCAGTCTTTAGAAGGTTAAATTGCCATTCATTACAAAGAACATGTGGATATTGCCTTTTGCAACCGGACTTGTCTGTCTCATATTGGCCTTTTTAGCCACCAGCGCGCTTGTAACAAATGTGAGTAGAGCCCTCCCCAAATCTTCATTCGTGAAGCCCAGCCATGATGATGATAAAGAACATCCAAGTACTGTTAGTATTACCTTGAAATGGCACAAACTGATTAATCGAAGATGTGTTTCTTGGCAATCCTAGGGAAAATCATTCCATATCAGTTTTTGTGTTACACTCCCTCTGAATGCAGATTCTCTTCAGAGTTTCTTCATCTTTAATGAAGTTAATTTTCATCTTTGTGTGCTTTGTTGTACTCTCCTTGTGAAACTGTTTCCATTTCTCCATTCTCTGTCCCTCGGTTTAGTGTTGGCTACCTCTGTCCCCTCTAGGCTTTCTCTGATCACTTACACATGCATCTGCAGGTTTTCACATCTCATATTCTCTCTGTTCCTTACCTTTGTTCTTGCCAGAGCTTTGTGTAAGATGTTGATTTATCTCCTTTAGATTTTATATGTAAACTTATTCGTGCACATTTTTCTGAGGTCTACATGCGTGTTGTAATTACGCATTGCTGTGGTTTTTAACTGAACCCAGCACAGACAGTTTAATTGTCAAAATAGCTAAGGCTAGCTATCTGTCAAATTTGAAGCCCTTCCTACAAAGAAGGAAGCATAAGAGCTTCTTAAAAGTTACATGTATATATATATATATATATACACACACTTTTACACCATTCTGTAAATACCCTCTGATTCGTTATGAGAAAAACTCTTCACTGAGACATTTTTGCCATTATTTGTA
The DNA here is from genome assembly GCF_025592945.1 of Manacus candei. Lineage (NCBI taxonomy): Eukaryota > Metazoa > Chordata > Aves > Passeriformes > Pipridae > Manacus > Manacus candei. Next base: position 7,500,753 of record NW_026138072.1, on the reverse strand, counting down.
CATTTGACATCGAGACACCGCCTAGAATATCTGAGAACAAACAAAAAGAAGTGTTATAGAACACTAAACCATTTCTTTACAATGGGAATTGATGGTTGCTTGTGATAGAGATGCCACCAGCTATTTTATAACAAACAAAAAAAAATTCTCTTTGACAGATTCTCAGCTTTTTTACATTTACATTTTTTATCATCTTTTAAATTGAACTGGTTATAATCAGCTTCTTTTTTAAAACATCATACTTAGTTTAATTCTGATTGACAGTGCCTTTATGTTCCAGAGCTTTCTCTGAGTAATAACAGCATTATACTTAAATGGAGAAGGAATGATTCTTTCTGGGGTTTGGTTGTTGTTTAGCTTTGGTGGGTGATTTGTGAACCTCACAATAATTATTTGTATTTTACTGGAAGGCCACTTGAAATTTACTGCAATGAATGCAAAGACTTTGTCTATCAGAAGAGAGAGAAAAAAATCAGCATGCAGAAAAATTACTAAGAAGCTTACTGAAGCAAAATATTTGGCTGAAAAAAGCCCTACTCAACCAGCAAAGACCTAAATTAAAATTTTAACTTTTTTTTCTGACTAGAGAGAGAGATAGTTATGAATACTGGAAAGATTTGAACTTTATGCCTGTTACAGTGCAGAAATCTCTCTGAAGACAACATTTTAATCTTGAGTTCTTCAGTGCTAAAAGATTTGTTTATGACTTGGAATGTTAGGGGTCTCTTAGGATGCAGTGCATTTATGTGCAAACAAAAAAAGTTTTCCTATGTAAAGGCAAATAAATGTCTTCAGGAATAGAATTTAAATTTGTTTCCTTACAAGTGTAATAGAAGATTTTTTCTTTCAGTTACATCACTGTATATACAGTTCATATTTGAATGTGTTAACTGTAGTGGTTTTATGCAAAAATTCAAGTACTTAAGAACCAACACTTGAGAATCGCTTTTATATCATGGAGTTGCTTTCTTTTGCTGATTGAATCTCATAAGACTAAAATGATGTATTGGATTTTTTATTTCTCGAAACAGCTGCATTTTCAAGAAGGAAGTGAAGGCTAGTGTGGTTTTTTATTAAAGCTAGTCACATGAATAGTTCTCTATTTCTTTTATTTTAGAGAAGCCCTCAGCAACGTTTTCTGCAGAACTCTGAAGTACTTATAAATATTAGATAATTCTTGCTTACTCTTGAAAGCAAGTGCAGACCACTTCAGGATCCAGGATGAATGTGATGTTATTTTAAAGACATACATTACTTAGAACACTGGATTTGTCTGGTTTTGTAAGAGGCCAGTGCTTAGGTTGAAAATTACTTGTTTTCAGTATGAGAAAACTGCTTAGTAGGAAAGCAGTCAAGTATACACAAGTAAGAAGCAACAAGTACATACTCTTAGTTGTGGGGCTTTAGCCGAGTCAGTTGTAGCACATATTCCGTTATGCACCTGTTATGTGTAAGATCAAAAGGAAAAATAACACTTCAGTAAAAGACCCTAGCACTTCAAAACAGTTGATGCTGAAGTTGTCTGAGAAACCAATTGTCCATCTTTTTTTCCATTTCATTTCAGGTTCTTAAACCACTAGATGTGAAAACCAAATTCTACAATGCTGAGGTGAGATCTGTGTGTATTTGGGTATTTGTGTTTTGGTGTGCTGGGTTTATTACTTCATATTAGGTGGTTAAATTAAATTCAAAGTGCTTTGTATGTACACCTTTCTGAGAAAGATGATCAGTTTTAAAAGGGAAAAAATTATGATAGATATATATTGTTTAGTTTTAAAATAGGCTCTTGATTCAGGGTTGAAAGAGATGGTAACTAAGATAGACATGTCAAGACCTTAATGTAATTGACTGACAATTTTGCATATTTTCCAGTTGCCCATGAACTCAGACACTTTCAGTTATTATTTGTGTATTTAGGCTGGTAGAGTACTTACTGTAAGGGAGATAAATTGTTCACAAAGCAGATGACAATTTATCAGAGTGGGGACAATTCAAATTTTTTTTAAATTTAAATTACTTAAATTTAACTTAAATGTAATTATGACCCTTCCATTCAGTAATTTAATTTTTAGGTTTGTGACAGTTACACACAGCACTTTGAAACTATATGACCTTATATATGCCTTGCATATTTATTTGGACATATTTGGTTATTTGTGGTAAGAATTTGGTAGATGTATGTAGGCCACAGGCTTCAAACCATACGTTGATCAGGTGTGAGATACCTGAGTAGGGTTGGAACATAAGCACATGGTTGCATGCTTTATAGAACTGCTGTTATCCGTAAGTGAGAATGTCTGGAAGTGTTTTCTGCTGTGGTTTAACAACAAAAGAAACAAAAATAATCCTAAAAAATTAGGTAATTCCTCTTGGAGCAAAATAAACCCATATTTAGTGTCTGCATTATATTATTGTTTCAGATATCAAGTGTATGTTAGGGGAGAGAGGGACAGATACCTTAAATGTTGCTATCTCTCTGTACTTCCTGTGTAAGTTTTGTTTTGTGATGAAACACTAATGGAAATCAAAACCTTTTTAAGGTAAATTCTGGGCAAACTTTTGACATAGATCAAAAGTATTCTTTGTTTTTACAAAATTGTTATACTGACTGGTCTTGAACTCCAGTTCTCAATTAGCTACCAATTCCTCATGGTAGAGATCTGTGGGAAGCTTTTGTGTTTGAGCTGGCGTGTGTGGGTTTGGGTTTTGGTTTTTTTTCTCTGTAGAGGTTTTTTAAAAGGCTGTTTGAATGCCTTTTGTTCTTCATGCTCATGACTTTGTGCAAGTCCCAAACCCATATGATTGCTTGAAAGAAATTTAAAAGAAAATATTTTGGATGATATTAACTGAGCAATTTTCATTTACCTAGGAAACGGATATAGTACCACTCCTATTTTATTTCTGGAAGTATGTAAAGTGTTGCTGTATGTTGTGACCGTAGAATCCAAATAAATTTTAAAAAACTAGAAATAAGTCTTTGATTAGATGTTGTGTGTGATACTACATTGCTATGAAAACACCAAGGCATTGATCCTGACTATTATCCTTGAGAGCAGGGGAGAAAAGAAAATGGTATGTGTCAGTTACTTAGTTAACTAAAGGTCTCTAAAGGTTGTCTAACCAGTTAAACTGTTATTATTAATATTACAGGTATGATGCTGTCTGTTCATAATGCCTTTCACTAAAATTATTTTCTATTAATATTCTAATGATAATCCAGAATTTAATTTTTTTCTAAGACAAGGAATGATGCTGAACCTTATCTTCTTGCTTGTTGCTTATATTGCGGTAGCATCCAAATCGAGTCAATCACTGAAATTTGTGCACAGAACACATGCCCTGTTGCCCTAACCTGCTGCAATCCCAAGATTGAATTACCTGCCTATAGAAACGCTCTCACTGACTTTGATGTGCCTTGGAAAAGGCTTTGTAAAAGGTTCTGTTCCTGCAAACGTGCACAGGGAGGCAAATATGCAGACACCTAAGATAAGAAAGTTTGCAATTAAAACTGAGTTTTTGGAATGATGGATATTTAAAAAAGTTTTTCTGATAGTGTGGCAAATTTTGTTATAACTTGCTACATTGTAGCTTTGCTAGGACACATTACCACATTGGGGTTTTTTTGAGACCTTATATATGTGGATACTTCAAATTATCTGTAAAATGGCAGGGACTGTTTTTCCATTTCGTATACGACCCATTGCATGGATTTAAATTTAGGACAAACTTGAAATTTGGTCAAAAACTCCCTTTTTTTTGGTCAGTTTGTTCTACCATATCTTGTCTGTGATTTGTGTGCCGTAAGCTCTACTTTGGATTAGTTCTGAAGCAAAGCTAGTAAACCATGTAACCATACTAGCTATAAGTTATTAGAAATGTAGTTGTCATCTTTGTTTGCATCCATTTTTGTTTATGTTTCTGTCTTACTAATGCTATCTTGTTTAGATGGTGCAAAAAAATGCAGAGATGCATTTTGTTTGAAAGTTAGCCTCCTTTTTCTTTAACATTTAACCCTAATTTCTCTAATGTTTTTTTTTTTTTATTTTCCCATTAGAGTGACCTCAGTTCTGTGGTAATTTTTATTTATTTTTTTATAAATATGTATGCTTTTTTAATTGCTTACCTGTTTCTGTGCTTGTTATTGACATTCTTTTACAAACATAATGGAAAAGCAATGTTTGTTCTACCTATCATAAAGAGATGTTTTCTTGTTTTTATATGTGCAACTAATCACTCATATGGTTAGCTCTTTCTTTAATACCCATTGTTGAAACTCAGAGTTGATTATTACAGATTCTTGCTTGTGGGAGTCCTCCTATAAAATACCTTACCAAAATTTTACTAGATTTATTATTTGAAAACAGGAGTGATTCTCTCCTAAAATTTTTCTTATTTTGCCCTTGGAAATGTAAGTTTCACTACAGCACTGCTTGTGTAAGCTGTGACAGAACTTTTCGCATCTCGTTGGTGGAGACAGTGGGTTTGAGGAGAGAGCAGCAGTTGGATATTCTTTGTTCCTTTTGCTAGCTGGAACTGCACTTTCCAACTTTTAACTGCATGTAACAGTTGATTGAGCTAGTATGTTACTTCTGCAGTCTGATTTCACTTTAAGGTGTGCCTTATATTAAAATATAGTGCATATTTTTAAGTATTTAAGGGGGGTGTTAAACCATGTGATATTAAACCAGATTACAAATAACACAAAACTAACTTGCTTTTTCATTATGCTGCTTGTTTTTTCTTTTCCCTTTCAAATTAGCTTTTCTAAATTTCTGCCTATGGTTGCTGCTTTGAAAACAACTAAAATTTGGGTAAATGGACACTTTGAGCAATGGATTTTTGGGATATAAATGGTATCAATTTTAGTGACAGTAGTAATGATTACTTAGAACCATGTTTTAGTTGGGGTTATTTCCAGGTCCTGGAAGCATGAGGTGTGTCTGTAACCCATGGAGCCTGCACAGTTTTCATTGCCATATATATGCTATTGTCTGGTTTTTGTGCCTTATAAACACAGTAAACAAGAGAAAGTTACACAGCAATTCTGTATTTCTCCTTCTAACACAATATTTTTGAGACTAAACATATTTTGACTGTTTTGTCCCACTTTTATTTTGTAATTTACCAGCAGGACTCCATTTGTATAAAGAAGTGATTTATTTAAACTGATTAAAAGAAACTATAAGCTTCTTTCTGCTTTCCTCATAAAAGTACTTTTTAAAAATTTATCATAACAAAAGAAACTGCTTCAATCTGAATCAATAGACTAAACTAGTTCAGTTGGAAGTAGCCTACAACAACCATTTAGACCAACTGCCTGAATCAGTAACTCTTCTGTAAATACAAATTTGGTTGCTACCCCTTTTTTTAATTTAAATTAGCAATTTGGTTTTGTTTTTCACTTCTCTGGGGGCTCTTACCTCTAGTAGACTGATCCTGTGCCCTAAGATTTTTAGAGTTGCAAAATGACTTCATTGGTTTGCAATTCCACAAAAGACGTGAGGCAAAACATCTCTAGTTCCATGAGTTTTCATCTTTGGAAGTGTAACAGCCTTAGCTTTCGTTTCTGTACCAGACTTGATCCTTCAATACCATCTTTAGGCATTAGCTTCAGAAGTTCTGAAGGTACAGCACCAGTTAAATTGTCAGATGCATACAGTATTGGTAACCTTTGGCATGATGGAGCTGAGTGAGAGGGGAGGCTGGATTTTGTGTTTTAGCCAGAATGCCAGTGTTTGATAATAATAATAAAATCTTAGAGCATGTACATGAAATATTTTTTTCAGTTAAAGAAAAAAACACACATTTACTTTAATGTTTTTATACAGCTTGATGCACTAGTCATCTGGCATGGCATGTTGTGCACTGCAATTCCTTACCATTTATTCTATTTTTAATTTTTTTTTTAATAATTTGGATTAAATCTTGAGTTGCTATTAAGTTGATGGAAGTCTTGGGAAGTGGTGAACTGATGCATTACAAATAAGCAATAGCTAGAACATAGCAAAATTATCCCACATCCATTGTTTGGCAAGATACCTGTTGACTAACACTTTTGCTCCTATTGTTACTGGGATTAAGGTTTTTTCTTGCATTAATTAATTTGATTTGCAGGCATGAACTAAACACATGTGTTTTTTTTAACAATAGGACTGTCTACTCTGTTCAATAACACTAATCACATTTTCATGAACTTGCCCTTTTTTTTTTTTCCAGACAGATGAAGTGTTTCTGGAAGCTCAAATTCAGAATATCACTACCTCTCCAATGTTTATGGAGAAGGTTTCTTTAGAGCCATCTATGATGTACAGTGTTGCAGAACTGAACACAGTTGACACAGTAGGGAAAAGGTATGTTCATATTCAGGATACTTAACTTTGAAACTCTTTGTATTAGGATTTCATGAGATATAAGCATTACAGTTAGTTGTCTGTAATGGAAGGATTGCACTTCTTTGCTTGATTAAAAAGATCAAATTCCTGTTATGTATTCAACTGGAAAATCTGTTCCAGTTTTCTTTTCATAGAAACTATTCTTAAAACTTTATAATTCTACCTAGTAATCTCCAGCCTAATCCTCAAATAATTTCTAACATGGATGACATGGTAACATGAAAACATACTATTTTTTCAGTATCTCCTATATCATATTTAGCCCACATCTGGTTCTGACTTGATCTCTATGTACATACTTAGCCTTACAGGACCTGATATGTCCTTGCTTCCTATCAGTAGAGTGGTAACTGTTTTCAATTGTTCTAACCATGATCTAGCAAGGCAGCAGTCAAGGTGAATCAGTGGAACACCCATATAAGATCTTAAAATATAAAAATTTGTTATGGTGAAATAAATTAAATTTCATTTAGTGTCTGTTAGTAGAACACCAAATACCAGAATAACTGACTACTGTGATACAAAAGCTTGTGAAGTTAATTTCAGCTGTTTGTGCTTTGCACTTGCTTGGGTTTTTGGAGCAGGTGATGTTTGAGTGCTTCTGTAGAGGGGGCTAAAGTGAAAATTCTGTCTTCTTGCCTGTTGAAGGGGTCACCTGTAATATAGAAGAGCATTGTTCTTATAAAGTGTTTGCATCTGCTGTAATGATTTTTGAACAGGAATCTTAGTTTCATTACACTGAGATTTACTATGAGGGAAACCAAACAGTAAAAGAAAAATTAACAGTATTGTTGTTTAAATGCTAAGATGCCAGATAGTAAATTATAATGTGTCAAAGTGTATTTCCATCTCATTTCTCTCTGGCTCAGATGAATAAGAATGGGGTTTTTTCCCCACAGTCCTTGGTGGTACATAAATTCTAATATTGTTTTCTGTTGTGTTAAAAAAAGAAAACTGTTCTGTGTGTTTTGCCATTAATAAAGTATGAACACACACACACACTGAGTAAGACTGGTGAGAGATGGGGAAAAAAGTTTGAGTTTCAAGTCTTTTTCAAAATAACTGTTTAAATTAAGACCAGTGTGTTTTTTTTTGTTCAGTGAGTCTACTTTTGGCGCAAGGACTTACTTACAACCTATGGATACACGTCAATACTTATACTGTCTAAAACCAAAGCAAGAATTTGCAGAGAAAGCTGGAGTAATAAAAGGTGTAACAGTGATTGGTAAACTAGATATTGTATGGAAAACCAATCTGGGTGAACGAGGAAGGCTGCAAACTAGCCAGCTCCAAAGAATGGTAAGGTTAATTGAAGTGTTAAGTTAACTTAGCGCTCATTTCTAAGGCAACTCAACGAACAATTTAATAATGACTTGGAAAATGTGAGCTGCTTACTTTCTGAACCTCATGTTTCTATATGTGTTAGAGAGTTATTTCTTGTATTTCTTCAGTGAAGTGTGGATAACTTCATGGACTGTGCATTTTAGTTGCTAAAATCAAGTAACCAGTGTTGCAAAATACATTGGTTAGAATAAAATTATCTTTGAGTAACAATTTTTATGTGTAATATTATTTGTCTTTCATGTCCACAATTTTGATTGAATCTATTCTATTCTAGTTGATTTATAAATTGATCATGAATTTTAAGTTGTATTTACTAGCTTGCTTAAGTTAGCTGCACAATGTGTCTACTCTAATGCCTAAACTTGACTTGCATCTTTTCAATTGAGGATGGTAAGAGAGATATGGAAGAATAGTTAAAAAAACTTTGAGAAATGAATCTTAGTCTGAGTTTACAAAGCTTATAATTGGGTCTCTACCTCTATCTTTCCCCCAGTCCTCATCTTCTAGTAACTGAGCAATTCTGTAGGGAAATCATACTGACTGAGAACTAGGCAAGCAAACTTGGATCATGGAAATTCACAGCTAGTCACTGAAACTTCTCTTTATTTTTAATTGAAGTGTAAAGTGTGTGTATAACCCCATCAAATTAGAAACTGCCCTTTTTTGTGAACTTAAGTTACTCCTGTTACTTTGAAACTTGTTGCTTATTTTTTAAGAATAAACTGTCCCATTTTCAACTGAGCTTTCCTATCATTTCTCTTAAAGACAGATTTTTTTCCCCCTCCCTAAATCAGTATTGTCTCACACTGCATCCCTTCTTGTTGCACATTTGAGTATTGCACATGAAGCACACTCCATGGTTAGTTTTGGTTATCTGTCATTGGTTTGTGCCTCATGATTAACAGAGAAACATGAGCAATCTTGTGTACTTTAAGCAACATATGTTTTTAGAAAAGCAGCAAATACTTGGGCTTTTTCCCTTTGGAGTTGCAGTGTGTGCAGCTCCCTCTTGTCTTCTCCTCATTTTTTAAGTGCTGTCAGATTATTTAATCTCTTGGCTTTGTTCACCTTTAATCATTTTCATCCTAATCCATTTGCCAGCCTTATTGTTGCCCCCAACACCCATAATTTTGCCTGTACTGTGCCCCTCTGTCACTGTTATGGTTCAGATCAGAAATGCATTTTTGAAACAACTATCCTGGCTTACCCCTACATACCATAATTTGGTTGGAGTTTTTTTGTGGAATGGTCTTGGAATTCACAACTACATTCTTTTTGGGTGACATTAAACCAGACAGATGCATGTCCACAGTATGCCAAGGGTACTCCACCTGCTCACAGGCATTCAGTGCAGGACTAGACTAGAACCAGACCAAAGTTAAACATTATTCTTGAGCAGGACAAGCGAGGAATTGTCTAGTTGATTCCATACTTTCAAGCAATTACCTCAAGTTTGGATGAAAGCTACCTTGTTCCTCGTGGTGTTACTTCAAGGCCTTTACTTCTAGCCATCAATTCTTGGAGGTATCTCATTTCTAAGCTCAACACTATGTGCCAGAATAGGTCTTCTCATCTACTCTGTTTTGATTTGACCAGTTGCTGCTAAGTTTATTCTATAAAATACTGCTTTTATTGTGCCTTTGTGTGTGGTTTTTCTTCCCCTTAATGTATCTCTTAAAGGAAGAGCTCAGTGTTACAGCAAACAGTGTTGAGGGAACTGAGTATAATTTTCCAGTTGACTCCTCCCTGTGACCTAATGCAGCTGAATATATTTGTGTTTTTCCAGGGCTGAGTAATTACTTCTCTTTCTTGAAAGGTTCCAGATGTACACTGCTCAACTGGTCTGAAATCCCCATTGGCTTGACATCCCTTTGCTTACTGTAATGTCCAGTTAAATATGCTTTCTAAAATGTCATCTGTCACTAATCTGTAATGGACTGTATGTGACTAAAACCTGTTTCAAACACTGGCTTTCTGAACCTCTTCAGGAATATCTTTCAATCAAGCTGTAAATACAACTTTCACTACAGCATGATTTTATCAGTAGACTTGGAACATATGCAACAACTAAGCCTTATCAGGCAGGACAAATTTTTCCCTTATTTTTTCGTTACCGTCTATCATTTGTGGGGATTGAAAATCTAAACCTGCTTTTTATCTGCAGATTACCAATTTGAATCAGCCCTGGTTGGTTTTAACTAGGGTATTTACCACAGGTTTGTCATATGAAATGTGCTCGACTCTTGACAGAACAGGATAGTTGATAAGCGTTCATATTCATGTGACTTTCTAACTGGTGGCAATTAATTATTTTGGCAGAAGCTTGGAGGACTGAAATGGCAGGGAGAATGAGCAGCCTCTTATTTCTTAGGATGTGGAATAGTGGTGGCTTTATGCAGGAAAATTTTACTTACATAGTCCATGTAGATCTGTTATCTGCCTAACAGGTCTCAGGATAAAGCAGATCTTCTCAGGAACTGTATATGGCTATTCAGACTTTAAGGGTGTAAACTATCTGGAAAACATAGTAATAATGATCATCCTTATCTAATGAATTGTTAAACCTGTGAAGAAGGTGATCATCAGCAGTGGATGGGGAACTGTTGTGATTTGCATACTAATCAAAAGCACAGAGTCAACCTTCTTTCTTCAAATTCCTCTTATTCCAAGCTTCTTGCAGTAAAGGAAAACTTGAGTAGTAAAAACTTCAACTTCACTATTCAAAATATGAGTATACATTCTTCTTCCTTTTCAGGCTCCTGGCTATGGTGATGTAAGGCTTTCTTTGGAGACAATACCAGACACTGTAAATTTGGAAGAACCTTTTGACATTACATGTAAAATAACAAATTGCAGGTAACCATATCAAATTATTCTTGTGCTTTTTCAGGAGTGGGTAAGTTGTGGCTGGTTTTGTTTCATTTTTCAATAATTTCTCCTCAAACAAGTTAAACGTGGTCTTTACTATGAGTTGTAGTAACACAAAACTGCTTGAAACACATCTTATGAATTACAATGATTTTAAAAAATAAACAAAACACCAAATAGCCCATTCTGTTATGCTCTGTTAATACCGTCTGGAGATTGCCAAAAATTTGTAGAGGAATTCCATGGAGCTGTCTGTAGTATTATTTAAGATTGTACCTCATACTTTAATCACAAATCGTCTTAGGGTTGCAAAAGTGATAATTAAGTGAAATAATTGTAAATAGAAGTTGAGGGCAGGGATTAAAGCATGTATTTAGTCTGCAGATACTTCTCATGAAAATCTTGTAGTCCGTCCAAAATGTTAGCAGTATTAGTTATCCAGTACTGTTAAATGCATGATAGGATGCTCGTGTCAAACAAAGCTGAACTACTGTGTGTCAATCTTGCTTGCTGCCTTATAATTATTTATAAATTCTTGATTAATAGTAACCTGAATAATAATCAAGCTTTCACATGTCTGCAGTCCTTGAGTGCTTAAAAAAGCCCACAGGTTTATTCTTGTTTTTCAATTTTCTCTAGCAGTGAAAGGACTATGGATCTGGTTTTAGAAATGTGCAATACTAATTCCATCCACTGGTGTGGAGTTTCAGGAAGGCAACTTGGAAAGCTGCACCCAAGTTCATCCCTCCACCTTGCACTTACATTGTTGTCTTCAGTGCAGGGATTGCAAGTAAGGCATTAGCACAGTTTTGTTATAAAATAGCTGTTTTATAAGTTTAACAATTCTTTCTAATACCAACTCCTAAAAATATTTTTCCTTTCTAGAGTGTCTCTGGCTTAAGACTTACAGACACGTTTTTGAAGAGAACATATGAGTATGATGATATTGCACAAGTCTGTGTAGTTTCTTCTGGAGTCAAACAAAGCTGAAGAAAAAAATTCTGTGGTTCTGCTGTGCTTGCTTTTTTTTACCAACTTCTTGATGTTTTTGCCATCAAATCATACATTTTGTTTGTACAAACAAACAAAATCCCTATATAGCTGTAAATGTAATTGTGATGATTTAATTTCTCTGAGCATTTCTTGAATGTTTTAACATCTTTTTAAAACATGCATATTCATTTTATCTACTAAAATAAAACCTTTGAAAAAAGTGTAGCTCTAGCAAATTATATTGCAGTAACATAACATCACCTCAGCATGGGAACAAGACTGAAAAAAAATAGTAGCAATTTATACTTACTTTTGTAATTATAATTATTTTTTAAGTATTTAAACCATTTAAAAATTATGGTTCTGACAAAACTGCTTCAGTTTGAAGGAACTGACCATTTAAAGAGAAGCTCCTGGAATGTAAACCCCTAAAAGAAATATTTTGGAGTACCTCGCATGGCAGTGTATTTGCATGGAACACTCACAGACATAGGAAATACAACTTGATAAAGGTATGACATGAGAGAGTGCAGCTGGCACTGTTGGGGCACTGGCAGCTACAAAGTGGATTATCAGCCAAAGACTCTGCTGGTTGTGGCTCAGTCTTTGAAAAGGAGTAATACAGCAAATCTGGCCCAGTTATCTGCAGTCATGAGCAGAGTTGTGTGTCCCTGCAATACAGGGCATGCTGTAAACAGGCAAGTTGTTTCCCAGTTAGTAGGGAACTGAAAACTAAAACTGAAATATCTATGGTCACCCAGAGGTAGCCATTTAATAGAGAAAATGGTGACTGTCTTTGCTATTTTAACACTAGGCAAACTAGTGTTAAAGACTCTAATCAACAGCGTCTTGTATTTCTTAGCTGCCATGTTGGTAATTAGCTCCCTTAGTTAGTTTTGACAGTATTTTACTTAAGGCTTTCCTATGTATAAAATCTGTAACCATAGAATTCAATTTTAAAATATTGTATAAATTTAGGACCAGCTTCCTAAAATGAGGGAATAAGTCCATACAGGAAAAAAATTAATTAGAACTCTATCCTGACTATCTAATAAAATGCAGAGCAACCAACATGAACAGGTATTTTAAAGAATGCAATTTACCTGTTACATTAGATACATCAACAGATTAAACCAGTAAAACCACAACTATCCAGACAAAAAAGTAAATAACTTTATTTATAATATATCCGCAAGATAAACTGACACAAATTGAAGGAGATGCAACCATATGGTAATAAGAGGTAGGAGAGATACAGAAATGGTAGAGAAGCTGCATTATGCCAGTATGCCTTTTTGTAACCATGAAACAGTTTATTCTAAGTTGCACACAATTCTTTCTCAGTATGAGTGATTTTACTTTGTACTTGTTACAAGACTAGAAGTGCAAACTGAAACAATTTCTAAACTGAATATTTCATTAGGTATCTTTCAGACACAGTTAGACAAATATACTCCCACGCAAGCAGATTACAGGAGTTTACAGTTTAGTGCAAAATATCTTCTCTTTCTTATATGCTGATATAAAACCAATTAGGTGTAAATCCATATTTGCTCAGTTAAATGATAAACTGCAATTGACGTTAAATTAAAGAAATTTGCAGGGATTGTGGTTTAGCAAGATGAAAAGTTCAGTAACTACACAGGAAAAGATTCCTTCTTCACCCTGTGATTAAGACATGTTGCGTGACAGAAACAATCTAGCCTATTCAAGGAAAAGTAGACTTTAGCATAAATGCTCTCTCTGTTCCTGGATTCAATGGAAAAGCACGTAATGAGAGCTCCTGTTACTGGTTTCACTGGTTTTTGTCTAGGCTATAAAGCCCTTTTTGTTAATATACAAAAAACAAAGATTGTTTACTAGTGGCAGTATGTTTGTGGCAGTTGAAGCACGTTTCTGAAGCGTTAGCTAATACCATCAACATTTTAATAAATACTCTGTATTATCTCTACTGGAGTAAACCCTAAACATGACAGTATTGTAGCATGTGAAATGTTACAACTCTATGAAGATGATTTCAAGAGTAGTTTTCCAGGTAACTAATCAATGCTTAATTCCATTTAACCTTGGGGATTATTCTTCCATAAATCCAGTGAGCTACAGAGCTTGTACTTGACAGTACAACTTCTACGGCCACTTTGAATAGTAATATAGTCTGTCGTTCTTAAGGAACTCTCAAGAAGTTCTTGACATTCTTTCTGTCTTAAAGTAAAAAGGTAACTGACTACATCAAGATTGCTGTCACAAAGTAAGGATAAATTGAGTTTGTAGAGAGATACTGGCAGTGCTGTCCAGTCCACTTTGGATGTATTGGTTCCCCCTATCAAAGTTAGTGAAACACACTTTTGAGCCGTTGAAGATATGAAAGAGAGAACTACAATGAACTGTGAAGTTAAGGAGGATATATGCTAGGAGCAGTGCTTCTCTCCTGACACAACATACTACTCCAAGTAATGTACAAACACTTGTACAGTGTTTGTAGCCCACCTACAGCAGCCATCAGTCTTTTCTGTAAATGGTATCCTGTCCTGCTAAATGTAACTTTAACAGTTTTCTTGGGATCTGAGCTACCTCTGAAAAAAGATCCTGTTAGGGATTTTCTTTTTTGTCAGCAGATGTTAAGCTATAAACTCTTACATGGAAATGTATTTAATGTAAAGGTTAAGTATCTCCACAGCCTCAAAAAAAAGCACCTACACCAACTTAAAGAGAGAATTAAAAAAAAAAAAATTAATGCTGTATATAGGCAAGCTCTATTCAATAAAGTATGAAACTTAAAAAAGCTATTAAGCTTTACATCTTTATTCAACAGATGCTAATATGGATTTCCTAGTTTTATGTTTTCTCCAATTCCTTTAATTTCTCAATGGATCCAGCTGCACTTTTCTCCCTGGTTTCGCAGATAAATACTCATGCCATAGATGCACACTTGTAATTTGTTAGAATCAAGTACATTACTTGTCTCCATTTGCTTCTACTTGAGGAACTCTTTTTTGAGCACAAGATCAATCAGATATAAAGTCTGAGGCTCAGGAGTTCCTGTGTATTTCTCCATTTTGGAGTCTGTTACTCTTCCACATACCTTCTTCCAGACTAACTGGCCAACAGAGAGATCACTTTGTCTTAGAAATCAAAGCAGGCTCCTCAAATTGGCTCGGATATACAAAGAGGAAGCCTCCCTAGAGTAAGAACAAGTGTTTGAAACAGAAAGCAATGTTAACAGTAAGCAGAGTAAAAAAAGTTAACATCATAAAAGTACAGAAGAGCAGTGGTCTCTGAAAGAGTAAGATTAACTGAGCAAGAAAAGCCAGGTTAGGAAGAGAAATACTACAGAGTGGAAAAACCACGACAATATAACCATCATTTTATGTGTACTTATACTTAAAAAAAATCCCCAATTGTTTAAGCCAGTGCTTTACCACACAGGAATAGAAAAAGAATCCTTCTAAGGCAGTTCTTTTTTAAATAAATTTTCAGTACTAGTTATTTGTATAGTCACAGGCTCAGTTTTAGCTTATAACAGTTAAGAATTTTAAGCTTATGCTAAATACTGCATACATAATGTAATACAGCTTGCCATGCCTAGGAACATAGTGCCGTAATGCTGACCTCCAGGGCTACCATCATTATGTGAGGGTGTATGTGGCAGTAGAAAAGCCTAAAACTTCCTAAAACTTTCCTTTCCCAAGCCAAGTTTCACTTTGATTTCTGTGTATTATCCTACACAGAGTTATTGTCTTCTCTTTCTCTACGATTTTTGGTACTCCTTCATATGGAATCATCTCTCTCCCTCCTGCCCAGTAAAGTAGAAAATTATGTTACTCATGATGGCCCCTTTACAGGCTTAAAGAAACAGACTTCTAAAGCATTAGTGTTAGGTATGATCTAAGGGCACAGCAAATGGGCCTGTTGTTTCAATATCTGACAGAGGACAGCCATCACGGTTCTCATTGTAAGAAGTGCCTTTTACAGCAGCATTTTAGAATTAAGTTGTTATGCAAGATCAGCCCACTGCAAAACTCCTTCCCCCTCAATAGCCCTGGAGATCATTCTAATGCACATATTGAAATGACTTGGACTTGAGGATTTTAATAAACCACCTATTCAGTGTATTAATTTTCAGAGGAGTAACTAGACATAAACGCTATGTTCCAAGTTATGTGCAAGAGATCTGTTTAACAGATTTATTCTTGTTTGCAAACACACACAAAGAATTTTCTGTCTTCTATTCAAGCAGAAGAGTTACAATGGTGCTTTTGCTACTAACTATGGTATGCATTCTGGGGTTGTATATCATTCCAATTCACATGCCTCCTTGAAGTCAGGAATGCTCTTCAGTGCTGCCGCTCAAATATCTGCTCCGGATATGATTTCTCAGTTGCTCTATGAGCTCAGGGTTCTGTTGCTGTATCTGCTGTGCAAACTGCTGCCCCCTGTGTTGAAGTGAAATCAGCAAGTGAAAGCAGCATTTGTAAGAAAACAGGCTATCCCGATACAGCTGAAAGGTGCATTACACTGGAGTTAAGACTAAAGATGACTTGATTTATAGTATCAAGGTATTTGTAGTATTATGACTTTATCTGGTTAAAGTGTCTCCAAACAGGATTATCATGAAATATTTATTTTCATTCTTTAGCACTTCTACTTGATAACATAGAGGAAAAGGTATTACCTTACACAGTAAAACAACACATCTGCTCCAGTGATTTGTTCCCTTCTTTTTGAGAGGATTTATTCTAATTGTTTAAAATAACTACTCTTAGAGTTGAAGTGCAACCTTATGTTAGCTTTCTAGAAATACAGTGTGCAGCTGCCAGCTTCTACTTGTGAACGAGATGTCATTAGTAGAAAGTAAGCATACTATTACATCCTTATGTCTTGTATGACTGAAGTAATATCAGTAATCTCTGTAACAGTTGTAGCTTAAAAGTTAAATTAATAGGTGACATTAACTCCATGTAAAAAGTAAGTATAACACTGGTTTACTAGAAAAAAAACAAGTAAGTAAAAAAATACTACTTCACAAATAGCCTGGCTTGGCTTCTCTGTAATTTCTGCATTTTGCCCAAGCAGCAAATTATCAAGACAACTTTAAACCACAGTGCAGGTTGAAGAAAAGCCACCATTTTCATATATCTCTGTGTTTTTTGTGAAAATAGCATTTGGTTTTTGCAGTGGCACATCCCTGTCTGTGATGTAAATTATAAATTACTACTGCCCTGAAAGGGCAAAACTTAGAAATAGTTAGAAGTGTGCTAGAATGCTGAAACAAAGTAAAATTGTATTCCTTTAAGAGAACTTGGCATATAAGCAAACTGCATGCTTTTGTGGAGACCTTCCAGATGGATTTTATCATCACTGTACTAGAAAAGCCTTAGGTTCTGGTTTTTGTAAAGGTACTCTTCATTATACTGAGTTCTCTGAAACCTTCCTCGTCTAAATGGAGGGATGCCAGAGCAGAACCTATGACGTGTTAAGTAAATCTGTAGCTTTTCTAATGATTGTCTGGGTAGTCAATTTATCCACACAATTTGAAAACACATGTAGGAGTACTTAAAGATATAAAGGAATATTTTTAATAAGTGGCATTAGAAGGTAACAGTGTATGAGAACTAGAAAGTGAAACTGAGCAGTTCAGTCATTCTAATTGATGGAAATGTACAAAGCAAACAAACAAAATTGTGGGAAACAAGTCTTAAGAGTTGTCAGTTTTAATAACAAATAGGCATACAGTGGGACTAGGCCACAGTATAAGTGGCTTGACACTATCCCTTTTAAATAGATGTTGCAGTGATCCTACTACAACTGTAACAGATAAAACTATGCAGTTCTTACTTACGCATGAATCAGGCTAGACAAATCTGACAGGCCACCAACCCCGGCAGCAGGGCCACCAATGGCATTGGACATCATCCCCGACATCCTGGAACAGTTAGCACAGTGTTGGCATTGAGGTGGGCAGGGACCTTTATAGTAAGCAGTAAACCCTAGTTCTTTTTTGAATTGCTGGGAGGAAATAGGCTGCAAGCAGAAGAAACTACAGTAGTTTTATTTACACTAAGTAAAAATAAAATTAGCTTTTCAGAATACAGTACTATACATTTTTCCTCTTATTAATTCAAACCTCTAAAGACATTTGTTGTAATTGCACTCCATTTTAATACTTACAGTTGTTGAACTTGAGGATTTTGCATTAAGCTTGCTGCCTAGAATAGACAACATATAGCTGAAATTATAACACATTTACTGCTTAGGTATCACTTAGAAAAGTGTGGGGAACAAAAAAACCAAAAAAACCCCACATGCTGTATTCTGTTTTATTACAAAATTAAGCTAAGTTTATGTCTTCTGCAAAAGGAATCACTACAGGAATGTATTTCAAGGATATGAAGCTGGGACAATTTGTTACATGTTGGCTAAAAAATAGTGGTTACAGATTCAGATGTGAAAATATGACAGGAAGCCAGTAAAAATAAAAACCTAAGTACCAGAAAACTAAAAAAACCCAAACAGCCAGCACTGAAAACTTTCAAGGACAAAGATTTCCTACTAGGCTTTTTGAAGAAAAGTTTGTATTTTGTTGCTTTCCTGCCTGGATAAATTAAATTCGCAACTATTATTACTACTAGGTATTAACAGTTGAGATTATGGCCATAATACATGGTGAAGTAAGCAGTGTGTGGACTTCCTTTGTAGCACAGTTTTGTGGTAACATGTATCTTCTGTGGTAATAGTGTCTCTTCCTACTTTGTAGTAAACATGAGTTATTTAAATTTCTCATTCAAAGATACCTCTAAAATTATACTGTGTTTACCATAGTGTAAAGGTGTCTATGGACAGATGCTATAGAATAAACAATGTGATATTTTAATTAGTAACATAATTCCTGCAGAAATCAGTGTCTGGATGAATACACCACCAACAGGCACAACAGAGTACCTTCTTATTCACTGTCTTACTAAAGGTACTACAAACCCCAGATATATCCAGTATTCATTTTATTGATCAATATATTGCCATATATAGATATCTCAAAAGTAAATCAACTTTTTTCTCTAGTTAACAGTTGGATATAAAATGCCAAATTCAGGCCAATGCTATGGTTAATATAGAATTCTGGTTTAGTTTCTGCTATCAGTAGTAAGGCTGATCTAGCTTAGGGGCCCAAAATGGAGGCTACAAGCCTCTTAAGTCAGACAGTGAGGCGATTTTTCCCTTAAAAACAAAACAAATAAGTACACGTCAGGAAGATAAGTCGTTCATTCCTGAATAAATGCACCGTGTTCTAGGCATGTGACCAGGCATCTTCTGCAAATGATGCAAAAAATCCTTTCCCCCAAGTTAGCTCCATACTGAAGAGTATCTTGTTGATTCTAAACAGACACAGACTGAGTACATCATGTGACCAGTGAAGTGGTACACAGAGTTCCAGTGCAATTTCATCACAAATGCCATCAGAGAACTCGCTCACTTCTTCCTTACATACCATTTCTATTATTTGGACCATGGGAGCTGGTTTTGGCTGGGGTAGAGTTAACTATCTTCACAGTAGGGGACTGTGGTTTGGATTTGTGCTGAACACAGAGGTTGATAAGAAGGAGATGATTTTGTTATTGCTAAGCAGGGCTTACAAAGAGCCAAGGCCTTTTCTGTTTTTTGTGCTGCCTCACTAGTGAGGGGGTTGGGGGTGCACGGGAGGCTGGGAAGAGGGACAGCCAGGACAGGTAACCCCAGCTGACCAAAGGGATATTCCAGACATCATGATCAGTATATAAAGCTGGGGGGAAGAAGGAGGAAGGGGGGGTACATTTGGAGTGATGGTGTTTGTCTTCCCAAGTAACCATTACACATGATGGAGCCCTGCTTTCCTGGGGATGGCTGAACACCTGCCTGCCCATGGAAAGCAGTGAATTAATTCCTCAGTTTTCTTTGCTTAGGTGCAGGGGTTTGCCTTCCCTATTAAACTTTCTGTATCTCAATGCACAAATTTTCCAGCTTTCACCCTTCTGATTCTCTCCTTGATCCTGCTGATGGGGGAGTGAGCAAGCAGCTGCATGGGACTTGGCTGCTGAGTGGCTGTGAAACCACACCACCAGATGTATGGATCTTTTTTGAATACAGTGCACTTCTACACAAAAGCATCGATTGCCATGTCCTGTTCCAGTGAAGCTACCCAAGGGCTAGTAAAGTTTTAACTGTGTTCTCAAAGGATGTAAGTTGGTTGGTTGGGGTTTTTTGGGGGGGATGGAGGAGAGAGGTTGCATTTCTTTTTCTCCAAATTCCATTCTACAAAGTTCACTAATTCCATTTAGCTAAGAAAGCTAAATTGTACTGGAAGTAAAGGAATGCACTATATGTTATTTATATTTGTTGTCTGAACACTTGAGGATGTGAGGGATTATTTGAAACAGTAAGAACAGAAAGGTCTCAAGGTAGTTCTCCCCAAGAGTTACTTTAGTCCTTGTATTCATTGTTAACTGCTTTGTGAAGAATAGAAGAAATTTTCATCATGCCATCGACAAGTGTTTTACTATCAAGCCATCTACAAAAACAGCACAGCTAACCTATGTATGTTGTAAGATAGAATCCATTGGAAATAAGACAGGCACTACAGGAGATTTATACTTCACTTCTTGTTTTAAGTGTAAAATTACATAGAAAAGTTGAAATTCAGTGTAATACAACCATTGCTATAATAGTAATTAAAACTGCTTGGCTCATTAAACAAGAGCTTTTCTTAAAAATTCATTTTTAAAAACAAGATAATGTCAAGCTTGAGATATACTCACCATACTAATGAAGGCAGGATTGTTTATCAAGCTTGCCATGTCAAAACTCAATCCAGTTCCAGTCTACAAACAAATTGCAATCGAAGGTAAGTTTATCTAAAAACTCCCAGTTAAAACTGTTGTAAATAAAGAGATGCAGAGCTAACTTACAGGACTGGACACGTCTCTCAGTTTCTGTTCTGCTATTTTCAAATTTGACTTATAAGAGTCATTCTCTGGATCAAGATCCAGTGCTTTTTGGTAACTGGTAACTGCTTCTTCATATTTATTCACTGAGGTCAGAGCCAACCTAATGTGAAGTAAAGAAATCCTGGGTAGAACATAAATGACCATCAAAATATATAATGATACATTTTCTGTTCTAAGTGAAACAGTATCTCACAACTGATTTTTTAGCTTGACCACTAAATTAAAACAAGTTTTGCTACTGTGGTACTACTGCTTAGTGTAAGCACTTGTTTTTGCAGAAAAGATGATCCCTCAAGAACTCATCTTGCGTTGTCTATTTCATATATATATATGCAAGTTTCATGAAGAATTCCTTGGCATCATCTAGTGATTTAGTCTCTATTTTGAGAGTACAAGCTGGATCCAGCATCTGTGACTTTTTGCATAAGCTCCGTAATTCCTCCAAGTGTTTCTTCCAGTCCTTTTGATCCAAGAGTTATTTAGAAACGTACATGGGCAAGTTGGGCAAAGATAGTCCAGTCACTATCACTAACATGTCTTCTGCAACTTCAAGAAAACAAATACTGGACCCACCAGTTTCGGCATAATGGATTTTTGTCTCAGGATCAGTGCAAAGGTTCTCCTTAAGCCTCTTGTACTTCAACAGTTGACAAATTAGTTAAATGGCATAGTAATAAGATGCTGTAAGAGAGCCTTGTATCAGGGAAGCCTGCTTAATATTTTGAAAAAGACTCTTCTCCAGCAGTTCATGAGAATACAGGACAGATCTACTTTTTAAAACAGAATTGTTTTCAAATTCGATTACTACATTTAAAACATCTTTCTTTGAACTGTTCCAGATGTCCATCTGGCTGTGGTTTCAATTCTATGCTCTACTGTATATTTTCAGTTTATACTGACCAAAAACCTAAACTGATCTTTTCCACCTTTTGTAAAAAATCTGTGTAAGCCACATTCAGCTATTTAGTACTCTAGTCCCCTCTTTTGATATGTGCTGAGCTAGAAATACTGGAGTGGTAAGCCTGTGCTTACCCAATAACAAACCTTAGTCTTTTGTCTCAGGCAAGCAAGTTCAATGTGTTAAATACATCAGTGACAGCCATCACTCTCAGTAAAAGTGTGAAACGCCAGGAGTTTCCAGTATTGCTCCTGGAGGAATCCATACAATATTAGTGTCTGCTTTCTTAACACAGTTATCCTCATAAAAAACATTCTCCCTTTTTGGCCCATTAACTTGCCAAAATAGTTTCTGACCAGACAAGAAATGCAATCCGTTATTTCTGTGATGCAATAGTGCTTTTTACAGAAAAAGTATTTTAGAGCATTTTACAGAGAGAGTTTCTTGGAATACAGTACAAGTCAGAACAGTAGGCAACCATTTCTTTGCTCACAATTCCTACCCAGACAGGTGCTTTTTCAGGGTCATGCTGGAAGTATCGCTTTAAATTGATACTCCCACTTTAAAATGGCTCCCATCTCTGAATACTTCTGCATCTTTCTGTGACATATAAGGAATTTCTGTCAAATCCTGAGAAAAACTGATATGCCTGCGTAATATTGTCAGAAAACGGATCTTCTTCAGTTGAGAAGGTTTCTGCACTTGGGAGTTTTTTTTACTAAACATCATTCAGCCTATGCCATGTTTATGCCATGTTTACTCATCTGCTGAGCTAAGCAATTACTTGTAGCTCAAAATATGTCCTCTATTAAAACAGACAAACAAAAAAGAGAAGCTTGATTGCCTGAGAATGGTCCCACCTATACTGTGTATCAAAGGAACACTAGTCTTACACCCAAAACTCTAAAATAACCTCCAGTGTCTAATTAATCCAGCCTGTAGCTTCCCTCCCTATCACTGAAGTCAAGGGATCTTGGGTTGTGCTGTATGAAGAAACGATCTAAAGAGAATTGAATAGAACAAAACCAATTCAACAACCAATTCAGCCTAAAATTTCCAAATCAATTAATCATCTCAAAAGCTACTTAGTCTATGTTTGTATTAGTAAAATAAACTGTATCATGGAAAGTTTTCAAGTGATAGAATTCCATCGTATTTTATGTTAAAATAAATGTTCCTGGCATGGTTTTGTCCCAGATCAACATGCATTATCACAAAGAATTTTGGGGCATGGTTCAGAATTTAACACAGACCAGTGCAGTTTAGTAATAGGTCATTTGGATGTGGCCACTCCATACTGCAAAATAGATTTTAATAACATGGACATGAGCCATTTTGTGCCAACTGACCCAACAAACAATCCTAAGCATTTTTTAATTTACTGGTATAGAAAAAAACTCAAAAGCCATATGCAGCATTCAGCCCAGAACCACAGTGTGTTCAATGACTGAAAAAGAAAAGCTACACATCTTGGAAGAATGGCCCTTCACTCAAGTCAGCAGCCTATTCAGAGCATTCCTGACATTCTTTTCAGATAACCCACTGCCTCAAAAGGCTATACAGTTAATCTCTCAGATACTACTGAGAAAAATTACCAAAGAGACATAGCTTAGTCTTGCTAAAATATTTGCATCTAAAGATCTCTTAAACAGAAAAATTAAGTCTCTACTCTTGCTAGTGAGAAGTCCCAGTGCTGTTCTCTAGCAGCATCATTAGCAGATCCACCATTCCAACTGCAGGATTTTGATTACTCATAACTAGGTTGGAGGTAGAGAAAACCCATCATGACTTTCTAAACTGAACTTGCAAAGTTGATAAATTGAAAGAAAAATATTGAAAACTGTTGAAATCTGATAAAAATGCTGATATCAAAAATATATAAAAAGAGCTGACAGCCTGATAAGGGTCATCCTCAGAAAATTGCTAGACTTTCAGAACAAGAATGTCAGATAAGCAAAACAACCTGGCTCCACTTATTTCAGAAAATTGATGGTGATTTACATCTCGGGTTTTAGTGTTTACTCAGATTTGTATTAGCTTACCCCATTCTTCCATATGCTTTGCTGTACTTTGGATCTATTGCTATAGCATTCTCACAGTCCTTTATTGCTTCCCTGTAGTTGCTGAGCTTACTGTGAGCAGCAGCCCTAAGAAAAAGATGGTAAAGAGAGAGCTTTGTCAAAAAAAAACCCCAAACCAACAATAAAAGAAAAAACCCCAAGCTTAGACACTCACATTAGTCTTAACTGACTTTTCATTCACTATTTAGATAATCCTTACCTTTCCTCAATTAAGTAGAGTGAGCAAATGTTATAAGTATGTGTGTAAGTGCATTGCTAGACTATGGTTTTGGAGAACACGCACTCACCTTTGAGGACACATAGGACAAATAATTCTAAGGAACAGTTTTAGATCCAGTAGATGACTATGCACGAAATAAATCATAAAACCTATTACAAGAAGTGAAACTCTCAAGTAATACTTTACATAAAATCCTTGTTTAAGGAAGAGTATTGTATAAAATTGGCATTTTCCAGCAAGAAGTAGAGTTTTACAGGTATTCAAAGGAATGCTGTGATTTTTCCCTGCTCAGTTTTTTAGAAGTCAACTCATGCTTGCAGGTAACTTGGAATACCATTTCTCAATAACCTCTGAATTACTAAATTACAATTGCATTTCTGTACTAGAGAAATACTGAATGTTGCAGATGTTAATATAATAAGATTAAAGACTTGGCCAAATTAAAAAGGACACATTAATAATCAAAACTTCCTCAGTCTGAAAGGTCTCAAATTTGTTCTTTCTTGGTTTAAAACACTATAGTAGAAATAAAGCCTTTTTCTTTTTCACTAGGATTCCTTTCTCCTGCGATTACCTCCAAACTGCACGATTTTTTCTGACTTGGATTAAAATGTCTTCAAAATGGGACTATTACCTATTTTAAATATTTGGACTGTTTAACATTTGTCACACTCCACAGATGCCAGTGGAGATTTACAAATAAAATGGTACAGTACTTAATCTTGCATATGTTTGAACGGAAAATGTTTTTTCCATGTTCACAAAAAAAATTATACAGCCAGTTAAAATTTCAAGGGCATCTCAGCTTTCTTTTTCTCACTGCTGTGAGTAAAAAGAAATACCATTGAAGGCAGTATGTCTCCATGGCTCCCAAACAAGGTCAATAAAGATAAGGCCTATATTTACGCAAGTACCACATCACCCACAAAATTCCAAGCATCTTATGTTTTCTTTTAAGTAATTACATACAACACTGTGCTGATCAACATCAAGACTCATTTTAGCCCTCACAAATGTGATAGGTGACGATGAAACACACAGAGTAAAGTATTTCTACTTTTGCCAATTACAGATTTGGTGCTTAAGCCCATTCTCCTGAGGAAACTCCCAGAGATGGGAAGCTTTTCAATCTGGTCTTAATTTCCATTTTATACCTGGATTCACTAATGTGATGAGTTTTCCCACGGAAAATAGATGATTTACACTTTGAACTGCTGTCTTAAGTATGTAAAATATTAACAAACCACACATTTCCTTTCCTTTTACATTTGCCTCAAAACACTGAATCTTTCATTTTTATTTATCATGAACCAAACTCTGGAGTAATGGAAACACTGCTCTTAAACTAGAATATTTCAATGGGTACACTGCCACAAGGTCAGATTGACAGCACTTAAGTTAATATATCCTAAATCCTTAAATTAATAATGGAGGCACTCTGGAGGGAGGCTCATTCCAGCAGGGCTCACAGATGAGACTGCCTTTGCTCTTAGGCTGGTCTTCCAGGCAGCAGAAACGTACTGCTGCAACTAGGTTAACATGCACTGCCCGGCTCATCTGCATTTTATAGCGAAACCACAAAAGCAGCATTGTTATTTTTCAACAGGTCACACATTAAAATGCTGAGTATTTATAAAATGCATGAAATCTCATGGTATTCCCACAGTGATGATTTTTTTCCTCAGAGAGAGCCAGCACTAGGGGAGATACAGATGGCACCTGTACCTACACCACCAGAAAAAAAAAAAAAGGCTTTTACTACTCTCAACAGACTGGAAATCACAGCCTATGTTATGATTTAATGTAGACAACCTAACTCACAAAACCTGATCTCAAACGTTACCAGGCATTTTAAAGCCCATATTACACCTTTAACTGATACAGAGATGCTGAATGAGCTCACTTTAACTTCAGATATTTTTCAAATCTAACCAAATAAATTCTGAATACTGAAGTTTTCTAGCCTTGTGTTGCTCTGACCTACTTCACAATTTATCTTTAAAATAATGTTAATCAAGTTCAGGAATGAAAGGTGTGTATCATTTTGATTTTACCTGTTGCAGTAATAGACTGCATTGTTTGGATCCAGTTGTATAGCCCTAGTGTAACAATCCACTGCAGCACCATAATTTTCTTCTTTCATATGATTGTTACCTGAAATAAATTATAAATAGTTAGAAGATATGGTGCTCTGTATGAAAGAAATAGAGCAGCTACCTTACAGCACCTCTATAAGGGAATTATGACTGCCTTTTTTGAGATACATTCTTTTAAACAGAATTGGCAGGGAATAATGAAATAAAAATATCTGTCTGTAAAGTTTATTATGTACACTGTAGTCCACCACATAAACCATCCTCTTCTCACCTTGGTATTTCACACTTTCCAGTTAGTTTCTGCTGTTAAGCAAAGATCACTTCATTGAGAACTGTAATTGTAATTGCAGTTCCACTCTAGTATAGACTCAGTCTTAACTGTCTTTGCAAGCCTCATAATCCAGTAGGCTACATTAATTTCTTAATTTCATTTTCTTGTATGTACCAAAAACTTGCTTGTACCTATATAACATGAAAAATCAAACAACAGCAAAACTAAGCACATAAGTCCCACTTTTGTGATACCATGTAGTTAATTGAATAAGGTAATGAAAAGTATGTATAGCACCAGCAATCTAAAATGACTCAAAGGTAAAAGTTCTCACCAGCAAAGCTCAGAACTTCTACTCTAAAACAAAGTTTCACATTTCCTACTTTTTAAGTCCATCAGAAAAAACCCCCAGAAACATTTATATAACTTCTCTACAGACAGAAAATTCTGCAGTAAGCTCTTTCAAAACAAAAGACACTTCACACATTCTTTTGTCCCCAACACAGGGCAGTCTTTCTAGTTTCTGTCTTTCCTAACGACACAGAAGTAAAGTAAAAATCCTAGTTCAGAGTGCCTCAGTTTACAATGGTCCCTGGGTCCTGCAATTATCGATTTTTGGCCTGCTAGATCCTACAGAAGCCTTGGTTTCTCATAAATGTCAAGAAATTGTCAGGAAAACTATAGACTTCCACTGACTTCCTTGTATTTTGGCAAAACATTTGAACCTTATCCTAAAACAAAGAGGAGAAGGAACAGGTCAGTAGGTTACTACTGATGCAGATAACTGCAAAAGCAAAGGCTGCAAAAGTTCAGTCAGCGCAACTGAGTCTCTGACAGAAAGCAAAAGACTGTGGAGCAAGCAGTCCTAAGTGTTCATACTAACTGAAAACAACTGGTTTTGAGTTTCTTTTTAAACATGGAGAAAATAAACAAAAAAACCAGATTAAAGTAACTAAGTATCATCAAGGTAGTACAAAACTACCTCTTCCCAATAGTGCTATTCTTACCATAACTATAGTCACCAATCCCTTCCAGCGAGAAGGCAAACAAACTGTAATTGCATGTATACCTTTCAAATACATACAGAATGTAACAATATCTTTCTAATTTCTAGAGGCCCACTATCTACACAGCTTTCCTTTGTTCTAAGGTAAAGATCTGTACACTAAATCCTGTTGTCAGATAAAAAATTTGCAAGTTAGCTGCACTCAACAAAATTGCCACAGTTAACGTTCCTTTAAAACAAAACTGCCATCAGTGACCACAAACGTCAGAATTTATGATACTGCTCTGAACTAAAGATGACCTGTGGTACAGAGCTAAATTTGATCTAATACCAGAGCATACTTTTCGCGCTCTCTCTCTTTCCTGCTCCAACTTGGCTAAAGGAAAACATAAAAATAGCTAGATCTACTAACTCTGCTGAGATAAGGAAAAGCAACTGTATTATTCTATTTTAACATCATACAAAGACTCTTAAGACCAAAAAACCCCACAAACGGTTATAATTTCTGAACATGTGTCCGCTACAGGGAAAATACTACTTATTGTTATAATTTATGCTGTGGTAATACACAGATCTTTTTAGGATGAGACCATCATTACACTATACAAACCTGTACAATCTGTGCTCTTACACAGCTTACATTAAGCCAAAGTGTCAAGTGATATGCAAGTGTAGGCAAGTAAATTCAAGTATTTACTAGTCTGAAGGGTACATTACATTCTGGTTTTCTAATGACCAAGAAAGACAATTTGGCTATTCGATTTTGTTTTACTATTCATTAGTTAATTTCTACAAGTATTAGGGCTGAGTTTTTGGAGCAGAGGAGGAGCAGGCTGGTGGTCACAAAGATGAGGGAAGTTATTCCATTAGTAACAACATACAGATAATATGAGGAAATCAGAGTTATAGAATTACAGTATTATAGAAGATACAGTTCAAATGGACTTCCTCGAGTTACCTAGTTCATCTCTGTAATTCAGGGCCAAAACTACTCCTCACTGAAAAGCATGATAGTGGTCAATATGCATATGAAAATGCACCATTAGAAAGCAGTAAGTTTTAATTTTATTACAGGAAATTAACCAGAGGCATTTCAAGCAGTTCTAAACTGCTTAGTAATGCCCCTGACAGCTGACACTTGAAATGGTTCATCAAAATTTAGACACTTTCAACTTTTCTCAGTAGAGCCATGGAAGTCCTTTTGTAAAACCATACAAAGACATGGATTTAAAATAGCTGGAACATCTGGAAAATGCTGACTATCCTACAGTCCAATAACCATACTGAGAGCTACAAGCGTTCTTCACTTTCCATGAGCTGACAGAAACAGACAGCAAAATGAAAAGCTAGCATGCACCACAGGTATGTTATGAGTTACAAACTAATTTTCTCTTGTGACCCGACCATGTTTGAGCTCCTTACCCTTTGAATTAAAGAGCTAATGAGCAACTTCAAGAATTAGGAAAACTTACTTTCAGAGCCAGTAATGGACTGCATTCATGACTACAGATGACCAGTTTTAAGATAAGACAGACATGGAACTCATTTTACTCACTGTCAAAAACAGCAGAACTTTTTCCACATTATTGTCCTGCAACTTTTGAGAGAGTTACATCTGCCTTGTAATTGACGTTTATTTATTTTTTCTATAAAACTCAACTATCTGAAAATTCAACAGGTTATAAAAAATGTGATTTATAAAGCTTCAATCCATAGCAATTCCTAACACTTTTCAGTGCTACCTGCTTTTTTCCCTCCCCTCTCTTCTTTTGGAAGGGAAATAATATGGATGCTTTCTTAGGTAGTATTAGTAAAGACTTCTATGGTACAGCTGCGTTTCCTCACAGAACAGCAATAACAGCTGTCAAAGGGACAATAAACAACTGGCTTGTCTGCGATTATAAAGCACACAAATGATTTCACATATGTGAAATACTAACCCCAATAAGTTCACAAGAATTTATGCATTGGTGTAAGCTTTTTACCATCACATAACCATTTCAATATAAGTAGAAACTTGAAGAATAATTCCATGGACAAACAGAGAAATCTATAATATGCCAAAAAATACCTGTTCATTCTTTAAAGCTTCTGCCAACTTCACATGTTATCCCTTACTTTTTAAGCAACCTCCAGAGTAGGGAGAGAATAAACAATATTTTCTTTGCTCCCAGATGGAGCAATCAATTAGACCTCATAAAACATAACAGTCACCAGAGAATATAAGCTGAAGTTTTTTGTGGGGTGTGTGTTGCCCAGCTGCTATACTATCACTACTCATGATAACCCAAAAATATAATAAGAGCATAAGACAGTTTATTTCTAAGTTTATTACAAACCTTCATCCTTCAGTTGGTCAGCCTTTACAACATTCTCTGGTAAAGAACCTGAGAGAGGCAGCATGTCATTCTGTATGGGAAAAAAAACAAGGGTTTTTTTTCCATTAAAATATAAACCCCAATTTTATTAAAAAGTTCTGGGCAGCATTGTGTCAACAAACAACCAGATTTTCTGTAGTGTACAGGAAGTGTGAAAGAATTAAACATCACTAACACATCCTTAGAAGAAAAAGATAGCTTGCTTTCTGCTACTGAAAAAACCTTATGGCTCACCACGTGTTTTAAGGAAGTCAAGGAGAAGATAGCTGGTATCTCTTCAGTCTTGTTTTCTTAACTCTGACTTTCCTGTTTACCATTCTGATGGTTCCTGTACTTGGGATCTCAGATAATATCTATTATTAGTACACACTTTTGATATTCCCATTTTAAGGTTAGTGTTCAAAACTGAGCAATTAAATTATTTCCAGAAAGGAGTGAGAAGCGTCAACAGACTACCAATGACACACATCAGATATTTATCTCTGGGAATTGCAAAATGCAAAAACCTTGAAGTGAGAATGAGGCATCCACTATTGAGTAATTTTCTGGAACTGTCCTTGTCTAGCTGAAATTAATTCCTCCCACTGCCCCAGAAGATTCTCATAATGCTAGCCTCTTATAGAAAATTAACTTTTCTCATGTTTTCCTTTAAGTTATCACATCATTTTACCTATAGAACACTTAAAGATTGTGTATTCAATATGAAACCTTAGCACATATTGGCAGAGTAACTCTAGAATCTAAATGAAACTCTTACCTTGTGAATAGAGTTTGTGAACATTTCTATCAAATGCTGTGGGGGTGCAAGATGAGTATCTTCCAGGTTAATCTTAAACACAGTCTCCAGACACTGAATTGCAACTTAAAAGGAAAAAAAAAAAATCACCAGTTTCTCAATAGAAGCATAACTTCACTAATTTATTTATAAAGCTGTGACTCACTTCCTTATTCAGCTAGTAAAGGCAGCTCTTTGGAATAAATCATAAAATAGAGAGGCTACCTGATCCCCATAAAATTGGCTTGCTGAAAAATATCTAAGATACACAAAATCCATAGATAGTTTGGCCATTATTTTTCAAGCAATTTAAAAATTTTATTTCAGTTCTGTGAGTCATTCAAAGCCTTTTTTTAAATTATAAAAATATAAGGATTTAACAAAAGCACAAAATACAAGCTCATAATACAACTATGCATGTGCATGTGCCACATACCCCACCTCAAAACATCACAACTACCACATATCTGAGTGGCATAACAGCTGGAAGGAAACTGCTCACCTTTACAGTAAAGAATAAAGGCAAGATACTTGTTATTCTTATCTTTTTTTGGTAACAAAATATATTCATTTGAAGACACTGTTTATTAATAAAATGCTGCATTAATCACAAACCTTTATTCTATAAAAAATATATATGCAGTATCCTTTCACATGTTCAGTTGTGTAAGGATTAAATAGCCCTCCCAAACCTGCAATAATGCAAATGCACTTACAGTAAGCAATTCTAAAAAACGGAGAGCCATATACCTAACTAAAGTTTTAAATGTACTCGCATGTTTTTAGGCAAAAGAAGGTCAATAGCAATTACTGTATACAAGTCTGGAGAGAGAGAGAGATATTCTGTTATTTACACTACTGTGACTTATATAATTATTTTCCCAATAATCTTAAGAATCTAGTAGAATGTTTTTATTAAAGTATATAATCTAAATGTTTTAGACTTAAAAGTGAGGAGGAACAAAGAAGAGTCTTTGTAAAGCCTATTTTGAACAGAAAAACAGTTTTTTTAAGTCAAGATATACAAGACAGACAACCAAGAGTATCTGAATTCAAATTAGGTATCAGTAAAAACAGATTCTTAGTATTTAAATTGACCTTCAGGCCAATGTTAATATAACAAATATATTTTGAATTCTTATTTGCATTATAATAAACCTGAACACTAACCCAAATCTAGTAAAATTCCTGAAAGTTAACAACAGTAAGGCCAGTTTGAGGAGCCTGTTTTCTATGTCACAGCTGGCAGAAAGGGTGGGGGAAGTAGATTTGTGAAATAGATAGTAAAACCTGGAAGATGTAATTTTTTAAAAAAAGGGCAACATAAAATAGAAATTATTCACAAAAAAGTAAAGTATGATAAAAAGTTAAGGTTGATAACATGTAACAATTGAATACACTGCTAAATATGCATGCAAGTTGCTCCTATAACCTCTTAAAAATTTATCAATTTGTCAGGTTCTAAATTACCCAGTAAGAGTGCTGAAGGATTTGGGTTAAACTTCTTTGTCTCCTGCTATGTAGAAAAATTTAGTTCTTTGTACAGTAAACACTGATATATGCTGGATTCTGAATTACATATTAATAGTACTTATTACCAGGCCTATCATAAAATCAGTGGAATTACACATCTCTTTTTTCCTTATATGACTTAAAAGGAAGCCTCTTGCAACAGTTTACTTACCAGTTTTCCCCACCAACTTATTTTTACCTAAAGGCACTCCCTTTTCAGAATGCCTTACATAATCTGTAGTTTTGCATAAATTTAAGATACAACCTCCTCCCTTATCTTTCTCAAAGCATTAAGTCAGTGACACCAAATCTCTATGATATAGGAGAGTTCTGCAAAATGCAGCAGTGCAAATTATGCGTAAACAAAACAATTCTGAGTATAGTATTATTACTCAGCATTTCCATTAAATAATCAGTTGTTACAGTGAACTCCCGTATTTCTCCTTTAAGTGAAAAATGGAATTTTTATTCCTTCTAATCTATCTATGATGTAATAAAATTAGGAGCTCTTATGGGATGAATCCATAGGTTAGAATAATAACCACTGGTTAACATTCAAGCCAACAACAGAAACCCACACAAAAATAAACACTGCCAAAACAGAAACTTTTCCAAATCAGAAGATGTAATAGGTTGTGACAAGATCAATAACTACTCTACTTTAATGTTACATAAAAACCTGACCCCAGTAAAGTCAAAGGAGTGAAGACTTGTTTTCGCTAGAGAAGTACCTCCGGAGGTCATGGTACCCCAATATCAAAGCAAGCACCATCCACTGCTGCAAGCTCAATATTATCAGTGAGTTGGAAAGACCTGATACTCCATGTGAGCTATTCATCTTTTCCTGTATCTGATTTCAAAGGCCAGAGTTATCTGTTCTCCTGATCAGCTCCACCATCACACACACTTTCAGAGGCCTCAGCTTGAACTGACCACCTTGCAAACCCATACAGGTCCCTGCTGAACAGCTGGGACTCACAGACACACCCACTATCTGACAATAGGAGCAACTGGGCTATGCTGGAGCCTAGCTCTGTATTCCCAATGCCGCATAGCTCCAGGATTTTTTGCCACCCTAATACAAATTGCAAGCAACATGAAGGCACGAGAGCCAACATGCAGGCTGTTGATCGCTGAATAATGCGCATGAATTGGGCTGCTGAGGCCCCTTTAGTACTCATTACCATCTTTCTTCATCTTGCATATAACCTTCCCTGTGTCATTATATGCATCACCTGCCTTCCTGTTTTGGAAACGTTGCCTTAGAGAAATTACTTGTGGTACATTGACCATAGAAGTAAGAAAAAAAAATAAATCACAGCCTTGTGCATGTTGTAGATATTTTGCTTTAAGTCCACAGAAATCGGTGCTATGAAAGAAGAAGGGAGGGGAGGGAGGGAGGAATAACTGCCATTTAAACATGGTCTAAAATATAACTTAGAAGAAGTGAAATTTCTATATCATACAAAATAGTTGAGCACTAACCACCAAGAGACCTGTATCACTGCTCTAGATCCTAGGGTATTATGTTTCTCTAGTCTACCTTCCAATCACTCTGCTTCTCAAAATAAGGCATTTTTATTCATCAAGCAAGTACAAAATTCCTTGAGGAAATTTACACTGGCATCCCTATATAACTCACACAAGCAGAATGAAGGTTGTCAACAAAAATGGAGTGTGAATACATCCTAGACTTGTATTTTCAGAAGGTCTCAATTTTATTTGCAATCTTCTAGCTCTTTTTGTTGTTTTGTGGGAAATGGGAACTGTTTGACTTACTTCTTGGCAGTCACTTAATCAGTCAGTGTTTTATCTTTTCACAGACATAACGTACCGACAAAAACTATCAGTCAAGTTTTTTAATCCCTTATGTCTCCATCTAACATTAAATACTTCAATGGGTAGGACTCGGGCTACTGCTGCTCTACATGCACTTAAAGATATTTTGCACAACTGAGTCAATTTTTCCAAATGCCTGCCTCCTACCCTCTAACACATAGCATATGGTACTGTGCTTGTGGCAGCATAGAGCTCTAAAATTAGGATTTCAGGTCTGCATTAAAATGCTAAATTTTGCATCCGTATTTAAGCACAATTGAGGTTTTATAATATTTTTTATTTAGAAAACTGAATCTTCAAAGTTGATTCCTTTATATAGGCATTGGCTAAGGTTGCTCTAAGAGACGTTATCAGGTAAAATTTCAATCATAACCCAATGTTTATCAGTTTCATTATAAAAACAAAAGGAATACTCTTCATCTCTCATTATATATGATCTTCAAAAACGTTTTCTTTCATCAGCTGAATATCATCATAATCTGATACAGGTTAAATTCATTTGATGGCTACTACTTTTCAATTGTACAAAATACTCCAGATTATTATATAAAACCAAATCTTTTAGCTTTTATTCCTTCGGAACTATCCTTTGAATAGAATGACACAAAGGTTTCTTTCTTATTTACTTTGGTGAACAGCCACAGTGTAAAACCAAGAGACACTAGAATGAACCACATCCAGGTTTATCTTTTTAAGTTTACACTTCTGAGAAGCAGGACTTGCTTTGTACCTCAGCAAAGTCTCTCCACACCTCAGATTTCACAGAATTTAGTAATCTACTGCCTGAAATTACTTACTGCACTGCTGGTCCTAGACTTCTCCCTCTTACCTCCAAATTCCTCCTCTGGTTGAATGACCAAAGACTGCTTGAAACAGTGCAGAGGTCTTTTAAAAAGATGCTATGAAATGCTCATTGCAGAATTGACTTTATTCTTTCTTTCTTAATTCCAAATTGTGATACCACCTGACATGAAGTATCCAGAAATTAGGAAAAAAGAATAAGAGCAGTGTGAAGGAGGAAGGCAGATACCATGAAGTTACAAAGACTTAATGACTGTCTATCAATAAAGGCTATCTGTCCACAGCTGTGTATGCAGACAGATGAACTTGGGTGTATAACAGAAGTTATACTGAAAATACTTACTACCATGTGCTCTTTGGAACCACTACTGAAGTGAAAAAAAAAACTCAAAGCATTTATTTTATTTTCCATGTTCTTAGGATGTCTTAGCCTTCCCTTGTAAATTACATGGAATTCTTGCAAGTACAAAACAGGAGTTCTTCCCACAAACCAAACCCAACGTATGATAATTGTTTTACTTCCTCGGTGGCAAGCAGAGCTACTAAGAGATATAAAATGCAGAAAGAAACCAAATATAAAAGAGAAAAATAATCAGCAGGCAAAAATTTGGGGGACATATACACAGGTTATTACTAGGGTCTGCATTACAGCACTGCTTAACTTAGAATCTAGAATTGTTGAGGTTAGAAAAAGACCTCTACAACTGATGTGATTCAAAGTATGTTTCTCAAAATTAAGGTAGTACACATGTAACTTTAGAATATTTTTTAAATTGAAGATGTCCTAAAATTAATAATCTCAGAAACATTAAAATCATGATCTTATTCACAGATAATATTAGATGGCAGTTTTAGTTTCGTCACTCCAGTTACTTTCTGTGATATTATATATAAAGCAATGTAACACCTGTGAGGTATTATACATATATACATACACACACATATATACATATGTATATATATATATCAGCATCTTTATCGCTTACCTTCCAAGCTTTCTTGTTCATCTGGAGTAAAAGTATCCATCTGACTCTGCTGTCTCAAGAAATGGATGACTGCATAAACCAAGCGCTTGACTGATGACATATTGAAATTGATTCAGTTTCTCCTATGTCTTAAAAACAACAGGATCTCTTATTTCAGAAAATTAATTCTTACAGTCTTCCAGTCTCCTTAGTGACCTCAGTAAGAAGTACATACAATACACAAAACCTTAAAAGCCCAATAATACGATGCCTTGAAACAAGCAGTGAAATTGTATGGATTAGGGAAAACTGCTATGATTATCTAACCTAACTATCATCAAAAAAGTACATATTTCCTCTGATTCATTACTGCAGGAAAGCTGAATCAGAATCACAGAAGGGACGCACAAAGATCATCAAGTCCAGCTCTCAAGTGAATGGCCCATCACCAAGGTTAAATTAATTTAATGACTTATTTTTCATTTATAGGGAGTTCTTTTATGGTTTTACTTTTATTTCTAAGACATATGCACTTGCAAGAAGGAGCATGTGCTGAGGTCAAAACCAATTAAAAAGCCACAGTGATAAATATAATGATATAAAGAAATATACTTCAATAAAAGGTGTTTGTTCTTTGGTGTGACATGGGTGTTATACTTTAATCAAAGATGTTCTATGGTGTTACATGGTGTTATACTTGAATAAAAGGTGTTCGTTCTTTGGTGTGACACGGGTGTTATACTTTAATAAAAGATGTTCTATGGTGTGACATGGTGTTTTACTTGAATAAAAGGTGTTCTTTCTTTGGTGTGACGTGGGTGTTATACTTTAATAAAAGATGTTCTGTGGTGTGACACGGTGCTACAGAACAGTTCATTATCACTTCGGACAAAGAAGTGGAACACTGTGACCTCAGTACACACTTGTGATTAGAGACACTACTGGCTCAGTCTGATTTCCATTTAGCATCAGCTAGGAGTTACATAACCTGGAGGACAATTTTAGTTAAAACTTTCCAAGTTATTTTTCCTTAAATCCTTTTGATTTTAAAGGGTACAACCCTGTCCAGCTATCGGGGCAAAGCAGGTTTAAAAGTGAGCATTAAATGAATGGCAAGACCAGGGTCAGCCCCTCGCTCCATTATTTTCTCCCCACAACGCGCGAGCGAATCGGTGTGCGGCCAAACCCACGCCACGCAAATCCCGCCGTGGGGACGGGGAGAGCCAGGAGGGCCGGGGGAGCACGGCCGGGGGCACCGGGGGTCCCCGGCCAGCTTCCCCCCGAGGGGGCAGCGCGGGTTCCAGCGCCCGGGCGCGCCCCCGCCGCCTCGGAGGGGGGCCGCGCTCCCGCCCCCCGCCCACCTCCGCGTTCTCCCCCGGCCCAGGGCCGCTCGCTCGGGCTCCAAGGACAGCCCCGCACCGCCCGGCACCGCGGGGACCGCGGCCGCACCGCCCGGGGTCCGATCTCCCCCCCGCCCCCGGGCTCTGCGCACCGGGGGTGCGGGGAGGCGGCGCGGAGTCCCCTCGCCCCCGCGGGGACGAGGCATCTCTCTTACCGTGCGAGAGCTGGCGAGTCCGCGCCGCCGGCGGCTGGCAGAGAGCAGGGACGCGGGGCCAGAGGAGGCGGTGGCGGAAGCGGATGCGCAGGGCGGCGGCGGAGCGGGGCTACGAGCTGCGCTCGCCGGTGGACAGAGGGCGGGGTGGCGACGGGAGCGAAGCCGGTCCTTCTTATGTTTCTTCTTCCTCCTGTCCGCCCTTCCTTCTCCTCTTCCTTCTCTAGCCCTTCCTACTCCTCTTCCTCTGCTTCTCCTCTCCTCCCCTCTTCCTCCTCCTCTTCCCCTCCTCCTCGAATCCGCCTTCCCCGTGTCCTCCTCCCCCGCCGCCCACCGCGCCGCCCTGCCCATGCTGTGTCTTTGCGCGGGCGCGGTTCGCAGGTAGGGGCGCGGGGAGGGTGGTGCCGCGGGACCCGGGACGGGGGCGGTCTCCGGAGTGGGTGGGGGTCGCCTGGCCGGACTGAAATCCATGGGAGCGTGGAGCTGCCTGCGGCTGATGGGACATCCCCATCCCTCGCCCGAGGAGCCGGGCCTGGGAACTGGGCCTGACCCCCGGGCCGGGAGGAGCCGCAGCGGAGCGGGCGGGACGGGCACACAATGGGGCAGGAAACCTGTGGGGGTCATTGCCTCAGCTCCGGGCGCGTTTCCCGCAGTCCGCCCTCCCTGGCATGAGCTCCGTCCTGAAGGGCTTCCAGGTGGGCAGGGCGGGCGAGACGAGGTGTCCGCCCGGTAATCCTTGCACTGAGTGGCACACGTACTGCAGGAGAAATGGGCAAGAAGACAATAGAGTGAAGGAGAAGACTGTAGCAGCGGGACTGCAGCAAGGTGTGTGTGAAGAGAGACTGGCAGTGTGTTCATAGTAGCTCTATAAAAAGGTGTATCACTATTACACGTTGTATGAAGGGTGAGACGAGTACCAGTATACTATCGAAAGGCTTTAAACTAGGGCATTACTTATTTTCTCTGTTATGAACACGAGCACTAAATGGACCCCAGAAAAGCAGTGTGGAAGAAGGCTTGTAGTCAGTTCTAGATGCACCAGAGAAATGAGCATCATTGCTTTTATGCTCGCATCTCAATTTCTCCAAAAGACCAGATTTGAAAGGAAAAATGGAAGTAGTGTGAGAGTCATGGTGAGAATATGTTGTGGTAATGAGAATGAAGCTGAATTAGAGTGTAAAATTAAAAAGATAGTTACCTGGTGAGGACTTTTGAGAAATGATAGTTGTGTACTTACTGCATAAAGTGTAGTGGTTTTGTTCTATTTCACAGCCTTTGTTCACATCAAATGAGGATTGAGGGGTATTAGCAGATAGAAAGTAAGATCCAGAATATTTTCTTTTTATAAGGCTTCTGCTGTTGAAAATTGATTGACCTGTTTTCTGGTGCTGAATAAAGTGCACATCTATATTCTTTTCCTAATACAGGTTTACATTCCTTTTTTCGTATAGTCATTTTCACTGTTTTCCATATTTTGTGACTATCTTTGTTTACCCTACAGATTTTTCCATCAAAAGAAGGCAAGGAAAGGAAAAGGAGTATGGAAGTTTTTTTCTTTAGATAAAAATTAAAAGGTCTATCTCTGTTCGTGGTTTGCATTTGGACATGGAAGATACCTCCTTTTTAAGTAGAAATAAGTATAGTGGGGAGTGGTTGCTGCACTTTGTTAATTGTGATTTTTTTTCTCCAAGTCATTATTTCAGTTTGCCCAAATAATTGTTTCACAGAAGAGAGTATTCTTGAATGAGTAATAGTGACTTATAACTTTGAAAAGTTAAGGAATTGGTCACAGAAATGTTGAATAGCAAAGGTTCTCAGCTTCTATTTTTCCCAAGGGCACCTTAATGTGAGATAAACATGACAGTTCTTAGCAAGTTTGAAGTATCATGCCTTACATTAAATAAAATAATGTTAAGGTTTGATTCTTTTGTTTAAAATAGACATATTTTGGGAAGGAGGTTTTTCCCAACTAAGTATTTTTCCTATCGGAATCCAAAAGATTCAAAGATTCATATTCAGTTCAATAAAATACATGGGTAAAGCCAATCTAAATTACTTAAGTAAGCCAATAGTCTGTTTACTTTATGAGGATCTTCCTAGAAATGGAAAAAAAAATCTGAATAAAAATAGATACCCTGTTTTAAATAATTTCAGTGTCCTAAAATCATTGTCTAGGATTTGTGAATTCTGGAGCATTGCTTTGCAAATGTCAAAATCCGGTTTTGAATAGGAAAATACATGTACGTGGATTCTGGAAAAACTAGAATTTATATTTAAGATTTAATTTTAGATTTCCATCACTGTAAAGAAACTCTGAACACTGGCATTTTTCTTGATGAGGAAGAAAACCAGCGAGAAACAGAGGCTGGGAAGAAGCAGAAAAAGAAGTGACATCAGAGGGCAAAGAAATAGGAAGAATTTCTATAGTAATTTTCTTATTTCGTACTTATCGTCATAGTGTGTCTCTATGCTTTCATTGAAGTATCAGGTCCAGCACCTCAGCAATGGCAAAGACCGGACAGGACACTTGGAGCATTTTTCCCTTTTCGTGTGATCCATGGACTGCACAACCTCTTCTGTGTATTGCAGCAGCAATTTTTCCTGTGGTCAAAAGCAACAGCTACCACTTTTCTAACCACAGCAGGCTACAAAAGAGCAATTTGTCTATTAGACAGAGTTGGCAGAAAGAAATTATTTCCTGGACTGGCTCAGACAAATGTTTTGAGCCCAGAAACATTTTGTGGACTGAATTTGACCCATAAAGAACCAGTTGGACCTCACTAAGCAATGTAGTTAATGTCTTTTGAGAACATATCTGTTCTATCGTTCTCTCTATAAAGGAAGAAATGCCTGGCTTAGAAAGATTTCTTTTAAATAGTTTGGGTTAGTTCAAAAGTCCAAGCTTTCTTCTGTAGGCGTTGGGATCAGGTAACTCAGGAAGCATAGAAGATACGATGAACATTCAGTACAATCTTTTCAGAACAGTCTAGGAATTGCAGACTCTCTAACACAAAACTAGTTCTCCTGTATGATCTCTTGCACAAAAATTTGTCTAGTAATACCTTTTTATATTGAAACTACTTCCTAAAACTGTGCTTGATCTCTTACTCAGTTATGTTGGAAGTGACAGGAAAAAAATTTATTCCTGGCCATTCTCTCCATCCGTCTCTTCATTATCATATAAATCTCTGAAGTACTTCCTCTACTGCTTTTTTCTCTGCTTTTTTTATTTTTTTTTGTCTGCTTTGAAGAATCCCAATCTAGTTGTTCTTTGAATGGAATATATTGCTCACTGCAGGTAATTGTTTCTCAGTCATTATGACTTGGTAGAACAGACAAAGGTTTTGGCAGGTAGGAGAACAGAAGACATGAGAGTTTATCTGCTGAGAGGATCAGAAACGCATGTGGTATAATGAATTTTTCCGTTTTGTTCTGTTCCACCTCTACTAAATCCTATCATTTTGTTCTTTGCGGATGCCTCCTCGTTAATGTTTTTGTTAAACTGTTATGTCTCCGGAGTGACTGGATCCAAAGTGTGCATTAATTCACATTTACTAATACTGAAATTCACTTTGTTAATGGTTTTAAACTTTTCTATATTGTGACATTGTTTTTCATGTTTTTGTGGCTGCCTTTAGTACACTACATTGTCCTAAGTAAATTATCATCAGTAAGTTTTGTCATGTCATTCATCCCAGCTTTTTGTAGATGTGAAAAAATACAAAAAATACATGGAACCCTGCAAAGTTCCACTGTCAGCTAAATCCATTCAGAGCAATGAGCAGCCGTTTTTAACAGCCTAGCTTTTAGCCAGTTTTCTGTAACAGGATCTCCCTTCTCATCTCACAAAAGCAGTTTCTGATCTCTGTCGATTGTGACTCCTTCAAAGAATTCCAATAGATTTGTGAGTCTAAATTTTCCTCTGTAGAGGAGGCTATTTTTCAGTACATGGTACTGTGTTTTGATTAGGGAAGGCAAGGTGAGGACAGTGGTAATTTTACTTGTTTCTGAGCAAAATGTGATACAGCATCTCTGTTATTCGTACCATCTCTAAGAAAAGCTCCATCTTTAACAGCGACCCTTTTTATTTCTTCAGTAGAATGTTAAATGAACAAAGTTCTTGCCATACTTACCATGCTGGAACATGTAGCTTTTCACATAACCTGTAGCTATCCTGGGAAGCACTCAGTGTTATTAAATCACCGTTCACTCAAAAGCCAGAGAAGAAAGCAGGCTTCATTTGCGTTCCTAATTTGTGGTGTTGAGCAGGCTGTTTGGGATTTTGCAAGCAATGAAATGGACATAAGGCACTGTCTCCCAAGAAGATCACTGGTTTAAAATGGTAAGTGAGTGAGATTAGGTCATCATCCGCTATAAAGACATAGAATTTTCCAACTAACTGGTGAAGGCAGGAGAACATTTCTCATTGCTTTGACTGCGTGAGACTTAAGATCAATGGGAAATCGAAGTGTATCTCCATGGTAGGCTGAACTGATTAACAGTAGATGTAAATCAAAAACCTTTTGTGTTTACAAACCCTCAGTAGTTTTCTCTGTCCTGCAGCACCACTTCATTTTCCAGTGGAGTCAACAGTGTGTTTCTCGTGCATTAGCTGATTGTATTCGAGTACTGAACTATCCTGGGAGTAAGTGTGTGGTGTTTGCACTAAACAGCATGCACTTTACCTGCTGTTTATTGCTGGCATCATGGAAATATATGTTTATGCAGCAGCACCTGAGGGAGCTGT
Source organism: Manacus candei (assembly GCF_025592945.1). NCBI lineage: Eukaryota > Metazoa > Chordata > Aves > Passeriformes > Pipridae > Manacus > Manacus candei. The sequence goes on along the minus strand of NW_026138072.1, from coordinate 7,459,037 downwards.
ACAGCCTTAAAAGCTGTGTTTTCACAGTTTACCTGATAGTAGAACCAAATAATAAGACAACCCTAAATGAATGCCTTCTGCCTCAGACTGACTGTAGTACAATTATTGTCTGCATGCAGGTGTTAAGTCAAATTTCTTCCTAAGATCCTTAAGGAAGTTGCTATGATTGAGGTTTGCTGTGACACAGAATGCATTCAGTTCACAGAATGAGTGTGAAGCCTAGTGTATTGGTAGTAGTAATTTTGGGTTTGTTTTTTTTTTCTTTTTTTGGGTATGGTTGTTTGGTTTGGGCTTTTTTTGTGGATTTTTGTTGTTCGGTTTTGGTTGGTTGGTTGTTTTTGGGTTTTTTGTTTGGTTTGGGTTTTGTTGGTTTTTTTTCCCTTAGAACCATGGATAGCATAATTTTAGAGATCAGACGCTTTGCTGAAACTGTATCCTGACATTTCTAGGTGTTCCACTACAGACTACTGTGTTGAAAGCACCTTCTCATATGAAAATCAATCAGACCAGTTTCCAAATTTTGTTGTATAAAGACTGTCAGAGGGAACAAGGGGAAGGGGAGAAAATATATGTAAGTTGTATTATGTTATGCACTTGTATGAGTTTCCACTTAAGGTCTGGATTGCTTATTAGCTGCTACAGAGCACCTTTTTCAGTTAGTTTTCTGTTTATGCTAATTCTGTTGGAGAAACCAGTAAGCATTTCTTGCCGGATAGTGAGGTCATGAGGGTAATGCACATATCAATAAAGGTTTGAAGATGTTTGCATAACTTGCAGATTTTTTAACTTGCTCATTTTTATCTGAAGAGGTTAAAAGTATAGTTAATGTAGAGTGTACAGTGAACCAAGTTGTAGATAATTCTTTTTTCTAAATGGTGTGACAAAATTAAGATTTAGTGTTAAAAGCTGCTAGATTTTCTTCTGTTTCTTTAACTGCTGCTTAAAAAGAAAATCAGTTTCTGATGGCAGTTACAGACCTTTAAATTAGGAAGTACTAAACATGCTGTCCTTTTGCTGTGATATGTCTGTGCCAAACACACTCATGACACAGAGCCAAGTACTTTTCCAAGGAAAATGGCCCAGGAATTCAAGCCACGTGTTCACTGTTGCATACATGTCAAGAGCCAAACAGATGAAAGGGCTGAGAAGCGAAGGGGAAGAAGGACTTCAAATGTGTTTGTCCCGCAGGAAAAAGTGATGACTTGCAGGACACTAGTTTCACGCCTTTGGCTCAATTAAAATAATGCTTTGAACCATTTAACTGTACATTGCTGGTTCTGTCTTGGACTTTTTTTTTTCCTTCTCTTCTTGTTTTTGCCTTGGTTTACCCAGTTCTCTGCTTGCTTTGGTTAATTTTGTCCTTGCTTTACTGTAAGATATACGGTTACTTATTATCTGCAACTTTGAGTCAAAATTGAAACAATATGGAGACAAATTTAAAATGTAAGCAAGAATTAATTTCTAAATAATACAAATATTTTAGCCTGTTAAATTTTTCTTAAAATCCATCCTGAGAACCTAGACCAACTGTAACGTACATTATATTAGATGCTGTTGAATACCCGTTGTGGTTTGTTTTTAAAGTACTTTTTAACTTCTTAATTTAAATTTTAAAAAATATTCCATTTCATGTGAGGCTTGACTGTTAAAAAGCTTTGTTTAAACCATCCCTGTCTGCTGTCATTTATAAAGGTTTGGTAGCACTTCAGTCTGACTTTCAGGGAAATGCCAACATGTGGCATATTGTTCAAGTACTAAACAATTTGTCCTGAGGCAAAGTGTCATCTTTTATATTGCTTTAATAGGGCGTGTCTAGTGTTTTGTTGTTTTGGGGTTTCTTTTGGTGAGGCCGCTAGGTGGAGTGAAAACATTGAGCCCCCGTGGATGTCGATTGCCTGTAGGGGAGAATACAATCCTCACATGCACGGTGCTGGTTTCCAGCAAGCAGTACTGGCTCTCCTGCAGCCTGTAAGACATGGAAGTGTTATTTAAGATACGCTGTTTAAAAGGACAAAAAGACCAAAATGATGTTCTTAATTTTAAACTGGCGACGTATTTCATACCGTAAGTTACTAATTGAGAGAGGTGTTCATTGTGTTAGTAAGAGCAGCTCTCCATAGGAATGTCCCCTGAAGGTATACATAAGGTGCAACAAGAAAAACCTAATTGTATTTATTTGCCATTAGAGTATTAAAAAACTCAATGACTAAAGTATCTGAATTTGCTGCACCACCCCCACACCTCTGGCTTTCTCTCTCTCTCTCTCTCTCTCTCTCTCTCTCTCTTCTTCTTACAATCTTGGCTCCCACTTCATTTCTGAAGCTGTTGTCTCAGGTGTTTTGTCAGCAGAGAATATAGTTTTCCATCCTACATGAGACCGATGTATCTGATTTTTGTCTGGCTACATGGAACTGTCACATCTGTTTGCAAGTACAATAAATTTGTCTGTATATATTTTTCTCAGAAATATGTTTGTTCATTTGTTCACTTTACTCTGTAAAATTATACTTGTCATTGTAACTAATACTATTTAGGTGAAGATTAATTTGAAAACTGAAAGTGCCATTACAGAAGTCTTGGATGTCCATTGGTTAGATGAGACAGTGGGCTTAATCTTGACCATATTATACAGTGATTATCATTAGTAGGAGCATGTTGTGGACAAGCTTGCAGGTTTTTGTGTTCGTATTTTTTAAAACTGGTGCTGCCCCTCACTGATGCTTCTTCAAAGATCGTGGCTTTTGTGTTTTATTTTAGTAGTGTTAATGGAACATACCAAAAAAAGCTTGTTTGGCATATTTCAGTCACGGAAAATGTTTGTAAGCAAAACCAGACTTACATAAATGTTTAATATATTTAAGACAAGTTAAAAATCAAGTCTGTAAATTCAGTTGTGTTGTTTGTATTGCTTCAGTAGAGTATTTTAAAGGTTCTTCCCCTTTCTAAAATCAAATCAAATTTATGTTTTCCAGAGGCATCAAGTAATCAAATTGTAGATTTGTTGGTAAAAGAAATTACCTGACATTCTACAGATTGCAGTCTGTAACTTAGAGGCTTGGCTTTGTTCTTTAAAAACCTCTTTTAGAAGTAGCTACTAAGTTTTTCAGTGTTATTCAACTTACTCTGCTTTTGTAAAAAGTACCATTCTTACTGCTTTGGGGATTGGCAGATTAATACCATAATTTGTGAAAACAGCTGCCTCTGTTATACTCTTTGTTTTATCTGAAAGTCCAACCCAAACTTTGTGTGCCTTTCTTCCCAATGTTCTCATAAATGGATGAAGCAGTGCACAAATGCATAATATATATATGCAAAATGCATAATATGTAGTCTGCCCTGTATGTCATTCCAGTGACATTATTAGATGCCATAGTATTCACCTCAGAAAAAGGCCAGTGCAAGTTGCAGAGGCCAGTTACATATTTATTATAAAAATGCAATATAAATAAAGGTGCATTAATTTTGAAGGACCTCAGAGGAACATAGGGACTGGAAGGGCATTTGGGATGATCTAGTCTCATACTATCTTAATTGGTCAAGCACCATGTTATAAATAGAGATGTTTTCATTTGCTGGTGCTTATTTGGCATCTGTTTCAGAATCTCACTACCCTGATGCTTACAAATGTCTTGCAATTCCAGCTTACATGTATTCCTGACCAATTTATTCTAATTTGTTCTTATGTCAGTATTGCCTTTTAGCATCGATAGCTCTTTAAACTTCTGGACATTTACATCGTATGTGCTTAATGAGAGCAATCATCTGGAGACTCTTTTTGCTGGACTAAGTTCATGCATTTCATATGTGCTTCTAGCACTAGTGCAGGCTTAAGTGGCTACTGACACTTTTTAGCTTTCATTTAGGCCAACACAGCTGTTTTGAAGTCATACATCAAATAGGTGATGGGACTGATTAGCTCAAAAAAAGCTGTCCCCCCTGAATTTTTTTGGTCCGCTCTATTTTCATCTGTATGCTGTCTTGACGGAGTGGTGTACAAGGACACAAATGAGCAACAGAGGGTGGAACACTGACAGAAGAATGTCTTAAGGCAGTACTGTTGCTGGACGTGAACCTTATCCTTAACCCCGACTTGTTTACATTTATCTAGTGCTCTACACTGCACCACAGAAAATTGAGCATGATAGCTGAAGCAGTTTGAACTTGACAGTTCAGTCAATGCAAGGCACACATCCTTCCATCTGATTTAAACTGAATCAACTTCTGATTGCTCAGTCTAAGCAGTAGTTGACTCTTCCCTAATGTTACTGCTGTTTACCAAAAGCAAGCCTAAAATAATAATTCCGTCCTCTTCATTCAGTATTTGAAGAAAACCATCTGGTTCCTACCATTATTAATAGACTTTATTTTCCAGTTTATATCTGGGAAGTTAAAGATTCCCTCAGTGATACAATTTAGTATTTTCTCTCTAATAACATGACAAATGTAACTGCAGAGCGTTTTTGAACATCCTACTACCATAGTTATATTCTTCTTTCTTGTTTCTTTGTAGTCTATTTATAGAATTTAATCTTGTCATTGTTTATTTGTTTCTTTCTTGAACAAATAAGGTAAAGTTAGTAAATTATCAATTTAATTGCAGTATAGTACATGAAGTTTTGGGAATTTATTTCTTTATAGTTTTATATGGATAAATAATTCAAAATACTAATCCGTGAAGAAAATGGCCAAAATTTCATCTGTGCATATATATTTACTCACATGCTGTTTCCATTAATCTGATGTCAGTTAATTTGGTCTTTAGTACAAGGACATCTGATTGACTGGTAGCCAGTACCAACATGTGTGTAAAAGGTTATTTGAAGAATGACATGTAGTGACTGGTGTTATATGAGATGTTATATTACAGTTTTTGAAGGCCCATTGTCATTTGGCCAGTTAGAAAAACTTGGAGGTCTTTCTGAGTTTGTACTGCCTATTATTATTGAAAATAACATACATAAATGACTGCTTCATCCTATCAGCAGGAGACAAGGTATTGGCATTTCAGAACTGGGCTGATCTGTGTTTTCTTGTTTCCAACAGGCAGACAACAACTTGTTGGGATTTATGGCGATAATTTATACAGCTGTCAAATTTATATGCGTATGTCTCAATGCAACTAGACAATATACTAAAAAAATCAATTTTAAGTCAAATTTAAAAATAGTGCTGTGCAGTAATTAGGGACCCTGCATTCAAGTTTATGAACTCAGTCCAACTTTAATTATTAATGAATCTAGTTGGACAGGCTGCAATGAATGTAATCCGTTGGTCCTGTGCCTGTTATAGTGTTTGGTTTTGATAATATGTAATTGGTCATTGACAACAGGGCTCTGTTTTCTACGCATCTAGGTGAAGATACTGAATGACAGAAAGCCGTAGGTTCCCTTTAGAAAAGAGCATCTGTTTAATATCTTGCACTTTAACATACTTTTGTGTTGTTCAGGCTGTTGTTTTCCTTTAACTCTTTTATTTTGACCTTAATTCAGAACACTGTGTATTTTTCCTGATGTTCTTTGGGGTGGGTGGTGTGGGATAGAATTCAGAGCCTTGAACTATTTTTGAGGAGGTTCCCCTTCAGCTTCCAAGAGGCTGTACTAGAGCTGTGCTAGCAATGTGTGAAAAACTAGACATAGGGCAGTCCAGTGGGAATCTGTTTGTGACTTAATGAAGTAGTGTTCTTTAGTGGATTTGTAGATTTAATGTAGAGTTCAGTGGGTTTTGGAGATGGGAAACTAATGCGTTCTGAGCATGCTAATACTTAACCTTTTGCTTTCATGAGAACAGCTTCATTTATTGTAGACTTCTGAGATTCCAAGTGTCAGTAGTCCAGTGGAGAAGCAACTAAGGCATTAATGACAGAAGTCAGTTGGTATCAGAGAGAAAGAACAGAGGTGGAACAAATGTTCTGTGTTCAGACTTCACTTTCTAAGTGAAATCATCAGTATTTCTGGACATTGATGTTTCTTTCTCCCAGTAGAAAGGAAGAGTAAGCAACTTGCCTACATTGCTATGGAAGGATTTGAAGAATAAGGAAAATAAAATTTCAACTTAAAGTGTAGATAGAAATGTTGTCATTTGGTTTTGTCTTGCATAAAAATAATTTTGGCTAAGCTATTTCTACAGAAATTCCCTTTTTTAACAAAACGTCTTCCCTTCAAACAGAAGCCATGTGTGCAGCCCTTTTTAGTTTATTGGCATTTCAGTCTTCTGCTTTGTTATTCCTTCAGTCGAAAATTGCCTATCCTTCTTGCTCTCTGCACTGTATGCCAGAACCTGTTCATGCACTTATGGACATACCAGTCAGATTTTACAATAAAATCAATACAGATACAGTGGCTAGCATTAAGAGAAAAAGTTACTTAATGTAGAAACAGTGTTAATTAAGCATCTCTTTTTGTAGGAAGCTTTCTGTGTGTTTCTTTAGTTATGGCTGAAAATTTTAAGTTGTCAATATTACATAACAACATAAGATTTATTTTTTTAATTATGTGGCTGAAATAGGAAGACAGTAAGTCTCTGACAGGCAGAGATTCTCATGTGATGCTCTTGCGATCTTCCTGTGATAGTAAACACTGCAGCAAGTTTTACTCTTTGAATGCAGGCTGTCTTTTAATTATCATCAAATTATTATCTTCCTCAGCAACTACTTCATATATAACTGAGCTACTGATGTAGTCACTGGGTGGACACCTTGTTGGCTCTGTGGGTTTCTGTTAGCCCCACTTCAGTCAGTTGCCTGATTCTATATCCTTCTCCTTTTTACAACTAAGTTAAGTGTTGGTTTGTTGCAGTGGAAAGGTAGAAGCTTGTATTTCTGAAGCCAGTTTCTTCTTAACATGTTTGGATTCGTTGCTGCAAGTCACTTTTTTAATGCTGTCAAAGCCATTGATTGCCTAGCGCACTAAGATCGGTTGCGTATGTAAATCTTTCTCCTAGCTAAAGCTGAAATACAGTTGGTTTATATAATCAGGTTTAATAGTACATAAATTCAAGTAAGCAGTAAACATATATACCTTTTCTGGCAAAAGAGTGAAACCATCTTTTTAAAATCCACAACAATTAAAGGAATACATTTGCAAGTGAGTAACAAATAGAAGTTTTCCTTCCATGTTGATTATGTTGCAGACATCCTGTATAAATGTAAAATTATTTGCCATAATGAACATGATCAAGTGATATGTTTTATGTCTTATGTTGTGCATCTTTGCAGTCTTCTTGTTCATCATCTGCAAAACAATATGTGGGTTTTATTCCTTACTTCAAAAATACAAGTACTATCTGTGAAGTTTCAGTAACTGCAATTCTCTTTTTCTTAGAAGGGTTAGTAGTAGCGTAACCTGTATAGTTTGGTCAATAGCAAAGGTTTTGTCCCTGTTTGCACTTAGTCATACCCTAAATGGTAAAGATAGAAGGCAGATTTATTTAAAATTAGACTTAATTCATAAAAGTAACAGCTTGCTGGACAAGCTATGACTCTAAAAAGGACTTTGTTCTTGCTTCTAAAAATATGCTGATGCTGGGGTTTTTAATGTTTACTGTACACTGTCTCTTGAACTAGAACCTTGCTATACAAAGATCAATTTTGTACTTCTAGGTCCCTTGGGCCACTGCTTGTGTTGAGGATGACATTAGGAACAGAAATTACTAGCCAGCTTAAGGCTTCTTCATACATAGCATCAGGCCGAAACCTTTTGAGATGGGACCTGTCACCAGAGGAAATTAGAACAAGAACAGAAGAACTTATGAGGAAGACAAAGCATGTCTATGACAGAGTCGGGATGCTTGATATTGAAGAAGTAACACATGAAAATACTGTACGGGCTTTGGCAGACATAGAAGTGGAATACGCAGGTTAGTGTATATTTTTTGTGATTCTTTCTACAGGGCATTCCATCTGCACATAAAGAAACATTGAGAAAAAATAGTAATTGCTTACAATTTTGATCCCTACTGTTATTGTGTAGAGGCCTCTCAAGAGTCCTCTGGTCATAATGATCTTTCAGGACCTCTCAGCAATATGTAACATGATCAGCTACAAAGTTCTACTCCTTTATTCTAGAGATAAAAACAAGGATTGACTAAACTGTGCTGTTGATGTCTTTGACACATGCAGAGAACTGCATTGGTCCCCTGATTTCTTTTCCAACTCTGTGCAGGGGACAGTGTGCAGTGTCTTTGGTATGTGTAATACATTAAACCTGGTAAGCAGTGCTTTTTTTCAGACACTGCAGAATCTGAGACAAGCGAGTCAAATGGAGCAATGGAAAGGTTGGTAAACTGCTAGTGGAGAAAATGTGATGGTTGAGAATGAAGGAATTTTTGAATGCATTATTGAAAGAAGACCCTTTTACTTGCTTACCTTTGTATTATGGCTTGCAAAGCCTGGTAGAATCCAGGGAGAGGTTCATCATGCACTCACATCTAGATTGTTCTGACTGAGTTATCCAGACATGTCAGTGTATGGATGCAGTTTGATGGTCAAAACAGGTTATAGAGGTAATTTGTTAATAATTGTCAGTCAGACGAGTGGGAAAAATATGAACCCTGTCTTGAGTAGCTTTGTTTTGAAAAACCTGTCAGATGGTGGCTGCATTACTTACAAAGCAGTCAGTGTAATAAATGTCAAGTTATTTTGAAAACTCTAAAAAATCTGCAGTAGCCACAGAAGTGCTGAAAACAGCAACCTTGGCTTGGAGGAAAAGCTTTGACTAGCAAACAAGATCAGCCTACAGCTCAAATTATTGTACTGTAATATTAGTCTGGCTTTCACATTACTTAAAATTGCAGTTTAGGCACATACAGTGAACTGGCTGGAATTTATGCTGGCAGAAAGACTGAGTAATCTTCATTCAGACAACTTCCTGCCAGATTCAGTTTTAATTGTACCAATGTATTTGGTATAATTTTTGTAAGCCTTTTCACCAAGGCGTAAAACTCTCTTCTTTAAATTAAATTAGAAGGAAACACTTGTTTGACGTGGAAAATAATGGCTATCAGCTTCTCAGCATAGCCCCTAACGGTTGATCCAAAATATACTTTTTTCACTACATGCTATTGCCATAATGGGTCACATTTCAGTTTTTAATGCTAATCTTCAAAGCTATATGTGACATTATCATGACTTACTGTGAAATAGCCCATGGCATATAATAAGTATTACCACAGCAAGACTTCCATTAGAACCTTAGAATTTAAAGCCAGTGTGTTCCTTCCACATGAAAGGCCTGCCCTAGTAATTGGAAATTATTATCCCAAAAACCAGAGATGACAACAGGCCTTACAAGTCAGTTGAAAACTGCCTAAACTCACCTTATCATTTTTAAACATTTTGGCATGAGGACAGGATGTGGAGAGGAAAGTTTCCTATGGACTTCAAGAAGAACCATATGCCCATGTTTGCATTCCAGAGATTTCTGAAGGGCTGAGAGTATCTCAGGACTTGATAAAACAACTGCACATTACATAAAATTACAAAGCTTTAAATCAGGCTAAAATGGTGTTGCTAAAATGTTGTTACTCTAAGATGTAGTTTTGGAGAGGTAAAGGGTAGAGACATTATAACTGATTTTTAATTAAGTGAATTGATTTCTACTTCAGGATTTCTATTCTATTCTATTTCTCATTATAAGATGTAATATTCCTTTAATAAGCAAGGATTTACTTAATCTCAAAAGTATATTCTATAAAAGTAATATTACTCAGCTTCTAATTTCTAAAAGTTCAGAATACATAGTATCTTCTGTGTTTGCCTTAAACACAGAAGAGTGCAGTACATGGGGATTTGACACTGAGCTCATAACAATATAAAAATAACTTCAAGACAGATGGGCATGTTTGAAAGATTCAGAGCTTTTGACTTTAAGTGCTAACGTGGAAGCATCTGTGCCAGCTATGAAACAATGTCAGTCTTCACTTACATGACTTCTGGAAGATGAACTATTTGTATCATATTTATACACCTTTCAGTTGATTTTGTGGAAGACAATGAGATAATTAGGCTTGGGTAATAGATAGCTTCTCTATACTATGGTGTGTGGTTTTGTCCTTTTGCCTATTCATTTTTACTTCATATGTAACAACTATTTGCTTCAAGCCTGATCTGAAGCATCAAGTTGCTTTGGATATTTGTTTCTTATGTCTTCTGTAAATGTCAGAAGGGGGAAAGTTCCTTATCCTTAAGGCACGTCTAACCTTCTGTGTTCATTGCTTCTTATTTAAACAGTGGAAAGAAGCATGTTGGATTTTCCCCAGCACATTTCACCTGACAAAGAGGTACGCTTAGCAAGTACAGAAGCTGACAAAAAGCTTTCTAATTTCGATGTGGAGATGAGCATGAGAGAAGATGTGTTTCAGAAGATTGTTTATTTACAGGTAAATCATGGTGATGTCTGCATAACTTGTTATGTATCTAAATGTATCTAAAATTTGTTCTTATACTCAGTGCTTTTCAAAATCACTCTGTATTTCCTCTCTGTCTATGCCAATCAAATCTTTCCAGTGGGACACAGCTATACAACAGAAAACAACCTACCTTGGTGCTTCCACTCTTTGCAGGCCATATCTAGGTCTCTGTATTCTTTTCTCCATTTTATCTTTAGTCTTCCAATGAGCTGATTAAGCTGGAAGCTAAACTAACAGAAGGAGACCTATCAGGAGAAGCATTTTTTTGTTTTCTGTTGGCTGAGCTCCCTGAACTCATTCCAAGAGGGAAGGAAGAGGCAATACAGCACTGTATTTACATTGGCTTATACTGTTTTTCAATTTGTGTCCAAACTTACACTGTATTGAAATAGTTAAGAATTTTAAATTTAGAAGTTGTTTTAAGTTATGAAGATTAATGAGAACATATAACTTGGAGTGACCTCTGAAATTACCTCTTTTGACCTGCTCATTATAGACAGTTACACTATATACTTTTGCTCATCAGTTGCTTTGACCACAAAATAAAACTATGTCAAAAAATGCTTTTCCTGTTGGACTAGTTTCTATCCATTTTGTTTTTCTGTTTAGCTTCTCTTCTAATTGAGCACCCTTAGGTATCTTGTATTCTTCATTTGTACTAATTATTTCGTAGCTCAAATGGGAAGAATATTTGGTTTTGTTCAAATCTAGTGACATTTAGTAATAATTTCCCAAAAATGTCTGATTTAAGGATAATACAAGGAAGCTATCAAATATGAAAACTAAAATATTTTTTTTCCTATGGTTTACATGTGAATCTTCCCTTTCAAACCCCACTAATTTTTAACCTTCTCATAATGCTAATAAGACACTGGAACCCCTACTTCTTGGAGTTGTTGGTGGTGCTTTTTGCAGTGTTGACTGAGAACCAGAATAATGCTTGCAGTGCCTTATTAAAGTGCCTTCCAATACCATTGTCTTCTTTTGCTGTGTTTTCCAGAGAAACTTTCAAGTGTTCTCCTCTAGCTGGGTATTGTTTATGTGTTTGTACAGGTATATAATAGCCCCATTCAGTTGTGTGTTGGCAGATAGTGCTTTATGTTGATTTCTTTCTTCTTCCCCTGCTCTGGCTAGTGATTAAATGGTTGGATATGTATTTATTATTTGCTGTGGTTTTCCCCAACATCCAGTATAATATATGCAAGTACATTTAGGGCAGATCTTCCATATCTCTGAATCTATCTATTTTTGATTTACAAGGATATCTGACAGTAGTTAGTGAAAACTGATTACTGTTACTTGCTACTACTACTTTCTTAAAATTTTTTAACTCTTTCATTTGGTGTTTTCCTGTCATTTACCTTTGCAGCAATATTTGGCCTTTATGACAGTTAGAATTGCTGATTAAATCTCCATTCAGTATTTTTAGACATTTCTCTTGGCTTAACTGCAGCATGCAAGCATGTTTTAGTATTAGTTTTCCAGAGATGCAACCTCTGAGCGTATATCAGCTTCATAATAGCTGTTAAAGTAGTAGCAGTTTTGCTGTAGCACAACTGTGAAATTGCCAATAATGCCAGACTGGTGAAATCTTGCTATTTCCAAATTATACATTTTTTGTTAATTTTTGCTGAATTTCTAATGCCTTCTCCTGTTAGAATCTCCTAGTTAAAAAGTCAGGCTCCAGGAACACATAAAAAAAAAAACACATAAAAAAAGAACCTCGAAAAACAGGCTTCAGACTTCTGCTGAAATTAATTTATCAGTTCAAATAAGGTAAAACATTTTCATGAAATCAAGTTTTTCATGGCCTCACTGGGGATTTAATAGTTCAGGTAGATGAATTCAGTCCTGCACCGTGGCCAGATTAAAATGAGATGAGGAGAATGAGGGCCCTCACACTTCCCTTTTCTTTATAACACAGTCCACTAGGAGACTAGTAAATCTGCTTGATCATAGTGATATCCTGAATGTTTTTGCTCCCCTTAATGAGGGCTAAACTTTTACAAGCTAAGAACTGTTTAGTATTCTTTTTAGATTATGCTTTATTTAAGAACTATTGATCGAGGAAAAATGATTGAGGGTTTTGTGTTTAATTTGAGAAAATATTAAAATAATGCAGTCTCTTTCTTTTCCTGACACATTAGGGGAAAAAATTCCTGCATAAAATCATATTGTTGAATTTGCTTCAGATCTTATTCGTTGGAAAACTTTAATTTTGAGGTTTGAAACTTGGAGTAAAAGTGAATTTGGTAGTGAAAGTATCATTTTAAATTTTATTACTCCTGATATCTGCACATGCTGACTAGCAGAGGCATGCTTAAGAATGTTGCCAGTCTTCTCCACCCACATGCCCTCAGGAAACAGCCTGTTGTAAACAGCTGCTGCAGGCTTTGTTCATGGAATTCCAGGTAGGTTTTGTTTCTTACTCTGCCTGAAGATTTCTTCCTGGAAAAACGTAACATGGTTGTCCAAAAGAAGTATGAAATGGTATATAAAATCATCAAACACGACAATTCTAAAACTTCTGGAGAGTTCCAACCTTTCATGTGTGGAGTATATTCAAAATTAGTATTTCTATTGCGGAAATTGTTCATCAGAGAAAATCCAGGTGATGAAGACCATCTTGATCAGACCAAAGTTCAGAGATGGCCCCAGAGCACCCTTGGTTCCTGTGCTTGTGAAGGTTTATAGGCTTGCTTATCCATAGAGACCTGAGACGTCTTTTTGAATGTGTATCATTCTTACCTTTAGCATATCTGTGATGCAGATAAACTTCACAAAGCCTAATTAGTGTTAAAGTGTATGGAGAAATGTATAGTCATCAAGAGAAAGATGAAGAACACTTAGTTTTTCTTCTCTTTTTGCCCAAAAGAATCTTCATCTGTCTTAGCTTTAGGAGGAGCCAGTATTCACTGGCTTTAAGGGCTTAAAATTAGTGTTTGTGAATTCCCTTCTTCCACCTAAAATCTTTGCTGGATTTGGGCCCTGGATATTTTCAGGAGCATGACAGTTCCATAGGCCCAATGGAAGGACTGGAAGATCCAGCATAGTGCCTAAGTAGCTCAGTGAGACTTTTCACAGTCCTCTGTCCTAAACTGTTACTGTAATAAAAGCATTGGCTTTTTGTAGAGTTTAGCATACTTAATTTTTTGTCCTCAGCCTTTCTGTTTTTGAGTCTTGCAGCACAGTTAGCCCAGTATAAATGACGTTAATATAGTGGCAGTGTCTGCATTTTTCACCTCTGTCATTTTGAAGTTGTGCTATTTCCATCACACTTAGTCTTAGGTCAGAAAAAAGAACCCTGGAATTGTGGGTTGTCCAGTGGAAAAACAATATGTGAATTTAATTTTGATTGCTACAATTATTTTTGTACTGAGTATTATAGCATCGACACTCCTAGATGTAGTGCTTTTGGTAACATGAAGATCTTGGTGAAGCAGCAGAATTTCATAGAGTGTTATTTGCCAGAAACACAACAGGAGACTCAAGTGTTGGAGGGAGTAGGGCAATAGCATTTTTTTTATCTTTGTGTTATGAAATACTCTGTGTGACTTGTCTTACACATTTACTGGGAATGAGAATGGAGATATGAGGTTTGAGTTGGAGAGGACAGAGGTCGTGATTTTCTTCAGTTACTTTTCTCCCAAAAAGAAATTTCTACCATTTACATCCTTTTATTTAAAAACAAACAAACAAAAGTGATATCTAGGTGCTAGGTGCAAAAAAATCATAGGTCTAGTGAGGGGTACTCCATGCAATCACCTGGTTGAATCATTGTTGACTTTAGCTGTGTGGTGACCTATAGTAGTAGGATCATCTTTCCATGAAAATATGGATTCTTATAAAAATTACCTGTAAACACATAATATAAAAAAGAAAAAAATATTCATCATTCCTGTGACAGTAAGTCTGCCTATTGCTTTAGAAAAGTTAGTTTATCACAAAGTGAAATAACTGTCATTTTGTTTCACCAGACTTATAAATTCTTGCATGTAGACTACTGGTATATGCATTAGAGTTTTAGGCGCAGAGTAAAAACAAAACTAAACTATTCTAAACTCTTTCATGGTTCTAGAAACCAATTTCCACAAATTTTCTAATCTTATGTGCAGGGCACTGGCAGGAGTAGATATTGTCTGTGTTATTGTGTAGATTATTTTTAAATGACAGAAAAATCTGTTTCAAAGTTCTTATTTATACTTTTTTTTTTCTTGGAATACCACTACATTCCTGTCTCTTAATTTTTCTATTTAAGGAAGTGAGGTATTCTGTACTGACAAGTCATTAGTTGACAGCTCTACACAATTGTGTGACTCATTCATAAAATTTGCATGTTTCAACATCTGTGCTTTTCAGAGATGCTAGTCAAGCATTAATTTGTGTGTAGGTAAACTGATGAGAGGTTATTAAGACAAGTCATAGCTAATTCCAACAGCTTCATATTTGAATGTGAACTTAAATACAATATGTCCTTTCTACCAAGTTAATAACTTTTTTAATGTTCCTTTTAGATGAGAGAAGATAAAATTAGAAGGTGTACACCGTTATTTTCAATTTAGGACAAAATAGCAAGTTTCTGAGTAAAACAGTTATGCTGTAGTCAATTTGAAGGAAGACTTGCACATGTTCTGTTGCAAACACTGTCCTGTCTCTTATTGTTGATGCTTTAGGAAATGGTGATTCAAGAGTCTTTGTAATGGCATAACATAGAAATATTGTTTTTAGCTCAGTTGGTTAAAACATGGTGCTAACACCACCAAGGTTGCAGGTTTGATTTCTACACGGGCCATTCACTTAAGATTTGGACTCGATGATCCTTGTGGGTCCCGTCCAGCTCAGAATATTCTGTGATTCTGGTTATTTGTTGTCACTGCTTGATTGTTTCTGAAAAAAAGAGATGTATATGCTCAAATATTATGCCATCTGATAACCTTCAGTGACACATCTAATTATTTGGGAGTTTTTTCAATCCCTCTGACTTATAACATACAGTATTACCTTATACCACTGATTTTCTTGAAGTGTGTATAAGAAAGCTATCTCTACAGAAAAAGCTGAAGTGCACTGGAGTGAAAACTAAAAGGACTTGCCATGATGACAGCATGTAAAAGTGCTGAGTTACTTGTACTTTAAAACCATTCTGCATCGATATAAGAATACTATTGTGTAAGGTAACTGTTTTGGGGAAGTCCTTTACACTAAAAAGGCATGTTCCTTTTTTACTATGACAGTGCTCTAAAGAACAACTCTGTTCAGACCCTTCTAATGTTTGTTATGTTTCTTACACTGTGTTAATTCAAGTATTCTGTTCTGTCATTTCAGCAAAACTGCAATCTTGAAAATGTAAAGCCTGAAACAAAGCGATATCTAGAGAAATCAGTCCAAGTGGGAAAAAGAAATGGACTCCATCTTCCTAAAGAAGTACTGAATGTAAATATGGACCATTTGTTTATAAAGCAAAGGTTATAAATTGTTGAAGGGATAAAATTATGATTGGTTAGCTGTATTAAGCATGTATTTGAACTTCATGCTTTTGGATCTGCTGAATTACTGCTCTGATCTTAACTGTTCTTAGTTCCAGATCCATCCTTTCAACTTCAGTCACTTTAAGGTGTTTAAATGTTAAGGTTTTTAATCTGCTAGACACTCGTAGTACTCGGTGGATAGATGTGGTATGCATCACATTTTAGCCTTTGAGAGTAAAAGAAGCCTAGCTGGAAGAGTTTTGTTATATATTCTGATTATGAGAATGCCTAAATAAGATTCCTAGCAAAGAGACCTCTCAAAAAATGTTACAAGTTAGTCTGCACTTCGGTTCAGAAATATGTATAACTGTTGCAAAGACACAGCTATTTTAATTTCATTTATTGACCACTGTAGTAAAATGTATCCAGGATTTTAGCATTTTGCCTGAAAAAAAAATCAAAGTAGGTTAAAGGGAAGAAACAAGTGACTCTGAGAACTTTGGCTCCATTAAGAGAGGATTTACTCATGCATATGAAAGCAATTCTCACTTCCAAAAATCATGAAGTAAAATTGACAGCATCTGAGATGCTATGGCATCCCATCCTCAAGGAGAAGGGAGCACCCAAGACTTGTAGATGCTTGTGGTTGAAAGGAATGACAAAATCAGAGAGTCCACAAAAGCTTACAAAGTTTTATTAGTAAATTACAGACTTGGCTTGGAAATTGGTATTAGTCCCTGACCCCCTAGTATAAGCATATGGCAGTGGGTTTTGGATAAAGGGGTAGAGTGAAAGGGAAAAGACAGAGAGAGAGATGAATTAAAGAAGGGGAAAGAGAAAGGAGAAAGGGAGAATGAGATCACTAATCTGGGCTCCAGCATCAATTCAGCTGACAAGGTGACCAGAGTCCTGGAGCTTGGTGGGTGTACTTTGTACAGATAAGTTTCCCATGCCCTAGAGATAAATTTTGCACTTTCTGAATGAATTAGTCATCATGCATAGTCCATTCTTCTGGACCTTTTTGGAAATGGGTAAGGCATTGGAGGTCTGTGGTGGTCTTGATCCCCCTCCTGCTACAGTCCATGCCCACTTCTCCACCTCGTTTCTGTGCCTCTGCTGTACTGTGTTGTGCTTATCTTCAGGAGACAGAACAAGGACGTTTGTTCCAGAACAGGGCTGCCCTTATTCTATATGGCCCCTGTTCCAGCCACATCTTGTTCTTTTTAACAAAAGTCCTTGGCTGTTCTTACTAACAGTCCTTGGTTGGCTCCATGGCTATCTTGGTATCAGTATTTCAAGCATATCCATAGGCCCCTTATCTTCTAGCCTTCTACAGATGCCAACATAATTCTCTTTAAATTCTGAGTCATATATATGTAACAGCCTTTATTTCTGACTCTTGAGTAGACTTTACCCTTTGTAGAAAATAATCATTCTTCATCCACATCTTTCAGTTTGTGAGAACAGTTTTGTGTGTATTTTCATAGTTTAAGGGTAACTGATGCCTCTAAAGATATTTTGAAATTCCTTAGGAGACAATACTTGAATTATATTTAGGTGAAAAAAATTGGCTGATGGGAGTCTTTGGCAAGGTGTTGGGGTTTTTTTTTGTGTATGCATTCTCCTACTGGTAACTACTGTGTTTATTTGAACTTGACTGTAAGGTATAGAAATTTATTATGAGATATATTAGAAAATGTTTCAGATGGATGAATATCCAGATTTTAAAAATGGTTTTGGAGTGGTCTTATGCTGTGGGGGTATTCTGTTCTTTTTGTCATACCATACCTGTACAATTCCAAAGCAGTGTTTTTCAGTAGGTTGAATGCATTTTTACTCCCTTCATTCTCAATTGTTTTAGTGGGTATTTTTACACTTAAAATTGTAATTTAGCTTTTCAAATAAAAGAAAATAATTGAGTGTTAGAACATAAACTATTCAGTGAATGTGTTTAATCTGTCCAGTCCCCTCTAGGTTGAGTTTGGAATGTTGGAGTGATAGCCCTGATGCAGGGTTCCTTGGCAACAATATTGCTAAGGGTCAAAAGAAACATAAAAGGGAGGCTGGTGGAGAAGTATGATGAAGTGGTGGTGAAGTATGATGCTACCTGCAGTGTGTTATTTGCTCACTGCTGGTGTTTACTGTCAGCTAGTAGAAAGCCTAGCTGGAAAAAGTGAAGTACTATTCATGTGGAGGATAGAAATTACCAACTTTGATTTTTGTTTTTCCACTAAGTTCAGTTTATACTCAATGCAGGAAATAAAGACAATGAAGAAAAAATTGAATGAGCTGTGTATAGACTTTAACAAAAACCTGAATGAGGACAACACATTTCTTGTATTTCCTAGGGAAGAACTTGGTAAGTGGTATGCTTGCTTTCTTCAACTTCCAGTTTTACTTGAGTAGCTGGTTTTGGCCCCATGAGTGATGGTAAGATCAAGGGAAATTCTGACTGTTTTCCAGTCTTCTCTGTTTCCTTTTTAATCCTTCCCCAGAGTCAGTTTGGTGTTATCCTTTGCAGGTTTTCATAATGTCTGCATAGATTTTTGCTTCCTGAAGTGTTTGCCTTGCATCAAATTGGTCCTCCTTTTTTAGCATAACTTAACTCTGCTCCTTTTCTCAGTTCTCCACCACCAAGCAATTCCCTGTGTATTACATTCATCGTAAGTATTGGAAAAGCTTTTTTGCCCTGCAATATATTTGAACTAATTCAGTAATTTAAAAACTAAGCTAGAAATTGCATGTGATAGAAAATTTGGGAATTCATTATTTGAAAGGCATGGCATAAAATATGCTCTAATAACATTAGAGATTCTTTAATGTCATTCTGGTAGCCTTACATGTATTTCTCTTTGACTTGCAAGCGTTTCCAAATTTTATTTTGCTTGGTGGAATTTGAAAAAGTTTTAGCAAATAATTGTGTCTCAGTTTAATGAGACAGAAATGTTTGCTTACGAGGGTGGGATAGGAGAAAAACCAAAAACTCCTCCCTCTGAGTAATTATAACTTCAGAATTAAGAGGCTTCAGTTGAAAAGGTGTGGAAAAGAAAGTAGCAGCTCTTTACTAAATATGTATATGTAACATAAAAGAACAAGCGACAATTCCGTAACCCAACTTCCACCCAAAACAATTGCGCTTTTCGCCTTTCGGCGCAGTTACAAACACGGCCAGCAGGGGGCGCTGCCGCCCCGGGAGGCGGGGCTGCGGTGTCTTACGGCCAGCAGGGGGCGCTGCTGGGCCCGCAGGAACGGGGGCTGCAGTTGCTCCGCGATGGCCGGCAGGGGGCGCTGTCGGGCTCGGGTGCCGCCGCCTCTGCGGCGCCCGGGGCGCGGGAGGGAACCGGGTCGGTCCCGGGGAGGCGGCCGGGTCGGTCCCGGGGAGGCAGCCGGGTCGGTCCCAGGCACGTCCCGGCGAGGCGGGCCACCACCGAAGGGGAGAGGGGGAAGGGGAAAGGGTGGTTCCTCCTGTAGACTCATGCTGTCAGAGGCTGGCTCTGGCTGGGATACGTTTCCTCGTCAATGGGTGCAAACGCCGCCGACACGGGAAAGGAGGAGGGGAAGGGCCACCTTTCCCCTCAGCGGTTCCTAGCAGGTGGTATCCGCGTTCTGATGAATCCGAGGCAAGTCCAGGCAGAGCAGGGCGTGAGGAATCGGAGGCGAACCGGGACCTCCCTCGGGGCCAGAAGAAGCCAGTGACCCGGCTGAAAAATGAACCTCCCCCTCCACACCTCTCCCTGAGTCAGGGAAGAACTAAAGAGCCATCCCCAGAGAAAAAAAAACAACTGAGGCCTCCCTTCCCTCTCCAACGGTGGCTACCGAGGGAATGGAGATTCCCTTACACAATTTAGCTCGTGTGCCGATGTTATTTAGCATTTCAATAGGGCAGTCGTTAAGGCCCGGGCTAGCCTAACAACGAAGTCTTAGCTTAGTAGCAAGAGACTGTTGGTATGGGAAAATTCACTAGGCAAAAAGAAAAAAGTATGAAACTATAACAAATTGCGAAAAGGTGTTTTTTCTGTGGAGATTTCTAATTTCAAAATAGATTGCAGCAAAACAAATGCAACAGTCTTACAAAAACAGGGGAGTAGGTAGTTCTGGTAATTACTGTTTATTAAATTCTGTTCCATAGATGGCCTTCCTGATGACTTTATTAATAGTTTAGAGAAGACTGAGGAAGACAAATATAAAGTAACCTTGAAATATCCCCACTATTTTCCTGTTATGAAGAAGTGCTGCATTTCAGAAACAAGGAGAAAAATGGAATCTGCCTTTAACTCGAGATGCAAAGAGGTATGTTGTGTATTGGTTGTTCTACAGTGCAATGACAGAATTGAAAAAATGGAGCTAGACATTCGAATGTTATATTTGAGTTCTGCTATTATTAAATCAAAACTTATCAGTGTGATCTCTAAAAGTTCCTTGCTTCAGTTTATTCTGATGTCCAGAGACCTTAGAAGTTGACGATCTGCCTCTGTGTGTGTACATATCTTAATCTTCAAGTGGTGCTGTTAATAGAAATAACAGGATTTGGAAATAAATAGGATTTTGATCTTTTATCAAATTTCCTTGTAGTGTTCTGCACATGTTTACTGACACTTTGCTCACAGAAAAGGATGTCTGATTGTGGCTTCTATAGTATTTTGGGATTTTTCAGAATGAGAGGGGTTATTTAAGCACAGGTTTTAATTATAAAATAAGGTGATTAAATGTGAAATTAACACATTGCATATTGATGAGAATTTTAATTAGATGTAAAAAGCCCTCCTGTTTTTTATAAAAGATGTATTTAATGATCTGAAAAATATTTGGAAGCCTGCCTTATAAAAAGAAGAAATAATTTCACAGTTAATTTATACTGATGAGACCACACAACTAGGTAGGTACAAAAATTGAAAAGAATAGAGAATATGTCATTCAGACAGTTGTACCAACCATTTATTAGAGAACAGTGACAGAGTTGAACTTTTGTGCTTGAAGTACTGGGAAATGAATACAAGATAAGATAAAATGGCATCAAGAACTGAACACTTTGCAAGTCAACACACATAAGGGTACTTGATGTTAAACTGTGGAACAATCTTTGAATCCAGGGTTTGATTTTTTTTTTTTTTTCCTCCCCTGAGAAATCTCACTTTTCCAGAACTCTAGAGGTTTACACAGTTATATTTTCAGCTTCTCAAGGATCCTCCAGCACATTTAGGTCAGGGCTTAGGGTTTTGTGTTTCAGATCTTTCTCTGACTGCTATTGTCAGAGTGGCAAAAGAGGGAAATTTGCAAACAGGTTTTGAATGTTGGCACAATACATTTACAAGCTGTCTTCATCGCTAACAAGCAATTAAACCTGATGTCAGCAGCTTCACTGTTACCTTTCACAGTTAAATGATTGATAAAGAAACTAAACTCTTCACAACTGTTAGTATCCTAAAAGGAAATGGTATCCATTTTGATTAATTAAAACAGATAAATTATAATAGGGAGCGTAATGACTGTGATCAACTAGAATACTAGCTATCTGCAATCAAATGCTGTGAAAAAAAATTCCAATAGTCTAGGTAAATTTAGGGGTTTTTATATTTATATCTTAAAGTGTTTCATAGGATTTCAGATATTATTCAGATGTTTTGATAACATGTGTTTTCTGGTTTCACGTTCTTTTTTAGGAGAACACAAAAATTCTTCAGCAATTGCTTCCACTACGGGCAAAAGTAGCAGAGCTTCTTGGTTATAATACACATGCCAACTTTGTCCTGGAGGTAAACACTGCAAAGAGCACAGATAATGTAACAACCTTCTTAGGTTTGTTCTCATTTATAAGCAATACTTTTATATTTGATGTGGCAACATGATTACTCAGCCAAGATTATTTTAAATACATAACTGGGTCACAGTATCCATCATGTGTAGCTAGAAAAGGAACTCTCTGCTGCCTCCGTTCTGGCACATGTATTTTTTAGACTGTAGCTGTACAAATGCAGTTGCTCCAAATCAGGGAAGCACAAGGCGAAAATCTGAAAATCGCTGCTTTGTGACAGCCGATATAAACAAGTGGTTGTGTCTTTCTCTGCCCCAAAATGCGGTTATCCTAATTTAGAACCAAAGTAATATGTGCAGCCTAGCCAATTTTATCAGTTCAAGAGGCTGCATCAGAGTTGCAGCTTTCCTTTCCCATTTTTTGCACAATTTTTTGTGCATCCGTAGCCTTGGTGTCTTTTTCTGATTCAACTGCGTTAAGTATAATGAAAGATTACAGTATGGGATGATGCAACTTCCATGATCTGAATTAAAAAATTAAATCTGGAATGATGGATTAAATCTGGAATTCAAAAGCCTTGTAATGGAATTTGATCTGATAACAGAGGTACCTTGAAAATTTTGAACTGAGCAGTTTATGAATTTATAGTCATGCTTTTGACGTTAGTGGGCCACTCTTTTGCATGGAATTAATCTCTACTTTCTGGAATTACGTAGTTCCACAGAGTAGCATGTGTTCCTTTATTAACGTGTCCTAACACCACTTAGGAGTGTATATTGATGTATCATACAAATAACCCCCCCCAAATAATTTAGTACAAAAATAAGGTATGTTTGTTGGTAGTGGGCTTTTTGTGTTTATGCATCAATAAAGAGGTTCAAATGCTCTTCTTCCTTCACCTGTAATTCTTTGCATTTCTTCTGAAATGCTCCTTCAGTTTAGGTGCATATTTGGCCATACCAATTATCCATATATTTGACAACTCACAGGTAATTTTGCGTTATTAAATGTTTGAATTACCTGGTGTTTTTTAATTGTGCGTAAAGTATTTTGGACTCTTTTTATATCCACTATATTATTGTAATACTGTGTTTTTTCATTTGTTTTGAAGCTGACACTCAAAATCTAGCAGTTGCTTTACAAAGTAAAAGCATATGAGATCATATACTTTTCATAAATATCATGCTTCGTGGTAATTCTCACAGAGGGAGAATGTTCATCAAATTAATTGTCACCTTTAATTTAGTTCTTTTGATATATCCTCAGCTACAAGCATGACAGTATATTTTGCTCTACTTTGTTCCTATCTGTTCATGTTTTAAATCAGTGTTCATAAGCTGATCTTACAGCTAAGAAGAAGAGCATTCTCTCCTATGACACATTCTGAATTTAGCACAATACAAGCTTCAATCATGAAATACAAGTATTTCAGTCATGTAAATGTAACGTAATTATATATAGTGCCTTACAGACTACCTAGAAAGAGGAGTAGCAATTCCTCGATTTTACACTCTAGATATCAACAATGAACATTCATCTGAATTCTTAAGAAAGAAGAAAGTGTCTGATAGTCCAGAAATACTTAAAAGAGAATAAGTACAGTAGGTACTTTATGGAAGTTTCAGTAAGGTTAATTATTTTATATTCAATGTGTGTGTTTCATAGTGCTGTGGCGCTTTCTTGTCCAAGATAAGTATATTGGAAAGTATTTGTACCATAGAGATTAACACCCAGTGACTTTGCTAGTCTGGAATCAAGAACTCTTGAGTCTCTTGTTCTTTTATCAGGCTTTAGCTAGAAGTATTGAATTTTGTGATGCCCTTGCAGGTACTAATGGTAGTTGTAGTCTTTTGCTGCTGCTACAGAAATATATTAAGAAAATTGAGATTACATGAGATAAAATCAAAGGATTCAAGCAAAAGTGTCTAGTGTTACTTTCCATTTTGAAAAAATCTAAATTCAACACCCTTCACAGCTCTCCTAGGTCTGCCCTAGTACTGTAGTACTACTGGAGTACTGTATCACAGCATGCCTGCAGTTAAGGCTCACTAGGACAAGAAAATGGACAATTGGTCATGGACAATTGGTCAATGAATGGAAAACTCTAGCTTCCACTTCTGGAGCATGTGCTTAAAGTTTTCAGTGTATTTTATAGGAATACACATTATAGTAACGTAGAAGTTGACTCCAAGGCAATCTTTTTTTCAGATGATTTGAGTAAGAAGCTAAAGCCACTGGTTGAAGAAGAAAGAGAATTCATTTTAGATTTGAAGAGAAAGGAGTGTCAAGAAAGAAACTTTGATTATGATGGAAGAATCAATGCATGGGATCTTCATTATTATATGAACAAAACTGAAGAGCTGAAGTACTCTATAGATCAAGAAAAACTGAAGGAATACTTCCCAATTGAGGCTGTTACAGAAGGCTTACTGAATATTTACCAGGAGCTGCTGGGACTTGTATTTGAGCGAGTAGAAAGTGCTCATGTTTGGCATGACAGTGTTACTCTTTATGCAGTAAAGGATAAATCAACAGGAGAAATGTTAGGGCAGTTCTATTTGGATCTTTACCCCAGGTAATTATGATTTAGTGTTTTAGTTATGTGTTTAAAATGGATTTTGTCTTAGTTCTTGCTTCTATTCAGTTTATGAAGCATTGCTACTTTGTAAATTTTTCTTTTGTAGTACTGCTATTAAGTCAGTTATCCATAATATCCATAATCTATGAATTTTCTCCTTTCTACCTTAATACTGTTTTAATTTTAATTTTTATTGAACAATTATATTTCTGTCTGCTGAGTGTTCCTAGTTTCTCTTAGTTCCTTTTTACACTTTATATGTGTATTTTGTACTCTGTTGGTCTATATGTGTACTTTTAACCTGTTGGCCAGACTGGTAGAGAAAATGTCAAATAGATCAGTAGCAAGAATAGATTACTGTTGAGCAGACATTGAGATTTACATATTGATATCTACCTCTCCAGCTCTCTTTGTAGCTATCTACAGCATCATCTCTGTTTTGTCAGAGATTGTGAAACTAGACTGATTTGACAGAATTTATTCTGAACTACTCCTTTTTGACTGTCACTGGGTTTTTAGGTTAGTCAGTACAATAGTACATAAATTATTCTTTTCAGGATAATGTACCTGTCTCCTTCACCTGTTTGCCTGCTTCCATCTTTATGTGTGTCATGTGAATTGCTGAAGCTATGTGTCAGTAGTACTTCTCTGACTTAACCTGAGTATTAACTGGGTAGTTTAGGGCAAAATTTTCAAAATAAGTTTTCTCTAAACTCTTGGATCACCGTAAAAAATGCAATGTACTGTATTCTTTTGTCTCCTGTCATAAAATAAAAAATACTGCTTCAGAGAATACAGCCTAGTCCTTGCTGTTACAGTTGCAGTTTAAAACAGAATGAACATCTAAAGTATGTATACTTCCAGTATTATAGTAAAAATCAGATTCATGTAAATGCTGCTGAAAATCTTAAATTGTTGTGATCTAAGTACAAGATTACAGAGGGCACTTTTCCACTTGTGCTCTTAAGAGACTCACTCTGAGTCTCTAGAAGTCATGAAAAGATGTAATTTTTCTGTGTAAAGCTGTGTGTAAAGACACTGACTGATTGTCCCTGTTCTTGAACAGGCTTCGCCATTCTGGTGAGCAGGTTTGAAGATAGTGTCTGGTTTATTTTCTTATACAGAGAGGGAAAGTATGGGCATGCAGCATGCTTTGGTCTACAGCCTGGCTGTCTCCTTTCTGATGGCAGCAGATTGATGTCTGTTGCTGCTCTGGTAACCAACTTCACAAAACCAGCATTGGATCGTCCATCATTACTGCGACATGATGAAGTAAAGACTTACTTCCATGAATTTGGTCACGTAATGCATCAGATATGTGCACAGGTTAGTGATGTTTCGGTTATTTTTTACAGTGTCAGGTTGGGTTTTTGTTTTAATTTTTATTTAAAACTGAAGCAATAAATACACCTCCTTATGAAAAACATTTTCATACAGACATATACTTTTGCATTTGCATCATGCAGGCATCTTTTCAGTCGTCACAGGTAGATAGATGTATGAGGTGAGGAAGATGCTCTGTCGTGGTTTCTGTCAGAGGGCTTTTTATTACATCAAGTTGCACTTCTGGATATTAAAAGTAAAAAAGGGTCCTGTACCTATGAATGAAAATAATTTCTAAATCCAGATGACCTTTTGGCATTTAGTACTCTTGAGTGCTGTCACTCTTGATATCAAAAGCATAAATGCCTGAGCCATTGTATTTTCTGCTCTGCTATCTGATAGGTTTCTTACAGTGATCAGACAGAACTGAAGTTAGTTTCAGATTTTGCATCAAGATGACAATAAAGTTGTAATATTTCTGGTTTCATTTTTACTTATATCTAAAATTAATTCTGCCAGATGATAAATTTATTATTAGTGTAATGAAAATTTTATATTACAGAGAGAGGTGTCAGTATTCACTCACCAAAAAAATCCACATAATTGTCTACAAATCCAGACTTTGTGTAGCACTTCATTCATCTTCTGTATAAACAAGTACCAAATAATAAAATCAAAGAAGTATGATCCACATTACATTCTTGACCATTATCCTATAGATTGAGACTGCAGAATAAAGAAATAGTCGCACAAATCCATATATTAAATCCAGAGTTAATAAGAAACTAGACTTGCTTAGATACTTTTGAATCATGTTGAAAGGAAAAATATGTCATCTTCACCCTATGTTAGGTGTTTCTCATACCACAAATTGAGTAATAAAACCTAGACTATGTAGAAGGTGTTTATAAATGAAACACATTCAGCATTGGTATGAAACTGTACAGAACTGACTGCAGCATAACCAGTAAGAATGTGCCTGGTTGTTGTGGAGTCCAGCTGGGGCAGCTCAAGCCAACAATTCTACTCCATATGTATTTTAGTTGCTATGGAATTGCACACATGTCAGGGAGGCCTCCTTTCCAGTTGTCTCTCACACTGCTCTGGTGGGTTTTGTGTGCATAGCTACCATGCTTAGTGCTGCTGTATTGTATGTGAATTGTTATTTGCATGTGTGCGGATTTGCTAATCCCACATAAGAACATCCTGTCTTTGGAGTTTGTGTGTACAAAACACTGTCTTGTTTCATGTGATTATTTGTTTAAGCATGTTAAGACTTGACATTTAAATGCTGCCTATGGGAGGGAATCTGTGAGCTGCTGGTGAAGATCTGATAGTCTGTGTAATACACTGGAAAAAGAGAGAGATACTGCTGGAAAGTGAGATCAGGGCAGGGAGGGGATTTGTTTATGCTGTTAGGAGAGCTCTTGAAGTGACTTGACCCAAATGTCTAGTGGCTTTTGTTAGTGTGATGCATGGATAATGTGTATGGTTAAATGAGGATATCTGTTTTGTTAGTATGTTGATAAGAAGGGGGAAAAAAACCATAAAATTGGTCTGGCAAGAGGAGGTAGACCTATTACAAGACAAGGGTGGAGTGATGGTGGGAAGTCTCTACAGATCTGCACAATGGTATGGGGCTCAACAAGGTCAAATGCTGGGTCCTGCACTTGGGTCACAACAACCCCAGGCAGCACTCCAGGCTGTGGGAGGAGCAGCTGGAAAGCTGCTCAGGGGAAAAGGACCTGGGAGTGCTGTTTGACAGTGGTTGTTTGACATTTGTGTTGCTGTCATAACCTAAAAGATAAAAATCAGTAATGTTAAGAAAATGGAAGTACTGCTCCATACCAGTCGATAATGCAGTAAATAACCACTGAGAAATCTAGTTTGTTCCTTGGTAATAGTCTTATGTCTTGATTTTTTTCTTTTTCCTCCTTTCTTTAAATTTAATTTTTAAACTATTATTATTGGTCAATTCAAATGATTCCTTTTGCTGCGATTAAAACTGAAATTTTGACATATGAAAATTTGTATTCTGCTAGAAATCATGGCTTCTATTTTCATTTAATTCAATGGCTTTTTCTTTTAGACTGATTTTGCTAGGTTTAGTGGAACTAACGTGGAAACAGATTTTGTAGAGGTACCTTCACAAATGTTTGAAAACTGGGTGTGGCAGAAAGAGCCACTACAGCAAATGTCAAGACATTATAAAGATGAAACCCATGTTGGAGACACTCTCCTTGAGAAACTTGCTGCCTCTAGACTGGCTAATACAGGTATCTCTCTGCCTTTTCTCCCCACAGTATATGTACAAAAATACATTATTTAAAAAACTGATGAACACAGAAAGCCCATTCAGTTTCTTCTGTGTGTACACTTATCATTGTCTTTCTAGGTTTATTTCTTTGGGTACCCCCATTAATAAAGGCTATGATGATAGTACCACTGTTTTCCTGGACAGTAGCAGCTCTGATTTTCCAGGCCACCCACAGTACTAAAAATTTTTCCTCTTCATGTGGTTTTTTTACCTACTGGCATTGTTCATTTAAAACTGGGGAAGGGGGGGGAGGTTTGGTGGTGTGTGTGATGGGGGAAGAGGAGGGGTCTGCTGTGGGGTTTTTGGTTTTTATTTTATTTGTAGTCCAGAGCAGGCACTGTGCATACAGTGAATATACTGTCAGATTTTCTGTATGTATTGTCTACATTTGATTTGCACATGACGCTTGACAGACATGGAAGTTGTTTTCAGATTTAATGAACATAGATAACATATCCCAGACAGAAGTGTTGTAGCCCTGCATTGTTCAAATAGCCTCTTAACTTCTAAATCCAGAACCTTAAGTCCATATTCTCTACTTTCCCAGCAGATATACTGCCTTCCCAAACTAAGGTTCTAATTTTCTTCTCCTGCCCCATCTTGTACTACCTTATATGTATCTCCAAACTGAGATTGTAATCTCATGTCATTGCCTATCATATCATTGTTATTCTATCACTCCCACCCCTTTGTTCCTCTAATCAGGGCTTCTCATTTATAGTACAACTTGTCATTAGACACTGCTGTTTATTTCATACTGCTTTCCTATCCTGAACAAGAAGTCTTTGTCCCTGTGGCTTGTACAGACTGTAGCTGCAAAGCATTTTGTCTGGGTAAAGGTTCATATTTTGTAGCTTCTTAAAAAAAGCTTACAGCAGCTGCTGCAGCAGTTCTTGGTGTTCTTTGAAGTGTCTTAGGGTAGATATACTAACTACCAGCTGTTCAAACTCTGAGTGAAATGGTATATGGGAAGCAATGGCAGCTGAAAACATTAAATATTAAGATTTGCTTTAAAATATCTGCTTTGTTTTATTTTTGATCTGTGAGGAAAATAACATTTGAAAAGATGGAACTTATTGTGACAATTCCTTTATAAAAACTCTGCCTCTGTAACTGGAGCAATTCAGATGGGAACGATGCAACTCCAAGTTTGTTCCATGGTTAAAATTCTAATCATTTAATGTGCATGTTGAGATCTTTGAAGGAAAGATGCAAATGAAACTCCAGCTACTTTGATGCTGGTTAATTAAATGTTCTTACCCACTTAGGCCTTTTAACCCTCCGTCAGATTGTTTTGAGCAAAGTTGACCAGGCACTGCATACAAAGCTATCTGTTGACCCAGCGGATGAATATGCTAAATACTGTATGGAGATTCTAGGAATTCCTGCCACTCCAGGTATGTCAGTATGAAACTTTTATACAGCATGTCCAAATGGTTCAATTTAACATGCCATTCCTTCCCAGTAATTCTTGGCATACAAACCCCCTAGAGCTGTTTATGAAATAGTCTACTTTATGAAGCCGAAATAGTTATTTTGAAACTTAGCATTATCTTAATGACCTTTTCTGAAGGAAAATTAAGGTAAATATAAAAATTAACCTTTTTCAGGATATATTTTAATGTGGTATGATGTGAATTCCACTTTAGATGTTCTGTCACATCTGTGTTGGAGGTACAAGTAGCCTAAAATGGGAAACTGAGTTTCCTTTGTAGTCAGTGAGTTTGTCCAATACTTTGAGGCATACTCAGACCCTTTATGTTAAAAGTTTCAAAGTAGTTGTTATAAATTCCTTATCAATTTATTCTTGAAGTACTGTATTTTATTAAAATAACTTAATATTAATCTACTTTTCAAGGAACAAACATGCCAGCTACTTTTGGACATCTGGCAGGTGGTTATGATGGTCAGTACTATGGATACCTGTGGAGTGAAGTGTTTTCCATGGATATCTTTTATAGCTGCTTTAAGCAAGAGGGAATAATGAATCCAAAGGTAGGTGATGAATACTTTTTAACAAGCACTTTGTTGCACTTTGTCTCTGAAACAACATTTATTGCCATCTTGATCCATAGGTATAACATCTCAAGTACTTCTGTACCTGTCAAACTCAGATCAACAACAAAAAGGTGTATCAGTAACTTTAGAAAATAATCTTGACATTTTCAAGAGCACTTAGATTTTAATACAATTCTTACATCATTATGCATTTAATATTATAAGACTTAAGACATTGTGTTGCCTTGTCTAATGCCTTCCTCTGTAATTTTAGTCTGAAAAAACATTTCTCTGTTGCAGGAACAGATGCATATTCATCTGCTGTGAAACCTGTATGATAGTAGTGTTCTGTTTCCATTTCCAGTACATTTTGTGTACCTCAACTGTGTGGTCCTTTTATGTAATTACTACATAGAAAATTGAATTAATTCAGAGCTTTCTCTGTCACAGCACAGCATAATGCACAAATTGGTTTATCTTTAGTTTTACTCCCAAGTCCATTTTGAAGTCCTAATCATTAAGAGGTTCTAGATTTACTGGGCCTTTTTTTTCTTGTGTAACTCTCCAATCTGTTCTGCCTTAAGCAGAAAGAAAGGATAATTAGAGATGTGACTAGTAGTCCTGCTAATTCTGGCGAAGTTTGGTCTTGATCCTCTTGTGTTCTTGATTCAGCTGCCAGCTTTAGTTCTTCCTTTCAGTAGAGGTACACAAGAAGGAAATAAAGGAAAGAGTAGAAAAATGTATGATTGTCCTTTTCCTCTCCTGGAATTTGCCTTCTTTCCTCTCCTTCCTTATCACAGCAGCCAGAACTTCTAGAACTGTCCATCGCTCTAGAGGATGGTGACAGTAAACAAGATTAGATTTTGATCTGAACAAAGAGAGGAGTCCAAAGAGCAGATGGGGTGAGGCCAGTAAAACCAAAAGGGGTTTTATGGAGAAAAGCAACCAACTTAACAGTTTTAGAGAAGAAGTGACAAAGAGTTTGGAGGTCAAGACTGATACTACAGGGATGGGGATTCATGACAGGTACATGTGAGAATAAGCAGACCTGTTTGTTCATTGGCAGTCTTGTCACTTGCAAATAAGAGCAGCAGAGAAGATGTATCAAGCTAAATGAGAGAATAAAATAACTTTTTATAAAATGTTGTTCATGTGGATCCTAAAAATAGGATTTCAGGAGAGGTCAGACTTGCTGGGTTTTATAACTGTTAGCATTTAGGAGAGATGGTTTAAGGGTACTGGTGCCAAAGTTGTAGGACTTCGTGTCAGTTTTCTGTTCTGACACAGATGGTGCCCCTCCAGTGTCATCAGAGACCTTTTGTTCTGCTTTACTTTGCAGTCTCAACACTTTGAGTGATTGTATAGTCAAAACCCTAAGCCATAGTTCACCAGAATTGCTCTGTTACCTTTACTTCTCCTGGGGGATGCCTTTTATTCTGCTTTTTGTGAGAATTTTTGTTTTCTTTGCCTGTGTATGGGAGGCTTTGAGAATAAGTTAAGTATGATAAGAATTAATATTTGCTGTGGTACAGCTGAAAGACAACTAGTACCTCTTTTAATGGGAAACCTGCTATCCAGGCTAAGTTAGGAAGAAAACTGATTATTCATGTGTGTGTGTCACTCAGTTTCTACTGTATATGTGCACACAATTTGCCTTGATTGCTGATATAACTTGAGGTGTAACAGTGGAGATTTTTTCCCTCACTTTTCAATGCTATCTTCTCATATTAGTTCTTTTTCAACCCAAAGAAGCATTCTATCTAAGTGCAATAGTGTTCCACAAGATGCAACAAACTGTTTTATAAACAAATACTAGATAACTGTTCGATTTTTGTAGTACTCATACTTCATTATATCTAGAGTTAGACTAGTCTTCAGAATAGCAGGAAAAGAAGGTTGTTATGGTGTTATGACTAGGGCTTTTAGAAATTTGGCTTACCTCTTCCTGTTAGAATAAAACCTATCTTCCTGTTTTGAACAACAGTTATACAATCTAGTCTCAGAGACTGGATCTGTAAAAATTCTTCAGCAAACACTTAACTAACTTAATTGGTTACCACACTCCTCAGTTCTTCCACATTATCTGAAATAACCTCTGGTCTCCCTAGAACTAAGCAGTGTTCTGGCTCTGAAGGGACAACAGCAAAGACTCAAGTCTACTCAAATAATACTTTTGATTGACAAGGAATAAAATCTTTGTTTGCTGCTGATGTTCAGGAAACTAACCCAAATAATGAAGTATAAGCAGTGCTTCAGTGAATTTTTTTTTTTCAGTGAATTTTTTAGGTTTTTGCAGCAGTAATTCAGACAATTCTAAATGGCTAATGTAATGCAGACTGCAAATGGTAGTTCAATTAAGTCTTGGAAGTCCATCACTTAAAAGGACCTGTGCTTGTTTTTACAGTACAGTTATCAGGAAGCAATGTGGTCCTGTAATCCCATGGCTTTGAGCTGTGGGGGAAGTGTATGCATGTATATATACTGACTAAAAGGAAAAAAGTGTCTTCTTCGGTATCAGAAGCATCTGGGACATCTGCATGCAAATAACATTTCCTTATCTATAGTCATGTCTCAGAAGCCCAAAATTCTCCAGATATAATATGTTCTTTAAAATACAACCTCTTATTAAGAAACTCCTCATTACTTCCTGTTGTCTCAGAAACTTCATTCATTTTTTTTAATAGGAATCCATTCCTTCTGAAGCAATAATGTTTATTGCTGGACGTAAAACCTGAGTTAAGTCCCATTACATGTTTGGATATATTATATATACTACTGTGCATATAATATGTGTATATGTGCATGTCATTCTACAATGCTACAGCTGTCTATCTCTGGAGTATCATCTCTGTTCTCCAAACAGAGATTAAAGATAGAGAAATCATCAGTTAAGAGAGAAAAGATGTTATGGCCTTTTTTCCTACCAGTCAGTCACAGAGATAATTCATCAGTGAAGATTTTGAGGAGATTGTATGTTTGTTATGCTATATGTCTTTCAGACAAGTTATGACTGTAGCTTCCAAACCAGTGTAAAACCACAAGAAAAATAATTTCTTCAAGAATTGGTTGAATTTCTGCTCTCTTGAGTTCTTCCAGCAGATCTAAATTATACTTGTGCTGTATCCTGATTTGTTATTAAGGAAATCTGGAAGGAGGAAAGTTGTTTTATCATGAGTGGATTTTTAAATATGCAAAAAATACAGAAAAAGAGGCAGTTGGCAAGATAAGAAGTATTAACACTCTGCTTTACCTTCAGGCTGGGATGAAATACAGAAACCTTATTTTGAAACCTGGAGGATCTTTGGATGGAATGGATATGCTGCAAAATTTCTTGGGGCGTAAACCAAACCAAAGAGCTTTCTTATTGAGTAAGGGATTATGTGTTCAGTAAAATGATGATTCTTTTGTAATGGCATATAAGTATGGAATGAGCTGGAAATGTCGGTGTATTTCACATCTTGACTGTGTATCACTCTAGGCGAACTGGGTCAGTTTTTGATGATTTTTTAAATTGTAAAAATAAAAATATGATTTTTAAAAAAAATTTCATAGGACTACAAAATTCAACACATCAGGGAAAAAACTGATATGTGTGAAGCTGAGGAATTTGGATGGTAATTCTTTTTAATTGTTATGAAATAATACTAATCAATATGGGGATTTGATGCCATAGTTCTCTTTTAATAGATGTACTTAAATTGTGTCTTGTGAGTGAATTTTAAATCTGGAGGGGATAAAAAGGACACTACCAGCAATAAAAGAAACAAATTCTTTCTTATTCTGTATTTTCTGTTGTATTGACTGCTCACTTTGTCTCTGATGGAGAGGAAGCGTGTTGGTTTTTGTTATTGTTTGGGTTCAGTCTCGCTTCCTGACAAATTTCAAGACTGAGAACCTGCCCCAAAGAGCTTTACGCCAGAGATGTGTGATACTTTTAGACTTCATTCTGATGCATGTTAAATTCTTATATCATTTATATACTTACACAGTATAATTAAAAAAAGAAAAAAAAAACAGCCAAAATCTATGACCTTAGCAGTTCTTCCATCACTTTTTTGTTTTTGTTGATGATCACAAGTCTGGTCTTTGGTTTCCAAATTATATCAACACTGGCATTGAAATGTTGTACTTGAGCAATTATAATGGTTTCAGATGGTTTGTGAAGTATTTTGAGATACAAATAAAGAAGGAATGAAAGAAGATCTCCCTGGTGGGAATGATACAAGTAAATTGAAAATTTTCCTATTCCTTCGCAGTGTGGCATGCAGAGGTGCTTCAAAAAAGTGCAATAGATTTAATGATTTCAGCTGTGGGACTGTGAAAGTAATTGAGGAATTATTTTGTAGTTTTTCTGCAAGATCAGGAAAAATGAGTTTTACCAGGCAACTCTCAGCACCCAAATAAAGCTGTAAATCCCAAGTGCACTTTTCTTGTCTTTAGATATCTTGTCTTACTTTGGTTTTAGTATTACAGCATGTATATGAACAAGCTTTAATCGTGTTTACTATCCAATACATATTAGACATTTGAACCATAGCTGTCAACATGGTTGGTGTTTTTACTTTTTTGTTCAACAGTGAAATAAGAAAATGTGCCTGGTCAACTCAAAAGACTTCCTCTTTTTCTAGCAAAAGAAAACTGAAAGCACTGACTTTGGGTCAAATCTGTCAATTTGTTTTAGGGGGAAAAAGCCTGACAGTTGTGAATGTTCAGGTGAAACTTTGTTTCTTGATTTTCTTTTAAAGCATTTAAACTGGGGAGGAAAAAATGAGATTAATTAATTTCTGAAATGCAAAATATGACAGGCCTTATTTTTTAACCACAGCAATTAGATGTGAGAAATCATAAATATTTGTAGCCAAAACAGATTAACTCTGCAGTCTTAACAGCCCATATAATTAACTAATTTCTAGTTGTCATAGTCACTTATAGTTTTAGGCCGCAGTTCTTCTGTGTCATGAAAAGGCAATACATGACAATCACATGTGTGAGAACACCTCAAAAGGTATTCAGCACAGCTATAAAGGAAAGCTGAGGAAACTGATGGATGCAAGATTATACCAAAACCTGTGAATTTTGTCTAGACTAATTTCCCTTGTGTTCTGACTGGATTTGCAAGTATTGTGCTTGTCTTTTTATACATGTTTAAAATTCTTATGATTCTGTCTTATCAACATATTTTTTTCCTTTCACACCGTAATGATAGCTCCAAAGAACTAAAACAAAAACAGAGTAAGTGATACTTCCCCTAAATGAATCTGCAAATTTAAGCAATGGAGCCTCTATTAAGAAGCAAAATTCAGTTTTTATTTTACAGTTGGTAGACAGATTTCCACATGAGGGAGACCTTTCTCTGTATAAATCAGCAGTCTTGAATCAAGGTGGATAATTGCGAATGTAGTAATTATAAACAAAAATATGAGATTACTATCTTTCAGCAGAAGAATAGTCTGAAGACAACCTGGATGCATCCCAGATCTAAGCATTGGCACCTCATCGATTATGTCTTGGTGCAACAGAGAGATGCTCGCGATGTCCACCGTACCCACGTGATGCCCAGTGCAGAATGTCAAACAGACCATCAACTTGTGCGCTGTAAACTTAACGTCAGTCTTAAGTTCAAACCCAAAAGGTGCAGTATCCCAAGGAGGAGACTCCAAGTTAACAATCTCCAATCAGCCACAGTGAGAGACAGATTCCAGGCAAATCTTTAAACTAGGCTCGAAAACCATTCCATAGATTCTATACATGCCTCTCCTGAAACACTTTGGCACCATTCATAGCCATGAATGAATGAATGAGATGATAAAAAGTCATGTGGTGATTTAAAAGTTAGATTTAGAACAGTACTGATGCAAATGATGACAATTAACTTCTTTATTTTCCTGCTCTTTAGTATGTGTGTTAGTTTGTTCTACAATGTAGAGTAACTAAGATACTGAAGTGCAGAAGAATGTCTGCTATTTACATGCATATAAAAATGCTGACATGGCTGTATGGTTAAAATAGCATCAGATGAATATGTGTAGGGAGGAGAAAAAACTAATGTTGTAACCACAAATGAAAGTGTTATGTTCTACACCTGTTCCAAAACAATAGGATTTTTTGTTATTTGTTTTTGTAGAAGCCAGTTCCTTCAGCCTGCATCAGGCAATAATTAAGTTAGATCATCCTATAGCTAAAACTGCACTCAACACAGAAGACTAATGGGTACATTCAAAAGTGCTTATGAAACATCTTAATGTAGTAAAATATCAAACTTGTCTGCTAAGTTTTATATTGACTTCATGGAGCCTTCTGAATTAAATCAGGGTTGGACTAAATTACTTTTTTCCTTCCAACCAACGTTGTTCTTCGAAATTCATGTTCACATTTCTTATTGTAAATACCAGATCTTGGCATGGAAAAAATAACCTGGAGAAAGAAATCTTTTCTGTTTTTGCAGCTGTCCATCATAGGCATGAAACTTTTATCTATATAGGAAACAACTTATTCAGACACTATTCTAAGGCAGTGAGATAGAGTCCCTCAAGAAATGTGAGTTAATTGACTTGTCACTGCCAGAAACAATCACATACATGAAACAGTGCCAGTAAGCCCAGCCTATTCTAGAGTTGCTAAACCCATGCTTCCACTGAATTAAACTTCAAAACTGTGAAAGCCTGATATATTCACTGTAATAAATGAAGAAATAATTAGTAATTTTTGTCTGTAACAAAATGATGCCTTTCCAAGTTTAGTATTGTATCTTTTTAGAATTTCATTGTGTTTAGGATTATTATTTTCTTGTGTTAGAAATTCAGTTTGGACTTTGACTTCACGGCAAAAACTTCAAATTAGTGGGAAAGGGTAAAATGGGAGACTTGGGAGACAGTGCCTATTATCACTGAGTAAGTGGGTAGTAGGCAATGATTTCTCTTTCTATTGCTTCACTGTAAAGGACAGAATAGTTTGAGCATGTGGCTGGGTCACAAAGTGATAGCCTCAGCAGCCCCTGCTGCTAGTTGTCTGACATAGGTCCAGCATGTAGGCTTTTTCTGGGTTGCTTGCAAGTCACGTGGTCAAACCTAAATGGTAGAAACAGTCTGAAGGTTTAAACTTTAATTTCTGAGGCGTGGTGGCTATTGGTTGTTATGCTGACTTAATAATTGAGAGCACTAAGACCTGCGGAGTTAATGTTTGTAAAGGAAAGTAGAGCATTGTAGTTCTCTGTTGTATTTTATTAATATCACAGCATTGCAGAAAAAACCCTCTTCCTCATTATAATCAGTAATCCAGATTAGTCAACTGCTGACTTTGATAAACAACTTCATTAAACCACGTTATAACAAATGATCAGACAGCAACTAGTTGTAATGACTGTAGTCATTTAGTATGGGAGAAGTAAAATTATGGTAGTGCAACAAGTGAATTACAAGGTCAAGATCTCAGCTTCTCTCTGAAAAAAATGAAACAATTTCCAAGTAGCTTTGGAGGGTAGTTGAGTGAAATGCAGATTCCTGGAGGGGTTTCCTGAAAGCGCAGAGCTGTTGGCATGGTAAGTGATTACTGATAGGGATTAGAGAGGCCAGACATCAGCAGGTTATGTGATACAAATCACAGGTAAAGGGAGGAAAGCAGTTAGGTGGAAGGATGAAGCTGGAGAAGGGTGTTTTGACAAAAGTTGTAGAGGGGTTGAAGTGGATATAAGAGGTAGATAGCAGGGAAAAGACTAACAGTGCATACTGATTATGAAAGGCTACTTCAATGCTTTTCATGGTTTTATGAATTAGAAAAAAGGCGTGCTTTTCTGTAAATAGATTTCTATTCTTATTTGCAGGTGAAAGAGCATGAGACTATGCACCTGCTTGTTACTTGACTTCTTCCTGACATCTGAAGATTAATTTTTTATTTCACCACTATTTTTTTCATTAATATATTTAAATAATAGTTTCTCATAGTGGAAGGAAAAAAGTTATGGGGGAAGTTCATTTTGTGGGGCCTATGCTGGAAATCCTGTAAAGCTAATCATCATTGGCCTTTGTAGAAGTGCAGATGATACAAAAGATGTGGTTCCAAACAGCAGTCAATCTATTTTAGACCTAATTAGGATAAAGACAAATTAAGTAAATGAATTGGAAGTTAGTGGTTGCCTAGAAACCAAGAACCATGACCTAATTTTGTTCAGTATTGATTAGCAGAGGATAGACTTCACCAATACTTGCTTGTGCTATATTCCTGATGAATTATAAAGGTTAAAAATATCATTGTTAGGAGAATCAATGAGTAAAATCACTGGAATGAAATGTGAATGAGACGTGGTGTGTCTTTGAAATTCAATTGTCCCAAATCCCACCATTTCACAACTTAAAAATCTTTGTGAACAATTCTTACTAAGAACCAATCTGTTCACCAGTAAAAACAGCAATTAAAAATAAACAAAACAGAAGTGGGAAGTCAGGAGTAGGAAATAGTTATAAAATGAGGAATTGTAAAGTGATAAAAATTATAAAGAAGGCTAAGACTGGCAATGAAAAGAAACATGGATGAAAGTGTTATGGCAAATAATATGTATAATTCAGTGTATTAATAACAAATAAATCCGATTTGTGTTACAGACCGGTCAGTGGATGAATATGCTAATATTGCAAATGATAACAAAAAGAATTTTTGTTTTCTCTTCTGCATTTACAAAGAAGGAATGTGATGTCATCATAGCATGTGAGAACCATGGAGTACTTTCCAGTCCATTAAAAGAGGAGTATATTGAGCAATACCTACTAAGAAAAAACATTTTGGCCTGAGTAGGGCTGAATAACTTGTACTTTACAAACCAACAAAAATTAGTGCTGAGGGATTTTTTCCCAGTGCTGGTTATCTTGGGCTAACTGGGCATATGCCATTATACTAGAACAGTGCTAATGAGTTCTGGTGTTCAAAAACCAAATAGGTGACTATTGGTAATTCAGCTGGAAAGCCAAGTTAAGCAAAACGGTGGGAAAGCATAAATATGGTTCTGTTGCTGAAAAATTAAACAATGAGTATAATTCATAGAATGTGAGCAATTTCAGGAAAAAAGAGTTTTGTCAGACAGGCCTGATGTAATTGTTTGTGGCCATTACAAGCCTGATGAAGGTGATTGTAAAAAGATTTACGTAAGGAGTATTTGACTTAGTGTGCATATTTTCATTTAAAATGACACTACGTGATATCAATAGAGGATATATAAAATGGATTAAGAACAGCTAACTGTTTAGAGTACCTAATGGCATAGAATTACCATTGCAGAGTGATCTAAGCGCTTCAGGCATTACACAGGACTGTAATATAAAAGCTTTGGTGATAGAACTTGTAAACAATTAACGAAAAAAGGCAGTCACAGGGAATTCCTTGATTTGTTAGAAAGCTTTGGGTATTCAGATGAAAAAATTCTGTACCATGGGCAAAGGAACGAGTAACATCCCTTTAGCAACTAAAAATGTAGGTTAAAACTACAGCTTGGAGGACTGTATTCTGTAAAATACTGACCTCTGAAAGTATCTAGAGGCTAGTTACAGCAGTCTGTTCAATCTGAATTGCTAGGAGACTATAGCAAAGAAGGGTTAGGCAATCTCATGATGGATGAGTGCAAGAATATTGCTTAAGAACAAGTTACTGATGCTACTTCTGTATACCATATCAGCAATTGTATGCAATTTTGGTGTCTGGATTTTTAGCTAGTAGGGCTTATTATTCCAAATGAACACAGGTGATTCTCTATGTAGAATAAAGTTAAGTTGTGGAACTCCTTGCTGAGAGCAATATAGAAGTGATACGTCTGTATGAGTTCAAAATAAGAGAAGACAGTGGAGAGTATTTAAATACATAAAACCTTATTCATCCTCGGGAAGGCCCTACAAAGTAGGGGGTGGAAATCCGAAGAATATTGAAGAAAATATCATATATTGCAGCCCTATTCATGTTTCTGTTAGGCATCTGCTTTTAGCCACTGCTAGAGATAGGATATTGTAACAAATCAACCTGCTGTTTGATCCACTATGAAGAAAGAACAGAGACTTGCAGTCTCTAGGTATTGCCATTACATAGTAAAGGCTCTTTAATCCTTAGTAGGAGAATGTCAGCCAGAATTTGAGGCCAGTCATTTCAAAGACAAAATAACAGCATTTTTAACAGTGAGGAAGACAAGCAACTTTCTAAGCAGTTTGTCCCAATAGTTGGGGTTGTCAGTTCTCAATGTCTTCAAATCAAGACAAGTGAAATCTCTTTCAGAAGATACATGTTCACCAAACACAATGATTTCATTCAGAGTAACTGGGTGAAGTGGAATCAGATTGATTTCCTGGGCCTCTTTCCTTTTAAAACTACAGTTCTGTAAATCAAATCCTAGCAAAAAAAGTTTGTTGCGTGTTGATTCAGGGGAGAGGTGTAACACTGCCAAATGTAATTCATTGCCAAGGACTTCTTGCCTTCTAAACCACTAACGGAAAGCAAAAGCAACTGGAAAATATACTTTTAAATTAAGCAAACATTTTAACCTGACATAGTTGTCTTTAACTGTATAATTGTGGGATTTACAAACTTTTAAAAGAAAACTGAGCAGACAGATGTTTTTCCACGTGACAGGAGATAAATTCATCCTTTGATTTCTTGTTGAAGAAGGCATTGTTTTTCTCTGTAGAAAGTAGAAACTGAGTAATAGCCCCAAGTTATTGTTACAAATGGAATTTTTGACTAGGCAGTTATTTTTTCTTCATTGGGTTGTCTCCTTTGGATTTCCAGATTTCAGTTAGGTTTTAACAGATGACTTCTTTTTTCAGAGCTGTTATTTTCTGATTGGTCTCACTGTAAGGCACAAAACTTATTGTCCCCCCCCTCCTTCTCCCACACCTCTCCATTGAAGCGTTGCTGTCCTCTGGAATTTAGTCAACAAATTAGCTGAGATGTATACTTTAAACTTGGGAAAAGCACTTGGTAAAGAACTGAGCAAATTGTATTTGTCCTTTTATTTGCTAAAAACTAGTCATGGTTCAACATCCAAGATAAGTTACTACCAAAATCTGG
Organism: Manacus candei; assembly: GCF_025592945.1. NCBI lineage: Eukaryota > Metazoa > Chordata > Aves > Passeriformes > Pipridae > Manacus > Manacus candei. Next base: position 7,418,157 of record NW_026138072.1, on the reverse strand, counting down.
CAAAAGATCAGAAATCTAGTCAGATTTTTACAGCCAAATAATGTATAAGATATTATTAATATTGTTAGTAATAGAAGGGTTTTACAAGAACTAAATGATTCTATAAACATGAAAGAGTTTTAGCCTAAAACATTAATGAGAAATGTCTAAAAGCACACTTGGGGATGGTGCAGGGTGCCCTGGTGCAGGACTAAGAGTTGGACTCTATGATCCTTGTGGGTCCCTTCCAACTCAGCATATTCTGAGATATATTGCACATTGTGTTTTGAAATGATGCACCAAGAGAAACACATTTTATTCACTTTGGTAAGTGTTTTTAAGTGTGGTTTTGTATTTCAAGCCTTGTCAAGAAGTGAAAGAATTTTATCCTGTTGAAAATTCAGAGTTAAGACCCATAGAGATGACAGGGTTTGAATCAGCTATCTGTAAAATATTAGTTAATATAGTGCAATTAAACTTAGTAGCATTTTTCTCTTAGAATGAAATGTTATTTTTATACAAATAAGCTGACATACTCTACAGAAAAGGAAAACCATCAGAAGTTGAAAGCTGTTACAGATATGTTGTCTGTATACATATTCACATTATGAATGCTTTTCTGCACAAGTGTGTTTATGCCTTATCTATTTCTACAGGAACAGGGTCATTCTCTTTCCTGTCAAGCATGGTAAACCCTGCATAAGGCCAGCCACAGGCCCCTCCACCATTTCTGCTGGAAGATAGTGAGCAAGGGAGGGATTGAACAAGCATGAATCTGCAAAAAGATATAAACCACATCTGAAGATCTTCCGATTTACTGGCAAATCAGCTTCTTTTTTACTTCATGTTTTCTGTATGCACTTTACTCTGCTAGAGACTTTCAGCAGTCCCCCTTAACCTGAAGAAGTAACATCTGGTCTGAAGAACTTAAGAACTTCTGGCTTTTAAGAATTTAACCACAATAATCCATGGTAAAAGTATGGATTAAGTCTAAGGTGGCTGGCCTTCCTCTCTTTCGTTCCCTAGGAATGACATTAGGTTTGGTTGACTTCTTATGGAAATTGCATAAATCACAAATTGGTTTCATTTTAGCCATCAGCTATCCAGTGCAGTAAGCTCTTATTAGAGCTGTACCTAGGAACCTCTCTGCCATGAACACAAAAAGGGAAGAGGTCTTCCTAAGTTATCTGTTCATTCTGAATGGAAAGATAACATGATAAATGAGTTGGAATGCAGTGGATCAGATTTTTTAGGAGAAAATTTAAGGGGAGGGGTGTGATATTCTCACCTAGGTACTGAGAAAACACAGAGAATTGCAAGAATTATCTAGGATCACGGGAAAATGAGTCTGCATTACAGGGAAAGATTTATCTGCACACCAGAGAAAAATCCAGTCAGTTTAGTCATATAACTATGTCTCATAGACTATATCCTGGACAGAAGGAGATATACTACAAAACCATTCATAGGTTTCATGGCAAAAAAGTCAGTCTCAAGTGGAAAGTCCTACCTGGGTTCTTCAAAAGCATGTCTAAAGCCCGGGCATTGTAAATTCTTAAATTACAATAGTTGCTCAGGCTGCAATGGCAAGAGTTATGTTGGCAAATCACATATTATCTTCTTCATGGGCAAATACCCATTGTGAACTACAAGGGCATTCTCAGGGTGTGCATAGATCTGGTTCAAAAAGCAAAAGCTCAGCTTTAATTGAAATTGGCCAGAGATGTCAAAAACCACAAGCAAGGGTTTTTCAGGTACATAAACAACAAGCAGAAACAGAAGGAAAATATTGGCCTGCTATTGAGCAGGAGAGGTGATTCAGTCACCAACAGTGCTGAAAAGGCAGAGGTTCTCAACACTTTCTTCACCTCTGTCTTCACCAGCACTGGTATTAGGAACAAAAATCCAGGCTGATGCAAACAGAGAGCTGCTGTCAGTGAAGGTAGAGCTGTTAGGAGCTTGTAGGAGCTTGACCCTACAATTTGATGAGCCCTGACAGTATCCCCCCAAGGGTGTCAAGAGAGCTGGCTGATGTCATTGTGAGACCAGTCTCCATAATCTTTTAGAAGTTGAGGAGATAAGAGGATGTTCCAGAAGGCTGGAAGAAAGCTATTGTCACCCCTATCTACAAGAAAGACTTAAAGGAGGGTCCATGAAAATATGGATCCATCGATCTTCCTGCTGTCCCTGGGAAAGTTACAGAACTAATCCTCCTGGAGGCTATCAAATGTCAGATGAAGCGCATGACTGGGAAAAGGCAGCGTGGTTTCACCAAGGGCAAATTGTGCTTGACAAACCTGGTCACCTTCTACAGCACAGCAACCTCTCAGTTGATATGGGGTAAGCAGTGGACATTGTTTACCTGGATTTTTCCAAGGCTTTCAATAGCGCTCTTGGTACTGCTTTCCACAGCCTCCTCTGGAGAAACTGTTGCATTACAGTCTAGACAAGTGGTCTGTCAGGTGAGTGGGGACCTGGCTGACCCAAGGCACGCAAAATGGTGTGGGAAATCACTCCTGTTCAAACCAGCAACAAGTGAGGTCCTCCAGGGATTGATACTGGGCTCAGCACAATTTAATACCTTCATAAATGGTCTGGAAGATGGGATCAAGTGTACCCTGATGAAGTTTTCCAGTAATAACAAACTACATGAGGAAGTAGATGCTTGGGAAGGGAATGCTACCCTGCAGGAACACCTGGATAAGATGGAAGAGTAGGCTAATGAGAACAGTGTCAAGTTCAACAAAGACAAGTGTAAGATCTTGCATCCAGGAAAGCATAATCCAGGAATGCAGCACAGGCTGGGATCTACCCGGCTTGGGAGCAGCTCTGTGGGAAGGGAGCGGGGGATCCTGGTGGATAGGCAGCTCAGTCTGAGTGGCCAGTGTGCTCCTGCAGCAAAGAAAGGCAACAGGATGGGTGGCTTCAACAAGGGCTTCACTAGCAGAGGTGAAGAATTATCCCACTTTGCCCAGTGCTTGTCAGAAATCATTATTCCACCCTACTTGCTGGTTGTCAGGCCTCAACTGGAACACTGTTCAGTTTTGGTCCCTGGTGTACAAAACAGATGTTCACAGGCTGGAGAGGGTGCAGAGAAGGCCCACAAAGACAATCAAAGGCCTGGGAAGCCTGGCATGTGAAGAAAGGCTGAGGGAACTGGGGTTGTTCGGCCTTGAGGAGCTTGAAGACACAGGGGAGACCTTATCCCTCTGTTCCAGTATTTAAAGGGTGACTACAAAAAAGATGGAGATTCTCTTTTTAGGAGGAGCCACATGGAGAAGTAATGGGTACAAGTTACTGCTGGGGAGATTCCAATTGGATGCAAGAGGAAAAATTTTAACAGAACAATAGGCCATTGGAATATCTCCCCAGGGAAGTGATGGATTCTGCAACTTTGGACACTGTAAAGATCCATGTGGAGAGGGTGCTGGGCCATCTTGTGTAGACCATGCTTTTGCATGGACCAGATAATATTTGATGTCCTCTTACAGCCTGGTATTCTGTGATTCTTAAGCGTCTTGAAATTAGAAGATAACTGACAAGGATCCAAGATACAGACTGTTTCTGCAGCAGAAGGGTGCTATTTCTTCTCGGTGTCCAAAGGTGATGGAGTCCCTTGGTTTTGAAAAGGTGACAGAGTGAGTAGCTTTGTGTTTTCAATTCTTTTAGCTCTGGACATTCCACACCCAAAGCAGAGACTGCAAATTACTATCTCAAAACAAAAATAGGAAAAGAGAAAATCAAGCCCCTTTAAGCGTGCTCTGGGCTGGAGAAACCTCGGAGACTAGAAATTCTACTTGCCTGATACGCATATTTGATTAATTTGGGCTCAGTTCTCTAACTCAGCATGCTGTTTGGGAAGCTGCACAGGTGTGATTTCTTAGGCACTGTAGTATAATTTGCTAAATAAATCCCCAATGTGTCTATTAAAGTAGCATTTGTTTAGTTATCAACAAAGTTCCCAAAACATTAAAAATTATTATTGAAACATTTTTTTTTATTGTTGCTGGCCCACATCTGTAACAAAAATGATGCTTCTCTGGATTACTTTCCCATGATAACAAAGATGTTTCAGTTGCTGATATAATTTTCCTTTATTTAATTTTGTACAACATTAATTAAAATGGAAAGTTTCATCAAAGGTCACTGCTGACTTCATTAATAAGAAAGCAGTTTTGGTTTGTGCAGAAGCACTATGATAAGATAGAATTTAACACAGAAGATAAATTTAGGCAGCAGCAGAATTGGAAATTTCAGAAGTAAAATTTTAGATGTAAAAGAATAAATGAATCATTTCTAGTGTTGAGTGTCTCACTAAGGGTTTTATTGCAGAGCTTAGCATCTAACTGATATGATATTTCCTAATTTTGAGGCATTTCATATTTTATATTGCCTTTTTCTCTTCTGCTATGTGCTAAGTATCCTCAGAGGAGAAATTCTGTCAAAGGGAGGTTGTTCAGTTTGTTTAATAAAACAAATAAGTACTTTATTTGTGAAATATTGCTGTATGTCATAAAAATCAACAAGATGTCTTAGAAAACAAGAGACTTAATTTTCTCTTATAGACTTAATGAAAAAGAATTTCCTTAGTTTAAAAGGAAGGACAAGAGAATATAATTTTCTTCTTGATATTTAATTAGATTTGGCTGTTGCACAATTTTATTAATAATTGGATAATATTGTGAGTTCAGGCTGGTGAATTCTGAAATGGTTCTGAGAGTGTTTGAAAACTTTTTGTGTGTGACTTGCAAATTGATACTTCAATGTAAGCAACAGTGCACCTTGGCATAATATATGATTCTTTTGATATGTCTTTAGTAGGTAATAACATTTCTGTGCTCACTTTTAATCAGATTGTCATTAGAGAACCTGAACCATCTTACATTGCAAATACAGGTTGAGCATGAAGGTGACAAGTTCCCTTCATGTCTTTTCATAAATCCTGGCTATGTCTTGTGCTCTGGTAGCAGTTTTACCTCTGTGAACCCTCTTTACCTGTGTTGTGGCTACTTCCGCCTTGAAATATTTTATGTTTGTGAGTACATTTTTTTTTTATTCTGCCTAACAGTAAAGGAAGGAATGAATATAAATAACCACTTGATTTTTCCCCAAGGACAAAGTATAATTTCTCTATGTGTAACCTGTATTAACAGTATTTCTGCTGCAATTTTACATGTTAAAATACAGAGTCCAAAGCTAGTTATTTAAGTGATGTATTAAGTTATTTAGTTATTTAAGTTGATTTTCAGAGAATGAGGATCTAGTAAGCTCAGTGAGAGCCATTTTTAAAGGATCTGAAAAACTGTACTATGGTAACTTGCCAAACATTTAAAAGTTTTTGTCCTCCTCTTACTGACCAATTTTTGTCTAAAGTATTTCACAGAATGGATATCAAGGATAAGAATATCCCTCTCTACATTTAAAAAGTTAGACCTAGAGAAGGTATTTTGGCAACTATCAAACATTCTTTTGGATTTGAAAATGTAAGCATGGATGCCTATCTCCTTATGCTGTAGTTATTGTGGATTATGTCATCTCCCTTTTTTTTAGAAAACCAATATTCAAGTGCTGTAGATGGTTTAATTTTGGGGGAAAAAGGAATAATTTTCAGCCAGAAAAGCAGAAGATGCTTGTTATGACTGCAGGAGATTTGAATATGAATAGGGAGAGATCAGTAAAGCGATGATAAAATTTCCCTTCGCCAAAAGAACTTTATAGCTCTGACTTTTCACCAGAAAACACAAATATGAATGCATCATTTATTATAAACACAAAAATATAAAATTAAGGTATTTCTTGTCTATTATACAAAGAGACACATAAAGTACTAGAGTAATATTCATATGGCGAAAGCAACAATATTCAAGGTTATTTTTGCTGACTAGTGCATTTGCAGTGACTAAAATGCACAGAAGGAATTGCTATGAAAGAATTACTTATTTTGCATGCTTTCTCAACATACCCACCAACATGTTTTCATGTCCACCCTTACTTTGAGAGCACATGAGCAAATGCTCTGATGATTAAAGATAAAAATTAAAATAAATTCTAAGCCTTGTAATTTGTTACTTTTGGCTCTGAATTTTCTTATAACAAGGTAATGATCTTGGGTGGCCCTTTGTGCTGAACATTTCAGTCAGTAATGCCATTAGTTTCACAGATCTTATGTGCTGCTGCTGTTGTGGTTGTCAGTGAGGGACTAGATTGTCAGTCTCGGAGGAAAAAGAAAAGTCCCTGACGTGGAGAGAAATACATTTCACGAGGACACAATGACTAACACTAGGAAACAAAGGGAAAAAGTACATTTTGGTTTCAATTATGTAGTCCACTGAGATCATAAAGGAAATAATGGGATACTTTCTAGATAATCTTTTCTACAGCACAGATTTAAGTGCAGAACTTACAATAGCTCACAAGGTACAGTTTGTTTTTTAGATTTAAGATCTAGAAAAATTGTTCAGTCAGTTCCCTTGTGGATTGTTCCTTCTGCACTAATAACAAGGAGCTCTTCTGGCTTCCTTATCTGCTGCCAGAAAATTCACCACTGAGGGCACAGAAGGGACAAGCTGCACTTCCACATTTCTGCTGGTTTATCTTGCTGTAGCCTGAGTGGGTTAGCAGCTGCTACTATAGTCTGCCCAACTTCAGCTCGGTGGTTGTGGCCTGAAGGGAGCTCTTGCATGGGATAAAATGGCTCGTTTGCAGTTGAGCCCAGTCTAACCTGTGGGAGGTTCAAGCATTTCAAGGGATTTTGGAGATTTTTAGCTATATAACTGCAGCAGGTTTTTACTGAACTGCATATTCTTAGAGGTATATAACCAGGCCAAATTCAGGTGTATCTTCATGACAAAAGCAGAAAGGACATTTCAATACAATTTTTGTTCTCTGCCATGTTTCAAATCTTACTTTAAAGTGTTACTGTCAGATGTTTTTAATTGTTGAAATAATATGTATAATACTTTTCTTTGATTTCAGAGACAGCCAAAATAATTCAGGGAACATTTTCCTCACTGAAATCAGTCTGGGGAGCATATTCAGCATGAAGAACTTCAGCTCAAACTGTTACAGTTCAGCAAATTTAAAAGAAATTGAAAACAGGTCATTATAATAGGACTTGCTGGGCAGCCTAACTTGCAGTCAGGTCTGCAAGCCCAAACTATAGTTTACTACATGTAGAAAGTAACTTCTCAGTTTAGGTGAGAGTTCATAAAAGTAGGTGAGAGTTCATAAAAGTAGGTGAGAAGGAGGTTTTTGGAATGGTTTATCAGAGTTGGTACTGGTTGAAATGTTTTAATATTTTTAATTGGAGCTTTGGATTTCAGTATAATCTTTTTTTCTCAACATTTATTTCATGAGATTTTTTGTATCATTTAGATTCTGGTCAGTGGTAGAACTTGAAAAATTCCTGACATATTAGCTGAGAACTATTCACTGAAATATTAATGGAGAAAATTATTAATTTTTTTCATTGAGATGCTTACAGACATATTGCTTTCCATAAAAACCAGATTTTTGTAATAGAATGGCCAGGTTTAGAGTTTTACTCTAACATGAATAAGATGTGTTTTCAGGTAGCTGTTGGATGGAAATGAATCCTCAGCAGGGATTCTCTGATAGAGGTCTGCTAAAAGCCAGTGGAGCTTTGTTAAGTCAGCTGTCTGCTCAGCATGAATTTACAGAATAAATGAACTGTGAGGTTCACCAAATATTTAAATGTCTGCTAAGGTAACTTTAATAAGAGAAAATATCTCTGTGTAAGGGATAGATTTATTTCAGCCATCCTATTAATATTAATAATTAATATGTGTTGTACTACCTCTGTGTTCTCATTTAGACCTGAAATCTCACAGTGTGGGAAGAGCTGTAAAGCTAAAGCCTGAAGGACAGTATCAAGACAGTTATTTCAAACAATAGTATGTTCAAAAACAGTGGTATGGCATCAAAGACAGAGTTGTGAATTACTGGTGAGAAGAATTACTGACAAGGCTGCTGCTGCAAGTGAAATGGGCTGGATATCTATGTGGCTGCTCCTCTGTGTCTAACACTTGGAGACGTGGATAAAAGGATGACACACAAATGCAGATGTCACAGACTAAGAAAGGATCAAAGGGCAGGAAAGCAACTTGCCAAATGACAACAGTGTATATGGGCTGTGTATGTATGGAAGATGTGTTGAAACTAAAAGTGGGACAACACTTGTGTGGGTAGTAATTGTAGGACCAAACAAGAAGGTGATTATAATCTTCAGCTTCAGAGTTAATTCTTCCTTGATAGTCAAATCTGATATGATAGTTTAACTTTTGCAAGTGGGAACATGAAAAGATATAATTCATATCAAGATTATAAATTAGAATAAATGAGATATTGGTAAGACAACTGTTTGTTTATAAACAGGATATAAATAACAGATTGAGGTTAAAAATATTTATTGCTATGGGAGGATGGAGGAAGGGAATACAACTTTATCCAAATACTTGTTTCGTTTCCAGATATATAGTAAGATCTTTAATCTTATTTATGCTGGTGTAATGTAATACGTCAAAAAACCTTCTCCAATTGTTCCAGGGGCACTGAATCATAACAGCTCTGGGTTGTCCAGTGTGATTAAAGGAAGGTAGAAATAGTTCTGTTCTTGCTGCCAAAAATCTTGCTGAGATTTATTGATGGAATTTGTGGTGCCAAGAATGCCATGCCAAGTGCTCTGCTGCAGGAAGGCAAGTAGCCTCACTAAGTTATTTCATAGAATGGTTTGCCAGGTTGGTCACAGCAAATAAAAAATACATGAATTCTGAAATCTGTGTTTTCTTATTGTTAGGACTCCTCTTTTGCATATTTGTCTGATAGACACGTATTTTGAATTTTCTTTTGCAGTTCTTCCTATTTCACAGGATAGATAGTTATACTACTAATTAAACCAAAGTAAGGTCTTCATATCCTTCACTCAGTGCATGTAATCTTGAATTTTCAAGTACGCTCCTTGATTTAGTTGTCTGGTTTTAAATTATAAGGAGAAATATAGTTTAATGGTATCTTTTTAAAAATCAGATTTAGGTTAGCCTGTCATTTGGGACTGTGTTTTAGTACCACCAGTATAGTTGCTATATGGATTATTTATTTCAGACAGGGAGCCTAAAATTATGAATAGTTACACTTCTGTATTGCCTTGCATTAGTTATTTCAAAAGTATCACTGAAACTATGATTCTACCATGCTTCAAATGTATGGGGATGTTAATAAGCAGCAATTCCAAAAGATTACTATTATAAATATTTCTGCACAGTATAAATATTTCTTTATGATGCTGACATGTGAGTGCCTGTAAAAGACGAGTGCTCCATTCTGCATTTCAGAATGCATAAAAAAAGATTTCCCACTTCTTTCTCACTGAAGAGACGACTCGCTTTTTCAGTGTAAACAATAGTAGTAGCCTACCAGTCTGTCATGTCATGTGCATGTATTTGTGCTTTGATTTGAGAAATTGCTCTTGCAGTTTTTCCTGTTGGTTTGGCTGAACTGAACAATGCTCTGTTGGGAGCAACGCATGATAGTGGGTGCCAGAGGCATGATCCTGATCCCATTTTAGTCAGTAAGAATTTTACTACAGAAACTGAGGCTGGATAAGGCCTTTTGTGTGAATAAGTTCAGCCCAGTAAGTAGTTTCTTATCCTGTATTTAAGAAAGCAACTCATAAAGATGCTGCTATCAGCAGATATTTATAAATACAGGATTTAATAATATGGAAGCCAGACATGCAAATTTGAATTTTTTTGCAAATCTGCATAAGAACATTCTAGACTGTGAGCTCAGACTTCTTATGCCTCAGACATCTCTATTGCGAGCCTAACTTCACAAGAAGGTAGATTGTCCTGAACAGAATGCAATGCAAAGGCACTTCCCAGTGTGCCAAATGGCAATTTGGGCAGTCCTGCTGCGCTGTGCCATGTAGACTGTCCTGACACAGGCATGGATCCCATAGGGAAAAGAAGAAAAGAGGTGGTCATGTAATTGAAGACTATATCATAAAGCAAAGTAACCAGTGGGTGTAATTATGGTTGAACGTAATTATGCATCTCCTAACCTTATATACTTTAATTATAGCACCTCCTAACTCTGTGTGTGCTTGCCTTGGAACTCAGTCTGGTGTTGGCCTACAAAACACACCATGGTTGTGTGAGCTGTGTCCATCTTACAGCTGAAGACAGTTACTTGGTTAGTGCAAGCATCAGCAGGTTGTCTCTAAGCATTTAACTTTTTAAAGCTAGTTAGTAAAGAAATTTGGCAGTAGACTGTGAAGAAAGTAAAGCTCTTACTGAGGGCTTTGGCTGTCTTGTTTTTCTGGGGAATGAAAGCTGTTCAGGAGGGCTCTGTATACCAGCTGGGGAGCCCAGGAATCTTGGAAGCTTCTTGGAGTGTCTGGAGCAGACAACATCATTTTGGAAATTGTCCAAACTGTGTGTTGGAGCAAAACACAGTGCCCAGCAGCCACAGTACCTCTTGACAGTCAGGTGGCATGACAGGTTCCCTCCAGCAGTCTCTACATGGGTGATCTTCACCACTCTTGCCCCTACATATCTGTCCTTGCAGGAAAAACTCTTAGTCTTCTCTGAAACAAGCCATGATAAAATGTGTGTCTTTCATGTGCACAAATGTCTCAAGGGTGCTGTCTTGTAAGGAAGCTGTCCAGCCAAGGGGAAAGCAGAGAAGTGTTCTACCCACAGCAATGTTTTGCCCTTAATGGAAGAATTTGGCCTAACCCTCACACTCATTTGAAAGCATTTAACAGCGGTAGGCAGGGAGACAGACTACGACAAATGCATCTGGATGATATAATCTTCTGTCTCAGTCATATTTTGTTGAATAACAGTATCTTTGGATCTCAGTGTCTTTACAAAAAAAAAACCTGCACTGAATAAACAGGAGAAAATTACTTGATATCTTAAAGGGTCCTGAAAATCCAGATGCATGAGAAATAGCTGTACAACAATACATAGCTTAAAGCAACTTCCCCCTTCGCCCCCCCCACAATTATCTAACAAGGTGAAAGATCACTGTGCTACCTCAGATCACTGTTGATGGGGACGGGAGGCACAAAGATGCTTTATTTGCTCTGCTGTGCAATGACTGGACTGTGTGATAATGCTTAAGTAATAAGACACTCCAAAGAGAACAGGTTGGGGGCTATAGACGCACCACAAGCAGGACTGGCACAAAAGACATCCCCAGGGACACAGCTTCATTTCAGATGGTTCTGTCTGGAGCTTGGCTCTGCTGCCCAGCCCTGTCCAAAGGCGGCCTAAGAGAATATTATGAGATGAATAGAGGTAATTGATATCTTTTTTTTTAATTACAGTATGTGTTTAGAGATTGTAAAGATCCACTAGTAAGCCAAGAAATCTTCTACAAAATTTTACTTACTATCTTGCCCTAACTTTCTTCGGAGCATTCACCAGTTTCTTATGAAAGCGCATCTTTTTCTGCCAGATAATCACAGCCAAAACCTTTCAGGCAGTATCCAGCCAAATGTTAATGTTGTTAGAAACAGTAATAATTATGCAAGCAGTCACTTCACTGGTCACTGAAGGTGAGTTCTGTATTGAACCTGAATACAAGCAGGCTATTGTGGTTTTAGTGAAGAAGCGTGAAATTGTACAAAATTCCAAAATTCCCTTCTGACCTCTATAGTTAAAAAGGAGATGATGGTGGAAAAAACAGAGACCTTTGAAGGCTTTTGCCATGTTGTAGAAACGGGTGCAGATCACAGTGTACTAACTGATGCACTCGCTGCCTGGATGAAAGGTTTGTGCATAAGGGGTGGGTAATGCCACTCTGAGGAGCATTTCTTTGTCTGATGTACCTCATTCAGACAGTGCCAGTGTAATAAGAAACACTGCTACTTAGATTTCCCCATGAGGTTTCTTCCTCTCTATGATCTCAAACTTTGTTGCTATAATGACTTCTTTCCCCTCCTTCTCTTCTGCAAACTTCATTGAGCCATCATTGGGAGCTTCTCTTCACGTAAGTGCCCTTTCTCTTGACTCTGAATTAATTAAGGGTGAAACTGGAACACTGACTCACAGCAAAGGAGCCGAATTCCTTTTTAGTAATAGGCAAAGAAGGCCACAGGAACCCACTGCTTCCCTGCTGCAACAATGCCTTCCTTTTGTGTGTCATTCCCACATTGATCATGTTAACTAATGCCTCTTTAGACACTAATTGCTGTATTGATGAGTCTGAATTGGATGGGTTTACTATCTGGGGGCTTTTGGGGAGCCAACCTCCAGAAAGGTGAAAGTGCTAATTATATTCACAATTACTTTAAAGCTCTTATCCTCCTTTTGCCAGCATCCATTCCCATAGTAACAGGAGCAGGTACAGCAGCATGCAGCCTAGCAGCGCTCAGAGCTCTTGGCTACGTCAGCAGTGGCTGTGGTTGGAAAGATACTATACAAACTGTGCATACAGATTTTCCAAGATTCCATAGGTTTCTTCACCGCAAATCTAAGTTAAAATACAAAAAAATGGTATCCTAAAAATGAATTTCCTTCTTTATGAGCTGTATTGGCTTTTTTAAGCTTTGATTTTACCCTTAGGTGAGCTGGCGGGTCTTCTAAAGGCTAGTCTGCAGCCAGAGTGTCCAGGGATATTCTGTCTGACTCGGCAACTGTCTTTTTTCCTGCAGCCCTCTGGGCTGAGAACAATAGCTTTGCCACTACCTGACTCTTGGGCCTAGTCTGCTAGGCAAATTTCAAAAAGGAAATTCCCACCAGCACTTCGAGTGTGTCTGAAATTGTAAACAGACTGTATTTGGAATGGTTCATGTCACTGACTTGCAGTCAGCATTAAACTTACTTAGGCTGCCATCAGTTGCAGGAACTTCCTATATACTGAGGCTTTTAGCATGTAATTATGATATTTCCCTCCACATTGTAAATGCGAATCACTGATGTTTTCTTTATGAAGCAGCACAGATTCCAGGCTGTGCTGAGCAAAGGCAAGCATGACATTTCCGTGCCCTGAAGGGAAGGTTCTAAAGTGATCTCAGTGGAGTCGGAGCAAGAGAAAATCTCAAGGTATGCTGCTTTCTGTCTCAGTGAGCTTCACAGCTCAAAACCAGCTCCAACAAGAACACTTCACCAGTGCTGATCAACAACTCACTTCTATAGAGAGTGTTAGGCTTTACATAAAGGTTCCTCTATAGGGTGTTTTTAATTACATCATAATTCAGTAAGGATCATAAGGATTCTGTAGTATAAATTCCTTCTGGAAATATTAACAGCTAGGAATATTTTTTTTCTGTGAGTAGCACAGATACATTTTAAAAGAAAGTTCTTTCTCAGCTCCCACTTTTTTTTTATTTAATCTAAAGAAAGTTTATTCAATCCTGCAGTTGATACTAAATTTCATTTTTGAGAAAGTCTGCTCTCTACAGCGAGATTATACCTATTCTGTTTACTTAAAAGAAATAAGAACAATAGGGAAATCATAAATAATATATGGTGCCTTACAATCTAAGGAGGAACTAGATGATTCTCAGCTTTGACGATCAGGGCACACACTTTATTTACTGATGTCAAATGTAGTACCTTAAATATCTGCATGGTCTATCAGGCAAGGGAAGTGAAGGGAAGGGAAGGAGAAGGAAAGGGGAAGGAAAGGGAAGCAAAGGAAAGGAAAAGAGTTTTTGATGGCTAGCAAACTTGGGGGTAGGGGAAAGATAAAGAGTTGTTGATAATGACAGTGCTGCTGTTAATTTACTAACAAGGGACATGGTTACTAACCACAAGTAGTCCCTGTATTGGAGTGGTGGACATGGTGGTTGCTGGGTTAACAGTTGGACTTGCTGATCTTAGAGGTCTTTTCAAACCTTAAGGATTCTATGATTTCCTTGGATCCTTCCAGTTACAAAACCAAACCATGTTATTGATTATCAGAGTTCAATAGAGTGTTTATGCAAAGACAGCAGTGTGAGACTAAGACATCTTGTGCCATCCTCTTGTCCTCATTTGGCTTATTATTGTTTTACTGATGTCCTTATACCTTTATACCTGGAGTTAAAGGCCCATCATGTTTCTCCTGTGTTTTTTATTTGTCATGTGGGACATGTCTGTCTGAAAAATATTCCAGCCCAATAGGAGTTGAAATAAAGCAGAGGCTGGATACTGCCTGAAAGTAGAAAAGATGCCTGAAAGCAGAAAAAGATGCGCTTTCATAAGAAATTGGTGAATGCTCTGAAGAAAGTTAGGGCAAGGTAGTAAGTAAAATTCTCTTTGTCATAATGTTTTAAAGACATCTTCTGGGAAGAGAAACATGGGAAAACCAATTCTTATAAATCTCCTCTGCATCTGACCAGACCTGCTACTGAGCCTGATGTCCCATCTCCCAAAAAATTCAGAGAGTTCTCTGCAGTTGGAAAAGATGCAGGCTAAATGAGAGCATATAATGTTTTACATCCTGGCAGTGAGATGGCTGTCATCCAAATTTTCCTCAGGGAGAAATTTGGCAGAACTTTTTGACCCATCACCTAGGGTAAACCAGGGATAGCATACTCGTAAATATCTACAAAAAGAAAGAGCACAGTTAAGGATGTTTACTTTAATCAGGTTACACAGAAATAACAATGATCTGAAAAACTGAAAGAAAAGCTTTTCTGAATATACAATAGCATGCTCTGCTCATCTTCAATTGTGTTCTGCAGGCTGGGCAAACAACTGGCATCTGGAGATGGGGAATCTAAGAACACAGCAGGCCTGCAGACTGATGGGTCAGAGAAAAGGACTGTCCAGCTGGTCTGTGGGACACATGAAATTTACACGCAGAATGTCTAATAATTTGACTGACTTCATTCTAAATGTCTGTATTTGAAAGCAGAACTCTTCTGAAGCAGAACTAGAGGAGACAGAAGGAAAAAGGTGGTAAAGCAGGAGGGAGAGCAGAGAAAATTGTGTGAACAGCAAATATGAACGTGCTTTAGTGAAGAGGAAAAGCTTATGGACAGGGTGGGAGAAGCTAGGACTATTCCTAGCACATGATGCAAATGGCTCAGATTGATACTTTGTAGAACCATTTCCATATATTGGCACTCATGTTTAAATACACTTTGCAGAAACAAAATTATGAATGCTCTCTCTAATAGCATGTTCCAGTCACACTGCAGCTTATATCTCACTGAAACGCACTTTCCATGTTTGGACTTGCCTTCATTTGTACCTTCAGTAATGAGGCCCTGGAGCTGTGCTCTGCTGACAACAAAACCATTCACCTGGGCTGCTTCTGCCCTTGAGTTTGTCCCCACATACTTCTATTTATACCCTTCATGTGTCCTTGGCTGGATGGCTTTTTGCACTTTTTAGAGGAAGCTGTGCAACCACCTGTTCTTATTGACAAGCTAAATTGGCAAAATGTTTCTCATAGGCCTGAGGCTGACTTAACAGGGAAGAAAACAGCAAAACACAAGCATATCGTGCCCTTCACCACCCCTGAGCAATGAAGCACAGCACCGCAGGCTTTTGTAAGGCAGGTGGCACAGCCAAAGTCCACACAGGGGCTGTGCCGGCCCTGGGAGTTCTGAATGGCTAAAGAAAACATGTATGATCACTTTTGCTGCTCTCCTGGTAAGCTATTACCATAATGTTTAGATGCCATGAGCTTGCAAGTGTAGAAACTTATCCGGTTTATCAAGCTGAACTGTCTTTTAAATTGATTTATCTCTTCTTGTTTCCCTGCCAGGTATAAGCAGTTTGTGGTTTGCCTGGGGCCTTCAGCAGCGAGGAGAGGGGCAGCATGGCAGCTCTGCTGCTGGCTAGCAGTTCTGAGTGACTCGCTCCTCAGGTCCCAGAAACTGAATGTATGGCTATTTCAGACCCCCTGCTGCCGGTCACACTCTGCTTGTCACATTACAGGGGCCACCACACAGCCCAGCTCACTGGAGTGGGGGCTGGACTGGTGCTGCTGCAGCCCAGCCCTGTGCTGGGTAACTGAGCTGCATCTGTCAGGCACATTTCCTACGGCGGTTCAGCAGATATTGACACACAACCAAGAAGAGTTCAACGACTTTGTTAGGTTCTTCCCACACTGCAGCAGCTATGATTTGTATTACAATGGCATACCAAATACTGCAAATACTAAATAAGGGAGGTTCCCTCTCCCAGGTTGTCTACCATCCATAACTGGAGGGATTACAGTGCCCCTGCTACCTGTGGTCTGTGGCAGACCAGGATACAGAGTTCAGAGCTTCTAAATCCTAGATCAGCGAATTAACAAGATTATCCTTTCACTCTGAAAACAAGATTGAGAGAGATTTTGATAACAACAGGCCACCAAAAACCTAAGTTACGTTAAATTGCCTGGAATTGTAAAATGTTTAGATTTTATACTTAGTTTAAACAAAACCCCACAACTTTGGTGGCAAAGTGTAAAAGTGCCACCTTAATCATATAGATAGAGTCACATGTCAGTTGTGAGGCTGTTTGAAAGTTATACTACTGACATGTCTTTTATTTTGAATAGCACCCATGACATTATGGATGCTTTCATAATGAAAATAACTTGTTCTGTAAAAGAGCAGATGTCCTAGTACTTAAATACACACTGACACCGTGCCGAAGTCTTCTGCTTAATGGCATTAGAAGCAGCAGTTTGTCCTGATCAACAGCTCTGCTGACATCCTAGATGCCACTGAAGGGCAGAGCAGGTGGGTCTTCCACAAACAAGAGTTTTTATGGGCCAAGTGCTGGGTGCATGCAGTTCTGCAGAGCAGCTCCTAGCCTTGGGCTCTCAGGCTCTTCTCTGCCCTTCTATTATAAACTTTTTCCTGACATTTATAATATGTCTGTAGGAAGGATTGCGTTACGCCAAAGTAATATAGCTGATGCCAGGCCAAAATAATGAACTGTCTCAGGGAAAGGAAAAATCATAGACAAATGTTAAATTTAAAATACATCTTTGGCAAAGAAGTCAATAATCCCAAAGGTGCCTTCAGCTGATCTCACAAAAATCCAACCACACGCTTTCCCTAGCTTCTCTTGCAGCAGAGGTGGACCCCTGCTATTCTTTTCCCTTCACCATCTTTTCCAACAGACCCATTCCTTTCTTTCTTAGAATATTGCCACCTGCAGCCTCTGTGTTTTTTAGGGACTGATGATGATGCAACAACAGAGTGGCCCCTCTGTGACCAGGTTCTTGTAGGTGGAACAACATTGCAGCCTGTGCATGTCTTTGAGTAGTGTAAGGATGCCCATAGGCCAAGTTGGTTAGGGCCTTGAGCAACCTGATGCAGTGGGTGGCATCTCTGTCTACAGCAGGGAGTATCAGAACTAGATAATCTTTAAGATCCCTTCCAATCCAAGCCATTCTATGACAGGGCCTGGTCTCCATCTGGCTCCTTCCCACTCATTTTGCTCAAACCACGGCAGCACTTCAGTGTGATGACAGAGCTGTCAGGGCACCCAGACTGCTCCTCTCCTCAGCCCAGCACATGATGGATAGGGCACTGTTAGCATCACACAGCAATGTGCCTTCCTGGTTGTCTGGTGTGTGTGGGGGGGGACTCATATATGCCCACCATGTGACTACTTGTGTAGTAAACAACTTTTGGCTTTTGTGTAGCCAAAAGTAACTGTCCCGTCACATGGCTGGATGTGCACTCAGTATGCGGTGGAGATTATGAAGAGTTTGATCATGTCAGCTTTAAATTCAGTACATGCTATGGAAGGAGCTTTGTCCATGTGTTCCTCCAGTGTCCCCTTAAAAGGTTCTGTTGTGCAGACCTGGTCTCAGAACACTTCATCTCTGCTCCAGACTGCAGTTTCTGAGTACAACACTGGCTGTGCCCAGAAGCTGCCAGGACTGCATAGCATGGCCTCGAGGAGAGAGGAGAGAAAATATCACCTAATTGTAGATGAGTTTGCTTGAAATTTCTGTGTTAAAAATATAAGCAGTGGAAAAACTACCATTAACATATTTGCAGATCTGTGCTCCCATCAGTATTTGTCACATTGAGAAAGCATATCCATGCTATCCAGTAAAATTAAATAATAATAATAACAATCCATTTTAGGCCAGTTCCATGGACTGCATTGCTTTATCATTTAGCTTATTAGCATGACTTGCATTTTCAGCAAAACTCAGGCAGACCATGATAATGAGGGAAAGCAGAACCATACTGCCATAGTGGCCACATCCCAGTGTTACCATATTTCCAAAGCAAGACTCCCACTTTTTCACTGAAATCCATTTTTAGATGTTTAAATTCACATTTTTATTTTATTATTCCATTAATTTTTCCTGATGTTTATGATTTGTCTGTATGAAATCCACTGTAGATTGAAATCAGAAGTACACAACATCTAGACTGCCTTAAGAATGTCCATGCTCCAGGAAGGGATTTTATAGATTTACAGATCATCCTGCTGCCCTCAGCATGTTGCTGCACAGGCCACAGGATGGGGGGAGCCACAGCAGAGCAGCTGCCAAACACTTGGGGCTGTTTTCACGCCTCTGCCACTGCCCTTTGGCTCACAACAACAGGAGTAAATCCAACTTGTGTGCTGTGCTGCAGCCCATGTCAGGGACAAAGTGCAAAGCTCCCTAGGAGCAGGCAGAAAATGCCTGTTTTCCTTGCCCTGTGAGGCCAGAGGCCCTGACTATGTGGCAGGACCCCTCTGTCTGCTCCATCCCAGGAACACAGTTTACCCAGGGTACCAATGGCAGTGACAGCTGTCTTCCTCCAGGTCCAGGATCGAGATGCTCCTCTTGCCATTACAATGCCCTGCACATTCAGCATATCTGTGCTGGAGGATTGGAAAAGTTTCCTTTTTTTCCCCCCAGGGTGTTTTGGCTTTCAAAACTGAATTTACAGAGAACAGTATGCAGATTCTGCTACTGTAGCCAAGTCTTTGTGCTGGATTTTGTGATATAGCATATGTACCTTTAAAGTCTCACCTCATTTTGCTCATTATAGAATTAGTTACACGGGGAGACTTTGATTCTGCATGACTGGACAAATTTCTTTCCTTCTTTTCCAAACTACTGTTATACATGGTGTTACATTGAATCTTAAATTACCTTACATAGTCATCTGACAATTATGTATTGTGTTTTGGCCCAAGTATGCCTCAATGTCACTCTTTTTCTTTTTTTTGCTTTCAGTTCAATTGTTAAATTCTTTTGCCTAGAAAATGCCACATGAACACTGGAGAGAAGCACCTTAGTGATTTTAAAGATAAAAGTGATTTAAAATGGAAGACTTTTAGAGCTGAGCACATAAGCCAGGACCAAAGTGCAGTGGGAATTTCATAAGATACTATTTTTAACAATCAAATTAAAATAAGATATGTTTCTGAAGTTGCTAGCAACATGGATATAGAGCCAAGATTCCCAATAAAGATTATCAAGTAACTAAAGTTAATAAGAAACAAGGTGAAAGTACTAGAAATAGGCGGAGCCCTAAAATATATATTTACCAGATTGACTTTGAAAGATTTTCATCCTCCTGAGTATTTTAGGGAAACAAAACATCAGCGGGCCTAAGAGTTCCATGAATTCAACAAAATTCTTACAGCCCCTTCACTTCTGCCCCTTTTAATTTTATATGTAGACTATTCTCCTTATCTGATTTGCTGTTTGCTTACTGAATGCTCATTTTTAGTGCACGCCTTCCACAAGGTCTTTTATTCCTCAAAAGCAACAAAATAGTGGCATATGTAATATGGTTAGAACAGAGTTCTAGTCCTGGGTGTTTATCATTGTCTTTTGCTGGATTTCTGTGGCCTCTACAAAAGTCTGCTGTTTTTTCTTGGAGGCTAAGTACAGTATCATTGGTGGAGGTAATGGTGGAAAACAATACAATCTCACTTAGCAGATAATCAAGCAGAAAAATGGTTTCCAAAAAAACCCCAATTATCAGTGTTCCTAGAGAGAGGAGTAATAAAAGTAATGGTGATGTATCTATCTTAGTGCTACAGTCCTTGAACTCAAGGCCAAGAGAAGTAGTAAACAATTGGTACATATTTTTCCAGCAAATAAATATTAGAATTTATTTGTAGGTGAGTTTTCAGTATTCTAATGAAGCTGAATGATCCAGAAAAAGATTATAGTACCTCTTTTAAATCTGCAATAGTGCCACAGCATAAGAATGCTATTCCTTAAAGCATTTTCCAAAAGTGATGTGTGGAATGAATACTGTACAGGCATCAGATTTGAAACAGAACTGTGGCTATTAATTGTCATCATAAAACCTGCTTTCCTGATTCCTAAATAGTTTTTTATAAATCAACCAAGAAATCAGATTACTTATAATTACAAAAAAACACACAAAAAACCCCCCACAAAAAACCCCCCAAACCCACAAAAACAAACCACAAAAAAAAGCCAAGCCCCAAACCAACTAAACCAAAAAATCCCATGCTTGTTCTGCTTTCTTTCTTTTGCTAAGCAAAAAATGAATTTCTGTTCTTAACATATTACCTAAGCTGCATTAACATAGATGGCGTAAAACTAGCTTAGCCAATGTGAAAGAATTATCATTGAATTTCTTCCAATAAAATATTGTTTCAATGGTATATACATCCAGAAAAATATTTTACTGGAAAGAATACTATTGGATCTTCAGTAAAAAATACCAACAAATTTAATGGAATTAATTAATTAATTAATTGCCTCTGCTTCTTTTAGTATATCAGTTAGCACCCCTAACTTCTGAATGATGAACCTGTTTTTTACAATCAAATGCATGACACAAAAGAACTCTAAGCAAATGTAATTATACTTTCACCGTATTATGCTTAGCTTTATTATGCTAAAAACCCACATTCCTTCTCCATCCAGCATAAAGAAAATCAGTGCCTTACAATCTAAGCATCCATTTTCCTTTTCAGTGAGAGATCTAAATGAGTTTATCGTTTTCCAGCTGGTAATAGAACTAATTTTGTTCATCTGTAAATACACAGATAGGAGAGAAACAGCAAAGTATTTCTGTGAGTTATTACTCCCAAAACAGCATAAGGAATCAATTTCAACTTAGGTTTGTGTTATGTAAATTGCCATCAATGGAAATGGGAAACTTATAAGACAACTGTAGACTGTTCCATGTAATTTTTTAATTCCAGTGTAACTTGTCCACTCTTTTAATATTTCTATCAGCAAAGTTTAACAATTAGTAGTGAGTGTGAAAGCAGAGTATTCACAGATGTATTTTACAATGGTGTTGGCTATGTAGCATTAGCAGCCTTCTTCAAAAAGATAGTGTTCTTTAAAAAAGGCATAATAGTCTGCTTCAACATATATGAAAATGTTCCTTAAAAACCAAACCAGAAAATGTTCCTTAAAAAACACAAACAAAAAGGAGTATTTACACAGGATTTTATTTTGGTTTGGGTTTTGGTTTTTTTAAACCTGCGAATGAATAGCGGTTATATATATATATATATATATATATATATATATATATATATATATATATATATATTGCTCTGTTTAAAATTTATGTTATTTAGACAGCAAAGGTCACATGAACTGAAACTCCATATTTTATTATTCAGTAGTCAACTAAAGAGAAATGAAAAAATTGTACAAAATATAAAAAAAATTACAAGTATATACATATACTTACAAAATGTTTAGTACTTCGGTTACATAAAAGGCTGTAAGTTACATAAAAACACAGTTGTGTGCATTATGATTCATGATGCCTCAGCAAACAAAAATTATATTTAACACTTGACTAATTAATTTCAAGCATTACAGTGTGAAGGACCAGGAATCAGAATGGGGAAAATCTCAGAAGTGGAAAAAGATGTACAGTGATTGAAAGGACTTTATGATACAGACTTTACAGTTATGATGTATATACACATTGTGTGCTTCCCCAGAATTTGTACTTCCCGGCCACGTTCAGGCTTGTCCGCTCCCCTGCTTTCCTGCGGATTGGCTGGAGAAGCTGCAGAGAAGGGACGGCCTCCATTCGCCCCTTCTCTCTCTGGTTCCTCCCACATTCCTCCCTCTTTTGCCCGTGTCCCTATCCTGATTTGTCCCCCCGCTTGTCTGTCTCATGCTCCGCCCTATGTCCCGGCCCTTTCCCCTCCCGAGCTGATAAAAGATCGGGTGCACGCGTGAATAAAGCATTCTACCCACATCTCACCTATGTGTTTCAGATCCATGCGGTACCACGGTCCCTTCCCCCCCTTTTCGGACCGCGGCATCACAGAACAATTACAATATATCCCAGTTTAATTCTTTAAACTAGGCACTGGATTAACAGTATGTCTATCCTACCAAGTACAGCAGAATATCATTAATTTAGATGGGTTGTGTTTGCTGCACTATTGTACTACAACAGTTGATTTTTTTCTGCATCTGTGATGAGAATTGTCAAGTGGCATAAATTAGCAGAGTCCTAAGACCTGCATTGTAACTGTCCTTTCTGTGAGTAAGAAATTCAGTTCATATCAGAGGAACCTTACTTCTCCTAAAATAAATGGAATTCAATGCCAAAATACATTTATTGGCTCTAGGTTCTAGCCTTTTATTCAAAAGTCTCTAATTCATTTCAGTTGTTAATCCTCAAGTGGCTGTAAACAACTACAAGGATATGATACAGCAGTGTAAGGCTCAAAATGGAAAGTAATGAAATCCTATTTAAATCTTTTGCCAGAAGTTCCAGAGACTTGATGTTATATATGTTGATTTCATTAAATGGAGTAATTCTGGTAGGGCTGTGGTTTTGGAGTGGTGTGCTGGGCTAAAAGTGGGTATTTTATTATGTCCATTTCTTCTGTCCTCTCCTTACCCTTCCCTCCTCTCTACCCCTCCATTTGCTAATCACCCTCTACTTTGTAGTCATCCTCACCCATAGACTTAATGACTTCTCCCAATCCTTTGTTTGCCTTTACATCATTTTCCATCAGACCATCACTTCTGCTCTTCAATAAAGTCTTAAGAGAAAAAAGCAAATTACCCTGAAGAGAGAGATGGAGCAGTTGATGAAGGAGTGGTGTGACTATTGCCACTGCAGTGGCAGCTTTCTGCCTAGCATGATGTTTGCCCTGACTGCATTTCCCTGCTTGCTGCTGAATGATTTAGCAGAGTGCCTGTGTTTTCTCAGACACATGACGATGTTATTTTTGAAAATTAGTTTGCTTTCTTTAATTTCATTTTTCAACTGCTTCTCTGTTCTTCCAAGACTTTGAAAAGACCACTGAATATTCTTCTGGTCTATTTGACAATATTTATTTTCAGTTATATCCTTCATTTCTTCACAGTTGTACACTAATTTGAGAGTACTTACTAACTGCTCACATCCATTTCCTCTGTATAATACCAGTAGTATTATTCCTCATGTTTCTGAATGTCAGCAGCTCCTCCCCATACTGTAGCCTTCTTAATCAAATCTTTATTTAGCATTTCTTTCCTAATGGATCACTCCTACAGTTTACAGAGACCTGATCCTTCCTTTACAAGAAAACTAGCATCTGCTTTTTATTTCTTCATTTCAAGAAGCCTAAATATGGAGGCAGCATGACTGGAATTTGCCCAGACTTTTATCTACATCACACAGAAAAAAATCAAGCAACTGTTGGGATACCTGCATGATATTTGGATATGGTAAAACTGGCCTTTTCTCCACTCACTACACGGTAGTCTGCCTGGACTGACTTACCTCTTCCCAAGGCAGCACTCTTCTTCAACTGGGACCAAAACACCTCTGTTTATCACTCTTATTTTTCACGCTTCAAAGGCCGGTCACTCTCTGAATGTCAACTGAACTGTTTCATTGAGCTCCCCGAAGGTCTTCAGTATTCAGTAGCAGCTAAATATTCACCTTTTTATTGCAGTCCCTTAAACAGGAGAAAGAATCCAGCACTGGCTTCCAGATGATTTCCCTCTTCATGCAATCACTATAGGAAGAAAGAATTCATAGAATGTTTCCTATATGTAGCGGAACAGAAGCAGTCTAATCTCCTTTGGAAGCATAGTCACTGCTTTCAGTGGCTATGGAATAGGGAATAAGTCAGCTATACAATAATAATTTTGGCATCTTAAATTCAGTTTTTATTCCTCTATGAAATGCTTTGTTTCCAGTGAAGATTGGTTATTCAAAATTTCATTAGCTAGCAGTGTCTCGTGCTTCTTCTTTTATTGGTGACGGGTGATGGCAGAGAACTTTGACACATTTGCTACAACACAGATTTTCAGGACTTTTCCCTTCTAAGCTCAAGTTGAGGGGGAGGGGAGGAAAGAGAAAATGTGTATTGTGGGGAGGAGAGCAAGGGAAAGATAAGAGTGTTTTCCACTGAACATCTGAGAGGGAGTAAACTATTATATTTACTAAGACATCATTATATTTAACTAGGTCTTGAAACTGCCTGGAACAAACAAATGAAGGCAACTAAACTGAGCAGTTAGGGAAAGAAGAGACAGTTGGTTTGTTAGGAGCCAAGATATGTTAAATGCCCACAAACAACACTGCAAGTCATACTCCTACCTCTTGTGCAACTTTTCAAATTAATGGCATATTAACCAGGCAAAAAAAGATTACTGGCTGATGTTTCTTTCTCAGGATTGCCAGCATGAGTAGTCCATAAGATGGGCAAATTGAACACCTGTCCTGCTACCCTGGGATGTATCCAGCAAAGACTCTTGGTCAGGCACTGAGGCAAAATGGTCCTGGCTTTTATGTAAGCCTTGTTGACAATAGCGTGTGTCAGCCTCAGAGTCCTCACTAGCATAAGCTCTGCCTACAGCAAAGTGACTTAATGTCTTTCCATGACAAAGTCCAGTCAGGCTTCTCCTAACAACTGCAGGTAAAATGAGAATTGCTGGTAATCTACTTTTTGTTCTCCTGCAGTGGATTATGATGCCTTATTTGGTATGGCAAGAGAGCAGGAGAAATGTGGTGAGTTGCCTATGGCAGCCAGAGACAGACATCATCCTCATTTCAGCAAGATCTAAGCTGCTTCCACGTTGCGCTGTATGAGGGGCGTGTTTGTCATGAGGGTCTGTAAGTACTCTCTCAAGCTCTATATCTGATTTCTCTAGAACAAGGAGATGAAAAAAGCTTGCTCTACTGTGTTGTGACCCTGCAACGTTGTAATGAGGAAGCAGAGTTCAGGGGCACATAGAGGCTTTCTTACCTTCCTAATCACTCCAGGATATTCTCAGCTTGGGAAAAGCAGGAAGGCAGTAGCTCAGTAAAACATTATGCATGCCTCATTTAATAAGCTTCAAATGGATATATGGGCTTTACGTTAACAGTGAGCGTGTACTAAAACTATTACATGGAATTAAGGTGCCTCAGTGTACATAGATTTCGTGTACTTTTCTGATTCAGTGTAAACAAGCCTTTAGGTCACAGATCTAGAGACAGGTGTAGCACTCCTATTTCTATTTGCAATGTCAGTGAAGGCAATAAGTTTACTCATATGAAAAATATCTCTGTTGGAAGTATCCAAGATGAAGAAGAAAAGTTCCTTGAATGGAAACAAGGACTGCAAGACAGCTTAACTGAGGCTTGTGAAGAAGAAAATGTGCTGTGAATGGACTCAATACATAATTACCTGAACTGAGATTGTTTGGGCTGAAAGAGTTAGCTAATGTTAATGCATGTTTAAATTTGTTGTACCCCCATGTTTTTATTCAATTCTATAATATTTTTCCCCTCAAGTTCATCTACTATTTTCCTATTGGTTGGATTCTGCTGCAGTGCAGAATCTCCATATTTGGTCATGTCCTTCTCCTTTTCTCCATATATGGGCAAAACTCCTCCCATGCTCTCCCTTTTAAGGCTTGTATCCGCTTTCTCTTCCCTTATTTGGAAAGTCTCCACCCCCTATTCCAGAACTTTCCTTCTCCCCCCTATAAATAGGGGGAGCCATTTTGAATAAACTCAGACCTACATCCTTCCTCAAACCCTGTAGGTTGTCGTGTGTTTCTTTACAAACTGTGACATATCTCTGCATTTGAAAGAGCAGATCTTTATATTTTAAAACCCTGTGACACCAGCATGCCTGTTAAATTATGTGTCTTTCTGGGACATCACTCATTTTTCCCAGACTTGTGTTTGATTCACATAGCTTTTGTGTCCATATATTTTTATTGACATTTGTCTGTCTTGAAGAGTAATCAAATTTATGCCATAGGAATTTATATAATTCATACATATTTTAAAATGTGTTCCTCATACCAGTAATGGCAGCATCTTCATGAACTACTCATGGGAAGGTGTTTCAGAGAACTGTGCCACAAAACCTACTCTGTATTTAAAAGATACACATCTTACCTGAGCTTCTCCACAAATTTCCACTGTCCAGTTAAGCATTTACTGCCCTTTTGGTACTAGAAGATAAAAAACACCTTTCTAGATAACATGGCTGACAAAAAGTGACAATACAAATTACCTTGTAGAGGAATTCACAAATCAACAAACTCTTCAGAATATTAGCCACCGTGCGAAACATACTAGAAAAAAAGTCTTCAAAATGCCTTGCAAGGAGCAGGCTTTGTGTTCAAATTAACCACCCAAATATCATCTATTAATCTAATAATGCAAAATGGAAACCCTCACTGGCAATATCTTTCTGTCTATCATGTACTGCTCAATGCTGTATATATACAAAAGAATTGTTAGATAACTACAGCATCTGCTAAAACACTTCCTTGAACAGTTCTTCCTGAAGCCCTTTCCCACGTCTCTTTTCAAAAACAGTTCCAGTATTAAACTCACAATCCAAAGCAGGCTTCCTCTGTACTAACAAACACTCATTAGAACCAAACCTTGCTGGCACAGAAAAAGCAAAATTCACGAATAGCTATGTATTTAACATAATTGATATCAGTGCCCAAAAGAATTATTAATTTCCATGTGTTTCTTCATACATTTTTTAAGATGTGATTATATTACACTGGACATATCACATATCCTCCTGAGAATTATGTGCATAAAACTAATCAACCATTATTCATTACCATGAACTGACACAGATAACAGATCACGGACAAAACACAGCAAAAGGTAGGAGAATATATTTTTCATAAAGAAGGTAGTCCATGTCTTGCACAGTCCAGAGGCTAACAGGGAACCTACAAATCATGTTTAAAAAATAATTTGGGGAACTAAATTCTTTAGAGTAGATAAACAAATTCTGGAGACAATAGCAACATTATTTTTAAAGCTTACAGTTTTCTTGCTGATTCATCCCTGTACATTTATGTTAGCAGTTTTCTTACCAGTGGTTTAATTGATTAAAATAATTTTACTATACTGAAAACAATCACATTCCACTTGTATTTAGTTTGGATTTTGCTACTTGTCAGATCTCATTAATGGATGTCAGTCAAGCCTTAAACTTTGTTTTCGCTAGTTCTATCAGTTGATCTAATTAAAGGTATCACCTCTCCTACAAACCTTGTCTAATTTATATGACCACTATATGAAGGCTGGAGAGCAGTGCCCTGAAGGCCTCATAACAGCAAGTGTATTTGACACTACATGTTTTTGCATTAATTGATAATTTTCTGTGTCACCTGCATTAAGATTTAAGTGGATTTATTTTACCAACAGTAAAGAGCAAGGTTCTGGGTTTTTTTCTGAGAAATCTTTTCTATCAAAATTCAGTGGGGTCTTTCTCACCTAGGTTTTATGTCTTTTTAATCTGAATGTATAACGTCTAATCACAGAACTTAGAAATATGTTCATGGAAATGTGTTGAGTTGATGCTGTCATGATGCTCAGATGGAAACTCTACTATGTTGCTAATAGCATGGTTAATCAGAATCTATGCATTTTCCCCTTAGTTTAATAAAGTAAAATATTTAAAATATTTTATTTCTAGAAATCATAATAAAGAGTAATTACACCTCTAGACTGAAGTGCACTCCTCAAAGTACTTAGCAAAGCCAAGGCTTTTGTTGAGAGTTTTTGCTTGTTTGCAGGCATGGAAATGAGTTTATAGACAACTTTTTCACCTTTGTGTCCTGGAAAGTCACTCTTTCCTTACTGATGTAGCATAATACTCATACTTGCCATGTAAAGCTTGTATAACAATATTCCTCCTACTGGAGGAAACCAGTAGATGAAACCTGTGAATTAAAACATTAAAAATATTACTTTAATTTTATTGTTTGCATCTACCATGGCTTAGAAATTAGGCCACGTATAACTGAAAAAATATCTATTTTGGATTTTTAAAAGCACTCTTAAAACAGTGTTATCAAAGGAAAAGTTTTCCCCAAATTAAAATAATCTTCTTCTGTGAACCATATTTTGCAGATACAGAAGAATCAAAAGGATTGTTTTTTGAACTCTCCTAAAACAACTCTCCAAGATAGCTCTTCTACAAATCAAAAATTCTTTACTTAAGGTACAATCTGTCTGTTTAACAGGTCTAGAGACAGGATAAGTCATCTCACTGGATTGTCTGCATCTCCTTGTTTCAAAAGCATTTAACTTGTGGTTCCAAACTTGGTAATCCATAAGAAATTCAGCTTGAAATATAATTGAGTCAACACTGAAGCCAAGAATTCTCATATTGTTATTATTTTTACATGACTGACATTATTCACAGAAAATGAAAAGGAAAAAGTAAAGAATTTGTTGTGTGCGCACGTACAACATCGCTAAAAACTAAGAGATTTGTATTGTCAGCATTAGCCCTTTCTAAGAAAAATTAATCATCAGAATAGAGATAAACCATGAAATGTAAAGTAAATGCAATTCGTCCTATAGTTAGAAAAATCTCAACAGCATTAATCGTTACCCTTTTAGGATCCAAGAATTTACCAAAGGCAGTCCAAAACCATCATTGGTGCATAGGCAAAACACCGAGCATATGTCTTATTTTAGGCAACTTCACAGTTGGCTCTTTCTGCCAACTTCATGTTTAACTCTTTGTCTTAACCTTGTGAGCAAGGATTTGTGGTTATGATACACAGATGTCAGTATCCTCACATGGCATGGCCGCATTTTGATTCCTTTCTGTTTGTTTTCACCAGCACAAGATTTATATGCTGGCATCAGCTGTCAAAACAGACTCTTAGGCTGAGAGGCTGCAGCATAGCTTAAAGTCAGTGTTAAGAAGACTATCCAGGAGCAAAGCAGTCCAAATCAGGCAAGAGTAAAGGTATCTTAACAACACCTTCTTGTCTTTTCTCCTCCATGTGAAACAGTGTGCCAGGCATTCCTCAGAATTCGTCACCTCTCCCATGGTAACCAAGGAAGAGAAATACAAACAAAAAGTCACAATAAAATGTTTAAAAATAACTCTAAAACATTCCTAACCATTTCTAGAACACAACATATACAAAATAGGTTGTGGTGTTACAAAGGTTTTCTATTGGTATTTGCATAATATTCCAAAACTTAGTTACACAATACATTTATGTTTATCGCTTTGTTTGATTTTACTGTTTGAGAAACAATGCAACCAAATACAGAGAAAACTTATTTGTATGGTGTATGTAACCAGTGCAAATTTGGGATTTCATTGATGGTAAACTGAACAGAGATTATTTACTTAGCTTCTCTTTAGATATAGTAGATATGCATTATGCATTTAGGAATTACAGCAACACACGTCTAAGACTTATTATACCAGTTTTGTGTTGGTTTCACCAGCATAAATGTGGTGTGATCCAATTGTAAATAGTATATATTCAGAAAATATTACAGTAAGGCATTTTGAATGGACCATGGGCAAATTTAAATCATGGAGTATTTAAAATAAACTTCAATATATACTTGTTAAAAAAAAGGTTACTTATTTCCTCTTTATGTCTTTCAGGTGGTTATTACTTTCACTAATTATTATTTAGTGTTTATATTGCAATGATGTCCAGAAGTCCCAATTCAAATCAATTTGAAATTCACCGTTGAACTCACTACCTGGGCACTTAATAAGCAGAAGTGCTTACCCCAGAGGCCTTTCTATCTGTTTCCTGGAAAAGTAGAAACACATGATCGTAATGAACAACAGTGGTAAGTAAGAACAGGGAAAAGCAACAATTAAACCCTGTTACTCCAAAAAGCTATGTATGCATTGTTCAGACCATGAACTCTTGAAAGGACAAACACAGAGGTGGCTGTTTCACCAAATGTTCTTTTGGTTTAGCTGCATGTTCTTGCAGTATTTACTAGTGTTCCTGTTCAAATACAGAAATAGAAATTAAAATGAGAGGAGTTTGAGCTTGATGTCCAGCATGAAATTGTGCATAAAGGATTTGTTTAAACATTCAATGGGATCAGTTGCATAGTCTCACTTGAAAGACTCATTATGTAACTCTCTATTTTGTACTTTGTGCACTTAATCTGTAATTATTTGGTAACTGGGATACTAACTCTGGGAATTAATGTTGCTGGGGACTCTGCTGAAGCTGTAATCTAAATACTGTCTTGATATTTATAGCAGTTTTAGATCCCTGGGATAACTTTTGGCATTTTCTTAATTTGTATAGATATATCATGTCTGTATAAAATGTCTTCAGGAGCTGTGCTCTAGCTAGCTAGAGTTTCATCAGACTTTGGCTAGGCTTTTATTTTTGATGGCTAAAATTGTTAAGTGAAACAGTATTTTACTTTGAAACTAACAACTATAGGAGATTCACCATCTGAGCAACAGCTACTATAAATTTCCCACACCCATCTCTTACTCTGCTGCATTAATAAATGCATTGGGCAATTTGCAGTAAACATTGCCAAAGAACATTTTCACATTAAAAATGTTAGGATAATTCATGCATAAAAGAGCCTTGGAGAGTTCATGATGGAGGACATCAGTTACAGAGAGCTATTCACATTAATTATAAGGATACACTATTGGGTATTGGACAGGAATGATCAATCGTTTGCAAGAGATTGAAAAAATCAGTAATTTTATTATAGCACCAGTGCAGTGCATTGTAGTGAGATATTCGAAATCTGTTGTGAGTTGGGGTGAAGTTCTCTTGCTTGGCCTTAGTCCAAAGCTGATTAATTTGAAGAAAATAGCTAGCTTATCTGAACAAGAAGAAATGGAAGTGATTTAATGTTTTGGGAAAAAGATATATATACACACATATACTTCTATTTTTTACAGACTCTGATGGCTGTATTTAATTTAGTTTAATTACTTAAATCTAGGCATAGATGTAGTCTCCAAAGCAGGGCAGTATGCTCTGTGATGATGGAGAGAGGATTTGTAGAAAAGTAAAGGAATAGTGACTGTTATGACCCTAGTAGAAATACATCCTTATTTTCTGCATCTGGATCCAAATGGGATACTTGAACATAAAATTCTCAAACACAGGTGAGAAGTTTCAAATAAATAACAGTATTGTTAAACATAGTGGACTTTTATAAAAATATGATCAACTGTATGTTTTGTTGCTAAAGATTAAACCTTCTTCAGGTAACGCCCTGGAAGAAACTGGATGAAGCAACCAATGATCCTGAACAGGAAATACCAATTGGAGTTACTTTCAGGGACTGGTGGGGGTGTAAAGGACTTCCCACACCTAGTTGTATGCCAAAATCAGGGGTAGGTTAATACTTACATGACATACGATTTTCTTTGCTGTTCAATGGCTCAACTAAAATGGCATTTTTTTGGCATTTTGTCAATTTCTCAGTAAACAGATTAACATAATAAAACCCTATTCCAGCTCATTTGGTGGCAGTCTCAGTAGAGAAGCCAGGGATTAAATGAGCGTGAAAACAAAACTACCTCTGTCCTTAGATGTGGTCTCTGCAGAGCACAATTAAGGAGCATAAGGTAAGCAGCACGTACAAATCCACCCTGCTGTCAGCTTTGAGTGTTGTGTGGTGGCTGAGCAGAACTCCGGGTTCCAGGACTGTTAAGATGGCATATTGCACACACAGTAGGTTATCAAATACCCATTTCAAACAATCCAGGAAATTAAACAGAAACCCACTTCTATCAATGCACTGTTGTGATCCAAACCACACCACTACCGAAGCTGTGTGATCCCGGTGCACACACCGTCTGCCTTTCAAACATATGTGTACGTAACTCTATCAACATGCGTTTTCAGTACCATTGTGTTGCATTAGTAGTGTTGAAATACTTGGAAAACACGCGGCAGCGTTCCAAAGTTTACGTGAAACAGTGTGCCTATACACGCGGCATTAATCGTTGTTGTTTGCATCCAAGTTCACTGTGGCACATCCAAACACCCCAGCGTGGGTGGAGGCCGTCAGTTTTTCCCTTGGGTGTGTTCGTTCCCTCAGACCTTGGTGACTCCAAGTCAGGCAGTACGAAGTGTGATGAAGCAGGGGTGGCATGGCCACGACGGTGCAAGGCGCGGCGCCCGATGGCGTGAGCCATTGCCTTAGCGGGTGTGCAACCATTACATTAGGAAGATGAGCTGCTTACGAGAAAACTTTTATCATTCAGGATTGAATTTGCCAGTGCCCCTTCTAAAGACAAATTAGGGCAGGCCCATGGCGGTGCCCCCGCGGGCCCCAGGCCGGGCGGCGGCGGGAGAGGCCATTCCATGCGGCGGGACACGGCCCTTCCCGGCGCCGCTCCCGCCTCCCGCCGACCCCGCGCCAGCGCCCCCCGCCCAGCCCCATTGGCCGCGCGGCCTGTCCCTCACGGCCCCCCGGCTCCTGACTGGCTGCGAGGCGGCCCCACGCGCTCGGCCCCGCGGCGGTGCAGGCAGGGCGGGGGGGCGGGAGTGCAGTGGGACCCGGTGTGGCCGCCAGTCCCCTCCTCCCGCCCAGCACAGCTAGTGCGGACGCGCTCGCCGCGCCTGCCCGATCCCGCGCCCGCCTGCGCCGCCGCCAGGTCCCAGCCCAGGCTCCGCTCCCGTCCCCGCCCCCGCCCCGCTCTCGTCCCCCCCGCCGCCGCTGCAGTGCCTCCCCCGGCCTGGCAAGCGGTGCGTGGCGCCTGCAGCAGCAGGGGCGCGGCGGCTTCGCCCGCGGCCACCTCCCCTTCCCCCCGCCGCGTGTCTGCCCCGGGGCGCTCGTTTCCCCTCCCCACAGCTCCGCCGCCTCCCCGCGCCCTTCGCTGCCGCGGCCGGGGAGGGGGGCGGGAGGCTGAAGAGGCAGGAGAAGGGGGCGGTGTGCGAGAGGAGGCGGGGAGCGAGGGTGGCGGCGGCGGGCAGGTGAGGCAGGCGGCCATCCCGTTCCCCTTCCGCCCTCGGCCGCGGCGGCGGGCGCGGGTGTGCGGGGCGGCGGCCGCGCTCGGGCAGCGGAACCGGGTGGAGCGGCAGTGCCCGTCGGGCCGGGGGGGCGGGCGGGGGGCGGTGGAGCCGGGCCGGGCCGCTCTGGGGGCGGGGGGCACTGCGGTGTTGCAGCCGGGCGGTTTCGGGGCCGGGCGGGGCTGGCGCGACGCGGCGCCGCCCGCGGGGCAGACCCCGGCGGGGGGCGGGAGGAGCCCGGCTATGCTGCCGCCTTCGCACACGCTCCGCGAACTCCCTCGTCCTCGCCGAAAGCCGTAACATTCCTTCCTCCCCCCACCCCCTCCCCCGCCCCATTCCTCCTTTATGTGAAGAAAACTCGATTGGATGTAATGCATTTCCGTGGGGTCGGAAGAAAGTCCTGCCTGCTGGATCTGGTTTAGACGCCCCGACAGAAAAGGTAAATTAAATAGGGAAGGCTCGGGGAGCAGCAGCAACAAAAACGACAGAAAAATCCTTCCTCTGCGAAGGGGGTGGGGAAAAAGGAAGGAGTTCACGCCTCATTTTGATATCCTGTTTTTGGCCTTTATTTTTCTCTGTTTTCCGCCTTGCATAGTTTAGCTGCCCTTTGTGTTTCTCCCCCTCTCGTCGAAACGCTGCCTTTGTGAACGTAGTCGCTGGTTTCATGGAGGCTTAGGAAGGAGTTCGGGGAAACCGAAAGTTTTTAATCTCCTAGGACACAGAAGTTTCTTTGTTTGGTCCGAGAAGGTACTGAGCTGAAACTGCTGGACTCCGTGATTGCTGTTTCAGCTCCTTCCCTTCCAAAACGTTTGGTAACCCTGCAAATATAATTAAGTTACCGGGAAATGAGAAAGTCCTAAAGCAGGAGGTGATATCTTTTATTTAATCGAATGATCTTGAGCCTTCTCGCCCCCCGTGTCTGCCTTGTTTTCTGGAATATCTCTGGATGTCTGGCCGGACTTCTTTAAGATTGCTGTTAAGTTTCTTTATAAAAATATGCCCCCCTGGTCCTCTATAAATGTCGCAGTTTTCCCCCTCGACTGCTGCCACCACTTCTTCCTCTTTGCCCCCTCTCTGTTCTCAAGGTGACGAGTTGGATTGCATATTTTTCGGCCTGTCTAGCAGAAGTCTGTACTGCATTTTGATCTTTGAAAAGTGTATCTTAAGAACCTTAGTTTAAAACAAAATACAAAACAAAACCAAAACAGCTAGCTAGTTGTCTGACTTCTTAGTACACGCAATTGAACTTGCAAGTTAATGTAACCTTGTTTGGTTTTGATGACCACTTTCCCCTTCATAATTCTTGAAAGAACTTCATTTTGAAGCTGTTGAAGGGGAAACTAAATATGAAGTTTTGGTGTAGGGTGCTGATGCTTTTTATGCCGACTAACTAGTTGCATTTGGTGAAGGCAGTATTGCTCACCACAGGTTTATTTCCCATGCCTCAAAGAGCCAATTATCGGTTAGTTTTCATGAGGGCAAAGAATTTCTCATGTTGTGAATGTTCAAAATGAGCTAGAAGCCATAGCTCTATGTTAGCTTCCTTGAATGTTTGTTCTTGTTTGAAGAAAAAATTTGTAATACAGCTCCATCTGCTTGATATACTGTGAGGAAAAATGTTAATTGCCGAAAGTGGTTTCAGTGGCTGATAGCAAATAAATAATTTGACTTCCAATTTATAGACTTACCTTTCCAGGCAGCAGTAAGGGTTCCTAGGATTCAGAAAGGTCTGCAGAAAATAAATGGTAGGGAACTTTGATTTCCTTATATGGCTGCTGCTTGGCAGAAAAGCAATACAGTCTAAATAGAGTAATCCTTTTACAAAGAATGATCCCTTTCCAGAGC
This sequence comes from Manacus candei, assembly GCF_025592945.1. Taxonomy (NCBI): domain Eukaryota; kingdom Metazoa; phylum Chordata; class Aves; order Passeriformes; family Pipridae; genus Manacus; species Manacus candei. The sequence goes on along the minus strand of NW_026138072.1, from coordinate 7,383,207 downwards.
AGGGTTTCAGTCCCAATAATGACTTGAGATTCTTGAGGGGAGGGTGAGAAATTGTAGCAGTGCATGACAAATTTAGTTGTAAACCACTGTGTTAGTAATGAAGGCAATTTTGTATCTTTTCAGACCTTTTGTGTTTCTCATGATGCACTTGATATTTTTCAGTGCCATGGAGAAGAATAGTTCCTTGTAGTGGAGGCACAACTTTTTATGCTAGTGTTTTGTCATGATGGTAGCTATGGAGAAGGCCCTTTTTAATGTTGAAAGTGTAATTCAGTACTGCTTACAGCTAATAGTTATAGAATGCCATCATGTCATTAACATAGTTTAGAAGTTATGAAGGGATGTATTCTTTCTTGAGATCAATGATCTCAACTAAAAATCAGTCTGACATTGTTATTCATCTTACGAACAAGATTATTTAAGTTTACACATGGTAGCTCATGTGCTTGAAGCAGCACTTTTATCGCTACGTGTCAATGGCTTGGGGAGATGTTCTTTTGACGTGGTGGTTCTTGCTCGTGAATTAAATGAAGCTCAACCGAACATTGCTAATTTTAAGAAGGTATGCTTGCAATCATAGAGCTGGAAGTTACTGCATGTGGTATACCATGGAATGTGATTATCATTAGGATGATTATCATATTAGTAAAAATATGAGTAGGACTGCCTTATGGATAAGCTGTGCAATAGATAATGTTGAGTGTAAATGTAGAGCTCTGTGGGGTATCAATTTGCACATCATATTCATATAGAGTTGATGAGGGTGCTCCATGGAGAAAATATTAATGATTGATAGTTGCTTAGTGTATTAAGCTGGTGGTCTAAGAAAACACTGTTATGATTCTCAGTGGAGTTTGTTCAAAGGCATAAAGAGCCACACTTGGAAGATCAAAGCTAAGGAAAGGCGTGATCATGTGTAACATACATTATACGTAGCGTTTTAGCAGTAGGTTCTGGAAGTAGAAGGGAATGGGAGCAAATTCCTCAGCTTGGCTTTCCTGTAGCGCTGTAATGAATCATTGTCTGTCTGCTTTGCATTCTTGTTTTGTTTTTGTCTTTCCTGCTCCCAAGCAAAAAGGAAAATCTTTTAGGGAGAATGTTATGTAAAGATCAGATGGTGGATATGTCACATCTTCAGCAGATTCTCCCCATGGAGTAACCTGATCTGCTGAAGGTGTGCCTGACATTTAGTCCACATGGAGGAATTAGAAATCTAACCTTTTCCGTATGAGTAACTAGTTGAGTTTATGGAAGAGCTACTCTTATGGATATGAAAGTAATAGACTATATTCCTATGTGAGCATGCAGATATTGATGGTGATAGTTCATACAGATAGTTAAATGAAAATTACCTGGAAAATGAAGATTTATAAACATTGCTGTTTTACCTTGTCAGTTTTGAAGTAAGTAAAACAATGTGTCAGACAGTGCTTTTTTCATATCAGAATGAAAACATTGAGGGTAACATATATCAGTTTGAGTAGTAAATAGTCCATAGATAACTATATATGTGGGCTTTTTTTGAGCATTTTTTTATTGTAAAAAGATTACTGAAATACAACTTTCATGTTGAACTAGGAATACAATGTTCAGGTATTGCGAGTAAAATGTTAAGATTAGAAAGTAAGGATACTGATTTAGGGGAGAGTTATGTATCTCATCTTCCACCTAATTAAAAATGGAAGAAATTATTATTGCTAAGCTGGAATCAATAGTATTTTTCTTACATAATAATCTCAGGATAACGAGGCTTTTTTGCTGTTCACCATCATTAGTTACCAGTGCTTTTTAAGATACTTGTTTCTCTGATGCTTAAATTTCAGTACAGGTATTTGAATTATTACTCTCTGCACGTTCCCTAGAGGAATACAGAAGCATGATATTTCAACACTAGGTTGCACCTTCCACCCTTAAAAATACATTGTGACTTTCCATAATTGGGAAAAATAAAGCCCAGCAAATCTCTTAATTTGGTTTAAATGAAACCAAACTGAAGTGTACTTAATGTGGGAGAACATCAGCATTGCAACTGTCTTCCCTAGGGTAGTTTAAATTGAAAAGTAGATTAGTTCTTTCTGTAACTGGAATTAATTTGTAGATACTTGATACTAAACGATCATTATATGTAGAAACAAGCAGTGATGATTAAGTGGAATCTGAGGACAATGTGAACAATTTTGACAGCTGTGTCTGTCCTGGTAGTTGTAATAATATCAGAAGGTAACCAAGCCTTTGAAGTCTCAATCTTGTTAGATAGGATGCTTTGTACTCTCCTTCCATCTTTATCCACTTCAGTAGATAGGGAATGGGATGGCCACATTCTTCTCTTGTATTTTTGGCATGGCCAAGAAAACATAAGGTAACAAGTCTCTTACATAGCTTTGATTAAGGAGGAATGCCTTATGCCATCCTCTGTTCGGTATCTCGTCAACGATTAGGCACAGACTAAAGATTATTTATGACAGTAGGGACAACTGCTGTCCCTAGAAGAGCACAGCTGCTGAAAAGATGGTCGTTCCAAAATGCACAACTTTTTTTCATAGTTGCTCAATCTTAAATATCCAATATTAAATAGTGTCGCATCTTTTGTAAATAGACTATGGTTTCTCAAAATTTTATATCATTTTTTTGTATGATTTAATTCTACAAGCGTAAGACTATATTATATGTACAAAGTAAAACAACTGCTGAAAGTACGTGTTCTTTAATGTTTCCTTACTTAGATGCACATTGTAAGAATAACAACTGGAAGAAACCGTAGATCAGTATTTCCATAGTAGTCAGTTTGGAATTCACTGGATACATAAGCTTCTTTACAAACAAAGTCTTCTAAGCACGCTGAAGTCTCCGGATTTGTGCAGTTCAGTATGTACAGTGCTGGGATTCATGTCTTGTAGGCCCTGTCTTGAAGTTGGCTGGGGTGGAATGAACAGATATATATAGACATGGTCCAAGTAGTGAATACGTTGTCTGTTCTGGACTATCACATGCTTTCAGTGGGAGAGACTGCAGCTGTTTTGAGTAGAATTTCCTTTCTAGGAAGAAACAGGTAAGACAGAAATAGTTGTTTTAGGAGTGTTGAGTTCTCTTGAGCTTAAAATTACACTTCTGAAATAGATGGCTGGAGTATAATTGTCTTGCTGGGAACTCCTAGTGCTCAATGGCTGCTTCTTGTGTCAATTGTCTGGGGCTAACTTTAGGAATAGAAGAAACTTTGAGGTGGTTTGAAGTGTTAGTAAAAGATACAAACACTTGAAAAGCTTAGAATTTAAGTCTTAATTTGGAATGGATGATATTTTCCTGTGAAGTGGCCAAGGCCCTATTCTCTTTGCTGGGGAAAGCTCCAGTGCTACTAAATAAACTCAAAGTACTTGAAGTTCTCTTAGTATATTAAAGGTAGCTGCAGAAGGATGGTCTTGGTTTTTAAAAGTACTGTGCTTTGAGTTTTACTGCTGCCTTTGAAGCCTTCTCACTGGTTTTTCAACTCTGGTTGGCATGAGAAGTTCCTGTAACAGCTGCATAAGAGGCTTCATTTTCCCAGACTGTTCTGGAAGAGAAGTTTCATGTTCTTCCTTAGTCTTCTCTTACGTGATGTAAGGTCTGTGATTTGTAGAATTTATTTCTTCAGTCTTCTTTGCCCTTCTTAATCTTGGAGTTTTTCACCACATGTGTTCCAAAACTTCCAAGTTTTAAGGAGGAGAGGGCATAGATGCTTTGAGCTACATCAGTGCTCTAGACAAACATCTAAAATGCAATGCCAGTGTGAATGTCAGTCCCAGACATCCAATGACTATGGATGCTATTGTAAGTGTTTGAATGGTGGAAAGTGTTTCCAAGCTTGTCTGGAAGACTTCTGGTAGACTGCTAAATTTTGAGAGCTGCTGCTTTTTCCCCAATATGTGATTGTAGTCTTTCTGGCATTACTCTCTCAGAGGGGGGGAATGATAGTTTAGAAGATCAACTGTATTGTCAACAATTTTGTCAAATTACTGCAGGTCTCCTCTACTTACAGGTATCCCTGAAGATAGGATGGATTTTTATATTTGAAACTGGATATTGGAGAACATTTACTAATGCAAATTGCAGTTTTGTTTTGTTTTGTTTTTTTTTTCCACTGTGGACACATTATGCTTAATAGTCTGTAAGTGCTTATGCACACTCATGGTTAAAACAACAGTGGTATATACAAGGCTGAGGCCTGTATTTTCAATGAAACTAAACTGAAAAGTGTGTCAGCGTAGCAGCCTAAATGTTTTGTGACTTAAATGCTTTGTAAAAGTACACTTTCCATGCTCATGCTATTGAGTATAATATGTAGGTGTTGAATTTACTTAGTTTCCACTTTGGCCTTTGAGATAGGTGTACCTGGAAGAGGAGGTGCATGTGCATATAGCAGATAATGTTCGCCGATGCCCTGCTGCTGGTATGTTTGCTTGCTGTGGCATGTTAGTCTGTGGTGACCTGGAATGTGAGCTTGGTAGTTAGCTCCTTCTAGGAGAACATACTCATTTTGGGTTTCTTCTGGTTACATAATTCTGAGGTGCTATATATTTGTGGGGGATTGGCAATAAAATTTGACACTGGCGGAGAAAATTGAAAAGTTCATGTCTTTCTGTTTCATTGCTATTCAGTCTTTATAAAATTTATTTCTGTTGAGCTTTAGTAAACATACACAAGGTCATTTATTTTAAGTAATTACTTAGTTATTTAGTAGATTTTCGTGGAGTTAGAGGGAATTGTATGTAGAGTGCTAGAAAATGGTATTTGGAACAAACCTACAGTTTTACTTGTGACTTCTGTCAGGTCACTTTTGTTGGTTCACATACGGGTTTTGGGAAGCTATTAAAAACAAGGTAACAAATATTAGGGATTCAACTCTAAAGTAAGAGGAGGTGAGATTAAACATGTCTCTTTCCATCCTTTCTCTTAATGTGACAGGAGGGGAAAATCAAATGAAATTTATAATTTGTCAATCCATCTGACTGCGATCCTGGTGGATAAGATTATAAACATTAATATGAAGGAAGGAAAAACGCCCAGAGCTTTATTATTTTACTATACTATTGTTTCACTATAGTGCATCTTAGGAGAGATTTTTTTCCTGAACAATATTTTGTGAGGGAGTGAGCTTTCTGTGGCTGTTAGACAATCCTATTCTTCCAGTGTGTTATCCTTAAACTGCATGTTAAGGCTTTGGGTCTGGTACAAGAAATTTCATCCAACTAGATGAAAATATAAACAATACAAGTACTAGAAAAGCAAGATATACTTAAAATGGATTTTAGTAGACTTAGATGGGAATAATTTATTCTTTTGCTTGTATTTGTCTGGGTGAGTTTGTCAGTTTTTCAGGGAGCATTTATTTTGTCTTGCTTTACTGAAACAAAGCAAAAGAAATGCTGAGGATCAGGGCATTACTGTGTGCTTTTGCAATGCTGCTCTTACTAGGGAAAGACTGTAGAGCAAACATATCTGTGGAATTTTCCTGTGGGAAATCTGTGGGATCTGTGGGAGAGGTGTTGTAAAGATTTCAAATGTCCTGTAGCCTTTGGTGACATCAGTGTTACTGAATTGGTTTTGCAGCTGCAGATGGTGACACATTGAGGGAAAGGTTACGGCCTTGTCAATGGAGCAGGTTAGAAGAAAATGTTAGGGGATGGGAGAGAACCATGTCTTTAATCAATATTTTTTTTCCTCATCCTCTCTCTTACTTTGCTTCTTCCTTTACATAAACCAACCAATGAAGAACCAACAAATTATTCCTTTCACTTTTAAACACAGTGCTTTCTCTCATCTACGAAGTGAGTCCCTGCTTATTTCCACAAACTTAAATATATATGTCTCATTTTAGGTCCATAGTTCACCCGTAATTCCATTGGTGTTAAGTTTTGACCAAGCTTTAAGTTTCAGCTTCAGAGTATGAAATATCTACAGAGGAGTAACCTTCCCTCAAAATCAGAATGGTACTCATTTTCCCCAGTCTTGTATTAACTTGATTTTAATCTTTGAGAAGTCTGAAGAGAAGTACACACTGGGCAATTCACATTATTTGAAATAACAGCTGTGAAATTCTCTGCAATTCCTACATTGTGCTCTTCAGTCACTTTTTCCTGTTCTGAGAAAAAGAGGGTGACATGTTAATAGCAAATCAGCATGGCACTGTCCCACTTTTTGCTTCAGTAGTGTCAAAGGAGTATTGTACCTCTATTTTTTTCTCTTGCTGGAAAGCACAGGATGTCAGAAATTAAGTAACACTTTGAGTTATTATTAAATCAACTTTGAATGCAGTTTTGAGGCTGTAATTAGTATTGTGATGAGAAGGAAGACTCTTAGTTCTACTTAAACCTCCTGTCAGGTGAAAAACTTTTTTCTGACTTCAGATAGTTAATTATTATCTTGAACTATGTTGAAAGCAGCACTTTTAGAGAAAATATATTTAAATATAATTATCTAACTTTCAAGTTATTCTTAAAATTTTTATTTTAAGCAGTAAACTATTGTTCTTCCCTTTCTAAAGAGGCAAAAATACTTTGGAAACCATTCAAGAATAGCCTTCTGTTAGTTTGGTTTTACCAGTTGCTTATCTGATCTCCAGAATGCCTGATGTAGTAAAATAAAAATAGCAACTCTTTTTTCTTTAATCATCATCCATTGACTTAGAGGAACACAACACCAAGGAAAGAGAAAAATAATTTAGTACAAAAATACTAGCTTAAATGTTTCATCACTGTGTTGGGAGTAAAAAGAGATTATTAATAGGCAAAAATCAAATGTGCATTGTGAGAGAAAAGCTGAGTAAATAGAGGACAAGAATAACGGTGCTTAGCCACATGGAAATATGAAGAGTGGTGTAGTTTGAACCACAGCCAGTGCAGAGAGGAGAAATTCTGGTGCATCACAGTTTTGAGCAACTAATTGGAGTGTATCAGGATCTGTGTATCAGTTGTAAAATTAATGCAGATTAAAAACAATAGGCAGACGTACAGTTCAGGGGTTTCTTTATCTGTCCAGGATAGGAAGTCCTAAAACTGCTGAGAATAATGTGTAAACAAAAACCAAACTGGCTTAAGGTGAATGACACTTAGTAGATGGAGATGTAAGTGTTTAATTAAAGATGGAAAGACTTATAAAGTAAAATGGAAGTCTGGTTCTATATACTATTTCTCTAAAGTAGTAACTTCCATTAGAGCACTGCACAGTCTTTTAAGTGTCAGGGTGTGTATTTATTTGTGGTTTTGGTAGGATATATTTTTTTGAAATCTGCCAAATTCAAAACAGGGAATATACATATCTGCATGTACTTCTCTTTTGCACTCTGATCTATGAGTGTGTTTCCATGTGTGTTCCTGTTATCATACAATCTGTGTAACCAGTCTGGATTTGGTGCGATAGTGTTTCTAATTTTGGTCACTAGAGAGTTTTGAGTGTGGTTCTTTCTTCCCCTCCCATGTACTCAACATCTGCTTACTTTGTGTCTTCAGGTATTATATTGTTTGGGGCCTGCTGTGTTCTTCTGACCTCTGTTGTTTGATCCATCCTACCTTTAGGTAGGAATTCTGGCAATTACTTTTTGGGGGGAAGTGCTGTAAAGCAGGGCATCAGGAGCTGTTTTGTTTTTGTATGTAGACTACACAGTTTATCAAGCAAAACAGAAAATTAAGTAACGGGAAATTTTATGATAAGAAGTGGTCTCCTTTTTTATTATTTTTTTTCCCTTTTCTGTTTTCATTTGTGCTGAACAATAGTTCAACAAATAGCTTCAGATTGTCTGAAGTTATCTGCAGGCACTTATGTGGAGGGTTTAGTTAATAGATGAGAACTTTTCTTGTGTATTGAAATAATGCATATATACAGCAGTGCAGCTTGCTTATCAAAAAGTTTGATGTCTGCTGCAGATGTCTGCATAGTCTTAAGGAGTGGCTTCCTGGCTGCATTGTACATGAAGTGCCAAACACTGAGAGGAGTTTTGTTCTGGAATGCCAAATTACTTAAATCCATTCAGGAAGCAACATATGTCAAAGGAATAAAAATATCATACTCATGTGAAACAGAATATGGTAGTTATGTTTTTCAAACCTATTTTATTTCTTGAATTAAGGAGTTAAAAAGGACTTCTTGTATTGAGGATAGTATTAAATAGTAACTGCTGACTTTCAGCATTTTTGTTGCTGTTTGTTTCCCCATCCCCTATTTTTACTTTTGATTAACATATACTATAGATGGAAACTGAAACAAGCATTCTATCAGTAGGGTTGCTCTACAGGAAAAAGAGAATTATGTATTCCTCCTTGGATATCTAGGCCTGTGCACAGCATAGAGTTTTGGTGGGTGGTTTGGGTTTTTTTGGTTGGTTGAAGAGGTTTTTTTTTTGGTGTGTTGTTTTTTTTTTCCCTTAGGGCACTGTGAGAGATGTATGTCATTGCTTGATACTGCAGGTAGAAACCAGGGTTGATGAAAATAAAAAATGAGCAGTAAAGAATTTTTCTTCTCTCCAATACCTAATTCCCACAAGTTCTCAAGACAGGGAGTAAGAACATTTACAACTAATAATTGCAGGATTTTATTATTATAAAGAAACAAGCCCAAGGCCAAGCATTTTGTTACATATTATTCCTTGTTTGCAAAGGAGGTGGCAGTCACATCGATTTCTCCTGTTTACAAGGCAAAGATATTAAAAATTGCATTGACAGAAAAATACATGTCTCTCTAGAAGCTGTAATTCGTCCGACCAGTTTCTAACTAGTATTTTGTGTACATTTTTCTTATCTGAAAAAATTTTATAGCCTTTATTTTGTAGCTGTCTTAAACCCACAGGAATGAAGTACATATCTTTTTAAAGCAATTTTGCATGTCCTTTCTGAATGTTTTCTCTTGTTTGTTCTTTCTTTTCAATCATGATTAGGCATAGAGTTAAAAATTAACTTCAGTGAATTAACTTGCATCATGTCCTTATTCTTGTTCTGTCTTGTGTAAGAAGTGAGAGGTCCCTGAAAGAGGAGAGAGTGAGGGCAAGTGTTTTATTTCCATAGCTGTGGAAGGCATGGATTTATTTAAATAAAGCCTTTAACGATAAAGTAGCTTCATGTGAAGCAGAGGCCATAATTACTATAGTTTTTGTGCTTTTTCTTGGTGATTTTAAGAGCTCAGTTGTGAACCATGATTGGAAGCTTGATATGCTCCTGCTTCCTGGATTGAAAGGGGAGATGCTGGTGGGGATTTTTTTAATTTTAAATTCTACTCCCTGAGATTTTTGGCTGTCCCATGATAATGGTACCACCACTTAAAGACATGCTTGTCTGCTGAGAGATGAGGCAACTTCTGGATTGCCTCTCTGTGTCTAGATCTGAGTCAGCCGGATTATCATAGGCTTTTGTTCTGGCAGTCCACCAGTCTTCCCTCATTATGGTGTGTGTTAGTTTGACTGGTCTCAGCCTTCTTTGGGGTAGTTATGAGAAAATCTATAGGAACATGTTCAGGTATACAAGAAATTTCTTCCTCCTCAGCCTTCATTCTCCTGTGAAGTGTGATGTTTCATTGTAGTCACCAAGTTTTGTGTTTCATGAAGGAGTAGTGGTCCTGCTAACCAAAGAGAGGCCTGACCTGGTCAAGCACAATTAATTCCAGTGTTTCTGCTTGTCTCCCAGGTGTCAATGGCTACAGCAGTGCTCTAGCTATTGAATTGTAGGAAGTACCAGAAGTAGTAGCACAAAGAAATGTTCTGCCAGGCCTACGTTTTCCTTTTGCCTTTTGTGTATCAGAAATGTACTTCCAGTGTACCATGGCAAGCATCTGTGGGTGTCACCATCCTCCCCACACCTTAGAGCTGTCTGTTATTTCTGTTGAGTCCGGCCTGGTTTACTGACTTTTTCAGTATGAAATACCAAGTTAAAACCTTACTTGCACTTCAGCCCTTGTCATCATTAGTAACTGGAATTAATTTTCAAATGGATTTGGAAATTAGTTCATGCATCTGTGTTCAAGTTGCATTTGCTACTATCTTAGTGTTAATGCAATTCCACAAAGCCTAATCTTAACACAAATTTGGGTTTTGGTGTTTGGAACCTGTAAATGTCACAAATTGCTGTATATTTGCAACTGTTATGATATGTTATCTTTTCTCTCTCTTTGACCAACCTAAACTCTCGTCAAAGCACTTGTCATTTCTAGTTTTAATAGACAAGTATCTAGAGAGTTTTTTTACTTCCTTGGCACTTGTTCCGATTTTTTCCCTAAGATCTGTTTTTCCTAAGATTTTACATGTTGATGGCATTGTAAATATCTCTTTTATACCTCTCCATTAAGCAGTTGTGCTGTTTTATTTTATTTTTGGTTAGTGTTTTTTTAAAGTACTTTTAAATTTAATTTTACTGTGATTTAATTAACCATGACATATAATTGTTGTGACTTTTAAAAGCATATTGACTGTTATACTTTGTTTCATCCTTTCTTTATTTCTTCCTTCTCCTTAGGCTCTCCAAGACCTTGATAATGTTGACTTGGGAGCAGACTAAAAGACAACATCCTGGAAGAATTATTATTTTTTTTAAATTAATTTAATTTTTTTAGATTAATTTTTTTAATTAAAAAAAAGCTGTTTCCATATCTTCCTATCAAGATTTACTGTTAAGCATGTTTTTCAGGTGCATGACTTGTAGTTAATGAATTAGTAGCAGAGGCTGTAGAAGAGGAATTTGGTTGAGGAACTTGGGTGCCCTGTAGAGGCTGGTTTCATCCATAGCAATTAATAGTCTTGCTTTAAATCTAAACACATAAAGGTTAACAGAAACTGTCTTATTTCATGGATTTCTTATAGGAAAAATCACCTTTACCATTAAGATTGGAAGTAGGCTGCATTCTGCTGTAGGTAATGGCATCTTCTGCTATAAAATGGCAGTTTCTGATGATCTAAGAAGCTTGAGGTGCATTTTGTGCATCTTCACTTAGATTTTAAGAGCAGTGGGACAGATGCATCTAGAGCAGTGGCACTGTTTTGTATATAAATATAAATTTTTCTTTTTACAAATCTATTCAGTATATCTATTAATGGTTTGAATTACAGGTTGATATTCATTGAATATTTTTCTAAATGTTTTTTAATCTTAATATTACAATCAGGTCAAAGTGAACAACTGACACTTTTTATCATTATTACTTCTTGACGGCACCTTCTTATATTGGTCACTTTGGAATTTAGGAGGTTTTTTTTTTTTGTTAGTAAGTTGTTTTTTGGAAAGTAGAGTGCATGTAGGTTTTTAACTTACTGTGTTGGGAATGATGGTCTATATACTTTTGTGCACTTCAGTCTCATTCTGTCAGGCCTTTTATAAATTCAGAGCATTGCTGTGTAGGAAAGTGATTGACTTTTTGTTGCAAAAACACATGCAGCACTTCCGAGCAAGGTTGTCTTGCAGTTTAGACCACATCCTGTAAATATTTTTTTCAGTTCTGTAGAAGACAACCTGCTGATACAGTCACTGTCTGGACCATAACTGTTTACTGAATTGACTTACCATCTTTGCTTCTTCTTGGTTGCCTCTAGATATTTAGCATGATTAATCTTGTCTGTTTGTTTGTTTTAATTACTCGTCCTTGTAACCTCCACCAAAACTATCAAGCTGATCTAAATAGAAAAAAGTTCTCCCCTGATGTCTTGCAAGGTTAGGGTTTTTGAATCAGTTACTAGTTGGACCTGTGGTGGGGTTGTGCAAACCCTAGATTTAATAAAAGGCAGGTGTGAGGGGAAAGCAGGGAGTACTCTTTCTTCAGCAGGCTCTAGTTTGAATTTAGCATAATGGAGATTGACTTGCCTTTTGAGTTCCAACAGTTGCTGATTTGGAATAGTCTTTCACTTAGTCATGGTAAATGTAAATGTTGCTGTTCATCATCAATGATTTGATCCTTGATAATATGTCCATAGAAGTCAAAAGTGCAGTTAACTCTGGGATACTTACTCAGCTGTATCTCTTTTTGGGCAGATTTAAAGCGTACCACATCCCCTCTTTCCTACTTTTTCTTGCCATAGGCATGTTGACTTTGAGACTTGAGGCAGTAGGCTGGGAATTTCATGTCTATCTGTAAAATGTTTTTTAGTTGCTACAAGAATGGGAAATAACTAACCATTGTAAGAACTCAAGTTGGATAAGGAGAAGAAACAGTGAATTCGTTTTCCCTTAAAAGCTCTTTTGCAGAGCACTTGCTTTTGGGACTTATGTACCGAGTTTCTTTAGTTCCCAGGGATTTCTGGTGGCTTTGTATTTTTAATTGTCTAGAGGGATCTTTTGATTGAAATGTGTAGGTCAGCAGAGTTTGAATGTGGCATGCTCTGGCTTCAGATTAGACCTTAAGGCTGGCGTAAATGGTGAACTAGCAGTTGGTATGGTTAGTAAACAAGTTATGTATTATCATAAGTAGAATGATGGACTCTCAAATGTCTGTCACAGTATGGGATGCCATTACAGTATTTTACTGTTTCATTTCAGATGGACAGTGTAGAATCACCCTCATTCATGGAGGGAATAAAAGTGCATTGTAATTTAGGGGCAAAGAATGAAAAACTATAAGACATTTAGCTTTGCCATTCTAAAATCTTCTGGAAAGTTTGCCATTTGGGCATGGAGGTGCTCTGTGGCTCTATTGTGGGGCCATGCATGGTAGCCTCACTTGACTGGACTGCACTCATGAAGTGCAGATGGCAAAACTTTTGATCTTCCCCTCTGCTCTCCAGAAAGGCCAAGCCCATACAGTGCGGACGAGTTGACACTGATGAGGTAAACAGCAACAGCTGGTGCCTGTGGTGTTACCCATTTTTTAAGACTCTCTGATACTATGCTTATCTCTGCTTCTCTGAAGAGACTAGAGTGCAGTGATCTATAAAAGCACTAGTGAGTTTAAAATTTATTTCTTGTTAGCTGAGTTTAAATTGCTCACTGCAATGCATTTCTTAGAGCCATTACATGAGAAACCTTTAAACTGAGTTGTGTAGTTTTTTTCCTTCTTCAGCCACACCAGTGTTTTAGCATCAATTACTTCTGCGAGAGAGCTTGGCTGGACATTGCCTGCTTACTGGAATGGTAAGGTGTCAAATGGATAGTTCTGAACACATTCTTAAGCATTTACACTATTTCTCATGACAGTAGCTGTCTGTTTGTATGTTCTGCTCTTTAATCTGCAAAATAACTGCTTATCATCTTGTTGATTGATAAGTATTTGATGTAGCACATGAGGGGAAACAGTGATTGATGGAAGATAATTTCTCTTCCTAGGATTCAAAGATGGAAAAAAAACTCAGCAGAATATATTATGTCCTAAATTATCTTGAATATTGTATTTGAGAGGATAACTTGTGTACTAGGCTTTTTCTTTCAAATTATGTAGTACAAGGATTAAGCTATGCAGGATTTAGAGATAGTGAATTCTTACCTAAAGGTAAGAAGTTACGATCAGCTGCATGCTTGAGAGGAACTATTGTAATGATATTAAGTTCTGTGGGACTGAAATTTTGAAAATGTGCAGAGCATTTGTTTTCCTTCCTCCAATCCCAGACCGAAAACATACTATGTGATATTTTCTTGAATGCATTCACAGTCTTGTTAAGAACTAAAAAACTAGAAGTGTCTGTTCACCTTGCAAATGAACTTGAAACAGTTGCACATTTTTTCATATTTCCATCATTTATCTACTTCATTTGGGAGAGTCTATCTGTAATAAGAATCTGGAATGTGGTAATTTGGAATGGACTTTGAACCTGAGAGCAAGTGTATCTTTTGGTACAATTTCATATTTTTACTAATCCCTCCCCCTCAAAGTGAATATGTGACTGAAATATTACCAACTGTATTCACTGTTTCTGTTTTTTAAGTTATCTTTCTACTGGATTTTTCATCTTAAAACACTAAGTTTTTGAAGGGTTTTTTGATGCTGTAGTTTTGGGGTCTTGGGTGAGGAGTCAGAGACTCTGAGGGACTGGAGTCTAGTTTCAGTGCAGCTGCTATGTCTTAAAATGCTGGGCAGAAAAGGCCTGTGAAAGATAACTGTGTGTATATATATCTACGTTTATTCTGCTGAGTGATTAGAATATAAATTGGACACTGCCTTTTAGGTGTATGTGCATATATTTGTATCATGGTGTCTTGAAATAAGAGGGGAAAATAGGTGTTTTAAGATCCAAAATAAAATTGACTCCCTCTCCTAAGATCATGCATTTTCTGGTATCAGTCCTGATACTTGGATATGAACTATGAGTCTTGTATGCTGGAGTAATAGCCAGTAGTGAAGCAGACCTTAGTGAGATTAACACATACTGCTGAAGAGGGTTCCTTTCCTCTCTTCCCCTTGAGTCATTCATCTGGAGAAGAATTTAGGATCCAATGTCAAATTCACTGTTTAGGTTATGTACAAATTAGTCCAGTTACTCATCATCAAGTACTTAAGCTCACAAAGTACCTGTAAATTGATGCCATCTCCTGCCAATCACCTAGCTTCCAGTAACCAGATGATCTGTTAACACTTTGAGGGATAGTAGCCAAGCACTTATTACTGTTTTTTTAACAGCAGAATAAATATCTATCGAAACAACTTCTTGTAATATAGGCTAATTATTTTTGTGTGTTATCTGTAATAATATGCATCCTCTGTCCCACTTAATTTGAAAAGAATCAGATGTACAAAATATTTACTTGCTTTCAGAAAGTAATTGTGAGAGCATTTAATTTTTTTATTGTTCACACCCTACATTATTCTGCATTAATATAGCTGCTAAATTATTGATTTTGTATGTGCACTCCTAGTAATTATGCTCATTAATTCATAGGTTCTTATGTTTCTCTTATTTGAGACTTTGGATTCAGCTAAACTGTGCTCGAAAAAAGGCTAAATTACATTTTTTACTTTGTCCTGGTAGATGAAGAAAATGGAAAGAGAAGAATCCTGTAGTACTAAATGATTTTTTTTTCATGTTCGTTGTGAAAGCAAAATGTTAGATTTTATGTGTAGATCTACTGATGCAATAGAACTGGCTAACATATATCTCAAATAGTCTTTTTGACATTATTAGAACTTGGTTAATAAAATTTTTCTAAATTAATTTTACTGCTCTAACTGATCTTTTCCATTACTCACTGCTAGCAATGTAAGTACAGCTACTGATAAGATAGTGGTGTGATGATACTTCTTGGCTCTGGATGGAAATGGGAGTAGCATCCATTGCAATGTTCCATCTGGCACCTTTCTCCAGTAAGCCTGGATAGGTGGCCTAGGTTTATAATGTGATATTACTGTCATTTAAGCATGGGCTCTGGGACATGTTCTTTCGGAGTCTGAAGTGCTTGATAGCAGTACTAACCAAACCTAATTTTTCACAATACTGAAACTAAGTTTCCTATAGCTAAGCAGACCCTGATCTTTCATATTGTAGAGCTACTGAAAAAAAACTGAGTAACAGTAACACAGGACTAGAAATAGTACAATGGAAAAAAATCAGTCTCTCTTTTTAATTCATAGCTTTTTCTGAAATGCAACATGGTTTTCACAAGTGCAATAATGGAGTAAAATCCAAGCTGATTATTCTCTGTCTTTGCAGCCACAAAAACTGTAAGACATTGTCTGCATGGGATGATTTTGTATACTCAAAATCAAAAATCCATCTAGTTCTGAAAAGTCCTGGTTGTTCATAACTCTTTTGAAATAAGTTTATAACTCAAATGTACTGTGGGTGCTTTTTCATATAGTGACCTACCCATCAGGGGTTTGAGTTGGAATGGATTGTTGGTATTAATTAGGCAGTGTATTTTAATTAAAAATTACGAGTCTGTGATAATGAAAAAACTAAAAGTAGACTGTAGTCTTAGTTCTACTTACTTTCTAAGTTATCAGGTTGCGGGAAAGAAGTGTCAGAGAAAAAGGTCTGTCTTCTACGGGTGTGTAAAATTCTTACTTTCCTGCTGCACCTCAGCCCTTAACTTACGGGATCTAGGTTACCACTGAGCACTTGTATCATGGATGCCAGATAGTCACAGACTTGAACAGGTAATCTGGAAGAGTCATCATGTTTGACAGTCCACTGTGTATGCGATTTATATCTTGCATTGAACTGGAATTTTAACCTTCCGTGGAAGATTGCGAGATGGGAGAGGAAAGTTAGTCAGCTCTCTTTAGTTAAGAGGTAAGAAAGCTGTTCCAGGCTTTACATCATAGACCAGCAGTATGTATATGAAGGGAAATGCTGGCTAGATATAAACTTGAATTAATAGGATACTTATGTTAGTATTTTCAGTCATCCAAAAATTTGGCTGTAGGTGGAAAAGCACTAGGAAAATTTTAGAAGGTAAGTTCCATAGCTATAAGGGACGACCCAATTTTTTTTATTCCTGAGCAAGCTAGGAAAGTAGCAGTACAGTCATCAACTCTGCCATCCTTCATAGTTTCTAGCTGTGCTGGCCATGGCACCATGGGGAGCTGATACCAGCAGTGTTTGGAGAAGGTAGCTGTGTTAAACAGTTCTATTAGTATGGAGGGTTTAGGGCTTGTTAAGTCTCCGAGTGTTCTGGAAGTGGCAGAAGCAGTTATTTTAATGACAATTCTGTTGCTCCCATTTGTCTTAGAAACTTTAAGAATCACAAATTTCCAGGAATCATGAAACTCATTTTTACTGCTGTATATTGAATGCTAATCAGGATCTGACTCTCAAAGAATAGTTTCTTTCAACAAAGATTCCATTTATCAACTTAGAAATGTAGATTTATTCGACCTTTCTTCTTTTGGGTGGGATGTATTGGCTGTTTTAAAAACAATTAAACAAAACTATTCTTCTGTAATTCATCATTCTTTCTTCTATATTTTGGAACTGTATTTGAACTGACTTCAGAATGTTGTCAAGATGAGGCTATGGGTGCGTTCTGCATGCATCTTAGACTTACTGCATTATTCCAATGTACTAGCCAGGACCACATTTTAAAATGTATCTACAACATACAGAGTGTATGGCAGTACTCCACAAAAGCTCACTAGGCAGACTAAGCTTCTCAGAAATAGATCCTACTCCTTATAAGCAACGGTCTCCACTCTTGCCAACGGCTGTGGCTCCAAACTTTCAAGAAAACCTTAGGTTAAACTAAATGAAAGACAGCTCTCAGGTCCAATTAAAATAATTGCAGCTATTTTTAAAAGCTCATCTGTTGCAAGGAGTTGTATTTCCCCATGAGGGCTGTGGGAGTATTTATGTCAGTGTATGTGGTATAGATTTTCTTTCAGAGTCACCAGAACAGTAGTGCTTTAAGATGAAGTAATTCAGTTGAGGTCCTGAACGTAACTTCTTGCTGGTTTTGGTCATGTTTCGTTAACCTGATAATTCACTTAGAACTCCGTTCATACAAGTGGCAGAAAGGGAGCTGTTTTGACGTCTAGCTTGCTAGCAGTGCATATGTTTCAGTTTTGGCTGCCATAGGAGATGATAATAATTTCTGCCTTTTCTGTGTTTTGGCACACCACTTTCTCTGTTTGCATTACCTTCAGATTTGACAGAAGACAAGAATGAACGTTGATAGGATGGTGGTTGTGGTGGTAAGCTGCACATTACCACCTCTTTGTTGTCTTGTGTTTAGTTCTGGTGTAAGTAAATAGTATGGCCAGTCTACGCGAATGAAGATTTGGGAAAGGTCATTACCCTTTGAGCCTGCGCAGTGGATTTTTTAGGTGAGACACAGTGTGCGCTGAACTGAGCCCACCCTTTAATCCTGAGGTTCATCTTCCGGGGCTGAGCAAGCTTGGACAGTGGCAGTGAGGTCCTCAGAACGTAGGTTTGTTTAGAGTGACCTTCTCTTAGATGGATGGCCTTACAGGGCTGACGAGCTCCATCTGCCTGGGGAAGTCCCCTGACCGGGAATCGAACCCGGGCTGTGGCGGTGAGAGCGCTGCATCCTAACCACTAGACCACCAGGGGGCCCCCTGTAAGTAAATACATGGATTTGAAACTGTCTTGGTTTTTATGCAAGGCCCCTTACACCATCATCTTGAAAACACTTCTTAATTCTCTTTCACAGATCCATGTGGATGGTTTAATAAACTGTTTGAAGTCCTGGTGAATCTGTGGTCCCAGTTGAGAAACTGATTCAGGCTCCTATGGTGTAGATTGGCAGTGTTGGAGTGATTTGGGTTGGTGACTGTTGAACGAATTTTCCAGGTGGTTGAAGAAGATAAGGGAAAAGAAATGTTTTGGGCACACTGACTGTTTCAGTTACACTGTAAGGGTACTAATACTATCTTGTCTTGCCCTCTTATGTAAGAATGACAAACTTTTAACTGCTGAATTTGCATTGCAGTAGCTTGTAGGGCCAGTGTGAAAGAACTGTGAATTGTGATTGCTTTCTCTCAAGACACACTGGGGGTATTCACTGCAGTGGCACAGTCTGCTGCACTTGGGACACAGAACATGGTCTGTGTGTCTACATTTTAAAGTTGATGTGGCTCTGTGAGAGCACTTGTGTAGAGGCAACCTGACTTCCATTGCTTCTGGTATATTTTTCTGCATTATTTGTTTACCTTGAATGCAACATAATATATGCAAGTTAATAATTCGTTTGGTAATTGAATAGCTATGTGCAAAAAATAAAAGCAATTTCAAACAAATATTTCTGTGCTGGATCAGCTAATTTAGATACTATTCTCCTATCTAGAGTAAGGATCTGGGTTGGTTTTGTTTTGGAGGGGAGTCAGCTTTTTTTTTTCCCCCAGTTGCATGCATATACTGTTTTGGTTTTGTATACTTTTACATTGTTAGTAATGTAACAAGGGGATTTTTTTAAAAGTTTTTTTTCATCCCGTAGTTCAGTAGTGGATACATGCAGCTTCTCAGAAAGTGGACATGGGGAACAGGGACAAAACAGCTTGAATGATGTGGCTTTTCTTTTTAATGTGTATACCTAATTGAAGTGCCACAAAAATCTTCAGTAGATCACAGTATATTCTGATCACGGTATACTGGAGCAGGATAATATACTGTCCTAGTCTGAATAAGGTCCATTGAGCAAACACATTTTTTATTCTGTTCTTGCCATCTCTTGCTCTGATTCAAGAATGTAGTTAGAATACACCCACAAACCAGCCACAGAAAATGTTTGACTTTTAGAGGGGAAATATTTTAATGGCAAAAATACTTTTAAAAATGCTTAGTAGTATTGTAGAAATGGTGTGCTTAGAAATGGTGTGCTTAGAAATGCAAGAGTCTTATGATATTTAAATTAGGAAAAATTATGAAAGGATAGTACAAGTTGGAACTTTTGCTTGAAAAGAGGTTTGTGGGGAAAGACTGTGTTTTAATAAAAAAGGTTAGAAATAAAGGCAAGAATTTTTATCTTGAGCATATTCTTTTTTGAGAGGAAAATCCTAATTATATCTCTTAAAAGCACTTGATATATTGTGTGAGGGCTTTGTAATTATTGTTTCTGTAGATCCTTGTTTACAGAGAATTGGATAAAGAGCCATCTTTTTCTGATAAACTTCTGAGGTTTCTTTCACAGTTCACTAGCGAGTGATGCTGTGAAAAAACTGTCACAAAAGAGAAACAATTTTATCATTTAGATAGGCTGGGCTTCTAACAAGCTGTTACTGTCCAATTTACTGCCTAGCTAACAATAACGAAGGAGAGAGAACAGGCAGGCGTGTACAGCTTGGATTTAGAGGAGGTTCTTTCCTTTCTTATGCTACTAATATTGTTCAATAACATTGAATATGTATAAGATAATATGCAAATATTTGAATGTTGCTAATAATTTTATGTTAAATTAGAATATTGTTTTATAATCCAAGTCTCATTATGCATCTACTTGTTTTCACTTTGAAACACTTAAGTCTTATTGGGGTAATTCAAATGGTACGGTTAATCTAGAGTTTATTTCTTTTTGCTTTGCATAGTTTGCTCTTCAATATAGTCCCTTTTTCACTCCTAACAGTTGATTCATTAGCAGACTTGATTAATGAGCCTTTATGAGGGGAAGAAAATGTCTGCTGGGTAAAAAGAACAGGATTGGGAAGCAATCCTTTGCGATAGGCTTGTGGCTGCACACATATCTTTAATAGTTGAATTGTAAAGCATGTTGTTATGAAAAATGAAAAATTTGTGGGCATTACAAGAGACCTCATAAGTGTTCCAGATGTTTTGTGATCATCTTGGATAGAGGCTTCTTAATGCCAGTTGAGTTCGTGTTCTCCAGCTTTTCAAAAGTTTTTTATAATCAATAGGTTTCTGGGAAAGTTGCTATAATTTGTTAAGCTGCTAAATTCACAGTGAGCACAATCCTAAATGCTTAGGTCCAATATGAAGGTAATGTATCAATGTGTATTTACAGTACAGACCATAAGTGAGTTTCTATCTGTGTATAGCCGAAGTACAGGAAAGAAACTTAAGACCAAACATCAAAACCTAAAATCTGTCAGAGTGGTAGTTTTGTTTGTTTGTTTGTTTTTGTTTTGGATTTTTGTTTGTTTCTGTTTTTTTACTTTCTGTAATCTGTACCCTGCCTGCTGCCTGATAGGTAAATTTGACAAGACCCTGAAATCTTCACTTGTACAGACTATATTTGATCTTCTAACAATGCTTTATGTAAGGACACAGTTTTGAAGCTATAAGGAATTACAGTCAAGAAAAACCTTATTTCATTGTCTCACCATCAAGACTTCCACCTGTATAAAGAAAACAATATTGACTAAAGAAGACCTCCTGTATCCCGTCCCTTCAGTATTCTTGTGGCTTCTTTTTTTCATTAGGTTTTGGACATGCTCCAAGATTCTTATGTAAACTCTGGTTTGCATATTTAATCTATAAGCCTTCCTGACTTGCTGATTCATTTTTCCTTGGAGCAATAAATGCTGCCCCAAACTGCCCCCTCCTAGTTTTATTTGATGATTTCTGGGATGAATCACCTGCTAAAACATATCTAAGGTGGTTCAGCTATGAAGGTTGATCCAGTTAGCATGAGATGTATTTTATCTTGGCAGTGCACTTGAGGAACTCATTGTTCTGTCAACCTGCTGTTCCCTGTAGTGCAGAAGAGGTATGGACAAGCTGTCTCAATAGGTGAAATAATTCTTAGGCCCATGGGCATTTCAACATTAACATATTTTACACTGCTTTGTTGAATGGTATTTTAGTTTAAGGACTCATGAAGCATGGGTAGTTAAGTTTGTCCCTTAAAATGTGTGCGTTGCTAACAGCGTCTAAACAGGTTTAGGTTATCAGAGAGTTGGCTTGTGTAATAAGCTGTCACATGGCCAGAAATGGGTATTCTAAGGAAAACATCCTGTCTCCATCTAGGGAAATTTGTTTAATTGTATGCAAAGAACTAGATGTTGAGAAATTCATGCTTAGATTACGTAAGCAGTTCTTGAATCTTATTTGTCAATTAGCAAATAAAACCTTCATATACAATGCCATAAACGTGTGTGGTGATGTCAGATGAAAAATATGCATAGACTTGTTCTAATGTACTTAAATAGCATGGCGCGTTCTGTCTTCCTCTTCCCTCTCTCCTTGTATATCTACATTGTTCTGTGGAGATAGAATCAAGTGCTAGCTAATGTATGCAAGTAAACTTCCTTCTGACAGTTGTCTTTGAATGTCAGTGCCTATTTCTTCAGTTAAGATATGGCTGTATGGCTTCTGTGCCATTTATAAACCTTACTGACAAGTTTCTTCTGACCCTTTGGTTTCTTGCTTCCCCTGGGCTCCTGTTGTGTTTTTTTTCTTAATGATGCAATTGTATCTGTGACAATATGAAAGTATATATTCCTGCTAGTGGGAAGAAATGATGGTGAGACAGAAATGCCTAATAAAATACTTTACTTTCAGTGTTCTCTTAAGCAGTTGTGTGGAGCTGTAATGGATGTGCTGTAGTTTGCTTTTCTGACAAAATACTTTCTTTTATATGAAGTACGAATTAAAAGTGTTTACAAATTTATTTGCAGAAGTATACATCCCTTAGCGCTGCTATGTCTGGAGGATCATACAACAATGGTGTGGAGAGCTGTACAGATTGATATGCTAAAAGAGTCCCCATCAGTATGAGAAATACGGAATTTGGCTGTCACTAAATAAGAACAGAAACGGACCACAGAATTTTGAAGCTACCTAGTTTGCATCAAGTTCAGTCCAAAGAAGCCTTGTACATAGAAAGCAAAAAGAATGAGTTGCTTTTGATTTGTAGAGAAGGAAGTAGCATGGGAAGTGCTGTGTGTTTTGAAATGCCCTATTACCATCAAGTTGTTTTACTGCAGCTTTCATGTCCTTAAAGATTTTTAGCCATCCAGACTTGGACAAAAGGCAGGTGCATAGTGTTTCTGGAGGTCCAGGTGGTCTTCTGACATTTCTTTTGCTGAAGAGCCAATAAGGACAAAGGCAGATGATGATAAAAGTGAACTAGCTGATAGGTAAGTAGTGCAAAAGGAGTGTGTTTTCCTGTTATGAAGCAGTAGCTTGGTTTTAGGGTAAAGAGAGATGATAGTTTTTCCCCGAAAAGGAATGACTTGAAGTGAACATCAGTTACAGGGAAGAGGGAAATAAAATATCTATTAAAAAATGTGCAGAAAGAAAAAACACAGCTTTATTCTAATACAACATGAAGATATTGGAAATACTGCTCACTAAGGACTGAAGAATAATTCTAAGAATCTTTATAAAGAAAGAAGTGTTGGGTACTCAGTGTGGAGGAAAAAGAGAAAGCTTATGGTTGATCTGTGTAATTGCTAGCCCTTGTTAGGAAGAGTGTGCTTGATGGTTAAACCAGCTGCCTAGAAATGACAAAGTGAGGGAAAAGGACTGTGCTGTTTTGATTGTTAGCTTTACCTGTTTTTGACTTTTGAGAACTGAAAAAAACAATAAGCCACTGTGGTAAGCAGAAATAGCTTGCTATGGACCATCAAATTGCAGTTATGTACAGGATGACTCCCTAAGTGCAGGAAACTTAATTTTTATGTGCAGGTGGTCTTGTACTACTAATACTAACATGTTGGTAAAAAAGATGATGGATACAATACTCTTAGAAGTCATTATAGAAGGATTTGTAGTCAGACCTATCATTGAAAGGAGACAAGTAACAATTGCGTATTTAAAACCTCCTTGTTTTTGATAAATTATAAATTACTATGATATGATTTTCATTGTACGTAACAAATACAAAGTTTAATCACCAACATTTATTTGTTCCTTTTTATAAAGAACGCTTTCAGCCAAATCGTCTGTATATAAACTCCTTTTCTACTCAATTTTAAAGAGAAATCAGTTAAAGGATATTTTAGTCATCATCATGGCTAGGTTTTGCGAACGGAGATTTGGGATATTTTAGTAGATGCTTAGAAAACATCAAATCTAAGAAGGGCTAATATCATAGTAGTGAGAAGTGTCCATCTGTTAATTAAATGAAGAGAAAAAAGCTATAGCAATGACTTTTGGGTATTAAGCTGAAGACTTCAGAAAGTGAAGGATGAAAGGAGTCCACCTAAAATATATGGAATGCTAATGTTAGGACCACTAAAGTGAGAATGAGTTAAAATATACCAATGTGTATAAACATAACGAATATGTTTCATTTGCTTGGCAAAATAGGAGACTTTTGTAATTGAGAAAACTGAGAAGAACTTGATGATCAATCTGATTCCTTTTTAGGCTTGTTCAACAGACAAATGGTTCACTTTTTAAATTTTTTGATCAGTCAGAAAATTATTGTAGTCCTATAATTAATTTTATTCAATCTGGTTTTAGGTTAGAGGATTCATATTTTCCCCAGTATACCATGTGAAATAATGTTTTACTCTTGTGTTCCGTTTCTCTCCCTCTTGAACTAGTTTGCATAAATGAGAACAGAGCACTGCTTACCTTTTGCATGTAACTACTGCTGTTTGAGGATACAAAACTGTGTGATTTGCCTGTGACTCTTGGCTAGATGTAGAAGCCTATGTGGTCTTCTTCAAGCTATGTAGAGCTCAAGCAAGAGAATGCTCATGCTCAATTTAGATGCTTATATGGCTGTTGCTGATCCTTCAATCCTTCCTTACCCTTTGTGTTAAAATGCAGACTTCAAGTAAAAAGTATTCCAGACTTACTCTAAGTCTCTATTCCGAGTTACAAATATTGTAATTTATTTTGGAACTGAAATACCTCCTGTCTAATCAAGAGAAAGAACTTTCTGCAAGTTGATACCTGTTGTAGTAGGTCCACAGGAGAGCCGTGAAAATGGCTGGAGGACTGGAGCACCTCTTCTGTGAAGAAAAGCTGAGAGTTTGTGGTGTTCAGTCTGGAGAACAGAATGCTCTGGGAAGGGATTATAGCACCTTCCAGTACCTAAAGGGAGCCTACTAGAAAGCCAGAGAGGGACTTTTTACAAGGGCATGTAATGAAAGGACAAGAGGGAATGGCTTTAAACTGAAAGAGAGAAGGTTTAGATTGCATATTATAGAAATTTTTTACTGTGAGGGTTGTGATGCACTGAAAAAGGTTGCCCAGGGAGGCTGTGAATGCTCCATCCGAGAATGGACTGGGCTTTGAGCAACCTTATCCAGTGGAAGGTGTGCCTGCCCACAGCAGCGGCATTAGAGCTGGATGATCTTTAAGATTGCTTCCAACCTGAACCATTTCATGAAGGTAGTTTCTACAGCTGGAGTTAGCTAACTGGAGCACAAGGGGAAAAAAACCACCTTCTTTCAGATATTAAGGAAATTGCTTGACTGCTGCCTATCAAGGTAGAATTATGTATTTTTTTCTCTTGAATTTTTTTTAAACTTCATTTGTATTTTTGCTTGCTACTATTTGGGGCAGTAAAGAAGCAGCCCAGGTAGATATGTCAGCTTTTAAGTTTTCTTCTTAGAAAGCCCAAATGCTTGTACCAGCATAGCTGCTCCTTTTGGTTTTTATGCTTATATTTTTATAGGTGTAACGTGTGGTGCGTTTTCATGCAGAGTGGGTAAAATCCATTCTTTTCCTAAGCGTTATGGTCACCCTCTGTGTAACCTAAAGGAGTTTTAGTAAGCAAACTGGAATTGCCTGTTATAATTCAACACAAATGTAGAATAGACAACAGGTTGTATGTCCTTCAGGACGGGGTAGAGTGACTTAGCTGGATAGAGGAGCACATGATGTGAGGGGGGTGGTGGTGACAAACACTGGTTAGTGTGATGAGCAGCAGTATTTGCACAACAGCAGCCTGGTAACTGTCAGGATTTTATTTTTAAGTGTTGTGAATGTGAGAGATAAGGAAAACGAGAAAGAATACACGGGGAATTCATTTTAAGTATCTGTGTGCGGATGCTGTCAGATGTTGCTCTGAAGAATCGATCAAGGTGATAGAACCTCACTTTATTGACTAAGAAGGAGTCTTCCTTTTGATTTTGAATGAGAAAATAGTTTGAAAAAATAAGTGAAAATAAGCTGTTTATGTCTTTAATGGAAAAGGGGAGAATAGAGGTACTTCAACAACCGTTACAGTCAAGCAGTGTCCTAGAAATGATTTTGGTAATAAATGCTGCAAGTTTGTAGGCTTAAGATTTTGTTTTGGGTGTTTGGGGTAGGGGACAAGTGTGACTACAGGGACTCAAGGGATAAAGAAATGAGGATCATTGTGGGTCAGTAATGGGCAGGGTAATCAAAGCATGTGATAAGAACATTTTTGCTTGTGGTTGAGATTATGTTCTGGTTTTTATGCATTGAATTTAAGTAGGCAATCCCAGACATGCTCATGATGTGGAGCATTCCTCTGAGATGGGAATGTGTCAGGGACACTGAGAGGCAGGGGAAGGAACTTGGGGTGTGGAAAAAAACTTGGGTGTAAAAAAAAAAAAATGCTGAAAAAGAAGAAACAGTACAGTAGTGGAGAAGAATGGGCTAACCAACAAGAAATCACAATGGAGTAGATGAGGAAGCAAGAGAGATGACTCTTCAGGGACTCTCACATTATTGAGGACTTTGTTGTTGCAAGGATCACCTGTAGATTGTACTAGGTCTATGAGAAACCTTGGACTGATACGAGATGTTAGCAACCCTACCAAGTTTTTCTTTTCCTGTTTCTATATTTTGATATTTCCCTTTTCCTTGTTTTCCTTTTTATTCCCATCCCTTGTAAAGAGTCAAATTTTGACTAAGAGTCAAGACTCCTCTTTTAAATTTCCCTGTAGTTTTCTTTACATGTGCATTTAAAGCAAACAATAACTGATAGAAGATAAAAATGTGGTTTCTGTAGGGAGCGATTACCCAGGCATTTTTACCTGTAGCAAGATCTAAGTTTAAGACTCATGAGACTTAAGCTAGTGAGTGGGTGTTAGATAAATTGGCTAAGCTCTGTCTCAGTGTTTGCTATTTCGGGTTTGGATACTGGCCTGCCAATCTAATCACAGCTGTTGAGAACGTTTCTTTCATTTTAAATGAGTTGCTAATAGCACTAGGTCATTCTGGTCTCTGTTTTTATATGTCATGGTGTTAGCATTTATTCTCAGCCCAGTCTCCTACTGATGTAAACACCAGACAACTGTTAACTTCAAAGGTATTTTTAGATTTGTATAGTTTTATGGGAAAGCTGGACTATGTGTGTTTCAGAGAGCGCATGCATTAAAACTGTGTTGGATGATTTTATCCATTATTTTAAATCTGTCTTAGTTCTGAGCCCTTAATGGTATTAAAATGAAAGCTGGTATCTAGAATGGATTTAGTCCATTCATCTCACTAATGATCTTTACTACTGAGATTTTTTCCATACTAGAAAAAATTTCTAGTGCTTTTTCACTGGTTAACAAAGATGACTGGCATGTTAATAATAAACCTATTGGAAAAGGTTGATTTTATTTTGTTTTTTAGTTATTGTCTTATTACTAGACAGAATATTGCACAGAGGTGTCATCTAGCACAGTTTTTTTCTCTAAGAAAGTAGAATTCAGTAATCTGCAGGTAAACAAGTGACTTGCTTTATTGCTATGAAAGCTTTAAATACAGATTTAATTGTTTTGTCTAGATCTTTTATTAGGTTATTGGAGAAGATATGAAAGATCCAGAAAAATTGATATTTTTTTTTTTAGATTAGATCAAACAGATGTCAAGTTGTTTTTAGAGTTAATGTCTAATTGCGTTTGTCTTTACTCAGGAGTGAGAGTGGAGCTGTATCCAGAAACCCCTATAAGCCTCTTATTTGGCTTTCAAATCTAATATGCAATTCAGTTATAACTGGAAGACGCTTTGAACTGTAATGGGCAACTACAAAAAACCCGGTTGTTAGAAGATGCATGGATATATCTTCAAAATGCATATTAGAGCATGCAGTTTTGTAGTGCTTCTGTCAGTATGTGAAGGGCACATTCCTCTAGGTGATATCTCTTTCCAAGATGATCCTTCAAAGAGTGAGAAATGGGGAATGAGGAGAAACCTACCGGTGATTTGCAGACTACACACAAACAACCATTACTGTATATTACACTGTGTCGGTTTAGATTAAGTTTAGTAAAAAGTCATTAAGAATTGAGGTAAAACAACCCTCACTGTAACCTTATTGTCAGAGGGAACATAACAAACTCATATCCTGTTCTTTTCTAGATACTTCCATCTACGCAGAATTTTAAATAACAACTGTGGTTTTGTTTGTTTCATATTCAGAAGCTATCTCTGCATTGGTTACTGCAAGTTTAATCAGCAGAGGGTTGTTTGGTTTTTTTTAGACAGGAAAAAACCTAAAATTATTTTCCAATAAGTTGAATTTAACATATTAATTTCCTAAAATTTTCTTGTGAGCTGGGGATTAATTACCTTGCAGCTCTGCAATTTCAAATGATAGAAATTCTTTACTACCTTAATAAGCTGTTTGTGTTTTTAATTCAGGTGGCTTGTGGTCCCGGGTTGTTTTGTGTGTTAGAGGAGGATTGTTATGCTGTTACATAGTAAAAGTCTGGGGGGAATTTATAGCTCCTTTTCATCCACAAAACAAATCACTTCTGGAGTAGTATTTGTAGAATATAAATTAGCTTGCAACACGAGGTTTGGGTGACTTTAAATTATGTGGTAAAAAGTGACAGTTGTGTTCTATCATTGATTCTCAGGCAGGTAATGAGATCTGACAGCAAGCCAAGGCTTAGTGTTTGGAAATTGGCTCAAACCATGAGATTAAGCAGCAGCATTAGTCTTTTCAAGAGTAATGTGATAGTGTTACAGAGTAACAGATCATACCCTGGTGACAGATGGTGCATGCCTGTGTGAAGTGTAGTAGGGTAAAAATACTTTTTGGTTAGATGTTTTATATGTTTAGTCACAGCCAGTAGCTGTTGCAGTTAGTTACAAATTTAATATTAATTCAAACAGGAAACATCACCTTCCAGTCAGACATCTGTTTAGTTGTCCACAACTTACAAAAAAAGTTCTAACAACAGACATTTGCCTTGGGGATATACCCTTCTTGAGATCAGTGTGTTTTAAAAAATCCATATCTCTAATTCTGCATTGTTCCAAGTCCACCATCTAATTCCTGTTTTGAACATAGAAGTGTGTTATTCCTCTTGGTGTCTTCCTTTGCTACTGTTTATAGAGAACAGTGATATTCAAGAATTGCTTTTCATAGTGTGTGTGTAGGGTGAGTTAATGATACACTGTCATGACAGTGAATTGGTGTGCACAGTAATTGACAGTTGAAGCTATAACAAGTATCTGATAGTTCTTTTTTTGTTTAAACCCACTCAGACAAGTAATAACACCCAAGTATTTTTGTATCACTTTGTATGTTAAGATCACAGCTGAGGTTAATTTCTGTTGTGGCTATGAATATTTAACAATTTTGAAAGCAGGTTCTCAGATTGCAAATTGTATTTGTAATCAAACTGGTCAGCAATGTCTCCTAATTTAATTTTGTAAAGCAGTACGGAGCAAAATAAATGCAGAAGGAAGTAAATGGTTCATAATAACAATTGTTATTGGAAAGTTATGCTTCTACACATATGGGGGGGGAAATGATGTCTAAAAATAGATTTAAGTGTTGCTTGACTAGCACTGTTCACCTCTGCCCTGGAAGGAAAGAGAACTCAGGAATTTACATACCTTAACAATGACTTGGCTGGTCATTGTTAATAACTGAGATCTGTTATTAAGTATACAATTATAGCAATTGTTTGCTGATAGTTTCTTCTCTTTTTGAAAGAATTTAAATTTGAAATATCCCTTATACTGTAAAATTGTGTTTCTGGAATACGTGAAATGTAGAAGATTCATCCAGTTCCTATGGATATTGGAATAGTACCTGTTTTATAACATATTTCAGACAACGGCTAGGTGATTATTGGTTCTAACATTTTAGTATTTAATTCATAATTGATAAATTCAAATATAAAGCATCAGCTGATTAAGAGCCCGAACTGTGTTGCAGAATCTTCTGGACTAGCCACTAGCAAGAAAAGGCCACAGGCACAAGATGAATTCATACATTTAGGGCCACAAACATTCACAGAATTGGTAAAACTTGTAAGCCAAATTCTGCCACAGCCTTCTGTATTTTGATAGTCTGAAACAGTCCAGGGTCCGATTTTGTGTTGTGGCGCACAAAGCTGTGGCATAACTGGCAAAGTATCTGCCTGATTCATCAGGTGTATTGAGGGTATGTCTGCTTGCCTATGTTTTACATGAGAGAAATATACCACCTTTACTAATCTTCTTATTGATGGGTAAGCAATAGACTGTTCAGCTGGGGTATTGAACACCTGTACTTAAATGTTGTCCAAGAGGACTTGAACCTTAGATCACTTGTGGTTTAACATAGGAATGCACAGTCTATGACAATCTTGGGGTCATTCAGATGAATGACTCATCCTGGGATTTGTTTAAGTTTCACATGCTATTGGAGAATTTAGTAGACAGTTAAATATTGTGCCTAAAATCATTGCCAAAAGTTCTTATTTCATGTGCTTTCCCTTGTGCTTGGTAGTCATACCAATTTGAGTTTCTAAATTCTCTTTTCCTCATACTAAGTAGTTAACATGTTATCTACTAGTGAATCATCATCTACTTAATGCAATGTTTAGACAAGCACTCCTTGCACAGAGGAGTGTGGGTGTTGGCTGCCACTAGTATTTTATGCATGCCCAATATTTTATATATTGTTATAAGACATGGTGCCATATTTCTGAAGTACTGCACGAATAAAGTATTTAATTATCTGATAAAGGATGTGGTCTTGATGAAGTAGAAGAGGTGAAAGGGTTTATCTGATGAATGACAGTAGGCAAAAAGAAATAAGGGTCATGATAATAGGTGCTTAAACTTGTATTATGCTATTTATTTAGATCAAATGTGTCCTTTCTAGAAACAGTGGTGTACATTCTAGTGTTGTTTAGTGTGTGTGTATGACTCAGTTTCATGTTTTTAGTTATTAATCTTACTACTGATTCTGTTGGTATATTCTGTCTCTTAAGTATTCTTACTCTCTTTGTTATTGGTTTTCTGAATTTTCCACATTACTCTGCTTTCTCATCATCAGTCTCTCTTGTGCTACTGTGAAAGAAGGCTGAGGTCTGAGCACATTTTCTGCAGCTAACAAGTAGGACTGAAAGAGTTCTGACCTTTTGGTGTAGTCACTGTCTGGGTTCGATGTGCTGATGGGAAACTAGAAAATTGAGAGGGGAAAGGGTGAAGAAGGTCACATAGAAGCAAAGGGTGAGTGCACCAGATCTAAATAGTTTTCTCTTGCATTTGTAGTGTCTCTTGTTATCCTGAGTTCTCATGTCACATTGTTTGTGGTGCTAATTGGCCTCCTCATGTGACAAAGACATGTTCAGTTCTCCCAAAAGTTGTTGTCAGTTCTGCAGCAGCAGTGGAAATCTTTGGAATAGCTGATACTTGAATGAAAGTTGTCATAACTTACAAAGGATGGATGGATTTTTTTTTTTTTTTACTTTTTAATTTGTAGATTGAATCCAGATGGATTCTCTGTGTAACCACTAACAACAAAGCTTCCTCAAGGTTAACCAGACCTTGGTGTGTATCTTGATGCAGCTACTCGCTTTTAGTTAGTGAGTTAGCGCAAGTGTCACTTGGAGAAAAATAGCTTGGCAAAGAGTTGTGATAGTGCAAGGGGTACAGACTGTTGCTGTTCTGAAATGTGTTGGTTTGGTGGTCCCTAAAAATGGTCTGTGAGGCCAAGGTAAGTGGTCTAGCAAGCCATGTCTTCTTGATTGAAGACCCTGAATAGTTTTCTCTTGTGCTTGTTTTGCTTCTTGTCTTTTATTATGTTCAGGTGTGGCTGTATTGTGTACTTCAAAGACAAGAATCAAGTTGTTGTGAAAAGAGATCACTAAACTTGCTTATTTTTGTGTTGTAAAAAGTGTGTATCAAATGAACACAACATTTAAGGATGCCAGGAATATCAATATTTTAAAGCCTTCCTAAAATTCTTGATTTATAGCGTTAATTTGGATTGGAAAATCAAGTGTTGTGACTCTCTTTTTATTCCTTGCTTAGTTTCTGGTTATTTGAGCTAATGCAATGGCATCAGAGTAGCAGAGACAGTAAAGCCTTAAACAGGATGATTAGCAACAGAATACAGCTACAATTTAATCCCCATTCACATCTACCATTCTGGAAAGCAACCCTGGTTTATAGAATTTAATAAATTGCAAGTCTATGAACTCTGAATCTACTTTGGTGAATATGTGTTATTTTCTGTGAAGTAGAATAGATTGAGAAAAGCCATCTTGGTTCTGTAAAGAGATTTTTCTGATACCTTTAATGTGAGATGGAACATTGTATGTTATGAATTAATAAATTATTGAATAAATGTGTCTTTATTCTGTTGCTTTTTTGCACTTGGAAAATCAGTACCTAAGAGTAATTAGATGGACTAGACAATTTTGTTAAAGTGGAGACACATAAACATGTATCTCCATGGTTCACAAAAATCACCAAATCTCAACTTTCTCCCCTGGAAATGTTTCTAAAAAAGCCAACTGATCTTCTTCATCTGACAAGCTGACATTGACCTTAACGGGAAAGTAGAGTTTTACTTTGTTGCATTTAATGTTGAAGTTTGCCCTAATGTGGTAGTGTTGGTGGTGGGTTGGACAATGTGACCGGGAGGGGTCCCTAACAACTCCATCATTCTGTTCAGAATACTCGAGGAAACGAAGTAAAATAGTGCTGTATCTTACTGATTTTATGGAGAATATGGGGTTTAAAGGTAATTAAAAGTCACAGTGGGATTCTTATCTGTAACAGCTAGGCCTTCTGATGGTATTGTAGATATAATTGTTTATGCTTAATAGCAACATGGTATTTTGTTCTTACAGAATAACTTTTCAGAGCGTATGTGCTGAAGCTTATGGTTTGGGAAACAGGCATCCTGATTCATAAATGATTCCTTGCAGTTTGAATTCTGAAACTCTTCCAATCTGGTGCATGTGCACTGTAGCAGTGTTTCACTGTGAGATCAAATGCAGACATACTGATCATTTCTGCACTAGTTCCACTACTGTAAAATGAAGTTTTGAATCTCAAGAAGTTTTTCAAGGTCTAGGTATGTCTGTTTTGTTGCAAAATCACAATTTACTCTCCGAATGCTTAGACAGGAAGAGTTTTTGAAGCTATATCCACACAGATTAGATAAAAAATTTGGAAATACCTTCTTAAAAAAACTGAGGTCACAGGTGCAGTCTTCCTTTATGCCTTGGAAACCAGACCCTTCTTTGACCAGCTTCAACAAGGGAAAGTAATCAACCATAAAATCCAGCAGATCTCTTTTATCTGTATATGTGCAAGTATGAATGTGTTTCCTTAACTGTTTTGTACAAAAGTGTTGTTATGGTATTGTAAATAATAAACAAAGTTTCATTTTGTCACACTCAAGGCATTCCATTCAATTTTAAGATACTTAAAAATATCTGTAATGGAACTGTAGATAATTTGGCAGAACAATGTAACTCTTAATATTAAAATTTAATTCATGTAGGACAGCTAGTCCAAGAACCTATCAAAGTGCCTTTTCCATTCCATGTCGGTAAGCTTACCCTTGGCAGAACACTTCTCAACTGCATGTCCTCTGCAGTATACCAGCAGGTTACTTTGGGGCATGCTGGAAGCAAATGTGGATCTTTGTGTGCTTGCTTAGAATGCACCATCAGCTGTCCTGTTCCTGCATTAAAGGATTCTGGATGGTCAGCAGCTGTGACAGCATTGGTCCTAGGAGGTAATAAATCCTCAAGTATGTCAGTCTCATGCCACTTAAATAATGTTTCATTATTAACATCTTAGATTTGTCCACCCAAGATCAGTAAAAAGATAGTGCTGCTCCTGAAACTTGTCAGATTTTTTGGTCAATGAGTCATTGTTTCTTTGCTTCACTCTAAATGTCTGGCTTTGGTTCAGACACCAGAAACAGTGAGACGTGACGACAGCATCTGCTTCCAGGAAAAGCAAGATTCATTTTTTCTTGAGAATCCTTTGTGGCTCCTTGGTCCTCCCCTCTTACTCCTCCCTGTTCCACAGTTGGGGAATCCGAGATTAACTAAACCGTCTGTGGTCTGTAGACCTTTCTACATTGTGCAAAATATCTGTTTAATTTCAAAAGGTATACTATCTAGAGATAAATATTTTCCCAGCTGTGTTTATCTTTTGTTTCCTCAGTCAAAATCATATGTTATTTGTTTGCTCAAATCTAGCTCACTGTGAGGCACACATTTCTCACCAGTGTCGCAGGTTGTGGCTGAATCAGAATCTTGCCAGTAACCACTGACAGTAAAACTTATTTCTTATCGTTGTGTATGAAATGATTAAGCACATCTGTGTATACTCCCCTGATACTTAATACAAAATTCTGATTATTGGTGTCTTTGTGAAGGCAAATCCTGCTTCATGAGAACAGTGATACTGATTGTGCATGCAGTTGCACTTCCTCAGTTGGCTTCGGAACCCCTCCTCTTCCTGATCCCAGCTCCAAAAGGAAAAAATATAACTGGTTTCCTTGCCCTAAAATTGTTCTTGGTTTACAGGATAGATTTTAGTAGCGCAGTGTGGAATCCATTTCTGCTTAATGTGAGTCTCTAGTATGAATAATCTTGATTGATCTGAGGTCTTTTTAGCTAAACGTACTTTCTTACTGAATATGAATGGATGTTTAAGGACAAGCACAGATAATCTGGATTCTGCAATACTCTTCTGGAATTAGTTAAAGAAATAATTTGCAGTTTTCACTGTTTTCAGTATTCAGAATGGAGGATGGTTGTCATGGGCTGAAGGCTGCCTGAAATGTCTCTGAAACAAGGAACGTTTAAGATACTTGTTTCCAACCCTTCCTGAAATGAAGAGCTCGTTGTGGTTTACCTGCCCTCCTTTTTTTTTTTTCTTGTTTTTTTTTTTTTTTCCTTAAACAGGTGGGAAAAAGTAAAAACTGCTTGGGTGTTACTCACTGTCAGTCAGTATGCTGAAGTGTAACCCTACTTCCTGATCTGTTGTGTGAAAGTTTACCACTAATGTTCTGGGTACATGAATATGCGTTCAGAGTCCTCCAAAAACAATTGGAAAAATGATGAGGAAGTGAAATGTAACCGCATTGTGGAAGTCCACCAAATTTCTCAGGGATGATTTGCACTTAGTGAAGCCATGTTGGCTATCACAAATCATCTCCTTACTTTCTGTGTGTCTTAGCATTGCTTCGAAAGGATCTGCTGCATGCTTTGCTGAGCATTGAGGTGCAACTGATTGACCCATAGTTCCTGGATCTTAATTTCCCTTTTTAGAAATGGTGGTTGTATACCTTTTCTAATCACTGGGAACTTCCACAACTTCTCAAGTATGATAGATAGTGGCTTAGCTATTTCCTTTGCTGCTTCCCTCAGGACCTCATCAGGTCCCATGGACTTTGGCACCTTCAGGTTCCTTGGATGGTCTCTAATCTGATTTTTGCCTACAGCTGGTAGTTCTTCATTGTCTCAGCCTTCTCAATGTCCCAGGTAACCTGGTCTCCCATTTCCTCTGGAGAGGGCCCACATATTCTCTGGTCTTGCTTTTATCACCCACATACCTATAGAAAGACTTGGGCTGGAACGGACCCTAAAGTCATCAAATTCTGACCCCCTTCCATGGATGGGGATGCCAGGCGCTAGTTCAAGTGGCGCAGGGCTGCATCCAACCGGGCCTTGAACACTTCCAGAGATTGGGCATCCACAGCTTCTCTGGGCAACTTGTTCTAGTGCCTCATCGCCCTCATAGTAAAGAATTTCTTCTTGTTCTGGATGCAGTGCTATTGGTGGGGTGGCACAAGGGCAGAGAAGAGAGGCAGACTCACCTCCTTTGACGTGCTGGCCATGTTTCTTCAGATACAGCTCAGGATGCCTTTGGCTTTGTGGGCTCTAAGTGCACACTCTTGCCTCATGTCCAGCTTTTATTCACAAGAACCTCCCAGTCCTTCATGACAAGGCTGCTCTCAATGATTTCTCCTCCCAGCCTGGGATTATCCTAAGTACAGCACCTTGCACTTGGCCTTTTTGAACTTCATGAAGTTCAAATGGACCCACTTCTCAAGTTTGTCCAGCTCCCTATGGGTGGCAAAGAAGCCATCTTATAGAAGCTTTTCTTGTTGCCCTTGATGCCCCAGCCAGATTTCATTTTATCAGTGCTTTAACTTTCCTAACCTGATCCTTGTCCACTTGGACAATCTCTGTTTCTCCCAGGCTACCTGTCCTTGCTTCCACCCTCCACAGGCTAAAGCCAGTGGTAAGTTGGAACTGAAATACGTAGATGGAACAAGAAATGTTTGTTCATGTAGATGTGAGCACCCCTCGGGGTACAGTGATTGGAACAGCTTGCTGGGACAGTCCAGCAGCCCATCTGGTAAGCATTTTCTAGCAGCAGTTGGGTTATACTTAAAAAATGGTAAAAACAGGAGGAACACATGATAGTTCCTCCAAGTACTCTCCCCATCCTTTAAGCTGAGTGCTAGGGCTTTTCTGCTGTGCCTTTTTGGTTGGAGAAACCTGACAGATACTGAGACTCAGTCTGATGTGGCTGATAGCATGTGCTAGAGCACAGTTCAGTAGGATTTCATTAGGTATTGTTACCTCGAGAGTAACTTGTCACTGGTCATCCAAAGTACCTGTTACCACTTCTGCAAAACAAGTAGGAAGGTGATGATCTGAACTAGTTGAGGTCCCTCCTACTCTTATGACAATTTCATGGTGGGCTTATTCTGCTTTTATTGGAAAGGCATGAAATACAGTTCCATTTACAGGTAAATCCTTTGAATGAAGCTACTACCTGCGATCCCCACAATTTAAATTATTTTCTGTGTACTGCAAATTTGAAAAATTATACTCTGCCTGACTTAGCTTCTTAGCTGTTCTACATGACTTTGTGCTCAGTTAGATAATCTGTCTGACCACGGTGACATTTAATCCCTCTGAAGATATGTTCTGCTTCTGTCTTTGTTAGAGGCAAAATTTATCCTTTCCATAGGTCTAGCTGCTGATATTGAGTGTGTTTGGTCAAATGCACTGGATGTTTTTGTTTGTTTATAGTTGTCCTACTTCAGTGAAGCTAGTGTCGGAGATCTGTTATGCCTTATGTGGTGCAACTTTCTAGAAAATTCCTGAAGTTAATAATACAAAAATGTGCTCTTTTTATGTTGGGTTAATTTTTGATGTATTTTTTCTTAGTTTTCTTCAGAACTGTGTACAAGAGAAATCTGTGTGATATTTAATATTTTAAAACAGTAATTATAAAAGGAGTAAAAATGAAACAACTTTATAGACAGAATGCTTTAAAATAACGGTAGGATAAAAAACAATGTTTTGTACGTAAAAGAATTATTTCCTTCAAAAGTATATGTGCAGTTTTACTACCTTGGAAAATCTTTCAAGTACTCTGAAATATTCAAGTTCTTGTTCACACACATGTACAGCTTTTCTTTTTAACAAAACCAAAACTTTGAAAGCAAAATACATATCCAATACAATATAATATCACTTTGTTCTTATCTAATAGTGATAGGGTTGACTAAAATTTTTGTAACTTTCTCTTAAACAGAATGTTGACTTTGAAAGCTCAGGGAAGAAGAAGCAGCAGGGAGAAAAAAGTAACACAGTGGTAAGTACATTATTTTTATTTTCTCTGGACCAACTGCACAATATTTTGAAATAGAAATCCTCTTATTTATTCCTATTTTGTTATAATTGCCTTCAGAGCACTTGAATTTTATCATCTCTCATGTTATTTCAAAGATATCTGTTGAAGACCCAAGTGAATTATATCCATTTCCATATATTTGTGTGTATATATAGAAAGGAGTATATATGGAAAAGGGAAATAATTCCATTTTAAAACTCAGTGGACATTATTAAGTATTTTGGCTTGAGAACTTTAATTTTTTTTTTTTTTTTTAGTTCTTAGAAAAGATAAACAATTTTTCAAAAACTTGGGTGAAAGATGCTTGAAAAAATGCTTAAAATGCCTGTTGGGACTCTTACTTTACTTTCTGGTTTGCTGATCTAAAGTCTAGGCATACATCACATCATGTCATTTCTCTGTTACTGGTGGGTTAACATTTTTTAGCTAGAGAGCATAAAAAAATGTAAGAACATGAAAAGTATTAACAATTATACAAGACCAAGTTCAGTTTCCTGTTCAAAGCTCTATGAAAAAGCAACGCATGTTCAGAATCAGCTTTTTTCTTTATTAAATTATGCCAGTGCAGATGGTACTAAGTTGTTTTTGCCTTATATTGTAAGGATTTGTAGAGGCAAGTATTTTTAATGAATAAAAAGAATACCCAATAGAATATTTTGTCTTTAGAATCTCTCTATAAATTCCTGTGGAGGAATCATTATTGCCTAGTATTCCTCCTGCCCCAGAAGAAAACCACCAACAACATATGAGAGCAGCTTCCATCTGCTCTGGTTTTATTAATAGTACTGCTCAGATTGTGGAAATGCTAATAAATATCGACTCTTCAATGACTGTAATTTTGAGACTATAAAATATCAGTTTAAAGGATACAAAATCTTCTGCATATTTTATTTGGCATTGCTACAAACAGTGTATGCTTCAGTAGATAGAAGCATGTAGCACATGCTTGTGTTTTCCAGCCTTTTGTGTAGCCTACAACGCTGTAGGCTTTGTGTGCTTTGGCATTCTCCCCTGAGCTAATAATCCACGCTGTTGATGGATTGCCTCAGCTGTGGTTACTACTCTGTAAGGTTTGTTGTTTCCTATGGGCAAATGACTAGCAATACCTCTTCCCTTCATTTCCACTATGCTGGCTCATCTCTTTTGACTCTGTTAACTGGAGGAGTTAGGACATTATCTGTTCCTTTCTGTTTGAATAGATGTGGACAGTGTGATACACAATATTTACTTGTACAGTAGATACAGATGTAATGCCTCAAATGACTAAACCTGAAACATAAGTGGTTTAATATGGTTTTGTAGCTCTTCCAGGCGCTTACTATCACTTAGTCTGGTTGCTCTGTGTATTTAGTATCCATTGTTTTCTTTGTACAGAAAGTCAGGAACTTGTCCTGTTTGTTTCCATGGATCTTTTTTCACACTAACAATAACAGAAAATGGATTTATTTAATGTAGAAACTAGTGGATTCTGAAAGCAAAGCAGTTCTGAAGTAGCTTGGTTACAGCTAGCTGTACCAAATAGCTGTGATTACTAGCTATACAGTAGCTGTGATTATTTCTACTGCATATTTAAAAAAAAAAAGGGATATCGGGGCTAGCGGGAGTGGAGTGCACTTCAGTATCCTGTTAGGATAAATATTTCATGTTCCTGGCTATGTATTAAGTTAAAAATGAGAAACATTAAATCCGAACAAAAATGAGAAACATTAAATCCGAACCTTGTCACTTCCATCATGTAAAGGAATTCTTTAGCCATTTGAAAACATTAGGGTTGAAATACTGAAATATCAATGTCACGGCTTTTAAAAAAGCTTGGGTTTTTTGTATGTTCCATGAGGGTTTGTGGGACTCCTGCAGTTTCCTTCAAACTTCAGTTTGCCGTAGTAAAAATCCTTACATTTATATGGTGTTTGGTTTTTTTTTGTTTTTAGTCTGTGGAGAAGTGAATGAGACTCAAGCACAGTCGTTTTAAAAATCAGTTTATTCCTCTTAAAATTTTCTTAGTAACACAACAAAGATGCACCCAAAGAATATGCAATCAAGTCAAACATCAAAAATGAAGCTCAAATCTAATGCAAATCGCATCATTGTTAATGATATCCAATTAGAAACCATTCTTCAGAGGAAATGTTATAGTGGCATGTACTTGGATAGATTGGCTGTCCAGATGGAAGTTAATTTCTAAAACTGTCTCAGGAAAAGACCAAACGAAAACATATGAGAACATACTTGCAACTATCTGGGCTGCAATTGTGTTGTGACAGTGTATGTGTATTACAGTGTAGTGTTAATGTGAAAAGTCAATATAAATATTTTAAAAAGGTTAAAATTACAATTGCTTGGGCATCTCAACATTTTAAAATTTAGTTTTTACTGTAAACTTACTCTGTAATTTTTCTCATTTTTTTTGATTTTTGCTAAGGATGTTTCTGTAATATGTCTTGCCTTAATGTCCTGCCATTTTGTCTCTCTAAGAAATATCAGGATGGTTGAATTACAGACCTGGACTCTCATATACCTGTGCCTTATTGATGTGTTGGTCTAGGCTTACAAGGATATTGAATAATTGCTGCATTTCAGTTAAAGGCTGCCCTTGAAATAGAATGTTTTGTTATATCAGTTTTGTTATGTAGGCCAGAGGATTATTTTTCCTCTTCTCAGTTTAAAAATAATACTTTTGTTCTGTTCGATGGTCATTCTGGTTTTGCCGTTGTTAAGCTTTTGCCATGATAAGGCCAAGTACTGACTGCCTTGTTGTATTGTTGCTTTGTTACAATTGCAGAAAATAAATAGAAATTATTAAAGAGTTCTTTTGATATATTTAGGGTCAAAATTATACTCTTATACTTGTCAAAATTAACTCTTTAGGTTTGTTTTAGCCTAGGCAGTTTAGATAAATTTTTCAGCAGAAAAATAACTGTTGCAACAAATACTTGGTTAGAGATCCTCTAGGTTCAATGAAGCAAGAGAACACTCTTGTTGAAGCAAGACAATGTTATCAATACAAGTTACACCATTGCAACTAAGTAAAGAGGTTTCGTAAAATAGTTTGATGAAAAAGAAATTCATATTCTAATTGTGTAAAGGATTTCTGAATATTTTAAAGAAAACAAGATAGAAATAATAAATTGAAATCTAGTTAGAATTTACTTTATAGAATACATGAAAGAGATAATTTAAGCAAATGTTTCCAGAATTGATGCCTGACATTGCTTTTCTGGGAGTTACCTGAAATTATCTTACCCTTGGAGTTGGGTGGATGTTTTTGGTTTGTTTGTTTTAATATATAGAGGTATTGAGCGCTTGAAAAGTAGTTAACCCCAAGAAAAGCTTTAAGCTTGGTACTTCAGGAAGCTAAGAGTAGAGTATGGCTGGTGTTGGTTATTTTCTGGTATGCTGAATCAGTAAAAAACCCCTGATTTCTGCCCTCTCTGTTCCCTTAGTTTTCTCAAAAAAGGCAACAAATATCCTTAATATTTTTGCATTTAACAACTGGCTATTATTTACTCTATTTACTAACATGTTCTTCCTCCTGTTGTTACCATTCGCTATTGTTGTTTCAAGAGTAATGCCTTCTATTTCTTTTTCTCTGAACACTGTCTGTGAGCAAGCATACTGTGTTTTTTGGTGTTCCTTGTCTGCATGAGGACATGCGATTGAGCATTGTTTTCATACCAGAAGTGGGAAAACTTCATATCAAAATGGTGACATGGTTCCAAAATCCGTTTTATTTCCAATCGTGTGTTCTCCCACCAGAGTACAGCACTGTGGTTCATTCATTTGTACTGACCTGAGTTTTTACCTGTCTCAGTCAAATAAGTGACATAACCAATCCAGTTTTCGGACTCTTTTTTCCTAGAAGAGACACAAAGAAATGGCTTGAAGGAGAAGGGAGGAAGAGGTAAAAATACCTTAAACTGACAGTCATCAAATAAGCCTTTGCCACCTCAACCAGAAAATGCCAGTGCTGCTTGCAGAGAGACAGTTTCTTCACAGTACAGGCTATCTTTTCATGTTTCAGGTCCTTATCAGTGGCCATCAGGTTTGAGCCATCCTTTCCTCTCCTGAAGAGGATAAGAAAAAGGATTGCAGAGAAACACATTTACAAGCAAGGATTTGCAAGATGGTGGTTGCAGTCTGTTAACTTAAGACTTCACCATTCCTGTCCAAGAGGACTGGACTGATTTTAGAGGAAGCCTTGTACCAAATCTTAGCGCCTTCTACTCCCCTCTCCCCCCTTTTTTTTTTTTTTGCTGATGAGTGAGAGATGCCAAGTCTTTCCTGAGTTCAAAGAAAGAATAATTGTGTGCTTCATTTACTGTAAAAACTGAGGATGTTTTGTGTTCTTTCTAGAAGTACTAAGATGCTTACTTTTTTCCCAAATTCATGAGGATTAGTGTTGTCCTTAGCTGGAATAGGTTCACGTAGATTGTACTGTGACTTTTCACAATATAGCATCTCAGATTAGCAAGATAAATAGCTGTGTCTTAGTGTCTTCTGTGGTGCTTGAAGCTGCTTTAGAGAGAGGAAAACCCTTAATGTCTCTAAAGATAGAATGGTTCTTATTTTTATGTCCAGTGTTGACTTTTTTTTTTGATGTAGAAGAAGTAAGTGGTCAATTCTTTTGTTTTGGTGTATGATTCATTTTTTAGTGGATTAGGTAAGTTTCTTAATAAATAATTTTTTTTCATAGTTCTTTGTTTTGACAGGAGTATATTTGGGCTTTTGTCAGTTGGCCAGTTAAGCTTTCTTATATTTGTCGGGCAGCATGTTAGGTTTTCATACTCACCAACACAATTTTTCCCTTTCCTTTGTCTATACATAGCTCCATAATTTTGAACTAGTTTGTAGATAGTGTACTGGGCTAAGAACCTGACTGTGTATTTTTGTGCCTAGTTCGTCTTGCCTTAATGTATAAACATCTGATAGCTGGTTTCATTTTCAGCTCTGCTGCTGATGTAACGCCTTTTTAAAAGGCTTGAGGGGGGAAGCAGGGCTGTTACATCAGACAAGAAATTTAAGGGACTAATGGTACAGTGAAAGTGTTGCTTTTAGAACAAATTAACAGAGATTGGGAACAAAATTATTGTGAGTTTAAATTCTACTTGTAACAAACCTGAGTTCAGAATTTTTGGACTGTGATAACCAGAGGCTGTGTGTGGGTTTTTGGTTGGTGTTTTTTGTTTGTTTTTTTTGTTTGGGTTTTTGTTTGTTTGTTAGTTTTGCTTTGTTTGGATGTGTTGTTGGGCTGCTAATTTCTTGGCTGATGGGGTGTGCAGGGAATCATCAAGGAGTTCCAGGGAAGAGTGATGCTTCACTGAATGATGGTGTCTCCTCTGGATTAAAATTTAGTGTGTATTCAAGCTTACTGTGTATCTTTTTTTCTTTCATTGGTCTTCACACCAATGCTTTTCTTTTCTGCTTCACTGATTTTAGTCTGTTCAGTTTCACTGTTTCTAGTTTGTATTGGGTGTAGGTGGCAAGGTTTTAGTAGTGGGAGTGTGGCATCCCACCCTTAAGGGAGAGGGACCACCTAGGATTTGTAGATGCTTGCAGACAAAAGAAACGACTGAAGTCAGAAGGTCCACAAAAGCTTATGAAGTTTTATTAGCAAATTACACACGGCGTGGAAAATGGTATGTTAGTCCCTGACCTTCAAGGATAAGTACATGGCAGTCGGTTTGGGATGAAGAGGTAGAGTGAAAGGGAAGAGAGAGTTGAATTAAAGATGGAGAGAGAGAGAGAGGAAGGGAGAGAGATCACCAGTCCCGGTTCCAGCATTGATCCAGCAGATGGGGTGTCCAGGGTCCTGGGGGTGCCCACACACCTGGGCTTGGTGGTGGTACGTTTTTATAGATAAGCTTTCCCTGCCCTGGAGATAAGTGTCACACTTTCTATGCTAATTAGTTATCATGCACAGTGTGTTCTCTAGACCTTTCTGGAAATGTGTCAGAGGGCTTTGGGGGTCTTTGATGGTGTTGATTTCCCCCCTACAGTCCATGCCCACTTCTTCACCTCATTTCTGTGCCTGTGCTGTATGGTTTTGTGCTTACTTCCAGGAACTAGAACAAGGAGATTTGTCCCAGAAAAGCGCTGTCCTGCCTCCAAATGGCACTCTTCTCCAGCCACATCTTGTTCTTTCTCACAGCGTGTTACTGCCAACAGTCCTTGGCTGTTCTTACCAACAGTCCTTGGTTGGCTCCATGGCTATCCTGCTACTGGTGTTTGAGACAAACACATTAGCCTCTTATCTGCTAGGCTTCTACAAGGCGGCTGCAGGTGTGACTGCACCACACGCAGAAGCTTCCTAAAGCTGCTGCCATGCTGGATGTAACTAATTCCGGCTGGCTCCAAGATGGACCCACTACTGGCCAAAGTGGAGTCAGTCAGCAATCTTAGTAGTCCCTCTATGATAATATATTTAAGGAACCATAAAAGCTGTATAACAGCCAGGAGAGAAAAGTGACAATATGCATGAGATAACCTGCGGTCACCAAGGTCAGTGAAAAGGTGCTCCAGGCACCAGAGCAGAGATTCCTCTGCAGACAATGGAGAACCCCATGCTGGAGCAGGTAGATGTTCAAAGGAGGCTGTGGCTGTGTGGGAAGCTTGTGCTAGAGCAGGCCCCTGGTAGGACCTGTGGCCCCGTGAAGAGAGGAGCCTATGCTGGAACAGGTTTGCTGGCAGGAGTTATGACTCCATGGGCGACCCACCCTGGAGCAACCTGTGCCTGAAGGGCTGCACCCAGTGGGAGGGACCCACAGTGGAGCAGTTTGTAAAGAGCTGCAGCCTGTGTGAAGGGCTCACTTCAGAGAAGTCCATGATGGACAGTCTTCTGTGGGAAAGACCCCACACTGGAGAAGGGGAAGAATGAGAGGAGGAAGGAGCAGCAGAGACAACATGTGATGAACTTGCTGGAACTGCCATTGCCTGCCCCTCTGCACTACTGAAATCAGGAGTTAAAGAGGCGGGCACCTGGCAGCCAGTCAAGGTCAACCCACTACATAGATACAGTCCACTGTTGTTACAGTAGATCTGATAGTATTATAGTATTTGTCTTGCCACATTCTATTTCAAGGGCAGCCTTTAACTGAAATGCAGCAATTATTCAATATCCTTGTAAGCCTAGACCAACACATCAATAAGGCACAGGTATATGCGAGTCCAGGTCTGTAATTCAACCATCCTGATATTTCTTAGAGAGACAAAATGGCAGGACATTAAGGCAAGACATATTACAGAAACATCCTTAGCAAAAATCAAAAAAAATGAGAAAAATTACAGAGTAAGTTTACAGTAAAAACTAAATTTTAAAATGTTGAGATGCCCAAGCAATTGTAATTTTAACCTTTTTAAAATATTTATATTGACTTTTCACATTAACACTACACTGTAATACACATACACTGTCACAACACAATTG
Source organism: Manacus candei (assembly GCF_025592945.1). Classification (NCBI taxonomy): domain Eukaryota; kingdom Metazoa; phylum Chordata; class Aves; order Passeriformes; family Pipridae; genus Manacus; species Manacus candei. Next base: position 7,338,676 of record NW_026138072.1, on the reverse strand, counting down.
CAGCCCAGATAGTTGCAAGTATGTTCTCATATGTTTTCGTTTGGTCTTTTCCTGAGACAGTTTTAGAAATTAACTTCCATCTGGACAGCCAATCTATCCAAGTACATGCCACTATAACATTTCCTCTGAAGAATGATTTCTAATTGGAAGAAAAAAATGCTATATTTGTGTTCCCTTCTGTATTTACCCAAACTTTCCATGGAGAAGTTAATATTTGGAGCAGTGTAAGTAAAGCACACATTCTGTGTGAAATGACATTTTCCTACCTTCTGTACTTCTACCAGTGGATTCTCTTTTGTAGTTCGTGATTCTTTGCATCTATTACAGTTTTTCTGCTTGAGCAACTGACCATAAGGTAGGTAGACAGAGGGGGTCTGTGACCCCCTCTGATAGGGATATCAGAGGGGGGGGGTATATGTCTGACTGTTGGTTTATAAAATATATATTGCAGAAGAGTGGTGGTCTGGAATACTTCCTGCGACTATCCTGACATGTCGATTTCATAGTGTTAGCAGCCATCTGCTGTAGAACATAAATGCTAAACAATTCTTCATGTATGTGAAGTAAAATATGAACAAACATAAATTTGAAGTAAATCAATTACATAGTTTCCTGTATTTGTTGAAATACAACTTTCTTGCTCATTCTGGGTTTTGAAGAGTTATAATTAGATATATCCTCAGGTTGGTCAAATCGGTGCTTTGGGGCGACTGTTGTTTATTTGATACTTAAATATGAGTTTTGGCTACTTTAGTTTAAGATGTGAGTTGTGAGTTTAGGTACTTTAACTGATTGGAGATGACTCAACACTGTGATATTGTACAAAAATTGGAATTTTTTTACAAATTCCAATTTGTTTGGAATGTTTACCTTGCTGTGGATGCATGTGATCTTTAAAAAAATCCTTCCCCCCCAGCCCTACCAAAAGCTCAAGATTTCTCTTAGAAAATAAAGGATTAAGTTAGAAAACCTAGGTATGTGTGTTTTGCATTGTTAGGCCTTATGAGTTTTGTTGGTTCAGAAACTTTTGAGACATGGGCAAGTAGGATTACTTGTGAAGAGAGCAACCACTGAAGAAGAGAGGGCAAACAGTGTAATGTATGCTCATTTTGAGGGATTTGAATGAAAAATAGTATCTTATTTTGTTATTTATATGAACCATGTAGTAAACTTCCTAATATTCTGTTTCCAAAACAAAATTCTTAGAAATTGAAATAACTGGACAAAGTGAACTTGTAGACGGCTGCAGCTGGTCTGATACAGGTGTGCCTTCCCCTGCCAGATTCTGGTAATCAATTCATAAGTACAATTTCTGCTTCCAGTACTTGTTTCCAGTTGTATATTCTTCTGTTTATACTCCTCTTTAAAGAGGCTGCTGTTGATGCTTCTTTCAAAAGTGTTACGTTTTTCCAAAGTGTTGTGTTTTCCACAGCTTTGCAGATCTCTGAACTAATAGGAAAATGAGACAATTTCTCTTTTTGTTCAAGGCTTTTGGGTTTGTAAATTTTTGGCAGGGAATTCAACTTGTGTGTTCATGTATGGCATCAGAGGCTTGGAGAAGGCATGGGTATCTTTGACTAAGTGAGCACACAAACTTCCGTAGCGTTATTGGCATCTGTCTGTGGGTGGCTGGACGATGTCATACTTGAGCCTCTGGAAGAAGCAGGAGAAGGTTATGCTCTCTCTTTTGCTGACTTTCCTATTCTGTGGACATCCCCACTGTGGTATTTGCAGTCTCCAAACTCTTTGTATAGGAATATGGTTATATATTTTTCCTTTTAGATCACTTTTTATTTAAACAGCATGGTGGGAATTATATGGGAAGTGTTATCTTCTGATGATAATCAACACTTTAATTAAATCCTAGCAACACTGAAGCATTGTTAAAAAAAGAAGTTTTGATATCCCACTATTCTAATGAAGAGTTCTCTTCCATCTTTTTGATGGATGGATGTAGAATTTGACTGTTCACAGCCCGAGTGATAAGTTCTAGTTAACGAAAACACTGAAGTATAGCAGTCCATTGATCTGTTGTCTTATGAATTATACATACTATGAAGTACTTGGCAAGCTAAGCTGCATGTAGAGGAAAATTGGAGTGCATTACTTTTTTGTTGTCTTATTAAGAAAAGAGGGCTTGCAGCCTTTGACTTTACATAGTGCAGTGGTCATGGTACTTTATTTTCTCACAGTGTTACTTACATACCATCTGAATGTTGAAGTGCAATCTGCTAAATGTATCTGAAGGACTTTTTTGACACTTGGAGAAGAAAGTTTCCTGTCACCAGTCCAGAAGTTGAAATAAAATTTCCAATTCCCTCCAAAAAATGGAGATTAAAAAAGCATATTTTCATTCGGAGTGTTGGCAGTTGATTGAGAAAATAAATACTCAATGCCATTTTGGAGAAGTATGTATTTTTAGGCCAATTTCCTGAGGAAATGAAGCTTACATGATCATACTGTTGGCCTGCATATGTTGGTCCTTCCTTAAAAATTGAGCCTGCCGTCTGATTTCCAGACAAACTTGAAGCTTGAGGGGTGACATTCTGAAGATTTTGTGAAAATCCATTGCTAATTGGAGAAAGAGATCTAAACTTGGGATCTCGTTGAGGAGAAAAGAGGCAGGAGCACAGCTGATGTGTACTGCCAGTCATCAGCTAGTCAGCACCATTTAGGTTTGCCACCTTGGGGGAGTAGAAGGTACTGTTGTAACAAAGACTAAGTTTCAAGGAAGATACATTTCCGTAGCAAGGTGAAGTTTCCTTAGTTCCACTGTGCACGTGTTGAAGTTTTCCAAAGTGAATGAAATTGCAAAAGAGGTTGCTTTGTTGTCTGTGCACTTGGAAACCTTCCCTTTAAGCTGTAGGTAGAACAATTGGTAGTGGCTGTGCTGGTTCTTTTTATTCTCTTGTGTTGTTAAATGAGAGATTTGAAATTAAGGTACATGAGTTTACATGCAGAAATAAAACCATTAGATTTCCTATAGCTATATTTTAATTATCTGTAGGGGGTGGATTTTATTATACTGAAGAAAAATATCCCATTGACCTTTGTAAAGGTAGAGATAAGCTGCAAAGACAAAACTGAGAGTTCAGAAATGCTGCCTCAAAGTTCTCTGATTTTCTGCAACGGAAGGCTGTATTAGAAGGTGAGAAGTCACAGGCTAAATTTTGACTTCATCTTCTGGTATTAAATGTGTTTAATCCCATTTAACATCATTACTAATATGTTGTATTTAAAAGAAAATAACTCTCTCCCCACTGCCTCTCATGCATATGCAAGCATATGCATATACACACACACACAAAACTTCCTTTTTTTTTTAGTATTTAGCAGCCAGTTGAAATCTGAGAAGCTGCATATGTGGGTATTTTTGAGGTTGTCTTGGTTTTTAAATCAACCAATTTCTGTTTTACAGTGCCTGAAAATGACAACGAAGAGGAATTTGTTTTTGCGGCTGGTGCCATGCCGCTGTCTGCGTGGAGAGGAGGAAACTGTGACTACCCTTGATTATTCTCACTGCAGCCTGGAACAGGTGCCTAAGGAGATTTTTACTTTTGAAAAGACCTTGGAAGAACTGTATTTAGATGCTAATCAGATTGAAGAGCTTCCAAAGGTATGTTGGGTGGTTTTCCTTATAGATACACTTACTCTCTACTTCACCAGTATTGTAGAAGCTCATAGTGAGTGTCTGGATTCCCACTTCAGCTTTTAGGCTGTAGATTGCAGTGAAGCAGCCCTGGTAGACTGAAAGTTTATGCATTCCATCCTGATGGCTTTGCTGCATGAGTTGGAATGAAACTGCTTAAGCAACTGAACTAGCCCAAGAGAGGTGCATGGTAGAAGAGGCTGGCTAATAAATTTATTTCTGTGGCAGTGTCAGCTTGTGCATCGAGAAGTGGGTAGTTTACCGCTTGCCTTTGTCTAGTCTAAGGTTTAATTATCCCCATGATTAGAAAGACTGCTTGAACATTTATGTTTTGTTCCTTTTTGTTCTGTTATCTTAACTGCAGGGACATGTAGTAGCCTACACTTGCTTCAAGTAATGTGTTTGTACATTAGAATAAATCATATTTACGGGTTATTTCTGAGAAGATAAACATTTTTTTTTCAGTTTTTAAGTAATTTTGGTCATTGTGTTTTGCTACCCTTTCAATTTTCAAAAGAAAACACCCCCACATATAAATTCAAATACTGTAAAGAATACATGCAGAGAGATTAAGGGATAGTGAAGACATAGTAGAGATGTTTTATTGATTGATTTGAAAGAAATTGTGATATTAAAACTATCCATAGAAGAACTGTAAGGGAAGGCCTGTAATATTTGAAATGATCCTAGCCAATTTGGAGCCAGAGTTTCAAGCTGTGTATTCCTTTTCCCTTTTATTTAGTCTTTCAACTCTGAAAAAGGCTTTTAATTAAGCCATTTCAAATATGAAGGGTGCAGTACTTATAAGGCCCTCTCTATCTTTCTGAAGCCTAGTTAAGACATTCCCACTCACTTTTTCTCTTTGCCCATGGTGGTGCTTTGTCAGCCTGCTGGCCTTTGTATGCCACAACACAGCTGGCTTGGGGCTGCTTGTCAGCCTGCTCACTGAAATGACCCATCACTGTGCATGGCTTTTGGATTTTTTTAATTGTCCTGAATCTTTTCAGAGTTCCAATTTACTTCAAAACTCAGTTCTTACAGTATAGCTTCTTAATTTAGCTGACTGCCTGAGGGCACAGCATGAGCATTGTGACAGAGAAGGAGTTGATTTTACATGAAATGCTAGTGTATAGTCTCACTTCCAAAATTGACTGTGCATTTGAAACGTCTGAAAAGGTACCCTGTTTATCCCAAGTGCTGTAGTGTGCATTTGAGCTAAAAAGGTTAAACTGTAACAGTTTTACTTTTCTCTCTCACTTTTCTGTTTGGAAGAAATTGAAATTCTGCAGTAAAATAGTCTTTAATTATATGACTTCCGTGGTTTACTAGCAGTAATTATGAATATGTAAACACTAAAAAAGAACAACAACAAAAGTAACAACTACAAAGGCAACACCATTAAAAGCTCCCTTCCCTCTCATTTTCCTTTAAGGATCTTGCAATTTCTTGTGCAGCATGTGCTTTGACCTGATTAATCAGGGAAATTTCTAATGATTCCAAGAGTCTGGATTATTGTTTTCGGGGAAGGGCTTTAATGTGTTCTTGAAATAAAGGAGTGGCTCCAAAACACAAGCTCATCGAAGTTGTCCTTCCCATATATATTTGAAGTAACTTGTAACTCTTCAAAGCCTTAATGACATTAACTAGTTCTAACACAGACACATTTATGAGGAATTGGAAACAGCAGTAGACAAGTTAAAGCTCATTCCTTTAACTGTTCATCTTGCTAATTTATGCTTGCTTTTGCTCTGAGGTGGTGTATGCAAATGAATGGGGCTTGTTCAACAGTTTCTGGTTGAAATAATGGCCTCGTAGTTGAGAGAGCAATAAAAAACTTTGGTCAAACTAAGCCCATTGCTATGATGGTGATTGGGATAAATTTTAATTAAATTGAACACTTCCTAGTTTTTTATGATCTTTTCTCAGAATTCCAAAAGAGAAGAATACTGTCAGGGTATTTATGAATAATCTTATCCAAAAATTGTCAGGAAAGGAATATTCATCATAAATTGTTTAGATGAATCTTTTCAACACCTTTCTTAGAATTATTTATTTTGTACTATCTGTAAGTTTCCTATATATCAGTTGAGGATTTTTCTTCCATTACACTAATCTTACTTGCCCTATTTTGTCAATTTGTAAAGCTTTTGGGTAAGAATCTCTAGGTACCTTGCATATGGGAAGAGATCTGGCTCTGAGCAAGTATTTGATAACGGTGGTAATGCATGTATACAGAAGAGATTAAACAGTTTTCTATACCCATAGCTCAAACTTCACTAGTTTTCATGATAATTTTGTTGGATTTTTTTGTACTTAAAGTAGAAAGCATGAAGGAAGAAAATATTGTAAGATATAACAAAATGAAATTTGAACTTTTAGAGGAGATCAATACCTACTGAAATTCTGTGTTCCAGAACTATTTGACTTTAAAAGATATGTCTATCAATTTTTTTAATTTCTTTTTTTAATAAATTCTGTTTACCTCTGGAGTATTACATGGCATGTCTGTTATGGAAAATATTTTGCAATGTTTGCAGGTCTGTGTGTAACTACAGGTCACAGTTTCTAAGATACTGGAAGGAATTTGTAGGAAGTGTTAAGCATAGCTGCTGGCTTGTGACCATTTGCAGTTTTTTGCTTTCCTGAGCATTGTAAACTTAGTCAATTTTCAATGAAACTAGTTAAATAAAGTTTTTGTAGTAAAAAAACCTCTAAATAATCTAACCTTCAGGCTTTGAGATCAGAAGTTTAAAGGGATTAAAAACAAAATCTATATAGAGGAAACTGAGAGAAAATCATATGCACTTTTTTCTTTGTTTCAATAGCAACTTTTTAACTGTCAGTCTCTACACAAGCTGAGTTTGCCAGACAATGATCTAACCACATTGCCAGCATCCATTGCAAATCTCATTAATCTCAGGGAACTGGATGTCAGCAAGAATGGTAAGTCACTTTGCTTATTATGTTGGGGTGACTAAAAGGCAAAACACCATTGACTGTACAAAGACACCAGTGAAAGTATAATTTCTCAAAGCTACGCAGCTAGTAATTTTTAGATTACTGCTCTAAATCCATGCTTACAATAAAAGATGCTTTTTATAGTCTGGTTGTGATACTTAATTGTATTTCTTAAACTGGTTGGTTTGTACTTTGAGATTCATTACCGTAAAACAATACTGTCAAAGTGCATAAGCTCAAATGTGTTGGTTTTAGTAACTTTTGCCATCTGTCACTATACTGAAGAGCAGTTGCACAAGAGTTTATAAAATTTTGCTGGATTCTGTTGTTGTATTTTGTTTCATGTAGAAATTGATTTGGTTTCTTTAAAAAAAGCTGTCAAAAAATTGTAGTAGGGCTTGGCTGCTTTGCTGTCCTGCTCTGGGGATGGTAACTGTTGCTGTGAGGAAAAGTATTTGTCTCCACAGACATGAGTTGGTTCACTTGTCTGTGTGTTAAAAGTCTATCATTCTGTGTGAGTCAGCCTTTTATAAATTAAATGTTGTTGGCCAAGTATTTTGTATGTGGGGTTTTACTGATTGTACTACTTTGGCAAGCTGGCAGATGTATGCAATTATGAGGAAATTGAAATAACTTATATTGTCATCAGATGTAGGTGTGAGTCTTATTTGGGAGAAAAGTTAAGTCATGCTAATTGAAGAGGATGAAATAGTTGTCTCTTACTAATTCAAAGTGAAAGAAGAGGACCTCTCATTGAAATAATATTTGAAAATAATTACGTTAATATTCCAAAGATTTTGCCATATTCAATTCATTGTTTTATTTGGGCTGCTAGTTAATAATGATTCCACAAAATGAAGTAAATTCTGCTTTACTAAGAAAGCATTCCAGTTGTTGAAGTGTTGGCATTCTACTTGATTGTCTGTTGTAACCCAATGTGTACTTAAACTGTTACTTTATTATTTCTACCTAATGAACACAGCATTTAGTGTAATAAATTGACCTGGTTGTCACTGCTCTGTTCCTGGTACAAGTGGATTGATAGATAGTCTTTCTTAAAGAACACTGGCCTTAAACTGTCAGAGTAACATACAACAGAGAAAGAATCATCTTTTTGTCCTAGACTAAACTGTTGAAAGTATTAACTGTTTGCAACACAAGTTCTCAATGCAGAAGACCTAAAAGCAGCAAAGGGGGGATTTGAGTGCCAGTGCTGGCAAATTCCATAGCTCATGTACTTAAATAGACAGCTGGAGCTAGGGAGCTACTTGTGTGTCCAAAATGGAATGGCCTTTAGCTAAGCCTTCAGAGAGCCGCTGAAAGAGCACTTGTTCTCTGAGGCATATGACACAGTATCCCAGTAAACTGTGAAGCTCTGTTAACTAGAGGTTGGGGGTTTTTTTGACACCCTTCGGAGAAATGACAGGGTACAAGCTTATTTACACTATTATCATGTGCTTGTTCTAAGTCTTATCACAATTTGGATAGCTTCTCTGACCAGTCTTGCAGATAAAAAATAGTCCTGAGGTCACAGGCTTATTTACTGGGGACATATTGTCTCCCAGTAGTCCTGAAATCTCTGTAAAACTCAAACGAACCAAATCATGTTCCCTGTTTATTCCTGTTGGGTAAATGAAGAAATAGTGCTGTTTGTGTAATATATTCAGTATTATTTGAGACTTCAGTTTGTTGGCTTTCCCTTTCTCTGTTTCTCTCCACTGTTGCAACCATGGAAGATTTTTCTCTTGACAACTGCAAGCCTGTTCTCCTCCCTTGTGTCTGCTTTTCTCTTTGTAAGAATTTACTGCTCAAGTTCCCACTATCCATGATTGTTCTGATGTATGTCTGTAGTAGAACTTTATATAGAAGGGATTTTACTAGTTTTCTGAGAGTAGCAAAATTTATCAAAGTCTCCAATTCTTCCTTTTTCTTTGTTGCATATCAAAAGAATAGAGTGTGGCCTTTGGGAAGCACAAGAATTGCTTTCCTCTGATTTATAAAAAAACCCAATTAATGGAGATTAGTCTCCAATAATGCAGGATGATGAGAGATGCTGAATTCAAAAATAATTCAGTGTGTTTTTGAGATTCCTGTGGTTGTGGCAAGTGAAAGGTTCCTCTGTCGTTCTTGTAGTATTGATATAGCATTAAATATCTTCTTCTGATGTGGATGGAGCTAAATTTGAATTGCAGATGCCTTTAGATCAAATATGCATTTAGTTTTAAAGGTTATATTTTTAGAAGGGTAGTTATTTAGACTTTGATTTTCAAATACTAGCATACATAAAATATAATAGGATTTTCATGTAGAATATTTCAACCATTTGTGGCATAGGCCTAATCAAATGTGTTGACCAAAATATTTAGTTTTCTAAAGAGCTGATTGAAAAATGAAAAGCTAAGCTTCAGTTTTAAAATGGTTTCAGATTACCTCATGAATTGCAGTCTGGCTCAGAGTGAAACCTGTTGCACAGGAGAGTATCCACTTCTCCAAGTGGAACTACATGCATATATATATGTGTGTGTGTATGCATAATATTTGATGTTTAGATGAAAGATCAAAATTGCAGAAATTCTTCAAGGTACCACATTTGTTACATAAAAGGTATTAGTCCATGCAAGCAATCCTAATGGTACTTTAATAGCTCATGAAAAATCTTGCCCTTTTAATTTCTGATTTAAATGTATCTGGTTTCATACACACAATATATAAAACTTTGTAACAGAGACACAGCAGATGTGCACATGTGGATACTTAAAAATATCTAGTAGTATTTAATCAGACCAAGGATTCATTTAGTCTAGTGTCCTGTCTCTAACAGTGGCCAAATGCAGAAGCCTAGGGAAAATTCGGTATAATACAGGAAGCCAGGAGACATGCATGTTTCCCTGTATGCTCCCAGAGTCCAGCACCTTCTCTTGTTTGGCCTCCTCGAGCCAGACAGATGGGGTTTTTATTTAGTAGTCTTCATTTGACTGCTCTTGTCAGTTTAGTGATGAATGTTTCGAAACATGCCGAGTTACGGGGTACAAGTCTCTAATGGTTGTGTGTTGTGGAGCACACAGAAGTCTTTGTACAAGTATGGTTTGGAATGTATTTTTCATGGCTGCTGAAGCGATCATGGCACAAGTGTAGCCTAAACATACCAAATTGCTGCTATGTGTGCAGCAAGCATAGACTAGAGTTAGTTTTAACTCTGCCTTTGTAGTTTATTGGTATTAGTCAGTAAATTCTGTAGTTTTTGGTAGAGAGTGCCTCCATTGTCCTTTTATGGCATTTTAACCTAGTTCCCAAGGCTATTGTGAACCCTTAATATCAAAGGTATCCCATTGCTTCTTTCCACATATACTTCAGCTTTGAAATTTTTAGCTGAAGCTTAATGCTGTCCTAGCTACAAAGATGAAATGGTACTTGAACAAATGGTATAATAAGTAACCTGGGTTCCTACAGCAGAAATTACATCCAGCCTTGTAGAAAGCATCGAGAAGTACCCTTTTCTCCCAGTACTGTAACCTGATGTGTTACATCTTAAAGAGAAGTTGCAGCATACAGAATGTAAGAGCAGCATAAAAAAATTAGTGTTTTATTTATGAAGCTAAAGTAAAATCAGAACATTTCTAATTCTGTATAGCCAACTTATTTATATATTACAGCTGTACAGGAAAAAAAAAAACCCACCCACGAAAAAAACCCTGCAACCCACTCCTTACCCATAAATCAATCTCTTTCAGGGTTTGTTAGCCTTCAGGGGACAGTCCTTTCCTTGTGACTCTGGAATGCCAGCCTTAGCATGCATCTAGGGCAATATGGAAGACTGTTGAGGAAATACTTTTGACTATCTCTGTAGAATGGGAAAGCATTTATATAAGTGTATGATGGTGTATGTGAATGTACAGAAGAGTTAACTTCTGAGACTCAAGTAATTTGAAGGACTGAAACCTAGGATGAGGTGACTGCCAGGAAAATCAGGCTTTCCTAGAAGCCTGGGAAATGCACTTGAAATTGCTTGTATCTGTGGAGTTAGTCTAGTGGGAAACAGTGAAATTATCTACTTTTCCCTACATGCTGGTGGTGAAAGAAAAAGATTGAATTTTTAAGTTTCACATTATTCAGGTCTTTGGAGGATTAAACAGCACAATCAGAAAATAACCAACAAGACCAAAAGTAGCATGGGGCTTTGGAAATAATGGTACCTTCAAAAGTGTCTTAGAGACTAAGGTGTGTTTTCTTTCACAGTGATGTTACAGCATATTTAAACATGTCAGTTCGTCAATCTGTATTGTATGGAATCTTCATGGAAAAATACACAAACTAAACCCAAGAAAACACTCCCCTCCTCTCACTCCCCTGCCTTCAAGGCAGTAATTTTAAAGAATTTTGTTAACAGATGCAAATTTAGATCAAATATGTTTTCTTCACTGTTCTAAAATAATCTGTTGATTTGGCAAACTATCTTTAGCACACTGTGTGCCAGAAGTTGGGGAGTTAGAGAATGAGAATTCAGGAAACTATCTAGTCTTACATTGGTACACTTAGGAATCTTTTTTTCCAAGGAATTCAGAATTATTCACAGTTAATAGAGGGATACAGGTCCAAGTTTTACTTTCTGCAGGCAAGTAAGAGGGGAAGATCCTGAATACAGAAATAACTTGCTGTAAAATTGCTGTTTCTCTGCTTATACTGATGGAAGGTGAGAGGGACAGACAGAAGCAGGGGTTTTATATCATCCATGAAAGTGAAATAAAAGATAATTGATTTGCTGCAGACTTCTGAGTCTGTAGCTTTACTGTAGTGTATCATTGTATAGAGGTTATAAATTTTATCATAAATGCACGGAGCCATTCTATTTAAAGTTTTTTATTCAAGTCTTTGTAGTATTTTTTCTTAAATACATTGTCCTATTGAAGGTACTGAAAAGGATCTGTCCGTTCAGAATAAAAAGATCTCTGTGTAGGAGAGGATGCTAATAAAATGGAATTTCAGTGCAGTTAAGGTTTTAAATGTGAAATTTGAGTATACATATGTGAAATTCTGAAAAAAGTTTAATAAAAATCTCTTCCTGCACTCAAAAGAAATTTTTGTAACACAGAAAAGGTATTGTAGAAGTAATTAGGGGCTTTTTAGATGTGGATTTACTTGTAATGACAGCACAGAATAGGATCATAGAATAGAATGATTCATGTTGGAGGGGAGCATAAAGATCATCTAATTTCAAGCCCCCACTGTGGACAGGGACACCTTCCACTGGACCAGGTTGCTCAGAGCCCCATCCAGCCTGACCTTGAATGCTTTCAGGGATGGGGCATCCACAACTTCCCTGGGCAGCCAATGTTTCACCACCCTCACAGTAAAGAATTTCTTCCTAACATCTAATCTAAACCTACTTTCTATTTGAAGCCGTTCCCCCTCGTCCTGTCACAGGTACTAAAAGACTTAGGTCCCTGAAGCTGATTGTACAAACTTAGTAGAATTTTCTTCTTGATCTTGACTACCTATCATGAATTCTCCTTCCAGCTCCAGAGCATTGTATCTCCTTTTTAGGAGCACATTGGTAGTCCAGGGAACACTCTTTCTTCTGCTCTGAGCTGAGCTGAGAGTCCAGTCTCCCTTCTGATGTGAATTAGCTGAGCCTACTGGCTCAGGGTTGAATGCTAACTGACCTTCAGCTTCCCAGGACTTAAGGCAGGGCTATCACCCTGCCTATGTGAGAGCATCAATCTCCTGCTCAGATTCCCTGATGGGATGTTGCCTGGTGAGCTCTTCACGCAATGTGGAACTTCCTGGAAAAGGTTGTCTATATGGGCACACTTGGACCCATGGCACTTCTGTCTTCGGGCTCCAGGAGGACTTGCAGATTCTGGAGTTCCCTGCAGCTCAGGGTTTGGGGAGCTCTCTGAGCTTTCGGGAGGTCTGTTGGGGTGTAGACATCTACCTGGGGAGGCTGTAGTCTCTCTGTCTGGGTTTCATCCCCAGCCCGACAGTTGCAAAGGGTAGACACCTATTTTGTTGCCAAAAAAAGGGTGCTGCTCTGTGCTCTTCCTTGTGAACTGCCGTATCCTTCTGCTGCACCCTGGTGTCAGGCTCCCAGTCACTCACACTCACTGAAGCCTCTGGCTATGCCTCTCTCCATGTCAACCTTGCTTGCGAGAGTTGTTGGGACCTGGCTGGTTCCTGGCAAGTCTCTCAGCTGTTATTCGTTTTCTCCCTGACTCCAGGAACCCCCTGCCCACTTCAAAGGAAGGCTTAACCCACTCAGAACTTAGTGTAGCCACTGGTGCTGTCACTGCTGTTGCCTCTCGCCTTACCAGCTGCCCAAAGGAGAAGCTTGTATCTTTGTTTTTGTAACAGGATGTGCTTTGAGTGACACTCTTCGTGTAGCAACTAAAAGCAACTGGACAGACAATGCTGAATTTGCAGCCCAGGGTAGAGACTAGGGGTGTGAAAAGCAAAGCAGCTTTAAATGTTTATGTTACACTTCAGTTTTGTGCTACTCTGGGTACTCGACAGCACTCCACCCATGAATTAGACGTAGTTGAAAACCACATGAATAATAATTGTCCAAGACAGCATTATGAACACAACTGCTGCCCACAACCCTTCTAGTGTTCCACATTTTGCAATTTTACCCTGCCCTGGCATGTTATTTTTATGTAAATTGGTGTGTTAGGTATGCCTTCAAGAAGCAGAATTATTGGCTATCCTTTTTTTTTTTTTTTCCACAGAAAAGGCATTCAGGAACCTGTCTTGCTACTCACACTCCTCCTTTACACTGTGTAAGGGACAGGGCTAGAACAGACCTAGAGATACCTTAGTCTGAAAACCAAAGTTCTTCCAAAAGGTTTGAGGATGAATGCTTGGAAGACTCTTACGGGTTTGCTGCACTATCTTAGCTGTGCCAGTATATGTGTATAAAAGCAATTAAAAACCCAAAGCCACAAAAGTCTAAGCAGAAAGGCATTACTACTGTCTTACAGATGAGCCTTGTATCTTATGGACCTGAGATGCTGATTGATCTGAAACCAGCTGCTGCAAGGATTCCTTCCTCTTAAGAATTTTGGGAAGAGGAATGAATGTTCAAAAGGAAGGATGTGCATTGAATTGTTTGGGCTCTAATACACTGCTTATTTCGAGTAATGAGAAGCGCTGGTTTCAGTTTAGAAGTTAGGCAGAAATCCCAAATTAAAGTAAATTACATAAATATATAACAATATAGACTGTGACTGGTACTTTAAATTTTCACTTTAAAATTTCAGCTCTTGCAAACAGATTTTTCATAATCTTTGGGAGAGTTGTGGCATGTATTCTTGAAAATATTTTGATTGCTATGTTTGATCCATATTGGCTGGAAGGACAGATACAGCAGGGGCCTGAGGGGAAGAAAAACAAAAGCTTCTCTTTTTATGGTGGAGGTGATTGCCCAAAAGTTGGAACCAGGATGAATAGACTAGCTGAGGGAAGAAAGTAAGTAATTAAGTTTACATTTGTATTCATGCAAAATGAGCCTATATGTTTGATTCTGTGCCCTCTATACTTGTAAGTATATTTCCACTTACAGAGTGGAATGGATGTGCAGCAGGCTGTAGTTTCATTTATTTTGCTAGAGAGAGCTTTTTAGTGTGCCTGTTGTTTGAAGAGAATTTTTTTTCCTCACATTGCCCACAAACTGAGAGATCAAGCTGCAGACTCTTTCATTTGGGGACATCAGCCATATGGCTTCCACAGGTATCTCGTGTGTTAGTGATTTTTCTTTATGCTTTTTCAGGAATTGAACAAATATTTTTTTTTTCTTTTTCAAGCCCGTTTAAAACATTTATGTGAAATATTCTTGCACCTCTGTGAAAAGAGGTGTAACTTGATTTGTAGGCACTGCCACTTCTTAATAGCAGTAGGGGTTTCTATAACTGAAGTCTGGGCATACTAGTTTTAGCATTCGTTTCTGAAGAAAAATATGACTACATAAGTACAGTAGGAGCAGCAGAGCAAGCCCCCATCTGCAGTAGGGCTGAAACAGTAGTATATGGGACTGTCAGCTCTGGGATCCATTGCAGTAAAGGATTCTCCCAACAGTGAATGTGACTTGCACAATTTTCTATAAATAGAGAATTGAGTGAAAAAAAATCTTATCTGATGGAGAGAAAAAATTGTCCCCATTTTCTCTCCAAGAGAAACTCTGCAAATTACACTGACCCTCGTGATAGGAAAGGATTGTGCTATGTAGGGGAGGAGATGAGTGTAACTCCAGGTGGTGGGGGGACCCCGATTATACTTAGAATTACCTTACTCCAGGCAGAAGGACATTTGTGCACACTTACTGTGACAGGCTGTTCCAAAACAATCGTTGTTCTCCAGGGAATTAGAAATCATGTGAAATTCCGTATTTCAGCCATGTTACATGATCCAGAACTGAGGCTGATTACTTCCAGATTTGTGGCCATTGACCTAAAATCCTTGACCTTTTGGTATGTCCTTTGGGCATGTACCACAGCTGGTCTTGGATCATGATTGAATACTACTTTCTAGGTTAGGCTGGTTAGCTGGCGAGTTTTTGCCAAATGGAGTTCTGAATGTTGGTTTTGGTAGAAACTGGCCAGTGAGTTTAAAAGTGCCTGAAATTTGTGAAGACAGGGAGAAAAGAACAAACAAGTGTTTAAAGCTGTTACATAAATCTAACTTCTATGAGGAAACCACTACAAAAAGTACTTTGCTCCCAATTCAGTTTGGATTTGGTGGTTAAAGGTAATCAGCAAGTTGCATTTTCTCCTGTTGTGCTCTGCAAATGGTCATAGTCCACAAGTGTGATGGTTTGGGGTTTTTTTTTTGAAAACATTAAGACTGATCTGTAAATCAGTTGGAGCACTGAAATGTGTTAGGGGCAGTGGTTATCATGTAGAGTAGGAAATAATGGGATGAAGAACCTGTCCATATGCTGCTTTTAATGAAAGTGGGATAACAGTTCAACAGACTAGCTGATCTGTTTCATTGTCTTCTAAAATTCATGAGTATCAGTATATAAAGAAATCAGTAAGAAAAACAGAAGAAAAATGGGATTTAAAAAAGAATGTGGATCTTAATTCGCAATACTCATTTAATCAGATGCTCATGGAAGGATTGAGGTGGCTATCAAATAGATTAGTTAGCACAGCATTACAAAAGGAGTGCAGAAAGATACGGTCACAGAGTCCCTTGAAATCTGCTGATGTTCCTTAGTGGGGAAGAATATTGAAAACACTGAGGATAGATGGGAAGGAGAGAAATGAGGAACAGATCCTCTTAAAAGGTGTTTTCTACAACCCTTTTTCCTTCCCTCATATATTTTTCCAGTGTCTCTTTGCCTTCTTACTTACTTACTTTCTTACTTACTCTTCTTTCTTACTTGCATTTTCAATTTGCTTTCTTGGTGGGAACAACAAAAGAATACTGATCCAACAGTAATTGTGTGTTTCTAGTATGCAGGAGTATAGCTGAGGACAAGTTGTCAGAAGGTTGTCACATAGCCAGTTAGTAAATGCAACTTCTTATTGCATCGTAGAGAGTAGCAGTCTACTATTTTTCCACTATTTTTTTTCCCCTGTCTTCTGAATGTGTATTACAAATATTAGGTGTATTTCACGCTGTCGTTCCAGTTAGGCTGCTCTTTGGAACGATGGCCATTTACCCATACCAAACTATTGAGTGAGGCTGGTTAGGTTGGTGTGTACCATAATAATCCTGGCTCAAAGAGGAAGCAAAATTAAGCTTTCAGCCTCCTTCATTGTTAGGTTTCTCTTGTCAGTTGAATTTCTGTTGTTAATTTGTTGTTAAAACTGTTGCTGCCTCTTGCCCAAGGCATAGCCAAACATGAGACTACTGCAGAGTCCGCCAACTGTGTACAAAAGCATGCTGATTTAACATGTCTGTATTTGGATAGCTAACATTTTATTTGGCTGTTCTTTTGAGAGTAAGTTTACATTGACATCCTCCTCTCTACCAGATGTGCTGTGTTTTGTTTTCTAGGTAGTTATCACAAATTTAAACCTTCTGTGCTTCTATGACTTCTTGACACAGGCAATGGAAACTAATATTAATACTAAAAACATAAGGTTTAACATGTTGGAGTGGAGTAGTCTTTCATCCAAGGACCAAGCCGAGGCCAGTAGTGTGACAATCTCTAAGAAAAACTAAGCTTAGAGAATCTCACACCATGATTCAAACAGCAAAACTAAAGGCCCAGAGTGAGTCTGAGACACAACTCTTCCTCCAAGGAAGAGATTAGCAGTGGTTTACTCTGGTTGATCTAGATTCTTATTTTAAGAAGATGAAGTTGTATCATCAGCAATAAAGAAGTCTTGATGTGTACTTCTTAGACACTAGAAGGCCACTTCATACAAATCATCCGTAACTTCATCTCTACAGGCTCAGAATATTGTGTCATGGTAGGTGTTTTCCATCTGTATGGATATTCTTGTTTGCTGAAAGAGGTTCCTTGCTATAACCAGAATTGAGTTAAGTTTCTTGGAATTGTGTTCCTCTTAGTACAAAGACTATATGACAGCAATAGGTAAGGTACAATTGTAGTCTTTCTGTGGTAGTTTCCTAATCTTTTTTGGACTTTAAAATACCATTACTGCTTTCCAGAAATGAAACTTTATTACATTTTGAATATTGCCTTTTTGATTTTGATTTTGTACTGAGTGATGAAGTGAGTTGAATCAGTATCCACTGCTGCCATCTTCTGCTTTGACTCCACTTGCAGTCCCAGGAAACTTCACATGACTGAACTCATGTGTGTATATATACAAACACACATATATATACACACATAAAGCTAGATTTTTATTTACACATATGTGCATATGCATGAAGATGTGTGGTTGTAAACCAGAAGTGTCAGGAATCTTTGCCTATATTACCATTGATGGCTCAGTTCTTCCTGGTTCCCTCTGCTTCTGTATTTTATTGTTACTGAGTCCAGAAAGCTGTTTCCCAAAAAGATCAATGATACTTAGATGTGTTTAAATACCTGAATTAACTGGATGTCTTAGTGTGCTTTTCATGCCTTTCACTTCTCAGTAACAGAGTACAATACTGCTATAAGTCAAAAATAATAGTTTCAATTAATTAGTATGACAAACAAGTTCCTATCAAGAAAGACCTAAAAGTCTACTTTAAAAGAAATGGTAATACTGCTTTAGTAGAATTTATGGAAGAGTCAGCATGGTGACTTTGCCACTCAGCATTGCCAATTGACTTATTTGGTAAAAGTATGTGTTTTGTCACTATTTTTCTTGTTGGGGGTATTGCCATCTCTTAAGTCCTAATATACCAGGTCAGTCTTGTTTCTGCACAAACAGAAAGAACCAAACTCTTAGCTAGCATCAGATAATTGTGCAGTTTCTTATGTAAGTGAAAATATTACTTAGCAGTTGATGCTTTACCGCATGTTCTCAAAACAGATACATGGAGAGACATAACCAAGTCCCACCTCCCAGTCTGAGTGAGAAGTAACACTGCCCTTGTCTTTCTCTCTGCAGCTGGACTATTTTTGTCACTTAAAGCAGCATGACATTTCATCCTCTCACTAGTTCAAAACCAAGCATCCACAGAGTATAGTTCCTTCTTAGTGGTCTCATTCCTTGGGTTCAGGTTGCCCTTTGCACATACCTGATAAAGCACTCATAGACACAATTACACATATTAATGGAAAGACAAAGAGCTGAGATTTGTTACCTGAAAAAAAGTTGTTTTAAACTTTAGCATATGGGTTTTTCTTGGAAGCAACAGTGTGTTTTTAATCCCAGTGGAAGGATGTCATTATGAATGGTTACTGTACTTATGACAAAGTTATTTAAAATAAAAACACCTGTCCCAGCATATAAGAGCAATGTGGTTATACACTGGAAAAGCAACTGCAGTTGTGACAACAGTGGTTTTATTTGGGTTTTTTTATGGTGTAGTAAGATGGAGGTGAAAGTCTGGAATAGTAGAATGATTCAATACTGATTTCCTTCTGACATGGTAGATACTTGTCTTCTGTATTCAAAACCTGCTTTATCAGTTTCTGATAAATATCAATTTGGCAGATCTGGGGATTGCAGTTCCACTCTGGCATTTCTGGTGATAACCTTGGAAAAAGAGGAGGTTCCCTATTGTTTTAATTTTCAGACATAAGTGCGTCTGCAGCATTTTTTGTCTTTCCCTGCAAATAATCTAGAAGCTGACAGCAAGCATGTCATGTTTTGGGATATCTGTTCAGAACCATGAAGCTGTACACATACTTAAAGATTTGAAGCCTTACCATTTCACAGGAAACAAGCCATTCATTCTACCATGTGTATAAATGCCTTTTCTTTAATAAATAATAGTAGGGCTGAGGTTCGGATCTTAAGTACATTCCAGTGAGCAGTGAGAATTATTAGTGTACTGTGTGTCTCTAGCCTGCTAAACTGCAACATGAAAAGCTTTAGGAATAGAATAGTAAAAGAATTGATATTGCACAAGAGTATTTCTTTAATGAAAAGTGTATGTAAAATGAAACATCAGAGAACCAGTCCACTGGTTGCTAAATGAATCAAAATTTTTATGGCTAGTGGTTTTATGTACCTCATTTTTATGCATGTGATGGAGTCTAATAATTTCAGGCTGTTTTCCTACCCTTTTCTATGTCTTGCAGGCATACAAGAGTTTCCAGAAAATATAAAAAACTGTAAAGTCTTGACAGTTATTGAGGCAAGCGTAAATCCCATTTCAAAGTAAGTTTGTAAATTTTTTTGATATTTTATATTTTGTGCAAGTACTGCTGAGTCTTGAAGTTGTCCTAGCCCTTGGAGGCAAGGGACAGAGTTACCTGAGAAGTATCTTCATTAACCTCTTGCACTGTGATCCAATATGACTAGCTATTTCATTAAAGTATTTTACCCAAGTTAATAGGTATGTGGACAATCCTGCACTGTACCATGTAGCTTTCTCAGGTCGTTAAAATCATTCACTTCTCTGTGAATGTAGAGAAATATCTGAAGAATTTTTTTTCCTGGTAACAAAAATCAATTTTGCTCTAAAGCTTGTGCCACTGTTTTTCAAACTTAGCTTGTACGAGTAGTTTCCCTGTCTCTTTCTATAGTGACAAAATTAATGGTCCAGAAGTAACACTGCCAGAGATACAAACCTTGCCCATCGTAACTGTTCTGGGGAGAAAAGGTGTTTGTGTATGTTTTAATCTATCCTCTTGTCTCTAATGAATGACTCCTCCACATTAAGTGTCAGGATATCACAAATACATAGCAAGACTACATTTATTTCTAGTTTTTATTGCCTGTAGATGTTGTTCTCAATACTTAAAATAATTATGAAACTAATCTTACAGAGAACAGGTGTCTAGTGTGATTCTGTAGAAATTCACCCCCTTTATTTTAATGTTATCAGTATGTAGGACTTCAGTACTTTACCGTTGCTTGAAAAAATATAACCTAATGCCTTGAATGTGTTTGAAACTAAGGCACTACATTTTTTTACTTCTATATAGGCTTCCAGATGGATTTTCTCAACTATTAAACCTAACACAGCTGTACCTGAATGATGCTTTTCTTGAGTTTTTGCCAGCCAATTTTGGCAGGTAAGTGGAATATGAAACTTAATATCTGCATATAGTTTTGAATTTTTGCAGAGCAGTTTCTGCTGCTTCTGAAGCAAAATGCATACTAGAGGAAAGGAAGAAGTGTACATTTTGAATCCATTTATGCCACGTAATAGTTACAGAAAAAAATTCCTTGAATCTGTATCAGCAGTTTTTAATTTGACTTCTGAAAGACAGACAGAATTGTTATGAAGAGGCAAGAAATAAAATTCATTCACATATTTGCTTCTTTTACAACACAAGTCTGGTAAGCATGAAAAACTTAGTATTTTTGAAATTTGGGTTGTTTGTCATGTAATAATTGGAGCAAAGCAAGTAATAACAACTGTTATTCTACTTGTCCTGTACTGGATGCACAAATTATTTCATGCACAACTATAATTCTCTAAAGTCTCTTATTGTCAGGAATATTTCTGAAAAACTTGGCATATTTATGGTGTGCTGATTATGCAAAACTGTTGCATGTAAAGCTTGAATACAAGATAAATACTAAATTCCTCCGTCTGAAAACAGATTAAATCTTGGAAGCAAAAGTGAAAGGGTAATGCTCTTGAAAGAAAAACTCCTAGATGACCATAGTTCATGTTCTTATCGTGCTGATTTTAGCAATTTCTGCTGTTTCCCCCTCCTTGGTCTTACCTTTTGCTCTCTTTTCCTAGATTGTCATCTCCTGCCCCTCTCCATGTCCAGCAATCATCTGTTAGTTAAGCAGTCATGTGGCTGTGTGAAAACATTTGCCTTATGCTATATGGTTATATTTGGGTCAACGCAGTTTACAAGAGACTGGCAAATCCCCCAGACATAGTGCTGCAACCGTTTGTCAGAGATGTACTATGGAAGATGAGCAGAGGTGCTCTCCACTAGTGACCATTAATTTATTAGTCCTCTGCTCTTCTCTGTCCGGTTGTTATTCATTCCCTGATGAACGATTAAAAACACCAGATCTGTTACACACTCGGCTAACAAAAAAGCTGTTTATTATGCAGGACCTTAATTATTGTGCTTGTTTCTAGTACACAAAGTTTGATTTCAAAAGTCCTCATTAAGATTGAAGAAGAAATTATGTACATAATCTTGGTTGCCTATACTTTTTTCTGTTCTGTTTTTTAATAGTCTAACCAAATTGCAGTATTTTCTTACTGAAAAACAGGAACTAAGATGAAATGTAAGGCTTCAGGTTGACACAGTTGATCCTTTAAGTAGCTAATCTTAAGTATAATTTAAAAAACCTCATTATAGTTTTTTCTTCACAACTGTCAGCTTCTGTACTACTTAATGGTTAGTGAAATGGTGAAGTTAATTAGTAACAATGTTAGAATAAATTGGTTACTGAAGACAATTTGAAAGCCAGTTCTCCAATATGGTGTTTCTCTTCATAGTTATGAAGAATTCTGGCTTGGTTTTTAAAGTCCAGTGACTTGTAGCATCCTAGCTTGTAACTAGGAGAATGAATCTGAAATTATGACTTCTCTCATAATCTGTTTTTAAAGGAATTCAGAGTATGGATGTATGTAAGTTTACCTGCTAGTAATGGTGTTGTACAGAACACATACTATTCTTTAAGGAAAAAATAGTTTAGATTCAATAAATTAGAAAACAATGAATCAATAAAATACCATTTCAAAGTAAGGTTTGACATTGAGTACTTCTCTTCTGTAAGTGATGAGACTGCTCTGCCACCCCACAACTTTACAACTAGGTATAAACACCTTCTAGTGCCGAGTCTTTTAACTTGTACTTTAGAATATGGGAATACTTCTTTTAAAAACAAACAAAAAAGCTCTGGTAGAAGCTTTTGGGATATTTATTCCCATAAAGGTCAAACCTTCGGCTTCCAGTTTGGTGCATTAATTTTTTTGTATATGGCCTTATAGCTATTACAGTTCATTGGGAACATGTGAAGTAACTGAGTTCTGTTGCCCACTCTTGCTGACAACTATTGACATAATAATGCCTCCTAAAAACTAAGCCAATACATATGACAACTAACAAAGTTTCTGTGCTCTGTTTCAGGTTAGAAACCTGGTTTCCACATTGCTTTCTCTCTGGCTGTTCATATTCATTGGTTCCACAGTTTAATTTTTGTCATTTCTTAAAAGTGTTTATTTTTGACATAAAATGATGACCTATATAGCTATATTTAAAATTCAAATTGAGATCTCTTCATGGGACACTTGTACAGTGTCAAGATTATCTTCTTGTTTCTCTTGGAAATGCCTGTGGCTGTGCTCTAGTGTTCCAATTATCCTTTTTTGCAGCTGCCTAGTATCATTTCCCATGTGACTGTCTGATGTACTGGACAGTTCAGCTAGAAATGGCTGATGCCTAAAAGGAAATCATACGTACTTGACTTGGCGCTATGTCATTTTGTCCTTTTCCTATTTTGTTTTAGTAGTTAAGGTTGTACAGGTTTTTCCCTACAGTGTCCTGTTAAATCACTGTATAATCTGTGACATCAGGCAACTTAAATATTTTTTCCAATCCTACAAGATTGCTATTAAAAGTATTGAAGAGGATTGTCCCACAATGCTTCTTTGAAAACCTCTGTTGGTAACATTCAGCCTGATGCTTGGGAAAGAAAACTTCTTATAATGCAGAATATATATCTGTGCAGCATTTTATTACATTTACCTTTATGCATTATTCTCACCTTCAAAATTTTTGCTAAAGCTTTGCATACTTTTAAAGTCAACATTACTGAATCTTTTTTCCCCTTTTTATGAGTATTGCTGTCCTTTAGTTGTACTGGTTCAGCCTCTTAGAGGCTTTTGATCATCAGACTTTTGATTAAATGTGCCTGTTCCTTTGGAATTCTCAGGTAATAAAGTGGCGTTTTTTCCTCCACTCCCAAATTCTGATTTGAATGCACTGATATTGGCACAGATCACATCTGCCTTTTTACCATGCACAGAAATCTGAGAATAATTATGCTTACCTAAGAAAACCATATCTGTTGTATCAAAATGTATCATGTATATTTACATTTAAGTACACGAATATATAGGCAGAGCATTCTAAACTTGAAACTCACTGCGTGCTCATTTTTGAGACAGGCTTTTAGAAGGGAAACATTATTTGCTGATGAGTGTTTAAGATAAGCAAGGATTTTATCTTCAGTGTCATTCTAAACACTCTTGAGAATGTTGTCTATAGTGGGATATTGCTTCCAGAGGCTTTTTACTGTGATGTAGCAATTAATTTACTTTAAATCTTCTTTCTCAACAATTTGCCAGTAGTATTTGCAGTAGTAGATGCTTTTAGTAGTATCTACTTTGAGATATCTTTACATAAATGTACAGTGATAATTAAATTAGGGACTTAATTTAGTTACGTATATGTATGTAGATCTTTTGCTGAAAGTTTTGCACATGCAACCTGCTAGAGGATCACTACATTTCAGTCCTCTTGCCTTTATATTTTAGTTACAATTTAAAATAAAAATATTCTGCTTTAGGAGAACTGCAAAGAAGGTGAAAAATAAGGAACATCTCCCTATGAAATATTTTTAGCTTTCCAAGGAATGACTGCTTGTTGAACAGCAAGTTTCTAAGTTTACCTGCTATATGTTTCTTTTATATGTTTTACAGATAGTATAGTTCTAAGAAATCAGATTTAAGGAGACTGTTGATCTTCTGGCAAGTTGTTCACATAGAGATTTAATTTTTTTTAAAAGTTGAGCTGCAATTTAAAAGTAGGCTAAGTTGGTTACAATTAAAGAACAATACTGAAAAAGTAATCTTTAGGCCATTGCAGAAGGTGTACTTTCAGTTACTAATAATACCTGTTGCAGCTTTGTGCTTAGCTGCAAATATTTCTGTGGTGATGGGTTTTTCAAGTTCAGAAGTTAAATATTTCTGTAGAACTATGACGAATCTTTGTGACAGAATGGCACAGGTAATATATATTCTGCTGTTATGACTTCTATTTTTCCTGTAGTTTAGGTGACCTGTGGTTCTCTGTATTTCTTGTCCAAATTAAATGGCAATTTTTCAAGTCCATTATTGTAGTTCAGGTATTTAGCATGGATTGATGTTGGATGCTTAGCACCAGCAGTTTAAAGGTTGGCTAGACTGAGTATTTGATGTGTGTTATTATTTTAAACTTGAATTAGCTCTTCCAGTCATAATGGAAGAAGTGCAAACTGCTTCAGTCCGATATTTCTAATCAGTTACTGCAAGAAAATTACTAGTTTAGACACAGCCTGTATCTCCTAGCCAGGAGAGGTTGAGAATGTTTCCCTAGTAACTTCTGTGTAGTTCTACACATAAGAAATTCACAATTTGTATTTTCAGTTTCTTAGGGTTAGCTGAAGAAAGATCAGTACATGTGTGGCAGTTTGAGCCACATTAGAAATCTAAAATCCAATTTTTAGGCTTCTCCCACACCTTCTCAACAATTTATCCTAACACCGGAGAGAAACTTTCAGGCCAGAGGCTTCTGTAGAGGAAGGGGGAAGTATACATTTATTTACACAAATAAATACTATACAAACTAAAGGCAACTATATATATATATATATATTACATTACTATCAGTCAGTCCTTTCAAGCCCCTCCTTTAACTTTAGTCCAGGAGCAGCCTTTAAGGCTGATATGTAACACAGTCTTTTGCTGTGGGAGTGTTCTGGGCTCCCGAACACTCCCTCCTCACCAAGTTCCAGCAGTTGTTTGTTGCAGTCTCTCCTCCTCATGAAGTCCGAGAAGATAGCTTTGAGTCCTTGCTCTCCTGCTGCTGGGGATCTCTCCCTCTTGGTGTCCCACCTCGGTTCATAAGCTGCTGTAGTGTAGCTTAGCAGTGTCCACATCCTGGAATCCTCATTCCTCCACATCAGTTCTCAGCTGTCCCCGGTCAGCTTCGGCAGGCAACTCCCGAGCTCTTGGCCCATCTCCAATTTCGCCTGGGACTCTTCTCCCGAGCACCGCGCCTACCTCCATGGCCCGGTCTCTTGGCTCAGCTTCAATTCTGAGCCCCTCCTCCACTTACAGTGGAGGGAAAGAAAAGCCCCCCTCTACAGCTTCACTGCAGAAAAGGAGGGGGAAGAAGGCTTGGCTGCAAAGCCTGCCTCTCTCCTCTTACCTCAGGTGCTGTGAATCTCTTCCTTCACAGCACACACTCCAAATGCTGACTCTAATTCTAGCCAAAGGCTGAGTTGGGGGGTCGCAGGGCTCCTCTCTCCCCCCTGGAGGGGAAGAGAGGGAGCCCAGCCACCCCCTGGCCTTGTCCACCTACACGCAGCAGACACCAACAGCAAAACAACCAAGACAGAATTGCCAACCGTTTCCGGTGCTGTGATATATGATTTTGAGCAGAAGCGAACAACATGGATGGTGACTGGCTCTCCAGGGAACACTGCCCTGGCACCCAATCACCTCTGAGCCCCACCAGCCTCTCAGGGGGGGCCAATTTCAAACTGTGACAACTTGAAACAAGGTGATAAAGCTATGAACCTTTCTGTCACCAAAGGCAGTCTTTCAGTTTGCAGAATTAGCTTATTACAGGTGTAGTACAGTCAATTCTGCTATTCTGTCAGTTCTGGATAAAGTCAGCAAAGTGTGTGCATATTTATAGTTTACATATGAATGGAGATTTGCTTCCACTGCATTCAAGAGAAATTTGACTGCATACAAATGTTGTGAAGAAAAACTACAAACTTTGTAGCTGTTTTCCTTGTCATCCAAGCAAAACGCCAGCTGAAGCCTAATGCAGTGTTTGGTTCAGAAATCAGAGCCCAAAATGACCATTCACATCTGGGGGTTCTTCTGTTTTGTACCAGATTGGTATCTTAGGGTGCAGGTAAGGTAAGACAGCGAGGAAGTCCTTCCCACTTATGTCCTAGATGAACAGAGATGATATTACGATGAATGGGATTTATATTAGGGTATTCTTTCAGCACTGTTAGGATGGTTGTTGGGGGCTCTTTGTAGAAGTTGGAGGGAGGAGGTTGCCCTCCAGCAATTGCTACCAGATGGCAAGTACTGCTTGCAATGCTGGGATACACTGACCTCTGCTCTGTTTCAAGGTGGTTCTTACATCTTAGGTTATTTCTGGGCATGGCTGCTTTCAAACTAATCCAAAAATGAATGAGTGTCTAGAGGAAAAGTAGATACTGTTTTTAGCTTTTTATTTCTACTTTAGATATAGTTCTTACAACTTAGTAAAAATTAAGGGTTTTGTCTCCGTCCTTACAATGCATTAGTTAAGCACCTTCAGGAAAGACTGGTCTATTCACTAAGCTCCTTTCTGAGTCAGGGAGCTTAATGCCCTATTTTGTATTGTATGAGGGCTGTCATTGAGTCACATGTGGAACTCATTACAATTGTCATTACAATCCTGTCTGTGTTTAAACCAAACTCAGTTTCTGTGTTTTGTTTAACAAGTATAATCTTGTCCCTGCTGTCCTGATACAAAAAAATTCACTGGGAATGGTACATTGCTTGTATGTCAGGACTGCTTTGAACTTACCTTGGCCAAGCAGTTGAGTTTGGGATTTAGAGATCATTTATCTTGCAACCAAAGATTTACTGAAAGAAAGGTCAAACCATCTTCTAACAGAAATATCAAAATGGATTAAGAAACTGACTAGAAAGAGAATATGGAAGGAAATCCAAAATAAATGTAAAGGTTGTTTTTAATCCGGTGGAAGACCACAGGTATTCTTTTGATGAGGCTTTTTATATTAAATTGTTTAATACATTTTCAGTATTAGAAATTAAACATCTTAAATTGTGCAAAGTGATCCTGCCTTTCTGATGCTTCCTGTGTACTTCTATATATGATAACATATACCTGTAATTGATCCAGTGAAGTGCTTCAAAATCTTTGGGATGAAGGAAAACAAATGTGTTCAAACAGGTTCAGAAAAGCTGGCAAGATCTGGTTTATTTGTTGCTTTACCAAAACCAGACCCCAGCAAATAAATGAATTTCAAATAACATGCAAATTTTTGCACAAAATGTATGTGTAATGTTAGAGAAAAAAAATCTCAAGCTTGTAGATTTTTTTAAATTCAGTAGTATGATTAAGTTCAGAGATTGTTTTTGTCATAAAATACAGATTATCATGATAATTCGTTATGTCTTTCTCTTACAGATTAACTAAACTTCAGATACTGGAACTTAGAGAAAACCAGTTAAAAATATTGCCAAAGTAAGTATAGTATAGTTTTAGAAATTCTTACAGCATTTGCTTTAACAGTAAATCCAATTGTACCTCTCTCATAAAATCTGGTATCTTTCTAATCCATACCTTGTGGTTCTCACTTTTTTCATCAAACAAGCCCAGGCTGATGGTGATGCAGTTCCTGCTGTTTCTGTGAACAAGAGCAATGCTCTGAATTTTCCAGCTGTGACTCTGGAGCTCTGTGCAGTTTAACAAAGATATAAAAGGTCAATGAAAAGAGAAACAGATCCCAAAGATAGGATGTGAATAACCAGCTGTAGAATCATGAATTTGTTGCGGTGTACTGGAAGAAGGGTCTTCCTCTGGCAACAGAAATTGCTAGAGAGGTATTGGTTTTGGTGGATGTAATAAGTTTTGGTGGAGGAGGATTTAACAATTGAATATTCACTCTCTCCAGCTTATATGCTAGGAGAGACTTGCATACAGTAGGCTGAATTGTGAATTTCCAGCCCTTCAAGTACAACAGCCAGTTTTCCTATGCTAATTATATGCATAAGCATCACTAAGGAATATGCCTAGATACTATACGGCAGAGTCTGCGATATAAAGATGCCAGAACTTGTATCTGAAATGACATGTACAGCATCAGAAAGCACGAATTTACATCTTCGAAGACTGAAGCATTCTGCTCATTCATGCTCTCAATCCTCTTTGGCTCTTCATACTATCACTAATTTTCAGTTGAAAAAAACTAGAGGGCGTGTAGTTTGAGGGCGTGTAGTTTAAGGCCGTAGCTCTGTAAATGAAGTTACTCCCAACTGAGAAACAGTAGCTATAATTAAAGCTTACAGCTAATACAGATTTTGTTTATAAGATCACTGTGACCTTAACTGCCATAATTAACACTAACAGCATGAATTACACGCAGAATTTTAAAAGTGTAGTTTACTCTTGTAGTGATAAGAGATTTTTAAACAAATTCTGTAATGTAGTTAAGCCAAACACACTTTCTGTTGAAGCTGCTGGGAATTTTTTTTGTTGACTTCAGTGTTTTCAAAGTTTCATCCTTGCTGGAAAACTAATCAGCAGCTATCATGTAGATGTCCTCTGCTTCACCTCCATAATGATCAACAGTACATGCTGAGCTGCCACCTTTATTATTCTGTTCTGGTACTCTAGTGGAACATGTTATACAGCTTTATACAGTGTATATATATATATATAAAATCCAAAGGAGTTTTTTTTTGTCTAGTAAGATGGAACAATACATGCTAATATTTTTGCTATAGAATACCACTGTCTTTTCATGTTTTCCTATAACTTTCAGCTTTTTAATATTTTCGTTCTTGCAGCAAATTCTTTCCTATTTGTAATGAGAAATGTATTGGGATAAATTTCTACAAAATCAAACTAGTCATCTTGCTGAGTAAAACACGCACATAATTTTTGGCACTAAAACATGAAGCACTTGAAAGAATGTTAATCAAAATGGGTAATTAATGCCAACACATTAAATCAACCTTGCTTTATGCCAAATGCATCATTTTGCTTGGAGCTTATCTACAGCAGAGACTACAAAACTGGTAGCATTAAAATGCTAATGAGATAGATGAAAATATTTCTACTGAAAAGAGAGTAAAACCGTTACTATTTTAGAGGCATTTCTCTGGCAGGTAAATTGGGAAAATGGTCCAGTGGAAATATAGTAAGTTTATCTTTTTTTTTTTTTAAGCTTCTGTGGCCTAATTGTCAATAAAAAGAGTAAGCTTTTTAGAAAGAAGGAAGTTATTTGGGAGTGTAATTACAGGGATTCAGAGCCCAATCTTGCTATCGCACACACCTCTTGAATTGTATGCCCCTTGAAGTAAGCTATAGTGTTAACCTCAGTGAAGCTGTCTGTATGGGTCATCAAAATTTGAGACATAATTTAGACTACTAGATCCATTAATGTTGGGTTGTTTTTACAGCAAGTTTAATAATATGAATTATGAAAGAGACTTCCAGTTCATGGGAGGGCTTACATAGCACTGTGTCAAAGAAAGAAATGGGTATAACTCAGTGATGTAGTAAACATTTGTTTCCACTTCCTTTGACGTGGAATTTTCCTGGTGCCTTAACATTATTTGAAGCCTTGTTTGCCTTTTGTCTGAAGGCATAGTTGGTATGTAAACAATACAGAAAATCAAGGAGATACCAGTCAAAGAATAGCTGAAAGTGCTGTGGATTCTGCAGGCAGTGGGGAAAGGGAGGAATATTACTGAGACCTTCATCCTGCAAACACATTTGTGTATGTTTTATAGTTGAGTGGATGTGTTTGCCAGATTACAGATGTTTTGGCAAGGAAAAAAAGGGGCCCCAAATCAATAATTTGTTATTCTGTCAGTATTACATAACATTGGTTTGCATGGCGTGGGCTATAAAGTTTTGAAAGCTGCAGAATGCTGTGTTAAATACTTTAAAGGAGTCTTCAGCAGTGCTTCTGTAAGACTCAAATTTGTTAGGAACATACAGCACTAAAGTTGATATTGGCATGGTCTCATAAAGCTTTGAGAGATTCAGCTTATGCAGTATTTCAGAGGGACTTGTATAATTTTTGTTAGAATTGGGAAAAAAATGTTAGCAGTTGACTAACAGCATTCATCCTGTTCATTAGCTTCAGGAAATGGGAAAACTGTTTCCCAGATTCTTCTAGAAGGAGCCTTTTCATGTTTTCATTCTTTCCTTCTCTGAGACAGTAGGAATGTGAGTTGAAGACTTTCCTTTGAAGCCTGTGTATTCTATACAAAAAATTTACAAATAATGGCTTCTACTTTTCCCTTGGTCATGTGTTAACCTACTTATGCTAAATTCCTAGTTTTTCCCCAGTGTAATTATTATAATGTAATGAAAATCAAATTTATAGGCTAATATTGAGTCTCCTTCTTGGAGATTATTTCATAAGTAGTATCAATAATCACATTAACTTAGCTTTGATAAATAAGGCATTTTTCTATATAATATTTTTGAACTGTGTACTCAGAGCAGCTGTAGAGCTTACTGTATTTGAAGAACAGAAGCTTTGCATAGCTGCATAGAGCATCTCGTGCTCATGCAGTTGTTTCTTGTAGGTACTAGTGTTGATAGATATATTCTGATAATATAAAAGACTGTACCACTTAGAAGCTCTTTAATTTTATTTTTGCAGGATTCTATGGTATTTACCCAGTTGTAGTGTGTATGTAAAAGTTTTAGATATTACTTATTGTTCTATGGAAATCTGTTATTAAATAAATATGGAACATAATGTCATATGAGGGATTAATAGCCCCTTTGAAAATACTTCTAGGTAGAACTGCTGTTGACTGTGAAGTATGCAGTGTAGTCCACCATGTGCAGTGATCGATAATCTCTGGGGGGTCTCCAAAATAAGCTTAAATGGAGGAAAAACGTTTCATAACACAGCTTAAAATAATGGATTTTACTTTTATTTCAGTCATTGATTTAATCTCTGCTGTCAGTTAGCTTGAAGAGTATTGATGTGTCACAAAATCCAATTTAGTAATTTGATTTAATGTATGACAAGAGAAATAATTAGAGTTCCAGACCATATCACATGGAAGCAACTCTGTCAGCAGCTGGGAGAGGGAGAAGGGTGTTGTTGGTTACTGTGATTCAATAGTGGCCTTTTATGTTTTAACTAATCATTAGGCAGTAGTCTTTCTTTGAGAGGAAAACATATAGTTAACCAGCCTTTGGCTGCTGAAAGGACCTATTGAGACTGAAGGTGAAAAGCTGAACCACTCAAAAGAGATGCTTCACTGTGTTACTCTTTGTCATAAAAATTACTCTACTGGTCCTTAGTTGTTGTAAACTGATCTGTGGGTGAGTTGCAGTGCACTCTTTGTGTGACAATCAGCAGTTTCCACAATCATTAGTATGTGTCTGGTTGAATAGTGTGTGAAAAATTTACCTTACTCACGTATCATTCCAGTTAAAAAAAACATCACTATGCAATACTGATTAAAATAATACATTTTTGTGAATAGTGGAAGACTTGATGTAACTGATATTTTCTTAGATGTAATTCTTTTTTAATTCCCTTCCTCTGCAGAACCATGTCCAGACTGACTCAGTTGGAGAGACTGGACTTAGGAAGTAATGAATTCACAGAAGTGGTGAGTTTTTTGTTAGTAACAGAGCTTTGCATCTTTTATAAACCTCTTTGTCCTTTGATCTGTTTTTAATAAATATGAAAATGTAAACATCAACTTAAGAATTCTGCTACTGAGCAAGTATTATGTATACCTTATGCTACTTTATGTAGCCTGTTATAAGTATGAATACATATTTCTATTTTAAAATAAGAGTCTGTCATATAGTGTGGTTACTGTACTGATAAATAATTAATAGTAATATGTGAGTTATAAACAGAATTGTTTGCCTTATAATGAGTTCTAGACACTTACTGGTTATCATGTATTTAATGTTACAAGTTCTGTGCATAACCCATTTTTATTATTGTGCACAGACTATTTAGACCCAAGAGACACTGTATTAATTTTAAGTTTGAATATTGTTCAAAGCAGGATTTACAGTTGAGGTGCTTAGATTTTTCTTTCAGCATGCAATGACTTTTTTCCTATTCTTGATCTCACAGACAGGTATATCTTGTATTTAGAGTTACTTAATATCTGCTTCTGCTTCCCTGGGTAAAGAAATCGAAATAGAAGTATTGTGAAATGTGCTGATCTGTAATTCAATAAAGTCAAGCCTTTGTGGACCAGTAGTAGAACATGCAAAGCTGAACACTTGCCTAGTGGTGTGGTCTGGCAGATAGGGCACTGTATTTAAGGAGTTGTTCATTAGTATTGTTATACTTCTAGCCATTACCATTACTGCCATATTCTCATCACAGGGTGTTCAGGCCCACATTAAGCCATAACAGCCAGGAACTAAGCATAAGCTGTAAAGTTACCTGTTTGGCTACATTTTTGGCTGTTTCCTTTGTCTCCGCCAACCTTTTAGCTACAAGAACCAACTATTGGTAACTTACTTCACTAAGATCTTACAGTAAAAGCACAAAAAGGTTGTTGGTTACTGTGATTCAGTAGTGGCCTTTTCTGTTTTAACTAATCATTAGGGTTGTTTTGGATAAACATCTCTCTGAATGGTAGTGAGGCCTTTAGTGAGGCATTTCTCTTGGAAAATGAGTTATTAGGAGTCAGGATTGCAATTTATGCAGGAATCCTGTATACTTACCATATAAAAAAACGTAGTTAGCATTTAGCTGAACCTGGTGTAGTTCCTATGGTGCAGTTGTAGTGGAAACACAATCCTGCACTTCACTTTGTGAATGGAGTGTTTTGCTTGCATCATGGAGATGTACCCTTTTTTGATAGAAAAATCAAAATTGTTTCCATTTTTCCCACATGAAAAAGTCACTGGGATTTTTGAAAAACAGGTTTTCTGAGTTAGTGGAACTTAAAGGTTTTTAGACCTCCTCCATGAAGGAAGAAATGATACACATAATATGTACTTATTGTTGTCTCTATTGAAAAATAATACTTTCTGACAAGAAGAGAAAAATAGAGGAAAAAAAGAGAAAAAAAAAGAGAAAAAAGAAAAAAAGGACAAAAATCCCACAACATAAACCCTTTCTGTAAAGATTATTTAGTGCTATGATAAAGTTCTTAAGAGGTTTTTTGTATATCTGATATGTATTTGCATTTCAAAAGTGAATTATCTGGGTTTGCTTTGACCCATTGAAAAAAATGTGTATAACAGCAATAGTAAGACATTATTAAACTTTCAAGAGATGAATTATTGGAGTTGTTTTTGCTGTTCACAATTTTTTTTTGTAAGTTTTTTTTAAAAATTACTTTTCTTTACAGCCTGAAGTACTTGAACAACTGAGTGGTTTAAAGGAATTTTGGATGGATGGTAATAGACTAACACTTATTCCAGGGGTAAGTCCTTTTACTATGTTAAATATTTACTATTTCAAATTACAGTGGTATTTGCTTTGTCATTGATCATGTATGTTGAAGTTGCTATGCGGTTTTAATGTTACTTAAAGCGAAAAGGCAAAATGACACATAAATGCTTAACTAGTCCACTTAGAAATTATAATTGATTATGAGGGCTGGGTTCGTGGCTTTGTTTTTTAAATTCATTGAAAGTTACATACTTCTCATCTAAAATTATGTTCCAATTAAGGAAAAGGGTAAAAATCTTAGATCAAATTTAGGGTTGACTGGTCCTTCTAAAAAGGGATTATTTGGTGTTAGCAATCAGGAATTTACATGATAAATATGTTGAGTGAATTTTTAATGGTCACGAGTTTAAAGCAAGCAGTGCCAATTTTGGTGCCATGTAAACAAGGGAGCATTGCCAGTTCCTGAGAAAATGTTCTGTTGACTTTGTCTGGGTTTGGAATGTCTCTCAGGATTACATGTGGTTCAGGCTGACCTATTATTACAGTACTTGAGAACCTTTGCTTATGTGTAGTCAACTGGGAAATGAGTATTTGAAAAAGGCTTGTTTTCAGCCTTAAAATCACCAGCAGTCTTGAGATGTGCAGCCTTGTTGCCTGATCAGTAGTCTTCTCTATTGTTTTTCCTTACTTCAGCTAACTCATTCTTGAAAAGTCGAGTGCTTTGATTGTAGAATATAAAGTGAACATGTGTATTTTATGGTAAAATAAAACTGTATTTCTGAAAGTGATTTCATCTTCTCCATGAATATTTTAGTAGAGTAGTATACCCGGATCTTCAAGCTTATGCTTGGTTCATATGGAATCTCAAACAAGCTGATATTTTGGCTTTCTTTCAGTTTAGTACAATTAGGGATTCATCATTTTTGGTTTTGAGGTTAAGTAGGATGTGGTTTTACACAAAAGACAAATAAACACTAAGAGTCTTTACTGGAGCATAATGATGTCTTTACATTAACTGTCTCTGAAATCTGTTCTAAAGCTTCAGTTACTTGGTTCATGTTATGGACATGCAGTGTTACTGTGATGTGTGTGTAAAAACAGTTGTGTTTATCTGCACAAACTACTTCATTATAAATCTTGGCTATTTTGCATAAAAATGTATTTCAGCACTATAAGTTTTTTCCTCAGGCAGTAGAGACAGTTTGTCAGAACTGCTAGATTTTTTGTTTTGAATGTGCACTTTGTAGAATGCATTATTTTCTCTTGTTTTAGTTCATAGGCACTTTGAAACAATTGACCTACTTGGATGTTTCTAAAAACAACATCGAAGTAGTTGAAGAAGGTATTTCAGGTTGTGAAAGCCTGCAAGATCTGCTGTTATCCAGTAATTCACTTCAGCAACTGCCAGAATCTATTGGTTTGTATTTTCAGTTAATTCATGTTCTTAAAAGCCTATAGTTCAGAACAGAACACTTGAGACTAGAAAAATGATGGTTTAGAACTGTTTCAAATGATGAAAAGTGCCAGTTTTTGATCAAGCTGTACTGTGTGGCTGAATAATAGCTTATAATTGTTTTGGAGCATTCTTGACTTTATACAGTAGTTTGTAAATGGATGAGAAACTGCTGTCTGTATCAGAAGAAAACCAGTATTTTTTCCTCCTTGCCAGCCCTCACCCCTCCTTCCCCACACACTCCCATGGCCAACACATTGTAAAGTGGCAAACTAGTTGTGTAAGCTCATCTACTTGTTTCCTTGGGAATACAACAGTGTAGGCATGCCAGGGAATAGAGAAGATGTGGTTGCTTGACCATAGTGTGTTTTTTTTCCTCATTAAGTAATAATTAAAACTCAACTTAATGAACTCAAATGTCCTTTTTGATTTACTTGTTCCTATTATAACAGGTTCCCTGAAGAAGGTGACAACACTTAAAATTGATGAAAACCAGTTGATGTATTTACCAGACTCCATAGGAGGGTAGGTATTTCACCAAAATAAAAATTTGAATTGCCTTTCTGAACACTTTTCTGTAACAGTGGCTCCTGTTTTTCTATAACTACTTGATTTAATTTCTTCTACCTATTATGTCTTAATAAAATTGAAGGCAAGTGCTTTCATGTCTTAGTTCTACTTTGTAGCATGTATGTTCTATTATTTAATACCAAAAGACATATGCTCGTCATGTAATGCAGCCACCAATCTATAAAAGAAAAATTGAATGTGAAAGAGTACAAGAGGCAGTTGGCTGCCTGAAACTGTTTTTTGACAGTAACATGGTTGTGGTAGATATTGCAAATGATTGAACTACTGTCAAAAATCTTGTAAAAAGTAAATCTGAACACACAGGAGAATTTTCACCTGTTAGTCAGCAGGGTTTTTTTTAATATATATTTTGGTGTTCAGAAATTAAATTAAAAACTTGCAAATAATGATAGAAATAATTGGTTCAGAATTAAGTGCTGCACAAATGTACAGTTTGTTCCAATTTCTTTTCATCTATTATAATTAATGTAGGTTTTGTTGCCAGAGTTTACAAAATATTGCATCACTGCCAGATTATTAAGTTCACTGTCTCTAACTCTTGAAATTCTTTGCTTGTTCAGAAACTGCACTCAACTCCAATTTGACTATGGTCTGTCCCATTCTGAATGTTTCAGTGCCTTAACCAGCATGTTGTCATGTAGAACACAAACATTTGATGTTGTTGACCTCCCTGTTTTCATTGAATGGTCTCTTTTGAGGACAGTGTAAAGGAGATTTTAAAAAAAAACACAATCAATCAACAAACAAAAAAACCTGCCCCAAAATACATTTTAGGCAATCAGTAAAGAATTTTTCTTGGATTTTAACTCCCTCGGGTTTATTTTAACTATGTTTGAGATTGATAATTAATAGTGATGTTCACTTCCTGTAAATTTTAAGTATTCAATTAATATTGGTTTAATTAATCTGTATAGAGGAGTAATTTTTTTTTTTTTTAGGTTAATATCAGTAGAAGAACTGGACTGTAGTTTCAATGAGATTGAAACATTGCCTTCATCTGTTGGGCAACTCTCTAATATAAGAACTTTTGCTGCAGATCATAACTTTTTAACACAGCTGCCACCAGAGGTATGTATGTAATTACAAAACTGTAAAATGACTATTTTAATGTATTTTACACTATATAGTCTGTACAACTTGTGAAAAACAAGTTAAAATAGGTATTGAGTGGTTTTTCTTTGTGCATGTTATTACAAGAGGATGTATACAAATGTACAAGTTTTCAAGTAATGAAATTCTGATTCTGTTTTTCAAACAAGTAGAAATTCATTGCTTGAGTATTGAAATGAAAAGGTAAAGAATAAATTAATTATACTTCACAGGCCAAATAGCCTTAAAACTAATTGTTTTAAAACAATAAAATTATTTGTATTATGAAGAGGAATTAATTCTTTGTTATTTTTTTTTTCAGATTGGTAACTGGAAGCATGTAACGGTGTTGTTTCTGCATTCTAATAAGCTTGAATTTCTCCCTGAAGAAATGGGTGATATGCAGAAATTAAAAGTCATCAATTTGAGTGATAATAGGTTTGTGAATGCTTTTATTCAAGTAGAATTTGTATAAAATGCAATGTAGAGGGATTGTTACAAATACATTATGCTGTCTTTCCTTAACTCACACACACCTTAGATATTTAATGTATTATTGTTGTATTCTGGATCTTGCAGTTCCATGGTATTAAGCTGTCTTTATTTAATGACTTGGCACACACACTTAAGTGCAGGTTCAACACATTCCTGATTGTTAGCATATGTTTTTCTGGGGAATTAGTTTGGTTATTTTCATAAAGCTTTTGATTCTTAAAATTCACTAGCTTTCTCTATTGCAAATGGAGCACCCAACAGTATCACAGTATAGCGTCAGACACTTTGCTGTTCTGGGGAAGAGGGAAAAGAGTTGTGTTTTATTAGAGCTGATCATTAAAAATGGACAAAATGTTTAGCGCCAGGGAATTGCTAGATTATAGAATTGAAATATACTGGAAGAGTGAAATCTCATGGAGCTCTCGCACCTGTTCTGTCAATCCAGCTTCTTTGTACTCCATATGGAGCTTGATTATCCATTAATGCCAGAGCTTCCATTATCCAGGGCAGCCCCTTCCCAACACATGTGCCTTGGAGAAAAACTTATTTCCATGTGTAGTACTTTTTTCCTTCATTGGCATGCATGAATATTGGCAGATAAAATGCTGAGGATTCAGATTTATTAATTCACATTAAATGTCTTCAAAATTGTATTCAAGACACTCAGCTGAGTTAAATTCAAGTTACAATGTCACTTCTCTTTTTTAAAGCTAAAAAAAAGCTGCTTTTTTTGCTAAACTGGGTAGAAATAAGTTTTTCTCATTTGCTCGGGATTTTTTTAATTTCAGTTATAGCTTTGAATCTAAGCTACATGCTGTAGCCTTTCAACTCTCAATAGTTAATAATTTAACTTCATATGTAAATGTCCTTTTAAAACATTTTGCAAGCTGATGCAGGATTGTTTAGCAGTCTTAACAGTATGGCTAAATATACTTACATAAATTCTGGTTGTAATTTACAGACTGAAGAATTTACCATTTACCTTTACAAAACTGCAACAGCTCACTGCTATGTGGCTATCAGACAATCAGGTAAAATTTTTTTAAATTAAAAATAGATGATTGTTGACTTCATTGCTAATGGAATTGACAAGCACAGAGCCATCTGTTAAATAATGAGACCTAGTACTGTGTATGTGGATCAATACTATCCTGACATAAGTGTGTCCGTTCTCCTAAAGTAAACAACACTGAGCCTACCTGTCTCTGGAGACTCATACTTTTGGCAAAGCGCTGTGCTGTGAGGAAACACAATTTAGCAGTGTTTTTCTCAGTTCAGGCTTGTTTACACAGAGGAGTTAGTGATGATAAGCTTGTACTTGAACGTGTACATGCTGGTGCTTTCACAGCTATAATAGCAGGTAAATTCAGCATGCCTTTATTGAGCTAGGTTTCTTGCCACACCTTTGAACAGCATGACTGTCCAAGTTTCAGGCTACTGAGCAGTAACTCATGCACTTGTAGCTTGTAGTCTTCCTTTATGTTGAAGCCCTGTGTGCTGTGCTGATTTTCTGAATGGCGCCAAGGTGTACAGGGCTGTCAGAAATTTGCAAGCCTCAGATGTGCACTTTTACTAACATAGTAATTTCAGGAATCCTCTGCCCTTTTCTGTAAGGCATGGAGGATGTTCCATCTAGTATTAGTATGAAAAAACAAGTACAAAATTTTTGTTTTTATATGAATTCTCTGCAGGTTTAAATGGCCAAATATATCTGTGCACTCCAGATCAGCCTGCTTTGGGATATTAGTAAATCCCAACAGGAAACTAGGTTACTTTTTGAATATCCAGTGTTTACTTTTCACTAAAGCTGTTACTGAGTTTCAGTCCTCAGTCAAAGCCAGTCATCAGTCAAAGACAGACACCTTAATAGCTTCATTTGGTGAAAATTATTCAGAGGAGAAAAAGTTTAATACAAGGCAGAGCAGTCTTCAAAGTCATGGCACAGGCATGCTCTGTGATATGCAGATCATATTTACTTTTTTGTATATATTCTTGTAATATATCCTCCTTTCCTTTACTTTCTAGTCTAAACCACTTATCCCTCTTCAAAAAGAAGCTGACCCTGACACACAGAAAACAGTGCTTACTAATTACATGTTCCCTCAGCAACCAAGGACTGAGGATGGTAAGGATTTCAGAAATACCCTCTTAGTGCCTTCTAATGCATGCACAATAGAATGTGGGAATTATAAATTTGGAGATTCAGTGAAGATCAAGATTTTTCCTGAAGGCATTCACTCTGTTTGAACTTTTTTTCCCTCAGGTACCAATGTTTCTTTCTGTAGACAAGGGCTGCTTGTTTGGCTTAAGCTGACAGAATACTTGCCTCTGAGGTTGTAATTCCAAATGGAAGGTTTAAAGTTCACTAGACAGTTTTTCAAAATTTAAAAATTCAATTTTTGTAAAATTCTCTATCAGTTTGTTGTTTTTTTTTTTTTTTGGTCAGGAAGCTTTAGTGATAATGAAGTCTATTAGAATATTTTCAGATGTGTTAAAATTGCAACTTTGCCCTATAAATGAAGAATAGCTAATATTCCATTGCACTTACAGAGCTGTAAAATTAAGTATTTTTCTATTTCAGATATAAAATTATTAATATAAACAGTGTTAGTATTGCTATTGAAGGATATACATGTGCCGGGGTGGTAGTGGCAGATTTGTTAGACTTTTTGCATGCATTAGTGGAACATGGCTGATGTAACACAGAGACATGCTAGAGTAAGAGGCAGTAGGTACCTAAAAGATTTTTTTAATCTCTTGTAAAATTAAGCAAGAAATACTTGTTTGTAAAGCCTCTGGCAGTTGTATAATATAACTTCTGCAAAATCTTGCCTTTACCTTAAGTCTTAGATTCTTAGATTTTTTTTTTCAGGGTTAGTAATAATGCAGATTTTTGTCACTAAATCATTCTTACTCTTCGTTTTTAAATTTTCATCTAATGAAATCAAGTGAATGTTCTTACATGTGCTTAATGAGACCAATTCACTGAAGTTAGGCTATATAAATCTATACAAGTATAATTGACATTTTTAGGTATATACACACACATACATAATTTCATATTTGTATATAGAATAAAAATACTTCTCAGCAGAGTTCTGAAAGTGTGTTAAGACTAGTATTCAGCTGGGTATATGATTTTTTTTTCAGATAGGGATTTCACTACTGTAAAAGTACAGCCCAGTTCATAAAGCAGTGGTAGTGCAGTTAGACTTCAATTAATGGTGCTGCTGCTCTTTAAAGAATACATACAAAAGCACACCAATCCATCCAAGAGAAAGGACTATTTTTTTATTTTGCATAGTATATCCTATTCTTATAAGAGCTTCTTTGGTTTTTTTTTTTTAGTTATGTTCATGTCTGATAATGAAAGTTTCAATCCATCTCTGTGGGAGGAACAGCGTAAACAGCGTGCTCAGGTGGCATTTGAGTGTGATGAAGACAAAGATGAGAGAGAGGCACCACCCCGGGTTAGTATTAAATTTATTTTTGAGTACTTGTTGCTTCCCTCCCTCTTACTTCCACCCCTTAATCTCATCCTTTTCCTTACTTTATCTGTGGATTTCACTCTGCTGAATAAATCAAATATTTATTTATTAGTTAAGAGTACCTAGCAGGATGAAACATCGTAGTCTGGATTTTTTTTTGTTTGCTTTTAGTTTGAGTGTTTCTTGGACAGATCATTTTAAGCAGGGCACAAGGGAAGAGCTCTCAGCTGATCTCTGCCAATGTATGGCCGAACTGGGAGGCTACCTGATTGAGGTGCTGTGGAGAACGATAGCGGGGACACAGTGATTAATCCTGATTTTTTTTTTTAAGTGAATTACAGCTGTCATAATCCTTGCTTGCAATCAGTGGACACACTGGGGGGAGGAGTAGTGAAAGTAATTCATAATCTTCCTGGGTTTTATAAGCCGAAGTCTTCATCAATGCAGGTAGATTTGAATAGCGAAGTGGAGATCCTGGATTGTTTAGTGGTTCATCCTAGGCAATTATTTGTTTTAAAGTTTATGTTTTTGTTACAGCATTTAATTAAATGTAGAACATTATTGCCTTTTGTTACACAGGAGGGCAATCTGAAGAGATACCCAACTCCCTATCCTGATGAACTGAAGAATATGGTAAAAACAGTCCAGACAATTGTACACAGACTAAAGGATGAAGAATCTACAGAAGATATTGCCAAGGAGTCAAAACGAGAAGGCCAGACAGTTTCTGTAAAAGATGTGGGAGTAAAGGTTAGATACAATACTATTTTGTGGTTTTGCAAGAACTTCCAAAGATCTTATTGATTCTTTTTAATCCTCTTCTCCCTCCCCTCTAATGCTTTAGCAAGAAAAATTGTGAGATTACAGAACACAATTTACCTCTTCTCCATCCAAGGAAGTCTGTAATAAACATCTGGTGTGTAGTAGCAATTTTCCTCCTACACTAAGAACAAGGAAAGCGATTTGATTCTCAGGCAAATACAAACTATGGGTATGTTAAGGAGCTGACTTCTTCAGTTTCTGGAGGAATGGCATCTTTGTCATTCTCTGATCCTCTTTTATCTGATAGACTTCACAGTGAAATTTGGGATAATCTCTAAGGATCTTGCTGCTGCTCTCATGACTGAAGGTTTTATACGATAAGTTGGGAAGGCAATATGAGCAAGCTGGGAAAGGTGTCAGGAGTCTGTAACAGGCTGATGCAGTGTGATAGGTGATAGGACTACTGTTTGGTGCTGACATAGAATCATTGTAGATATTGGCCATTTGGTTTTTCTTTGTTTAACTGGAAATTTAATGGTACAAATGGACAAAAGTAAGAAGAGTCAAACTGATTGACAAAGGGTAGGGTAGTCTGTGGAGACTGCATTGGTAGTCTGTGGAGAATCCATATTCCATACTGTATAATTTCAGAGCTCAGATTTTTTTCATATTTTCCATATTTTCCCAAAATACATGTTGACTCTAAATATCGTATGTTATTGAAAACCTTTCAGGTTGTTTTTTCTGCTAATGTTCTTAATTCTGTAGACTTCAGAAATCGGTTCAATAAAGAACAAAGTAGATGAGAGAAAACAATATTCAGCAGGAAGCTCTGTGCAGAAGCCTAGTGAACCAGAAACTGAGCACAGCACTGCAAATTCACAGATAACTACACTTGTTAAAACCTTGCAGAATACGAAAATCATTGTCAACCATGAAGACATGCTTCAGGTATGGCATTGCAATGAGCATTATAGCATTCAAAAAAGTTCATAATGAAAGATACATGCATTTAAAGAAAAAGAAAGTAAACCGAATTAAGGGTTGATCTGAACTGTGAAAAGACTCATACTTTGATAGAATTCTTCAGTTATTGCTTGATTGTCAGTACTTCATTAAATAATCAGTTTTAATTGTCACTGAAAAGAGAAAATATCCAATTAGTGGGAGCAATAAAAGACCTTGTATATCCAAATGACAAGGCACATGCATTTCAAATGAAATGCGGAATGTGGGTTTAAAAATATTTATTCCTCTGTGTTTATTAGTGAGTTGACAAAAATATTACTTGGAATGTATTTACTTCTTATAGTGAGAGATTTTAAACTTAGGAACTCTGTACATCTCTCTCACAAACACAGTGTATTCATTTATTTAGAAAATTTGAGATTGATGACAAATTTTGGAACTTGTCATTTAATCAGTTCCCAGCCTGTAAAATACTTTTTCATAGCTTCACAAGCAGATTAGGTTTTTGCCTGTGTTGTGTAAGCAGCGGAACACACATGTATCATACTTTGCTGAAGAGACCTGGTGACAGGCAGTTGAGGCTGTTACTGGCTACTTCTGCACTAGCACATTCCTGCCTTTATTTACTTTCTGAAAGTACTGGCTTTGACATTTTTCTTTAATTTAAAAACATAATTTCAGAAGATCAGGGTGTTTGTCTAATGATAGTGACAGCAATTCTTTGTAGAAGACTGTATGCCACTAAGTAAATGAGGCCGGCATAGTGAATTCCTTACTTCCCTCTACTAACCTGGTGGTAACTCTGTTGCAGAATCCAGTTATCTAAACTTTGCATGGGTGTAAGTTTCCCATTTCAACATTGAATA
Organism: Manacus candei; assembly: GCF_025592945.1. NCBI lineage: Eukaryota > Metazoa > Chordata > Aves > Passeriformes > Pipridae > Manacus > Manacus candei. Next base: position 7,295,714 of record NW_026138072.1, on the reverse strand, counting down.
CACTTGTATGTCACATCCAAGAGGAAGGGCAATGTGGTAGATGCAGTGAAGGGTTGGTTATTCTGACTGCAGATAAAAGCAGATGGATTTTTAGTTTTTGTTTTTAATGAAGACTACCATAGCTTGTTTGCTACCTCGCAAGTCAGGTTTGTCCTGCAGTCCCAAGAACTGGCCAGGTAATTATGGGAAGGTGGTGCTCCAGTAGGTTCCATGCATTAAGTGTTATAAAACAGTAAGAAAAAGTGAATATTGGCAGACTGGAATTTGCAACATGGATTTTGTAGCATTTGTAGTAGGAAGCATGTTTACTAAAAAGAAATTTCCACTTTAGGGAAAGAAGGTTTGCTGGGGCTTTTCTTCAAAATGTTACTGGAAACAATTGTTTTTTGAAGATGGTCAAATACAGGGCTGGCAGTAGGGTACTGAACCAGTTGCATGGCTGCTTTTGTGGCAGCTTTGTCTGTTAATCTCTTTCATAAGTGTACTGAGCTCCATCTTATGTTTCAGAACTAGTGATTTCTAGCTTAAATCTATTCAGCATTGCTTTATTCCTCTGCTGTTGATCTTGGAGTTAAATAACTTCTTTTCCTTTTGGAGTTTACCCCCAGCAAGCTACCTTTGCTCTTTTTTTTGCAATACTAGGCAAGTCAAGCTCATTATCTTTTCTGACAGCATAGCTCTTCATCCCTAAAATTGTTTTGGTCACACTACTCTATAGATGTTTCAGTTTGAGATCTTCCTTCCAAGACCAATACCCAGCTAATCAGTCTGCATTGTTTGCTGGTTCAGTGATCACTTTGTGACTTGGATTTAACTGGAAGTTCTCTCTAATGGTGGAATGAAGGCTACATCTGCTTGCTTGAGTAGTTTTTGCAGCTAAAGTTACCTGTTTGATTGTCATCCCATGGAATTTAGCAGTGACAATGCAAGTCTCCATGTGCTACTTCTTAAAGATAATTCAGTTGACTTGCACTACAGATGCACTACAAAGCTATGTTATGCCTATGCTGTGTGGCTTGTTTATCTTTTTCCTCCTTATTGTTTGTTGAGTGATAGTCTAGATAGCATTTACTTCACCTTTAAGCTGCTCTTTAAAATACATAGCGTAAAGCTCTTTTTCCTTTAGCAGGAGTCAGAAGAACTCTCCTCTGATGAAGAGATGAAAATGGCAGAAATGCGACCACCACTGATAGAAACCTCCATAAACCAACCAAAAGTGGTAGCTCTTAGCAATACCAAGAAAGGTAAAATACCATAAAAAGCACTGGAAGTGTTGTGTGCTTCTGATAATTTCTTGACTCAAAGTGGCTAATTTTTTGAATGAAATTATGTAAAAGTAGGCTTAATTTGTATGTTTTAAAAGAAAGATGATTAATTCTCTATTTAAACAGTGAAGGCAGGAAAAAAATCTGCAGTCTTATGCTCGAGTGCACAATAGAGAAAGCTGTTTTGACATCCTAATTTTCTTGATTCTTGTTACCAGTTTAAAAGCAGAGGGGAAGAGGAAATGTATGTGTTTTGGGAGACTGTGAGCTTGAACACAATCTGGAAGTGCTTAAGAAAAGATTGCAGAAAGTGGTATTTATATTGGAAAAAGTCTATATTTCCTGCTCCTCCCAGATTTTGTGAATTGTTGCTGTTATAGGCACCTCCTATACTGCTGTTATAGGCAGCAGTATTTGTTTAAATTTCTTAGAGAAGATGTGCTCTCATCCTAAGGTTTATTCTTAAACTTCTCTTTTGGCAACTCTTTCTCCAGAGTTATTTTACTTTCATTTTTCTTTGTTCCTCTAATATGAAACTTCAGAATATTTTCTTTTGTTAACTAAGTTTTATATTCTCTGAAATTTAATTTTTGTCTGGGTAACCATTTCTTTAAGACTAAGAAATGACCCAGGATTCAGAGAAAACATGATTTAAAAATTGTATAGCAAATAGTATTTTACTTTGTATAATATCCTAGTCCAGTACTTTCCAGGGCAAAAGGCTTTTCTGCCCATTAGATGTAAAAAGGTGAGATCTAGTGAGGAAAACCACATGGAGATAGCAGGACTTTTCTGCAGAGGATCACACACAGAGGAAAAGGTTGATGTTTTTTGATGCTGTCTTTGGGGGTTTTGTCTGACTGAAGAAGCAGGTCAAAACTTCCTTCTTGTCTCTGAAGATAGACATTAGTTCTGCTAAATTCATGCATTTGGCACCTGTAACTGTGTCTTGAAGCAAAAATTTAAACTTATTTGTTTCTACACTCATGTCAGAATCACGGCTAGCTTGAATTCCCCCAGAGGAATTATTTTTATATGGATTTAATATGTAAGTATGCATACATTATGCAAGAATCAATGTGCACAGGGGTAAATTAGTCAGAAAGTGTTGTCCTAAGTGATCTGCAAAGCATGGGGATGCACTGGGATCCAAATCAGCAAAGAACATTTTCCATTCCTGGTTTTTTACATTTACAAAAGAAATTTAGAGCTTATCTAGTGATCTAGGAGTTCCACAGTACTTGATCTAATAAATAGCAATTTGACAATGATACAATGTTTAAAATCAGGAACTGTGTACACTTTCCAAATTCTTCAGTGTATTTCATTTTCTTAGGGGCTCATGTAATTCAGTACTTTGAAATCATTGTAAAAGCAGAAATATGATTTGATATATATTTTGAGGAAATATTCAATAATGTAGCACCATCTTATGCCAAGGAAACTGGGAATAAAGCAGCAACTTATATTTAGTTAACATGTAAGGGCTGTTTACATTGAGCCAAATACTTAAAAAATAGGAACTATTGCCAACAGTAGAGACTAACTTTGCAAAGGTGTTAGCTTACAATTTAGTTTCTGGTAGTAAGAATTACTGAACAAGAGGCAATTTCTAAATGCCATACATACACAGATGAAATGGCTATTAATAAAATGTATGTGTCTAACTAAATTGGCAAATTTTTATTTCAGATGATTCAAAAGATACTGATTCCTTATCAGATGAAGCTACCCACAATAGCAACCAGAATAACAGCAACTGTTCCTCTCCTTCTCGAATGTCAGATTCTGTTTCCTTAAATACCGAGAGTAGCCAAGATATTTCTCTCTGTTCTCCTGACAAAGAAACACATGCATGTTTTTTACCCAAGATCAGGTTTGTAAGACACTGTACACCACTAAGCAAATACAATAGAAAATTGTTACTCAGTATTTCATATCATGTGTCCATTTCTTTAGTTCATTAATTTATAATTCATGAAGGAATTTAAATTTTAATATTTTGAAATAAGGTTGATAATTTTAAGGTTAATAAGGGTCTCGTAAAAAAAATAATTCGGAGACTAACTTTGGTATACAATACATGGTTTCCATCTTTTTAATAATGGTTCCCATCTTTTTAATAATAGGGTGTAATAATTTTATCTATTTAATTTTTTATCCCTGTAAAACACTTCAATATACCATTTTAAAAGCTCAGTGGTTTTACCTGCTTGATTTTGTACATCAAGTTGATTGCTAATAGAGCTATTAAAGGCTTTTAGAAACTTACAAAGAATGTAATTACAGGTTGTCACTCTTCTAGAGGTTTTGGTCAGAAAGTGGCATTTTTTAAAAGATTGCCAGTTTTGTCCAGTATTGTCATGGAAATTAAAAGAAATCGATTAAAAAAAGTTACTTATTGTCACTTTGTACTTCTTGACACTTCTAAACTGTTTTTAATAACTGCTGTTGAATTTAAACGAACTTTTGAAATCAGATGACACAAACGTTGCTGAAATGAGTCCTCTTTAAAACATATTTCTGCAACGGTAAGATAGCAAATGGTAAATCTGGTTTTTTGTCCTGTTTTGTATGCACAGTGTGGCTGTGTTGCATGTTAATGATAGTTTTTTCTAAAAGAGTTCTTAGAGAAATATCTTGGTTCCTTTTGGAACTTCTTTCAAGAGCCTTCTTTTTTTTTTTCCAGACAAGAAGATGAAAATTTGAATATTTTGCAAAATGGAGGAGAACTGAGCAGCACAGTAAAAGAAAAACTAAATGTGCAAGAGAAGGTTACAAATTTGTCTGAATATGAATTAAGCATTGGAGAAAGATTAGGCCTGATAGGAAAAGATGTTGATCTAAGCACTCCTATGGAGGAGTCTCACAAATTAGACCAAATAAACATGAATATCAATAAACTGGTTAGTGAAGAGGCAGTTCCAGTTCCTGTAGAAAGGTTAGAAACACAGAAAATGGTTTCAGTAATGGGCTTTTTGAATAACAACACAAAAGAAGAAAGTGAGCACTTGGAAAATGGAAATCAGTATCCTACAAATAAAGTAAATGGACATCCTGAGGAAACAGTACAGTCTCCCAGTAAAGACAAACTAGTGAAAAGCACTACAGTTGATGGTGATGCCGCTGAGCTGCCTGTTTCAATAAGCACTGAAGATTTGTCTCCACAGAGAAGCGGTCCTGTGATGAAATCTCACAGCATCACCAGTATGGACAGTGGTAGTCTGAAAATCTATGATATTGTAAATGAGAATGGATCTCAACAGTCAAACTCTGTGGTAAAATCAGCATCTGATACTGCAGATGGAAAAAACATAGTCCGAAGTAAATCTGCTACTCTTCTGTATGATCAGCCTTTGCAGGTTTTTCCTGGGTCATCGTCATCATCTGATTTAGTATCTTCTACAAAAGCTGTGTTCAAGTTTGACTCAAATCACAATCCTGAAGGTGCTAACGTAGTGAGAGGATCAGTGACAGGTGGTGCACAGATGCTCTGCATTCCTCCCCAGTATAATATTCAATACAGCAGCAGTGCAGCAGCAAAAGATGCCCTGTGGCCCCAGAAACAAAACTCCCAAGTAGAACAAAGCAGCTTACCTCCTTCACGTCTGCTTAGGTCTGACAGTACAGAAACTCCCAGCTACATAAAGCATTCTGCCAACATGAATTTCTCCAATCATAACAATGTCCGAGCCAGCTCTGTGTACAACACTCACCAGAGGATGGCTGGGAGACATATGGATATGTGGGCTGTCCCACCTAATGACAGACTTCTCCCGGGAGCAACCAGACACACTCTCCAAAGGCAGAGCAGTGTATCTTCTACAGCTTCTATAAATGTTGGGGATAGTGGACCTTCCAGGCGGGCCCAGGTTCTTGAAGGGGACTATTTAACATACAGAGATTTGCATTCGATGGGAAGAGGTCCACCAGTAATGTCAGGGCAGCAGAGACCTCTTTCTGCCCGAACATACAGCATTGATGGCCCAAATGTAACCCGGCCACAGAGTGCTCGGCCCTCGGTGAATGAAATACCAGAAAGAACTATGTCAGTCAGTGACTTCAATTACTCACGGACTAGCCCTTCGAAGAGGTCAAACGCAAGGGTTAACTCCGAGCACTCACTGTTAGACCCTGCAGGAAAAAGTAAAGTTCCTCATGACTGGAGGGAACAGGTGCTGCGACATATTGAGGCTAAGAAGTTAGAAAAGGTAAAAATAATAATTTTTTCTCCTCTACTTCTCTGTTACCTGAGTGTGGAATAAGATAAATACTCTGTTTTGAACTTCTTTTAATTACTAGTGAAAATCTACTTTTGATCCTGCTCTGAAAAGGATAAAACATGCTTGTGATGAATATCTGAGAAACACTCAGATGGTAGACTGTAAATGAACTTTTCTCTCAAATTAAAAAAAGGTGCTGTTGTTTTTACATCATACTTGCCAGTTTAGCCAAATTACTATTGAGTACATTAAATATGTCACACTGACCTGCTGGACTGCAAGGCCAGCTCTTGAAAGCCAGGTAATTATTGTAGCATTGTGTTCACATTATACTAAATATTCCCTTATACTTCTTGATCTTTTTTTTCTGTCTTTTTCCCCTTATTTCTTCTCTTTAAGAAGAAGGAAAAATCAGTAAAATCTCTTTGGAAATATAGGTCTACAGCTTTAGTTGCTGAAGAATCCAATAGCCATAATTATCATGTATTTGCCTTCAAGCCAGTTATCTTTTGAAGCTGGGTATCTGACAGATTGTTGAATGAACATTTATTGCTGTGAGATGGGAACACTTAAAAATCTTCTTCGTTTCAGAAGATTACAGTAGGTTTTGATAGAACTAGAGATGAGGAAGAGGATACTTTATGTACTGTAAATGCTATCAAGAACTTGAGCTGATGTGTAGAGCTGAACAATTATATATCTTAAGAATTTGAGTAGAACCTGGAAGAGTGCAATCTGTGCTGTCTAGTTAGCCCAGTTGAAAAAATCATCACTAAAAAATGGATATGAATGTCATTTAGCCTGACCCTGTTTCTTTGGAAGAGAAGTAAGTCAAGCAGCCAAAATACCTTTTGATTATGCCAGCTACATGGATTTTGTTTTTTAGTTTCTTTTCTAAGAACATACTTTGCTTTATTATTATTATGCTAAATACTTGAATATCTGTGATAGCTAGAGAAATTTAATTGGAGATGGTGGGGAAAATTACTTTTAAATATAATTTTTCTTTAGAAATCCCAGTATTTGGAGGGATAAGTTTGCTTTTGTTGTTTTGGTTTGGATTTTTTTTTTTTTAAGTTGCATAACTTCTGGTGACAGAAAGGGATGGGTTTTCTTTTTAAAGAAGCCTGCACAACAGCTGTACTTGTTCTGGTCCAGATTGTCACCTACAACAGAAAATGTTTTCGGACTTTGACAGTACTGTGCTGTACCCCCCACAAGAGGGTCAAGTGTCACCATGTTCCAACTCTAATAAACATTCCCTCATTTTCAATTCTTCTGGATAGTTATATCAAATCTTACATGAAATGGCAAGAGAAGCAAAAATCCCAGCACTCTCTGAATACAGAGGGAAACAAAACTTCAGTGCACTGCTAATGCAGTTTGTTTATTACTTGTTCATCTGCATGCTAAGAACACTGTTTAATACAGAAGTGACACCTGTTTAGGTCTGTAGAAGAGTTATCACCTTTACAGATGATAACTGTAATACAGTTGATACAGTTATCACCTTTACAAAAGACATTGATCACCTTACTTGATTCCCTTTTTATCTGTCCATACTTTCTGTTATGCTTTATATGTAAACTTTATTTTTTCCTACTAGACTGATATGGAATAGCTGCTATTGAGATCTTAGCTGTGGATCTAATTTAACAGATGTTTTAAGTCTGTTTTGTATGTGTGTGTTTTTGTTCTGGCCTTGAAGTGTTTTAAAGTAGCTTTTACTTAACAATCTGAGACATATTTATGGGTTTAAAAGTGAATGCGTATATAATTGTCAACATTATATTCTCTAGGATATAACGGACTTAAAAAGAAGAATCTGAACTGTGAAAAATGTAGATATGATCCTATTTGGCAGCTGGCAAATATGATAATGTGAAAATTCTAGGAATTTACTGGATAGTTCTTTGCTCTTTTAAAATAATGGTTTCAGTATTTCTGTTTGTAATTAAAAATTAGCTGAGTGGTGAGGGTGCTTAATCTATAAAAAAGACTTCTGAAAGTTTTGAAGTCTGAAAAAAAAATCCGTAATTAACAGAACTCATTTAAGGAACAAGCTCAATTACAGAACTCATTTAAGGAACATTAATTGGAAACTACTCCAATAGAGCTTTCATGGGTTTAAAATGGCAGGTTTTTAGAAGTGTTAGATACAACACTGACAAAAACAGGTATATAAAATTACACATTTTGACAAATATTTAATACTTCTTGACCAGTATGGGTTATTAGTATTACTTTTGCTGTGACTCTTATTGAATTTAATCATGTTTATTATTTCTACTTTGTGCTTATTAGGAAGGGAGGGTGTAGTGGACTTTTGGGTGTTGACTTTTGTTGTGGGTTTGTTTTGTTTTCTTTAAATTTTATTTTCCTAAGATCCTCAAAGACATGTTGATTTTGTTTTTATAAAATTTAGTAACTGAAGAGAGAGGGAAGAATGAATGCACAGAAAGAATGAAAGAAACAGTGTCTGCTTGTTGGACAAACTAGAGAAGCTAGTTCTTTATCTGTTATCCCTTTTTACTGATATGGGTAGGAAAAAATACTTCCAAGAGTTTAATTTGCATGAGGAGAGATACAGAATAGTTTTAACTCTACCAAAAATGATTAAAAATGGGTTCCAACCAAGTAACCAGCATTTGTAATACCTTTAACAGGCTCACTGATCAGTGATCCCATTATGGGCCATTAGCTTAGGAGTTGGACTCGATCATTTTGCATCCCTTCCAACTCAGAATATTCTGTGAAACGCAGAGACTAACTAAAATTATCCATCTGGCTGAATGAAGGTGAAAGTGGTTCATGAGACCATTTGTAAATAGAAATCACGCATATAGTAGAAGAAACAGCTGGCTTACCTGATGCAAAGCATGTTTTGTTGTGGGAGAAAGGAGCTTACTTAAATGTCAAGCTGTTCTCTAGTGTTTATATATATAAGCTGTTGGAAAGCAGGCAGTCAATTCTGCCCCACCCCCAACCTCATAAATGTAGTGCACAGAGGAATTTTAGGAACAGTACTATTTTTCAGCATATTTTTCTTTTTGAGTGTGACGTGCCAATTTTACCACCTGGTATGTTGCAGTAGTCTCTTATAGTCATCTTGTTGGGTTTTATTTAGGATTTTAAACTGCCTCTGTAGAAGCACTAATGTCACACTAGTATGTGGAGGAGGAATTTCTTATCTATAAACTGCAATAAAAAAAATCTGCAATAGTTATCTGCAAATATCTATTACATTTCCATGCTGAGTGGAAAAAATAATTAGTGACCCTGCCTGTCCTTCCTTTACATATGTATATTACCTTTTTTTGTTGTGGATCTCTTGGGTGTTCATTAGGTGTGTGTTTGCTTTCAGTTCTAATTTCATCTTCAGTGAAGTTGTCTGGTTTTTCATCTACTTTATGTACTATTTAAAGTGCAGAGCTTTCAGTGGAGCGATCATAAAGTTTAATTCCTCACTTCAAATTTGGAAATCAGAATAGTTGGGGTTTTTTTCTCAGAGTTCTCAGTGTACAGTGTCTTATTAAAAGAAAAAAATCTAAATGTTTTAGTTTTGATACAGAATTGTAGTTTTAATCAAAGTTTTTCTTGAACACATCCCTAACATGCAAAAATATTTTAATTGATATGGTCTCAGATTTTCTCCAAAGTAAGCTTGCTTCAGTGTGTCAAGGACAGTAACTTTAGTGGGTCTGTGAATACATAAAATTAAGTTCTTAAGTGTTTGTAAGATCATAACCTGAAGAATATTTTGACACTGATAAATTCCAGGAATGTTATCCATTCAGTAGTTGTTAGTTTTATATTTTGGTTTTAGTTTTATTTGTATTTTCTGCATTTTGAATGAACTACTGAACCATCAGTGTGATATTTTGTGGAGTTCAGAAGTCAAACCATCACACTTTAAAAGGATTAAAATTCTTGTGCATTTGCTCTGTAAGCAGCAAAAGTTCAGACCTCGCAAACATTTTATGACAGTAGAATTTAAATTACACGTAATTTTCCATGTGTAACTCTTCAGTAGGAATGCTGTTATTTGTGGAAGAGACTTAAATTCTTGCCTTTTTTTCCTCTTGTGACTGACGAACAGTTTTATAATGCTTAACCTTTTCTTTGAGATTAACTGGTATCTTGCTAAAATTCTGACAGATTTTTTTTTTCCCCTGCTTGTGGGCTTTTACTCCAAAAGGCTTAGACCAGTAATTTTAGGCATTTTGAGAATACCTTGTGCAAACTTTTTCTGACGAGTCTTAGATGGTCATGGGGAATGAAAACTGAAGAGATTTCTAGACATTTAATATCATCTCAAAGGGTAACTTATGTCCACCTCTAGCCTGCAGTTGATTCTAAGTATTGTTAAACAAATAAGTAAACAAATAAAAGGAGTAGTACTTAGGCTTAGCAGGTAACTTACCAGTTAAGGCTATTTCAAGATAAGTAGAATGTAGAGTCTTGTTCCCTGCAGATACTTCAGTTTTACTAGTTTCTCTTCTACACCAAAATTTCATGGATTGTTATGACAGATTCCATCTAGTCTTAACATTACAAAAATATTATTTAATAGAAATTCTCCTAAATAAATTCCACTGTTTATTGTCTAAATTTACCTAAGTAAATGTATTACGTAGCACTTCAATTCCCAAACTGTTCCCAAAAGAATGCTTACTATGCCATTGAAATTATCCAAGAGCCTTGGCCAGTAAAAAATATGGTCAGTAAATACTGTTTTCCAAGGGAGTTTCCAAAGACTGTGCTACCAGAACATCTGGGGAATACAAGTATGCAGAGGCATCTGACTTTGATTATTAAAACAGTTTTATTTATTTTCACAAGATGAAGCTTGTATGAAAGAGCAGATGTCTGCCTGAGGACTAGTGATTATTTTCAAAATCACATTAGTATATGTAGTCAGTAGGCAAATGGCAAAATATATTTATTCATGTAAGAATTGTTGCTGTATCTTAGTCAAATTATACCTGTTCTGAATATTTCTTTCCTTTCTTTAACTTTGAAAAATTAGACAACTTTGAATTTGCTGAGGTTTGATGCTTTGTGGTGTATCTTTTCCTATGATCATATTTTTTCATGGGGTTTGTCACATTTTCAAGATAGGTTTGTTTCATTCATCAGGTGGAATGTGGAGGATTTTCTGTTTCTTCCCTTGCGTAGTCTGTTTTGTTCTTACAGCTACAAAAGTCCATAGTGGCAAGATGGTAATGTCTCCTCCTTTTTTAGTTAGCCTTGACAATATTGCAGGGGTCAGTTTGCAAGATAATGAAGCTCAAAACCAAACCACTGTCACTTCTGTCCTTGAGGTCATGTTACCAGTTTAATTGCCTACAGTAGCACAGGGGTGGTATCAGTTTCTTTCAAGCTTCTTCTCCTTTAAATGAGCTTGTTCACATTCTTGAATGAAGTGTTACTGGAATTGCTGATGTTGACAGGGTGGCTATAGCAAGAAAATCCAGTCAGTCAAATCTCTGCGTAAATTTTTATTTGTACTTTACCAGTAGCGTATGTGGGGGGATGAGACAAAATAATAACTGGTTTTCCATAGGTGTTTTTCTTGACTGCCAACTTCTCTTCTTACAACATATTGGATATGTTGCAAATTTATCGAAAACCTGAAAATATTGATAAGCACCTTTGTTGTTTTTTTCAGACATGTGAATATATGAATGACTTTATTTACATGTAATTCTGCATGTTAACTGCTGATTGCACGCTGATTTACAGTAAATAAGGGTAAATAGGGTCACTAAGTTGTGTTTTATACATCACAGATGTACTGTTCTTGCATGGTTTTTATCTTGCATGACAATGGAATACGTTTGTATTACATGTATAACATGTCTTTGTGGTTTATGCATGCTGCACTAATCTCTGTGTTAAATCTGTCCCCTTTTTATTCAGAGCATGCTGTCTCGGTCCTTTAATTCCAATTATGCTGCAGTTAGCAGCTTTCACTATGGCAGCTCTAGGGATCTGCATGGCAGCCAGGGTAGTGTTGCCTTGAGTGTTGCAGACGGAAGAGGTTCTGGTGTGCACATTGTTCGAGTGAGTACCTACAGGAGGTTATTGCAATATGTAGAGGGGGAAAGAATGAACACTGAGGTGGTCCTTACGTTCATAGAGTTATCCTTTTACATATGCACAATGCTGTAATAAAAGAATATAATTTATGTGCTGGAATTTTTTTTAGGCATTAAATACTTTGCCTTCACTTTATATGCCTTAAACTTACTGCAAGGCTTTTCAATTTAATGTCATGAAGTTGAGTTTTTTAATTGGCTTTTGTAGATGGAACACATTGTCTGGTTTTGTTGTACCTTTGTGAACAAGAGATTACCATCCTGAATTTAATCTAGGTTGATAAAGGTTTGAACAAAATCTTACAATGCTTTTTCCTCCCTCAAATCAAATTCTGACAATATGAACTGAACTGTAAGTTACTGTGGGCCTTCAAGAAAATTAATAGTAAATTCTAAGAAAATGTGAGGAAATGAGTTTTTAACTCTTAGCATCCTGAGTGATGTTATGGTATCCATAGTGAGCAGGATAAAGTCAACAGAAGTTTAATCCTTGAATAAGTTAGTCCCTAGCATTTGTTGACTTGTCTCATCAGCTTACTGGTGATTAAAGACACCTCTGCAATTGAGAGTTTTCGTAAATATTCATCAGTGTTTTATGGGTTTATGGTGGCTTGGCTAGTGAGATTTTCTACTAGTTAATAAAAGAAGATAAAGAATGATAAAGCCCTTAACATATTTTATCAGAATGTTTTAATTTGAATTATATGAAGACAGCTGTCTTTACTGCTTCATTCTGCTTAAAGCATCCTCAGGCGTCTACTCCAGGAGACCAATGCCAGGATGAAGTATTCATTTCAGGACAGCAGAATTACTCATCTGCCACACTTAGCCTCAAAGATGTTCCTCCAGACAGCATGAAGAAAATAGCTGTGCAGGTAATTATGTGCATGACACCATGGATAGGATATTACTTACTATTATTTGTAAGGGTGTATTTTTTATTAATAGTACCAATTTATGTTGGGATAGCAGCTGGAGCTAGGGCTTCTTTAAAATGTAATACGCAGGCTTCGAAGCTGGTATAAATGAAATAGCATCCTCTTTTTGGAAGACAAAACTTAGTTAACTATATCAAGGGAGAGAGTTCTTAGTTTTCTTCAGTAGGTGCTTTGAAAGAAAAAATCTGCAGCCAAACAAGTACTTGCAAGTGGAAATTGGAATATGGCAGATGATTTCAGAAAAGCAATCTGAATCTGATTAAACCTTTTAAAGAACAGACTTTAAAAATATGATGAAATTGTGATGATAAACCAGAATTTGTAGGGGGCACTGTATTCATCTCTTAAGCACCATCGATAGAGGTGGGACTTACTACAATGAAACTAAATGGATGCTTGTAAATTATTATGATGCAGCAATTGATTTTATTCTTATAACTTCAGTTGCATTTCTACAGACACTGGATATTGGGAATTTGCACGTGGATATATTTTGCCTATGTAAACTCTACCTCTGGCATTGCAATAAAAAGTAATTTTCCTTCATACTTCAGGTTTTCAGAAAAGGCAGTGGAAAATTGTGTAAATTAAATACATCTGATCTATAAATAAGCTAAAAATGTATTAAATACATTATCCTTTCTCAGAATCAGTTTGACATAAACTCAGAACAGATTCTGATATGTGTCCATTCACATAGCATGGTTAAAGGTTGAAGTTTGCACACTTCAGTTATTTATAATATTGAGAGAGGGAGTATTTTAATATCCTTGTATCCCATAACTAATGGGATAATGGTGGCAGGCAGAAAAAAAATCTGTAACTCAAGCCTGTAGCATTTTTGGAATCATACAGACAAATGAGTGACTAATTAGGGTGGATAAGAACATGAGGCATATGGGCAAGGAGGGAAAAGACTGCCCATCTCAACACAGAGTGGCAGAGCTGAGCAGTAACTCTGAGACTTCAGTAAGAAACATTGTCACCTTCAGCATCATTCCTGGTGACACAGTTTGAATGCACTGTATATCTTGACAGTTGTGTACCTTACTGCTGCTTGTCACCGTTATCAAATCAGTGACATGTTAACAGAGGAATAACATCAGTTGGAAATACTGCAATTTTGATAGTAAAATCTTGAGCATGGATGTGAACTTGCTCAGAAGGTTTTCTTGTGGTCACCTTAGGATGCTTGGAGAGCATATAGTTTCTGTCTGGTCTGGTAGCTAGGGCGGATTTTTATTTTTGTATGATCTATGGGAAATCATTACAAAACCTCTGAGTTTTATGCAAGGAAAGTGCAAACTATAATGATACCAACCAAGTGTCAATACTGTTAGTTGCACTGCTAGAAAATAATGTTTGGGAAAACTCAGTGAGACAAGTGCTAAAAGCAAAGGTTGTCTAGTCTGTTCTAGCAGATTAGCATTCAAAGAAAGTTTTTGTTTTTCATATTTGTTCTCAGTATGTCAGAGCTTATAACTCTGAAGAAAATGGAGTATAATTATATGTGATCCAGAAGAGTAGTTTTAGTAATGTTACTAAAAACTAAGAACAGTCAAGGAATTGAAGATGGCTGGTTATTAAATGTGTGACACTGAGAATTCATATGTTATTCAGATGCCTTTGACAAATGGACAAATGTGCCAGCCTCAAAGACTTCAGGCAAACTACAGCCAAGTCCATCATCTCCCTCCTCAATCATCAGTAGCAAGACATCCATCTAGAGAGCAATTAATTGATTATCTGATGTTGAAAGTTGCCCACCAACCTCCCTATACCCAGTCCCAGTGTTCTCCCAGACAAAGCCATGAGTTGGCAAAGCAAGAGGTAAGAATAAAACCTAGTATGATATGACATTTGTCAGTAAATGGCAGTGAATTGTTACATTGTTTTCATGTATTACAGTTTCTCTGTAAATGGTGACAGAAATCATATAGGCATTTGTCTCCAGTAGAAGACAGTGTTATCGCAGTGAAATTTACTCAAATCACATGTTCCTTCCAGTTTTGAGAGAAATGTCGTAGATTTTTAACAGAATGTACCAGAAACTTTAACTTATGTCTTTTTACTGAGCTGGAAATTTATTTCTCAACTATATTTATTGTTCCCTAACTCATTATTTAGCTAGTAACTGAAAAAATACAAAGTAGCTGTACAACTTGGAGCACTTTGCATCTGGAATGGTTCAAAACCCTGCAAATGTAGAAATGTGCATTCACAAACAGAAGTCTCTAAAACAAAGTGTGAGCAATCTTATGCATGCCTGATAATTATCAGTTTTATTATGATAGACAGATGTAGAACATATAAGAAATTCTTGTACCATTTAATGGCTCTTACATTGTGGCAGCCTTCTTTCTGTATTGTTTTGGGTCTTCTGAGAAAATACTGAGAACTACATTTAAATTCTGTGCTAGAATGAGAATGTCCACTTACTGTGTCAAGTAAGTTTTCTAGTCAACTCTTCTAGCAAGAGAAAGAAGACAGTGTTGGCTACTTAGAACTTAGAGTGAAAGTGGGAATGAGATTTGATTTTTAAAATTCAGCTAAGGTAGCAAAGAAATATGAGGAATAGGTTCTTTCACAGGAGCATATATATTTGCTAGGGGCATTAAAATAATTTACGTAATATCAAACTATATTTGAATTTTAAGCCCACATGAATTATGATTATAATAATAGTGATATTGGAGTAAAACTTAGGCACATGATGCTGCTGTATTGTAATCTTGTTCTGCAGTAAAATAATGAGATATAATACTCTCTTGAACTGGTGGGTTGTTTTTTTTTTTTGCTTTGTAAAGCTTTTGTTCACCTGAATTTGTAGTAATAATTTCATGATAGTAGCTCTGAATGCATATTTTCAGCCAGTTTATCTAACTTTAGTTGTAACTACTTAGATTCGAGTGAGAATTGACAAGGATCCAGAACTTGGATTTAGTATATCAGGAGGAGTTGGTGGTAGAGGGAATCCATTCAGACCAGATGATGATGTAAGTATTTTATACTAATGCTTTTAAAAAGCATTCTGATTTATAATGTTTCTTATGTTTTAGCAAAGGGAGAAAAGGAAGTATATGTATTTCTCAAACCACTAACCTCCAGGACTGGAAGAGAGAAAACTGGGGACAAATGATGTGGAAAGTCAAGGTTGTAAGTGACCACAGAGGTCACATGACAACACAGAGGATTATTCTAGCAGAGTAGTTCTTGCACAGTTCTCGTAATCACTCAACAGATTTGAGATAGTGAATTACAGAGGGTACAATCATGAATCCTATTAAAAAAGAGACCACAGCCTACAGCTTTATTTCTGGTAGTTGATAATTAATTTTGACATATACATCTGACATATACATTTTGACATATACATCTGCCAAATTAAGCCAAAGCAAATCAGAATTTGCCCCTCAGTACCCCCTTAAAGATAATTCTCCTGGATTTAAAATCAGAAAAGGAAGGCAGTCTCAAAAGACAGTAGACCTGTAGAATAAAATTGCATTCTCTCCTACTTAGGATGAAAAATTGAAAAATGTTTTTAATTACATCTGTTTGATGCTAGTCCTGCTATTCATAAATAAGTTGTCAAAATGTTTTCCACCTCTATTTTTCAAGGGAATATTTGTAACAAGAGTGCAGCCAGACGGACCGGCATCTAAGTTGCTGCAGCCTGGGGATAAAATAATTCAGGTACTGTAATCACCTAATTAATTAGCCTATGTAATATACCAGTTCATTTTTAGTTTGCACCTAAGAGCAGAATGTTTAATTTTTAGATAGATTACCAGTATCTTTTCCAGATTTTTTTCTTATATTCTGGGATGATGCTATTAATTTTCTTCCGCCTAGCATCAGGATAGGTGATGTGGACTGAAGCATGGTGGATCATTTTTTCAAATTCCGAACATTTTTCACACTTCTAAAAGCAAAAAAGAATGACAAAACGTCATTTAAGGTGGAACATGAGCATTTCAGTAGGCTTTACTGTCATTCAGTTTTTCATTTTATGGTTGTTCACATGCAGTGTTCTGAATAATGTGTTATCAGAACACCAGCAGTTACCCCTCACAACCCCTCTCCCCAGCTGCATCTTGCTGCTAATCCCTCTCCACCCTGCAGTTCCTGCCAGCCCTTGCTGCTTCTCCTCCACTGGCAGTCTGGACATGCAGAAGCTGCCTCCCAGCAGGGACCTCCTTGGCTGCCCCATCTGCTGCCAGTGCACCAGGTTCAGGAGTCATGGCTTCTGGGCTGCAAGCTGTGTAGTTCTTTAATCTGTGTCTGTACCTTTCAGACCTCTTCTGTATCACATTTGTTTGTATTTGTCTATTGAACTCATTAAGCTATCTGGGGAGGGGTCAGAGAAATGAACAGTTTCTTAAGGAAATGGGCTAAGGGGACATTTGAACATTGTTGTAGCTACCCTTAAAGTTGCAAAGCTTGTTAAAAATAATTATTCACCACATTAGTGACTTGAGAATGTTGGTGGAGTCGACTCTGATGCATTTTAGTTTTCTAAAAACAGAACAAACAAAAAACCCAAAACCAAACACCACCGTCCCCACTAGTATCTCCATGAAACCACAACATCCTGTGACCAGTTTTCTAAAACAAAGCCAAATTGAAAACTTAGTCTAATTCTTCAAATTAAAGATTTTTGTTTAATGAGGAATTCATAGTTTGAAAAAGAGCTAAAGGTGAAGTTGCATTTTCATGCTTAGACAATTAGAGGCTGCTTCCTTTCTCATAAGTAAGAATATTTTTTATGTAACAGCACGTTCTTTATACCTGTGATAATTCCAGTCATGATGTAATGACAGCCCCACTCTGTCTTGTTACCACTCAGACAATTTGTGGGGTTTTTTACTGAATATCATCTCTCCCAAAATGCCTTTGCTTATGCTTGATTTTGCAGCGTTCTCTGTAAAACATGCAATAGGCATGCATATTACAGTGCATGTCTAATCCATATGTCTAATAAAATATTCTACACAACTAGCGACTTGATAATTGCAAGTAAGACTTAAGACTAGGGCTAGGACATTCTGTGCAAATTATGATTTGGGATGGTTGTTGCTGCTTTTGCTTTCTGAACAGTGTATTTAAGTCTTCCTCTGCAACCCTAGAAAGATTTGAAAACCACTGGTTTAATAACCAAGGATTCAGCTGGTAACAACTGCAGGTGTTCGGTGATGGGATAAGGAACTGCAGCTTTCAAAGTGGCACAGCTAAGGCACAGAGAGCATGGCAAGTTCACTCTGTCACCACATAAGCAGCTCAGGGAGAAAGGTGGGATGCACAGCTGGAAGCAATAACAGTTAAACTGGATGAATCTGTCCTTCTGCAAGATTTTGCTGCCCGAACTGAATGTGAATTTGCAGTAGTACTTGGAGAAGTTGAACCATAGCCACGTTTTCCCTGTTTTTTAAGGCTGCTTAGGCTTGCCTGTGTTTGCCAAGACAAACTTGTTCAACAGTAACAATGTTGTTTAGAGTCATAGGCACATTCAATTTGGGGATGACCTCCAGAGGTCTCACACCCTAAAATGGCTCCCTGTGCTATTAATGTTTTTTGTTACGGGCTTCAATAGTTTTAATTTATCACAAATGCCATTTCTAATATTCTGTTACTTAAAATTTGTACAAGGTTTGTACAAGGTGATTTGTACAAGGTTTAGGGGTTTTCTGGTGTGTCTGTATTAAGACTGATAAATTAGATGTGTGATGTTAATGGTTCAAAGTTTGGTTTTCCTTTGGTTATTTGCAAAATTTTTCCAAGGCTGACACAGTAGTTCAGGTTTTTTTGTAGCATACAGATACATGTTCAACTAATCTGCAAATCTGCTGTGTTTTATTCTCTGCATTCATATAGAATTTGGTTATTTTAAACCTTAAAGCTTAAAAAAACTAACATGAAATATGAGTTGTGTTTCACTAACATGGCATATGAGACTGTCATTTTGAGTTTTAAATATTTCCTTTTAGGCTAATGGCTACAGCTTCATCAATATTGATCATGGACAAGCTGTATCTTTGCTAAAGACTTTTCAGAATGCTGTGGAACTCATCATTGTACGAGAAGTTTCTTCATAAGTACCTTTGATTGTGGGGATAAGCCAACAGGATTCATTGAAGGACTTAGGAGAAACAATATTTTGCATATTTTTATACATTAAAAGAACTCGAAAAGAATTATGATCAAAATTTGTATAGGAAATACTGAACTTGTGGTTAAAGAGGGCAAAACCACTGTATAGAACGTACAAGAAATAATTTTAGAAATGCGTATGGTGAATAAACTTGTTTTTAAGCATTATAGCAATCTAAGGATCACTCCTCCAAGAACAAACCTGTGTTGTTTTTTTGTACAGATGGTAGGTTTATTTTTTGATAATTCATACACATTACTAAACTTCGTGCAAGGCTTTGCAAAGCCTCAGTCGTAGCCAATGGACAGATGGCAGGGCTGTCTATCCTGTAGCTGTTTATTGCCTTTATTTTGATTCACCACATATTAATGTGTTACGCTGAACCACTTCTGTAGATATGAATGGGGATATGAAGTGTTGGCTTTGCTATGTGCACATTGTATAGATGAATGGGTAGATGGAAGGTGGTGCTGACTGGACAGAATAAAGGTCAGGTGGAATAATTATCTGCTATCTAAATCTGGAATCAGGAAAGAAGAAAAAGTGTTTAGTTCTGGAGTGTACATCTACCAATAGAAAATGCAATAAAAGCTTATGGTGTTTTTTTAGGAAGACTATAACTACAAATTTGTGATATTATACAGGATTTGTTCTTAATGTAGTCATTCAATATTCATTTGCCACATGTGATTTATGTTTAGTTGGGTTTTCTTGCATACATAATTTTTTCAACAGTACTGTGGAAATGTGCCCAGAGATTTTTCTCTGCGATAGAAATCCTGAATTTTGTGGAAATGGCGATACTTTTACCTTTATAAAAGAACTCCATTTTAAGCGTACAGATTTTAAAAATGAAACTGAAATGGCCAGTTTTTAAGGTTGTTGCCTGTAATATATATTTAAACAGACACAAAAGCAAATGGTGCAGGAAGAATTATGAAAGACATCTTGATTTTGTTTGGCCTTTGCATTGCTTTGTTAATCAAGAAGGAAACCATACGCATGGAGCTAGGCAACCAAAGCAAGTTTTGAAACTTTGAACAGTGGTGGAGAATTGCTGTGGTGAGATGGAGAGCAAAGGGAGGGTGTACTTACAACCCACCAATTCATAATGAGGTTTCTTAAAGGGCTGTTCCTACAGGTAACATTAAATGTGAACTAGACACTTCAGAGTCATTAAAGGGTTTCTAACTACATTAATGTAATAGTGATTTACCACAGGCTGCCTTTGTTCCTTATTACTGTATAAAACGTTCAGTTATGCTTCTATTAATTTTGTTTACCAGAAACATTATCTTTCTCCTTTGTAATTGAATAGAGACTGCATAACCTGCAGTGATAATTCATACGGTTGTTATGGACCAGGGAAAAGTGCCACAGAAGACCGAAAACTGTTTTTAAGCAGGGCTAATGATTAGCCTATCATTGGAGCAATATTCAGTTATTGCAGTTCATTTTTAATTACATAAAAGTTGGTAGTTTGAGACAAGTATAAGCGCTTTTTTTCAACCCAAAAAGTAAATGCTTTTAATAAAGCTAGCAAAAAGACCAGCTTCCTTTACTTTTGGGACAATGAGCTGGAAGAGAGAGAAATTATACATAGCTAGCAGTAATAAACAGGCAGTACTTTTTTAATAAGTTAACGCCAATATTATTGCACTTCTTTCAAAGATGTTAACTATTGCTTATTGTACTGTGTATAGTTTTAATAATTTTAATTGAAACCCTTTAACAACTCTTTGTATATTTTAATTCTTTTTATTTGATTTTCAGTAATATTTACATAGAAAACGATTTTTTGGATATATTAGTAGAAATGTGCTGTATTTTGATAAAATTCACTTATTTTCTGTGTGCTGGTAATCTTCAAAGAAAAGAATGAGAAACATAGCTATATAATGGCAGGCTTCAGTGTTCCGCTTCTAAGATGTGTTTAGTTGTTGGTTAGTTTCTATTTTTTTATTGAAAATGCAAAATGTTTGCATCACATGTTCATTATTTTTAATCATGTTATTTTTATCACACACTGCCTTTTAATGGGGATACATACAGACAAGTCCTAAATTACTTTGGTCTTCTACAAAACCTGTATCTTTGAGAAGGGAAAAGTCCAAAAAGCAGAACTGATTCTTTATTGATCTTGGACTGACTTTGTATACATTTTGCAGTACATTTAAATATATCACTGAGAAATTATACTGTATTATATTTTGCTTTAATGATAACAGAAGTTTTAAATGTTGTTGTGTCACTTAATTTTCAGGTTTATGTATCACAGGAAAATTCTACCAAAAACTGTTTGGCTGTGGTAGAACTATATAACTAGAGATTTATAGCAAGAGATTTAGTACTTCTTGTGAAAATACTTGGCCAAAGCTTGTCTTCCGTCAGTTAGCAAATTAACCATCTAATAAAATATGGATTTTGCTGATTTTACTCAGTAAATGTTTGATTTTTTCAGTGGATTGAAATGTGTTTTTGTCATTGTCAGTGTGTGAAGGTAAACATGTCAGACTAAATGATTTTGCAGAGAGTGGGAGAAAAATGTCTCCTGAACTACTCCAACCAGGATTCAGCAGGAGGAGAGACAATATCGGCACTTTTCATTTTGAATGCATCGTAAACTACATTTTGAATAGAATAAAATCCATCAGCAGCCTAAGTTACTCAGCCTGGCAATGAGTTCATGCAAACTCTGTTAATTCTTTCTGTTCTTAATAGTTCATTAAAGAATCAGTTCAACTGATGTAATGAAAAAAATGAAGTCTCCCATGTATTTATTATGTAAATATTTTTTAGTTTCTTTTTTGGACTGGAGTTAAAAAGATGTGTATATACTTGAAAGCATTCTATGAACACAAACATAGCAATAAGCAACACACAGAATCAAATATTTATGATTATTTTGGTTTTGTTTAGAACTATTCCCTTGTCAACAGCTATGTAATGTTTCTATTGATCAGCATTTATTCAACATTCCAAATTTTTGTATATAATTAGACTGTTTCTGAGGTAACACATGGAGAATAGATAATAAACTAATGCTCTTTAAAGCTGTGTGAAATTGACTTATTTAAGTTCTAGGAAATTCTCCATAACACTGTTTTATTCTTCTACAGTATCTGTAGATGTAACTCTATCAATATACATTAGTAAAGTCTTGTGTTCCTGGCTCTGTTCATCTCAGTGCCCACGCCTCTGTTCTAGGTGATTTCATTTCAAGACTGGGTTATTCACAACAAAGAAAGACTTTGTAAATAATATCATGTGGTGGATTGACCTTGGCTGGACACAAGGTTCCCACCAAGCTATTCTATCACTCCCCATTCCCTAGGTGCACAGGAGAGAAAAGATGGAAAATGACTCATAGGTTGAGATTAACGCAGTTTTATTGAAGCAAAAGTGCATGTACAGGCAAAGAGAAAATAAATAATAATTTTATTCTCCCCATCAGCAAGTGATGTCTGGACGCTTCCTGGGAAGCAGGGCTGCAGCACACACAGCGTTTGCTCTGGAAGGTAAACATTGTAAATAACAAATGTCCCCCCTTCCTCCTCCTTTTCTTAGTTCTTTTATCTGAGCTGACATCATATGGTCTGGAATACTCCTAAGGTCAGTTTGGGTCAGCTGCCCTCCTTGTGTTCCCTCCCAGGACCTTGCCTACCCCCAATCTACTGATGGGGGAATGTTGGAGAGACAGCACTGATGCTGTGCCAGCACTGCTCAGCAGTAGCCAAAACACTGGTATGTTATCAACACCTTTCTAGCTACCAATGCAAAGCACAGCACTGTGAGGCCTGCTGTGGGGAAATGAACTCCACCTCAGCCAGAGCTAATACACCCCAGTCTTACAATGAAATCAGATAGGGCAGCGAGTGGCTTCTGTCACAGAGCGAGGACTTCAGTTGCAAACTAAGTAATTTTGACAGCAGAGAGGGCTGTCTAGGTCAGTGAGTAAGGTGAAGATTAGGAGTGTCCTGAAGAGGTGTACAAGGGTTACATGGTAAAGAAACTGAAGAGCTAGGCACAATTTCACACGAGAGCTTAATTCAGCTTTACATCCAGTTTCCTTGGAAACCACACAACAATGTAGAAATGCAAATTGTTTAGTCTTTTTTCTGTGTATATGTGGATCTGGCATACTACTACCATGCTTGACTTCCTACTTCTCTATGCAGAAAACTGATTTTAACTAACAGGTTACAGCCCTGATGACCCTGGAATATTAGGCCCTGCCTTATTTAGGTTTTCTATATCTACTGCCTGCTTGGACATTATTTCATAACTCAACGTTTTACTTTTTCATCAAGCACCTAAGAATGCTGGATCCAACTTGTGCTTTTATGACTTTCTCTTTTTCAAAGAGAAAGTATACTTCTGTTGTAGTATTTCTGTCGCCTCAGATTAAATTCAGTTTTGGAATGTGTGCAGAAGATTTTATTGCAGCATCTATGAGAGTACCTTGAAACTGGGGCTCTGCTACACCAAATGTTACCAGTGTACTATAAGCAGGAGCCTTAAATGTGGTGCTGGAAGCCACCAGTTTCCAGCTGTTGCCTTCCACTGGTATTCCACTTGTGGTTCTGCTAGTGACAGACTGTCCCAGTCTGCATCATGATGGGGATCCAGGGCTCTAGAAGTGTAGGGTCTGAGGAGATCCTGTCTCTCCCTGAGCTGCACAAGTTGCTGACTTCTGTAACTCCTCCTGCTTAGCAACACAGCACCTGCAAGTAAGGTCCAGGAGAGGCCTCAGGTACTCCCTCTGATCCAACAAGCTCTGACACAGGTCTCTCCCTAGCACCAACTAAAGGGTGGGAGCATCACCCTCTCCCCCAAGCCTGGGGCAGCTGCAACAAAGGCTCTGGGTACTCTGTGTCAAGGGCTCCTGACCACACCTGCTAGAAGCTGCCAGAGCTGCCCCAGGCTCACAGCCCTGGCAGCAGCAGGTGCCCTGAAGTTTCTTGGAGGGTTTCCAGACTCCCTTCTACTGCGTTCCAAGGGCCTCATTTCAAGTACAGGCAGCCATCACCCCTCCTGGTAGTTCAGACCTTCTTCACTGTTGCATTCCCGGATTTTCAGCTCTTTGCTTACTTGTATTGGCTTTTCCTGATACTGTCTGTGATTGTATTTCCATACTGCAATTTGAACTATTGCTTTGTATTAAGGATTAAGCAATAAGCATGGAAAAAGTAGCAGCTGTTTGGCCTAAAGAAAAACATAAGATGAGCACTACAACCAGTATTTTAGACTACATCAGAAATACCCCGCCCAGGATTTTGTGCTTGTCAAAAGTAAGTTGCAATTATGGGTAAATATTATTGAGCTGTGAAAGATTCAGTTAACATGTAGCTTGTAATGGCTGATATTTTCAGCCCCTCATATTTATATGAATACCTGATTAAAAGTTTTAGAGAGGCAGTAAGAGCATGCAAGAGAACATGTGACTGTGCTAGCAAGGTTCCTGAGATGGCCAAGAACAATTCTCCTTAAAAGGTCATCTTGCTGAAATGACAAGCTTTTCTGCATGTCCTGAACCTCAGAGCACTGGGAATTAAATTTGTGATCACAGGAGCCTGTAACATCTATTTTTGCAGCTGCATAACACAGAGGGAAATATGGCTCTGCACTGCATCCATTTCATGAGGCATGGTTGGACACTGCAAATGGCTGAACTGTTTATGCTTCAGGATTGTCCAAATTAATGAAAAAAACCTGTGGCAGAATATTCACTCTTGTTTGCCAGATATGAAAATACCACTCTGAACAAACTTTGCAAGGACTGTCTTAACAGAGAAATTGGTAGCAGATGAACCAGATGTTCTGCAGAGAAATTTTCATTTAACTGCTAATGTTGATGATTTGTGTAAGAAACTCTGGAGAAAGAAAAAAAATACAACCAACCAACAAAAAGGGGAAAAAGCTTTCTACTGAATTATAAGTATGCACTGGCAAAATAGAGGATTCGAAAGTATTGTGCCAAGGCTCCTAACATCAACATTTTAGCATATTTGATTCGTTTTTGTCTGGAAAAACTTCCACTCACAGTAGAATAATCAACAACTGGTTTTGAATATGGAAAAGGTATTTTTGCTGAGAATGCTGCTGCCAAAAACTACTTCAGTTGAAAGCCATGGCTTCACTGCAGAGAAACTGAGGTTTACTAATAAATATTGAAATAGATTGTAACAGCTGGTTAGCTGACATAATACTAAGTCCTGAGAAAAATGCAATAATTATGTAAAATTGTCTCATTTGCTAACTGTAATGAGAAGTGACTGATGAGGTTGGAGTTGATGCATGCAAGGGTTAGAAACCATGCTGAAAAGCCTCCAAACAGATAAAACCTCTGAATAATTTTTTTTTCTGCTGCATTTTAATTTTAAAAGCTATAAAAATACACGGAGTGATTTTCTGGCTCTGCAGTAAGCAATGTGTGGTGTTCTTTTAATTGTAGATTGTAATTAATTATTATAGAATTAATCATGATGTGCTTATATTTTAAGACATCTTAAGACACCGAAAATTTTTTTCAGCCATAGTACTTACTGAACTCAAATCATGCCTATTTTATGCCACTTTCAAAAAGAAATTGTAAATAAAGCATTAGAGTTTATCTTCACAGAGTTTTATACTCAGGTATGTTTTCAAATTTCACAATTATAAAGGTTCTACTGTATTTTTATGCTACGAAGCAAACTTTTTGTCCTGCTCCTACAAACACTGGCTGGGAAGGAGAGGAAGTTCTTCCAAGTGAATTCTAGAATTTTCTGTTCAACTCCTTTTAATAATCTTGTTCAGATAAGGTTTTTTGAGGTTTAAAAACATCTTCCCCTTATGTAGAATGACATACTGCGTCTCCTAGCAGGATAAGCTCACACCAAAGAAAAAAGATGCTTTCTACCCTCCAGAAGTAGTGGGCACCTATCCGAACCGTTGCAATGGCATGTCCTGCCAGAAAAACATCAAGTAGGAGATTTCTCAGCAGACACTCAACTTAATTGAAAAAAATAAATAAATTAAAAGCTGAATTTTTACATCATCTTTTCCTTTCCCTACACATACATATTCACAGATTCTAATTTTAAAAATATATCAAAAAACTTACAGTTTATCTACTGATATGTAGACTTTCATACAGCTTAAAAGAGGATTTTCTGAAAAATTAAATGCTTCTATAAGTAGTGGAAAACAGATATTAGATTTTATAAATGACTGAAGAAATGCTGCCCTGAAACAGTAATTGGATGCAGAATCTGTTCTCAGATTAAGATTCTCAAATTTTACCCACTTTAGTGCATTTTTCCAGTCTCCAAATGGTAGTGATGTTCTTCCTCTGTTAATGTGTGTTTGGAGATTCAGAGATAAAAATACTGTCTCAGGTTGACAGCTGAGTCTCTCAATTTACTTTGAGGTAAGTTTAAAAGTAATTGTAAGTTGAGAAAAGCTATTCCATTTTTGAATTAAGCAATTTTATGGGGAGAAGAATTTAATTGTAAAACTCATATACCTGCTAATACAACTCTTCTAACAGATACTGCTATGCTCAACATAACAATACTAATTTTTTTTATGTGTTTGCCGTAAAACAGATAAAAAGCAGATGTAGAAATCTCACAGTTTACCAATGCCAGTTTGTACTGCTGACTGCCATCAGAGGCAGCAGGTTTGAAAGGATTTCAGCTACTTACATTGACTATGTATAGTTCATCTGTTAATCTCAATATAAGGAGGATTTTAAGATTTCTAGATCAACTGTCATTTGGGGAAAATAGTTACTCCATGAGGAAAAATTATCTGGGAAAAATATTTTAATATTTTTTTCTAGGTAGGTATATAAATTTGGTCTTCTATTTTGTGAAAAATAGTTCTTTTAAAATGCATTTTATATAATTTTTGAGCTGTGGTGGATTGGGGATTACTTCACAGCATTAAGAGTTCTTTTTCTGTAAGATATTTTCTCAGTTCTACACAGCAGTCTTCTTGAAAAAAACCCAAAAATTATACTAAGGTGTATACAAAACAGATAGCAGCTACCTGATAAATCTGAATGGTATAACAACGGAAAGGGGGTGAAAGCAACTTCTAGCATTTGGGAAGCGCTGTAGATCTGCTGGAGTTTAGAATAAAAGCTATTGTCTGTGAAATGCTACGAAGTTAACGTTTTTCAATTTGTCTGTATTTGAAAGTTAGTTCAAGTTTAAACTGAGGTGTGAGTCTGAATTGCATTAGATATTTCAAAAATCCTACTTTCACATGCAGTTTTATTGTAGAAAAAAATGTGTTGAAATAACTATAGGTAAAACACATACTCTTGATTTCAGATTTCTTGTTAACTGTCTGCTCTGGCTACTAACAATTCATACTATCAGAACTGAGAATTTGGCCATGAGCAGAACTTGGCAAGCATCTGTGCATGAAATTACACATGGAGTAAAATTCTTGACTGATTACGAGAGGCAGAAGAATATCCCAACCTGGAATATGTGTTTGGGCAAAACTGAAGAAAATAGGAGTATTATCAGCAGTCAATTTGAACAGTCAGTCTACTGTGAGTAGTAGGAGGAGACTGGCATTTGAAGATAATTCTTCTTGATTAATTCACAAGAGAAGGAACATTCATGTTGTAAAAGAAATACTCGTTTCCTGTGTTCTGCATCACTAATCTATGCAAAATATTGGAATTTTGGTTGTATGATGGGGCAGGTGGTGTAAAGTTACTGTGTATGGAAGTAAAACTTACATAGCACAAGCTATACAAATATATTGGCTTTTAGTGGCATTCTCATACTGCTTCTGAAAGAGCAAAGAAAAATGTTTTATGGGATGCCATGGGACGAAGTCACAAAAGCCTTGCTAAAGTCAAGGTAAACAGTACCAGCTGCTCTACTCTCATGTGTGGAGCCAGTCATTTCACTGCAGAAGGCTACCAGCAGGTAGCACAATTTTCTCTTTGTAAATCCATCCTCACAACTCCTGGTCTCCTTTTTGTCCTTTAACGTGTTTGAAAATGGCTGGCTGTAGGATTTGCTCCATCACTTTCCCAGGGATTGAAGTGCCTGGCCTGTAGTTTTACCAGTGCTCCTTCTTGCCCATCTGGAGTCTAGGCGTGATGTTCACCTCCCCAAACACTATGACCTTTCAAAGATAATAAGGGGTGGTCTCACAGTAACATTCACTGGATTTCTCAACACTCACAGGAACATCCCATCAGGTCCAACGGTTTTCCATGTGAACAATTCCTTTAACCTGATTCTCCTTGGCCATGGGGACCTCTTCCTTGCTTCAGACTTTCTCAGTATAAGTGGTAGAGGCTAGGAAAGATTGAAGTTTTGTCAAACCTCTAAAAGGGGGGACTGATGCCTATGGATTTTTGGATTTTTAGCTTTTTGTAGATTTTAGAAGTAGCTGTATTGTATCCCTCAGCCTTTAGCACAGTAGTTTACACGTTTTCCCAATACTTTTACCCCATTCCATATCACTCGTTCAAAATTCCATTAGCTTGTTTAGACTTCCCTCAAGGTAGGCCTTCATTCTGTTTAAGAACGTCTGCACACTGGCCTGGACAACAAGATATCACACAGGCAGAGCAACCTTCAAACCCAGGAGTTTGGAGGGACTCCAAGGACTGTATGTGCTGTGATGAAGAGGAGGTTGAGGAAAAGGGGGTCCAGAGCCCCCTGCCTCAATTTCTAGAGGGGCATGCTGGGGGGAGGACAAATCTGGGATTGGATGGGTTAACACCTTAAATTGTGGAACCCCCTGGACACGAGAGGCGCGTCAATATGTATTCCTGTGGGCCTCAGGCCTGGAATTAAAGGACCTACTCTCTTTATCTTATACACTAAGTTGGCTCGGAGTCGTGTTTTCTGCGGTCTCTTAAGGCAACAAAATCCAAGGACTTTGGATTTCCACAGGCAAACTTTACCCATACTGCAGGATTAGTTAAATCTGAAGTTAAATTTTACTTCTCATAAATTACTTAAAACTTAGAACTATTTTATTTTTATCAAATAATTGTTAGCTCTTTTTGAAATCTTTAAGGTTCCATTTAAAGAAGGCTAAAGAAAGCTTTCTAGTGCTTATGTCTTTATTTTACCTCATATGATTTCCATTCTCTACCCATGGAAGTGCAGCAAGTTCCACACAGGTGTCTACCTCTATCAGACCACCCACTGTCTGCTCTAAAGGTGACTTCTTGTAAGGAAAAAGACTTTTCTCATGATCATCTAAAACAGCTTTTACTGTAACTTCCTTCTAAATTGCCAATATTTTTCTACTGGTACTTGCAATTAACATTTCCTAGTAAATGCTTTTTAATCCTGGTGGGAAAATCATGAAATACTTAGACAAAAGGTTAGTAGTTGCTCTTATTTAAAGACTTCACCATTTTACATTTGGGGACTGACAAGTAGAAAATTTAAACAGTGTTTTGCTTGTTTTGCTTTCAAAAAGCAGACCAAGAGCTCAGAATTTCATATGTAGTATTAAGGGCTTTACCTGAAAGATAGTATCCCAGACAGTTCTGACATCACAGAGCTTTTCTTTGTGAATTTTAGAGCTAATTGTTTTGGTACCCTTTACTGAGAGATGCAAAGAGAAAGCATAACAATGTTCAAAGCAGTAGTTGCTCCTCTACCTCTGCTAACCATCTTTAAAAGAGGTGAGTTAGTGAAAACGTAAGAAAACTATACAGAATAATCATACCAGAGTTTGACTTTGCACAATATATAACAAAAGATCTGGAATTCTCCAGTTAAACGTCTCTCAACTTGGGCTAATTAGAAGCTACCAGAATGGCTGAAAGGATTTAACTTAGATTTTAAATCTTTTACTGTTTGAATATGGATTTAATTTAGAAGAAGAATATGAGTGCACCAATTATCATTTTGAAATAAGTCCTACCTTAAATATATTCACAGGCATTTTTACATAAAATAAATCTCTGAATAAAGGAAGCAATACCCAGACTTATCTATGGACATTCTGTAACAACAGACCTACTTGCTCAGGGAAGTATCACAAATTTGCAGTATTTTTTCAGCCCAGATAACCTCAAAAACACTTCAGTCCCTTCTCAGTTCAGGTTCGGGTTTTGGAAAGGCTTACAAACTGCCTGAAACCTTAAACTTTTCAGTGCCAAGATGCACAGCTCTGTACCATGTAGGAAAGATAACAGTTTGATCCTTCATAGTGCTCACAGACACACGAAGTGCTCAGTCTCATTTTCTCCAGCCAATTTAATTTTTCACGAGAACTTCAACTCCAGGTAAAGTCAATTTAGGTGGGATAGATTTGCAGTCAACACAGGGTGTTTCAAGGTTTTATTCCCAAGAGGGATTAAACTCTTTCATTGAACTTGGCCACCAAAAGAGCATTTAAATGGGAAATTGGCCCGGACGGTGGTCATAGCGCCCATAGCCGCTAGCAGGCCCTCCCTGAGAGGCCCGCGATAGCCACGGGGTCTCCGGCACCGCCCCTAGCCCGGCACGCAGCGGCCGCCGTGCGCGCGCAAGAGCTCGCGGGAGGGGCGGCCTCTCGCAGCCCGCGCCCCTTCCTGGGCGGGGCCCGCGCCGGCCCCGCCCTGCCCACCGTGGCCCCGCCGGCTCCGTGGGAAGCGGCTCCTCGGGAAAAGCGGCTCCTCGGGAAGCAAGGGCTCTTCTCTTCCCGTGCGAGCCGGAGGCCCTGCCGGCAGGGGCCGCCCTCCGCCGGGGCGCTCCTCCGGAAGCAGCCGAGTGTGCCTCTAGAGGGCCCGCCCGCACGCGGGGCCGCTCCGGCCGACGGCGCGCGCCCCTCTCGGTGGGCGGGTCCCGCCCCCGGGTGCGCGCGGAGCGGCCAGGGAAGCGCCGCCATGATGAACAGCGGTGGGATCGGGGTCCCGCTGGGCTTCCCCCTGGGCCCCACCTCCGTTATCCAGGTCACCAACCTCTCCTCGGCCGTGACCAGCGAGCAGATGCGGACGCTCTTCGGCTTCCTGGGAGATATAGAGGAGCTGCGCCTCTATCCCCCGGAGTAAGTGGGGCCCGCGCCGGCCTCCGCAGGGACGGAGACTCGGGAGGAGAAGGAGGCGCGGAGGGGCCAGGGGGCGGCGGGGAGGGCAGAAGCAGAAGACCCGGCCCGCCATCTTGAGTGCGGGCACTGGACAAGTGTCACGTGCCCCCGCCTTTGTATGGCCGGGCCGGCGGGGAAGGAGCTGCGCCCGCACTTAAGATGGCGGCGCCAGGCCTTTTCCCTTTTGGAAACCCACTTTACCTGGCACTCTTCTCCTCGTTCGGGCTGTGTGCAGGGCAGTGGGCCAGGGAGCCCTCAGCCCGCCTCTGCCCGCCTGCTTGCCTTTCCCCTTTTTTTTCCCTTCTGTTAGAAGGGCTGTGCTCCGAGGTGGGGGTGGTCGAACAGAAACCAGAATAGCTGAGGTTCCGCAGATGGACGGAACCTTCCCTGCCTTGTGCCCCGAGTTGCTCCCCACAAGATTTGTGCAGTAAGTTAATCATGGACGTGTCACCTTTCCCTAGATTGTAGAGGTTCGCGAGGGATGCGCTGAGGTGGGAGATGCTGGGGCTCGCAGTATAACAGTGTTGCTTCTTCCGGTAGTCAGCAGAAAAAGGGAGGAAAATAAATGGGGTTTTTTTTAGGCAGCGGTTGTACTGGCAAGTGAATAAGACATGCCCTTTCAAACTGTGTATTTTCTTACAAAAATTAAATGGCAGAAAGGAGGGGAAGTAATTTGCATCTACATACTTGAATTTTAATAAAAAGAAGATGTAAAGACTGACCAAATTTAGATTTACAAAACTGAATAGCCAAAATGTTGGTGTTTATCAATGCCTATCTAGCTACATTTCATCTGAGTATGTTTGAATGCCAGCCATTCAGAAAAATTAACTATTTAATATGTAAATAGTATGTAATATGCTTAAAGCAGCCTTATTGATTTTTAGACACTTTATTAGATATATGGTGGATTTTTATACAGTTTTCTAGGGCTTTGCCTTGGAGATGTTCCACAATTGATTCTTTATACTTTGGGTTTTCTCCTGACCGATTTTTTTTTTGTTTTGTTACAGCCGTTGGTCTTATCTTTCACTAGGTTATATAAGAGATTTTAAGGCAAATAGGTACTTTTTTGACATTCATATATAAATAATATTTGTGCTGATGTGTACGGTTGTGCCAGAGTGTGTATATACATGTAAAATAATAAAATCCAGTACCATAGTAGGATTTAGTTTGGGAATGTCAGGGTTATGATGCTATAAAATTTGGTTCTTCATGATGAATTCAGTTTTCAGAGACAGGATGTGGGATTGTAATTACATCTTTTACTCTTGGTTTTATTTACAGTTTTTATGCATAACTGTTAGAAATACAGATTTCCTTGCCTAATTGGTAGGGACGTTTGACCTGACTTTCAAATTAGTACCTTGAGAGAAAATTAATTATTTGCTCTAATGCCCTTTTTTTGTTTCAAAAAAAGAGGTGCCTCCTGTTAAATTTCTGAAAATATATTTGAATAACATTGTGATAAATTTAGGAAATAATGTTTCATTGACAAGTGGTTGGGAAGCAAAGCTGTCCCAAGCAAAAAGTTTTATTGATCCCTTTCGGTTTGCAGTACAGTTGAAATGTGAAGCTGGTTTGCAGTGTGTGACAGGTCTTTTGCCTTGAGTATGTTCTCCAGTATGCCAGCCACTCGAACAGCCTGGTGTTTTTTTTCAGCCTGCGAGGAGATCAGTGATGCCTGTAATCTGATTCCTAGTCCCACCTGTGCTTTTGTGATACATTTGTCACCCAGCTGAAGTCTGTGTTTCAGACTAGCCTTCAAAATCACATTTATAGGGATAAGCCTTCAAGTAAGAGGATTTTTCAACAGTTAAATGTTGAACAACTTTATTGAGCAACTGTTGGGTTTTTGCAGAATGAGTTATTTGAAAGCAGGGAGGTGCAAACTCTCTCCATTAAATGTGCAAAGTCCTGCTGTGAAGACTGTTTGCTTCTGCATGGTCTGGAGTGGACTTGGAAGCTAGAACACTCAAGTGTTTCAAAATAAACTTTTGTTTTAACCAAAAGTTGGACAATGGGCTAGTTGGTTTTAACTCTTCCCTAGTCAAGCGCAAGACTGGATTGGCCTCTGTGTTCTGCCACCAGGAAGCTCCGCTCTGGTTGCAACCCAGCAGATGTTGAGACGTGGAGGCACATGTTGTACCAGACCTTGGTGATAGGCTTTGGGGCCTCTTCTAGTTCAGAGCCTAATGGTGTTCTCTGTTCGTGAATCCTAGTAGCTGAGCAAAGCCTGGTTTAGCTTTGAGGGGTGCCACCAAACTGAGTCACTCTCACTTGTGCCTTACAGGTGGATAGGCCATCTTCACTTAACTCAGGAAAGGGACATAGGTTTGTCATCTGTATGGTCCAATCAGTAGACATTGTTAACTCATGCAGGTAACAATGAAGTTACCTCAAAGATGAGGCCTTTGAGGCAAAACACACACAGCCTCTGCATAATTATTCCATAACATTCTGTTTTAATAAGTTATTAATTTCTGTTGTCTCCTCCACATACCATCCACCCTGGAGAAAATTCGGACAGTTTTATAGCCTTTTCTTTGATTTTTTTTTTTTTTACTGTAGCTTTCTGAACAGGTCATTCTTAGAAAATATTTCAGTTGATTGTTGTTGGGAGATGGAATGTTGCTATCTCCCTACAAAGGAAAAGAAAAATGTGGAAATGTCGGAGTACTATTTAGATATTTATTTCCTTTTTGAGTTTTTTTTTGCTTTCCTGAAGAAACTGGATTTCAGTAACCTTCAGTCAGAGATGTAGAAATTGCTTTTTGGCATCAATGCTGCTTAACCCTAGGAAGAAGACTATGACTCTCCTTAAGTTCAGCCTCAGAAAAGGTTAGCAGAAAAAAGGCAACAAAAGGAATTAAAACAGAATAGGACTTTTCTGTTTTAGGAAAGACTTCTTAAGAAGTCTGCTGGGAAGATTTCAGAGGCTCACTTCCTAAAAGTGAAACCTTCTAGAGTTTTAGTTCTTTTGGATCTTAATAGTTTCCCTTGATGGAGATGCATCATTAATATGTTTTTAGCAGAGATGGTCTCCTTATAGAGAATTTCTCCTTCTTAACCTTCAGAAAAGACTTGGTACCAAGACTTCTTTGTAGAGCCTCGTTTGCAGTAGCGTTCGGATATTAATATTTTTTAACATAGTTTGCAGATAGCTTTTGTGATTTAAATCCAAGTGAAACAGGAGGGCGAGTGTTACAAAAAACACACTTGTCAGAGCTGGCTCTGTACATGTTGAAATTTATAAAGATTATTATGGGGCCTGAAACTACCTGGAGCAGAATTATGTTCCTGAGTTGGCAATGAAAACAAAAATGTAGAAGAACCTGGGAGACATCAGAAGTCTTAAGCTCTGCCAGGGGAGGTTTAGGTTGGATATTAGGAAGAAATTTTTTACAGAGGGAGTAATCAGACATTGGAATGGGCTGCCCAGGGAGGTGATGGATTCACCATCCCTGGAGGTTTCTAAGATGAGACTGGATGTGGCACTTAGTGCCATGGTCTAGTAACCACAGTGGTGGTGTTAGATCAGGGGTTGGACTTGATCTTGGGAGGTCTTTTCCAACCCAGTTGATTCTATGGTTTTTCAACAGTGTGGACTACAGAACCTTCAGTGAAGGCTTCAACCATTTGACTTGTAACGCTGACATGTGTATTTATGAAGAAACAAACAAACAGCAAACAATGACAACAGAAAAACCCAAAACACCCCCTCCAACACCCTCTCCTCCTGCCCACCTTGGGTTCCCCTCCCCCAGCAAACCAAACCAAATAAAATATTTTGGCCATTAAAAGTCGTTTTGCTCAACAAAGTTTCTGTTGAGTGCTAAAAAAGTCATAGCTGACTGTAATTTCTGATGTTGGAAACTGATCTAACAAAGACCCTACAGCTGGCTCAGAAGCCTTTCTATGCAATTTTTTTTCCTGAATGTGGAAACTTGAAACTGTGAAAACATTGACCACTACAGACAAAGTGGGTAGAAGAAATGTGGTCATCTTGTAATGTTTTTCTAAACTGTATGAGGCTTTCATGTTTGTCTCTCCCACGCCCTGTTTAGTTTTTCCTCCTCAGTGTCCATCATAAGTGTTTCTAAATGCAGTTCTGAATTTGACCATCTCTTTAGATATTTTACCTAGGTGCTACTGTTCTGGTAACCAGAAACATACTGTCTGTGAAACATATAGTCTGCCTGCCTCTGAAGTTCCCAGTTTATTTTTTGCAATTAATATGATGAAATAATATGTCTAAAACTTTTAAATTTATATTTAAATATTGAAATCTAATTAATTTCATAGAATAACTTTGGAAGTACCTGCTTTGGAATTTGAGGGAACTACAAAATGGGTTGAGTTAAACTTGAACTGCTGCTGGTACTTCCAGAAAGTTGACGAGTTTTTCGGTTTGGGTTGAGGCAGGACCCAGGTGAAACAGTTTATGCAGTGCATTTTCCCTAAGTTTCTGCTTTGCTAGAAGGCAAATGGTCTTTTCAAATGGAAATTGCTAATATTTCAGCAATATCCTGTTGCATTCTCTCTTTAAAAATTTCATTGTACTTCCTTCATGTGAAGAAATAAGCTGCTCATATAAAGGTCACAAACCTTGACTAGGGAATCCATTTTTAAAGCAAACTTCTGTGGTTTTGATCAAGATTTCAATGTTTACATGTTCTCAGTTGGTATACTGCTTAATGGAAAAGCAAATTACAAATTTTCTTCCTTTTTGTAGCCAAATGATGAGTTGCTCCTCCCTCATCCAGTGTTACGTCGAGCTACAATATGCCAAACTAAGGCAGATGATAAAAAGGAATTTTGTTATATTAGTCAACTAAGACCCAGTATTTGAAAGAACTCTCAATAACTGCTTTTATTTTAATAAGAATTAATAAAACAGCTTTTATGAAAACCGAAGAAAAAATATTAGTTATTACAGGCTAGTATCTGAAGGACCCACTGAAAAATGGCAGGGTTTGTTGTTTGGCTTTCCTCAACAAGGTTTATTTGGAGAAAAAAAGATAAACTATAAATTATTACTTGACAAATGCATCAAGTAAATATGCTACTTAAAACAGTAAGTTGGAACTACTATTCAGTGTTGTGTGCCAAGATTATAAAAGAAAATTAGCCTTTTTGATTAGTGATTTTGGTTTCATGAATTTTCATTAAAAAGAAGGAGGTGCTACACTATGCTTCTTTCAGTGACATAGTAAGTAGGCAAATTAGTAGATTTCTAGACTGTTATGACTAACTCTTCTAGGAAGTGTAAAACCTTTTTTTTCCTTAAGGAGTAATAGTTAAAAATACATGCAAGCAATTATTTAATATGACTGATTGTTTTTTTTTCCCTTTTATCTTGCAGCAACTCATCTAGTCTAAAACCTTTTTTATTAAGAAGTAATAGTTAAAAATATGTACATGCAGTTTTTTAATATGAGTAATTGGGTTTTTTTCGTTTTATCTTGCAGCAACGCACCTCTTGCTTTTTCCTCCAAAGTATGTTATATTAAGTTTCGCGAAGCATCAAGTGTTGGTGTGGCCCAGCATCTAACTAACACGGTTTTTATTGACAGAGCTTTGATAGTTGTTCCCTGCGCAGAAGGTTGGTATTTTAGACATTCTTTTGTACTGTTGGTCTTTGTTGTGTCTGTTCAGTGTTTTAAGCTTTCCATGTAAAAAGGTGGTGCTCTGTTGTTCTTTTGTTTTATTTTATTGCTTTTTGAGAGAAAAGTCTTGAATCAAAATTGAAAATGGAATGAGGAAACCCAATGATACAGATTTAATTGAAATTCAGCATTAGCAATAAGGTAGTTGATTTAAATTATAATTCGGTTTTCCATAATCATCACATATTTTGAGGGGAAAAAAAGTAAAATAATTCCCTGTGGTTTGTGTTGGCAAGGTTATTCTTACACAGAGTGCTCACTGAAGTCAATGGAGCTCTGAAAAGATCAGCCAATTTCCTGACACAATAACATTGCAGTTTGAATCTTAATGTATCACCTTTGATGTAGTGGATTTTTTGTTGACTTGTGATTTTTTTTTTAAGACAATGATTATTTTTGCATTGTTTAAGAGTACATCCCAATTTTCTCTCGTAGACGTGCAATATATGGATTTGACCATTTTAGAGTCATCTAAACTAAAATATTTAGCATTCATGGTGATAGTTACTTTTGAATAGAAATGTTTACCTGTTAGCTTTATTTTTTAAAAGGAATTTTTCTTTCATGTTACTGTTGAAAATGTTACTTTATGTGTCATAAAACTTTTCTTATCTATAGCAATACTTCTCTTTGGTTTTAGATATCTCCTTAAATAAGCAGTGATCTGTACAGAATGCTTCCATCATAAAATGCTTTTAAAAACTCTTAAAAAAACAAAATGCTTGATGAATACTAAATTGGCAAATGTTCCTTTACCTAGCTGTGAGGCCACACTTTTATGGATATATTGAATACAAGACAGCTTGTATTGTTAGTATAGTATCCTAGATCTGAATACAGTTACCTGAAGCATGGTCCTAAGGTAGGCGTTTTTGTTGGAGTTAGGCAGAGCCCCATTGACTTCATTGGGATCATTGTGTAATCGAACATCTGTTTAGCTCTGACCCTGTTGCCTCTTTGGAGTGGAATCATTCCAGCTGATGGAGTGAACCTGACTTCACTTTCAACCTGGTAGCTTTACCATGAACAATATGTATAGTGATTGAACCATGAACTGCAGCAAGTCCAGAAATACCCCTTATACATCTCTAACTGCAAGAGTTCAAAAAAATACTGTTAACTTCCTGGAGTTTGTTAACGATGGTCCCAGAGTACTGTTTTTCGGCATGTTTGCCACATCATGGTCTAGATAGTGTGAGATAAGTGCTGCTGTAATAATCATCTGGGATTTTCTTAGCAAACTCTACCAGGTCTTCAAAATTTCAGAAACCCTCCAAGTACTTTTCACTAAAGGCCATATTGACCTACAACTGACCTGCCTGTTCTTGTAGCCTTCTTACTAGGGGCATATTGCACATTTGTCTTTGTAAAGCCTAGATTTTTAGTTGCTTCTGTGCCTTGTTTTGGGGCCTTTTTGGTTTCATATTTTGAACTTGTTCTAAAACCACAAAGAGAATATGGCTGTATCCACTTGCAACTGTGTATAGGCTAAGGGGATCAGAGTCCCCAGTTGGAAAATTGCCCCTAAATACATTGACTAAGGTTTATTCAGGGTCTTAGTTTTACATTTTGTCAAAAAGAGGTTAACACTGGTTCAGTACTTCCAGAGAGGGAAGATTGTTGCCTAATGAGTGAACACACCTCCTGGTGTTTTTCTTCTGATGATATCACTGCCTGACATGATATGGCAACAGGCAGGTAAAGCTACGTTTTTCCTGTCTGTTGGTGGTAGACAATGAGTGGAAGGAGAAAAAAATCAAAGTTCTGACAAATCTTGTTCCGACTCTTATTTGTAACTGACTTATTAGGTGTTTCTGAGAAACTGTATTAAAATGTCACTCTTCAAAATCATTCTAGACTCCACAGAAATGTATGTATAATTAGGTGAACAAGTGATTGGGGTTTGAGGTAACTTCTTTTTTTAATGTCAGAATGCTGTTTTCATGTAACTTTTTATTATAAGCATTTATAAAAAGATGTGAATTATACAGATTTAACTTTCTGATTAATTTATTGTGTGGAATAAATATGACTTTGGAGACCACAGCTCAAGGTTTTTGATTCAATATGTGTCATATGATGCATTGTTAATGGAGTCAGTGGAGTGGATCATGGGCTTTAAAAGTAGTGATGGCTTTATTCTGCCAGGAGGTAAAATTATGTAATTGTCCAACAGTGCCAGTAATAAAACATTTCATGTGCCAAGTTGAACATAAGAGAGAGGTGAAATGAACTCTGAAAACCCAGTTTTTTAAAAGAGAATAAAATCTGAAATTGGGAATGTATTTAAACAGTGGTAAATCAAGGGTGTATGAGGAGGGAATCACTACAGAATGAAAATCAGTCTTAATTATATGACATTTAGTATAATGATTTAACAAAAATGTAATTGTAAGTGAAGTAAGATTACTAAGATGTTAAAATATGACTTTTTTGTGTGTGTATTGGTAGGTTTTTCTTTAAATATACTTTGAAAACGCAAAGGTTGAAAGCTAAACAAAGATGCCACCCTAATCATTCTAAATTTTATGTCCACATTATCTGGTAGATGGATTTTGACTATTAATTTGGTTTTGTATGTTTTCTCTGTGTGATATTTGTGCATTATTAGATGACTAGACTGGCCAAGGCAGACCTGTTACACTTGCCTGAGTTAGGCATTGTTTGCCATGCCACTAAACCTGCCGCCAAGTGAAACCTTCATGGGGGAAATGAGATCGAAGTCTGGCCTGCTGAAGATGGACGCCCTGTCTCTGTTTTTATTTTATTTTGATTTCTTTCCTTTGTTTCTTTTATTTTTATTTTATTTTGTCCCTTTTTTGTTTTGTTCTGTTAAATCTCTTTCCCTTGTACTTGTGAACTGGTACTTCAGTTCTGTAAAAATGATGTTTGTAAAGGGTTCACAGTGTTTGATCTTGAAGTTGACCTGAAGCTGCTTATGAATGGTGGATGGTATACAGAGAATTTAGAATATGATTCATCTTCAATGCTGTGAATTAAGGATAAATTTGATTTAGAATACATTTAAGCATCTAAATTCAACAGATGAGCACATCGTGTCAGAAGGCAGGAACAGTTTTGCGATACATTCTTTCATATGTTGTGTTTTATGAGTTCTTCTTGGAAAAGGACAGTTGAGACTCATGCTTCTGGAGAAACCAACTTTAGAAAGTAAAGTCATGATATTTCTCTGCTATTTTCCTCAGCAGAGTGTTTTATTTTAGGTTGCACTGTCTATTTAAAAGAAGGCTGATTATTTATGTCTAATGTGATGAGCTTAAAATAATTATTTCTGAAACAACTTTTATGAATATTGAATGTCGTGAAATATTTGTTTACTTTTGATGAAACCTTGCAGCAGTGAGGTCAGTGACAGGAGGATTTCATCCTTTTCTTGTAATTTTCAGAAAAGACTGTTTACCACTCATAAGTACAAATGCAGCCTGGAATTTTGGTTGGAATGTGTTACGTGAGACACGTTGTCTTTAAACACTGTTATTTGTGAGAAGATTGAATCAGTTCTCTGTGTGTGTGCACGTATGTGTGTTTATACTTGCATTTTTGACATGCTGCAGTGGTAATTATTTGAAGAAGAGGTTTAAAAAAAGAAAAGTCAGAAAAAAAAGTGTTTTCTCCATCATCTCACAGTCTCAGAAGCCCTGGCAGTTCATGCTGGAGTGATTGAGATGGTTCTCATCCCTAAATGATGTTTTCACTTCCTGTGAAATGGGAGCCCTGAAACAGAAGTGGTGAACAAGGTGCTGTGTCTAGTCTTCAGGCATTGCTCTTCCCAGCCAGCTGCATTGGGATCTGTTGGTTTCACTCTGAAAAGAGCTTTGCTTGATGATTTTTATTGGATTTGGCAGTTGAGGTAATTGCCAGTAGCTGTCATGTCTTTATTTGCTGCTGCTAAATCCACTAAGATTCATGAGTTGGATCACATGAAGTATTTTATTTGTAAGTGTACACGTTCCATTGATTTAAAATAGAAGGAAAATAACTACTATTATGTTTAGAGTAGTTGTGAGCAGTATTTTTAAAAAACAAACTTATTGCAGACACATTTTTGGGGGTGAGGATTAACTGTGTAGTTTCACTACAAAGAGTAGGAAATTAATTTTTTCTGAGCACTTGAGGAATAAATACTGTGATTAGTACTTGTTTAATGCAGGTACTTCTATTCAACCTCCATCAAAATGGGTTCTGGTATGGACTAGGCTTACTACGGCTCTTAAGACTTCGATGATACAAAAAAGTAGCAATCACAACTGTTTATAGGCAGTGGTGAGCTAATCTACATTTGCTTCCAGATTCCTTTGCAAAGTGAAGAATCAATAAATAATTGATCATAGAAATCGTAATTTACTAAGCAGAAGAGCTTCTAAGAAATGGAGTGTAGATGTGGCATATTTATATTGTCTGTTTCCCTCATTAGAAAGTAAATATCTTCACCTCATTTCCATTCAGGTTTTAAATACCATGTTTTAAAAATGAAAGTGTTATTTTTAAACTAAATTATACTAATCTGTTGTGTCAAACCCCACGTTTTATTGTATTTTTGTGAGCTTGTATTCCTTTTATAAATAAATTCACAGAGATAAAATTCCAAAATACTCGTGAGGGTATTTGGTCACGCATATTAATTTGTTTTTTAAAACCGTTTAAAAAACGGGGAAGTAGGTTTCTAAGACATTGCAGATTTTTATTTCCCCACAACAGTGTTCCATAGAATTTTGGACTGGTCTTAAAAACTGGAAAAGATATTTGAAAAGACACTATCTTTGAATATCCAGGCAAATTTTTGGGTTATGTCTGTAGAGATAGACCCTTTATCTTTCTTGAAAACAAAATGAATAATCTTTTTTTGTGGTATTGAACTGATGGACTAGATTTTGTATTTTAAAACTTTACATTGTTAAAAACCAAAGTATTCTGGAAATAATGCTGCAAACTTTACAATTTACATATGCATGCTGTTCATTCTTTGAGCTGCTATAATGATGAATGGAACTGAAATGTTCAGTGGATTCCTTTAAAAACACTTGAGCAAATTAGTAGTTCCAATTATTTCAATGCCATGATGCATATACTTAAAGTTTAGGCTTCTGTTTAAGTCTTGGCTCATTGTCCTTCTTAGTTATGTGCCTAACCCAATTCCTGTTTAAAAAGGCTAAGTGCCTAAGCATATTGTAAGTTTACCTGATTAAGTGTGTGTTGAATTGGCTGTATGTAAGTGCATGCTTGAATTAGGCATATGCTTATGTACATTACTGACCAAGGATCTCAATTAGCATGCAGACACACCACTTTAGGAGCCACGTCTGCCATCAGATTTACTTGTGCAATATCTCTCGATCCGTAGAAAGCTGCACAAATTGCAAGATATTCACTGTTCAGGATAAATTCTGGTTCACTAGTCATTTGAAAGCACTTAAGTATTTAGTTTGTCAGCAGAATTGGTACATAATTCTGTGCCTAATTTGCATGCACAGCTGCTGGAACTATATATTCAAAAGCCTTTTAGTTGGCAGCATATTAGGCAGGGTATGCAGCAAAGTACATGATACTTTTGAGCAGTCAGGTACACCTCTCATTGCATGCCTGACTTCAAAATGAGATCTGTGAAGGGTGCTGAACATTGTGATGGTGGCTTAGATTCATGCATGTTTTTTAAAAAAAGCCCTGGAATTCATTACTGCACAGTTAATTCTTAAGTGCTAACAATTTTCCTATTTTTCTCCTTTAGATAGCAAAATCGAGTAGTTTCTTACATGTTAAGGAGGAAAGTGTCTCAAAATTTAACATAAATAAAATAAATGTAAATAGGAAGCATGAAATTAAATGGGTACTGTTACTTTATCTTTTCTGTTCTACCCATGCTACATACAAATTCAATTTCATTTAGATTTTTTTTGTCCTTTGGTCATATCCAACTGTTACCCAGTCTTTCCTGCAGATCTGTAAAATAGGTTTGCAAAAGTTTTTTAATTTCATTTTTTAAAGTAGTATGTTTCCATGGGGTCAGTTGGAACTCATGTAGCTAAAACTGCGTGGTGTTTTGAAACATACCTCATGTTTTGCTTTTTGATAAGAATATTTGTATTTTAATTTTTAATTTAGAGGTCTTGTAAGTTAAAACATACGTAGTTTGAATCAAAGCAGTAAAAGCCACTGGCACAGCTTTTGTATGTTCCTTGACCATTTAAACATTAGAACAATGTTTAAATAAGAGCATTTACTTTATTATGGTTCATGTGGTAATACCAAAGGGCTTAGCTGGTTAGCAAATGTACAGTTATGCCAGTAATGTTGAACAGATCATAGATACCTAGTATAATTAGAACTTCTTTTGGTAGGTTTTTATTTTAGTGTTTAATGTTTGTACCAGTTTAAATCCCTTTGCATTTCAAATTTAAAATGTACATTTAATTGTAATCCTAATTGTTTGACTATTAAATCTTTTGATTTTTGGAGATTTTTGGGGTTCATTTAATAGTCTAATTGTGACTGACATTGAATGAAACCTGCGTTTAATTCGGATTAGTTATTACTTAAACCTTTAGCATGGCGGTAGGATTATAATCAGGTTGAAAGAGCAGGGAATACGTATTCTGGGAAAACAGAGCTTGCTTAGCTGATCAGTTATGATTTTCTTCAGTCTCAGTAAATTTAAAGTAAATTTATCAAAGTTTCCCATAAACTGAGGTGACCTACAATGTGGGACAGTACAAATCTAAATTTTTTCTGCTCTTCCCTCCTCCACCTTCAGGTTCACTTGTAGTATGTATTGTGTGCAGTCACTGTAGTTCAGTAGTTTTTTTATTTTATGTTTTACTTGTTTTTACATTCTAAGTAGGTAGCACCAGAGGAATAAAGAAGAGCGCAAATTTCAGTTAGCACATACTTGTTTTTTTCTTTTTTTGTTTTTCTTTCTTTT
This sequence comes from Manacus candei, assembly GCF_025592945.1. Lineage (NCBI taxonomy): Eukaryota > Metazoa > Chordata > Aves > Passeriformes > Pipridae > Manacus > Manacus candei. The sequence goes on along the minus strand of NW_026138072.1, from coordinate 7,252,382 downwards.
ACTGATTTGGTTATTTGCCATTTCTGGGGATTAAACTTTAAAAAATGTTCTTCTTTTCTGTATCTGATGTTCTGTGTGCTATTAGTGATGCAGCCAACACGAACGGTTGTCATGTGTAAAACAACTTTCGATCACCGCGAAAACACCGCCCTGGGAAAGCGTCCATGCTTGATATCGTTTGGTTCATGAACGTTAAGTTTCCAGTACAGGTGACCCATAGCTCAAAGTGTTAAATAATTGTATACATTATTCAGTTTTTAAAATAATAATCCATTAATGAGATTGCTAGTCTTTGAAATTTTTCTCACTTTTGTTTTTCCTAGTAGAACAGGGTAAAAGGAAAAACTTAAGTTCTTATTTGTTTCTTTGTAAGGATCTGGTAGATAGATTCATTGTTATTTATTACATTTTTAAATGCAAGGGTAATTGTAAAATCATAGAAAGAGTAACATCTGTCTAGTGTTCCAACTCTGTGTAATGTTTTCATTTGCTTCTTCAGGTAAAATCCCAGATGAAGCCAAAGCCCTCTCTCTATTGGCGCCTGCTCCTACTATGACAAGTCTGATGCCTGGTGCAGGATTGCTTCCCATACCTACACCAACCCCTTTGACTACAGTAAGTAAAATTCAGTAGCTGTTTAATTTCTCGTTTCCTCTGTGCTCTAGCCTTTTCTATGTGCAGAGAACAAGAACTGTCTGATCCATGGATTTTGCAGTGAGAGTTTAGCTTTGGTGGTAAAGGCTTGCTGAGGATTCATCAGGTGTCCATGCACAATGTTTCTGGGTTTTTCTTTCAGATTATTATTTTGCAAAAGAGTGGGTAAGTATTGGTTTTGGTGGTTGTCCATTTTAATTGTTGTCCTGCCCTAGAGCCTTTTATTTGGTCAAGTGGAAGTGCTATCCACCTCCTAAAAATTTATTAAAACCTAATAGTTACATTGACACCATTCTTCAGAATATTAAACTGCTGCAGTAGAGAGATTTTACTTGATACCTCTACAGAAAGGTTTTTCATTGTTTGTCTAATAATGTTTTCACTACAAAGAGTAGCAGCTTGATGCTGCTACTTCTGCTCAATTCCCTTTTGCCTCTGTAAGCCTTTCTTGACATCAGCAAGCTGCAGGGAAAATTTCAAGTTAAAATAGAGTAGTTTTTTTCCTTTGCTACATAAAAAAAATTACTCATGGCTAGTTAGAAAATTTGTTTATGGGAAAGGCAGTTGCTTTTTGGGTAGAGAAAATAAAATTCAAACCAGGAACTCAGTGGGCCAACTTTGTAGTGATTTTTAAGAGACTTTTTCTAATGTTTCCTGGGAGAGAGTTTAATGTCCAGTTCCAAACATGAGAGATATATTTTCCTCTAGGAGTGAGGGAAAGAGACTGAATATCCTTTGCATTTCAGCTGTAATTAATCTTGACTTACGTAGTTTATTTGTCTAAAAGGTGCCTTATGTTTCCCTTTGATGGACTGATATCTGTCGGCACTGAGCATTGCAAATTACCTTCTGTCCTTGCTGGGCAAGGTCTTGACCATTTCTCATCTAGTCCAAATACTTGTTGTGTCAAAAAAATAAGAACATTAGCAGTATCTGAAGGTATCTTACTCAATCTAAGCATTAAAAATTGAAGCCTATATGTTTTGTGATTGATACACTACATATACACTGGTCCCTGTCCAGAGCTCTTTGATAAGATGCTAATTGATAACCCACAGCAAATCTTAACTATAGAAGGCTATTTATGGGTATATTTTTGTTCTGTAAAAAAACTTGCTGTACTGTGACCTTAAAGTACTGCCTATTTTTATTAGATCTATCTATATACAAACGGTCAAGGCAGGCAAGTATTAAGAAGTGAATTGTCTCCCACTAGTGCATGGTTGGAAAGTATATTCTGTTTTTGTGTTTTTCAGCTTGGTGTTTCACTTGGCACTTTAGGGGCTATACCAGCAGCAGCATTGGACCCTAACATTACAGCACTGGGAGAAATACCACAACCACCAATTATGGGAAATGTGGATCCATCCAAAATTGATGAAATCAGGAGAACAGTCTATGTTGGAAACTTAAATTCCCAGGTAGCTTTTGGGTTTTTTTGTGTTGTAGAAATACTAATGGAAGGTGTGAAATTGTAATTTATGAATTCTAATCTTAACGGTTAAAGATTTTATATCAGTAAAAGGCAACATAAATTTAAGCAAAACCTCCTAAATTTTGTTGCTTATTCATGATATTTTGAATGCTCCTGTGCCAATCAGATCAGACCAGGCTCTGGAACTCATTCTGTCAGAGAAGTCACACTGTAGCTGAATTCAGGAAACACACTTAACAGTTGTGCATGCTGATCAAATGTCCAGTTGGGTTGTGTTAGGTTAGCAATGCCTCGGAAGTCATGAGATCATGGTAGCTGTCTCCCACAGCACTGTGAAGTTGCTTAGTAAGATGGAGTAAGATGGAGTGATGTGTCTTAGTGGAAGTTGAAAATTAGCATAAATACCTTTCAGTCATCAACTTGGTTTTTCAGCAGTTGATTGAATGAATTGAAAAATACTTACTTTTGACTGATAACAATTTAAGTATTACATTTTGGGGGTTTTTGACTGGTGAAGTAGCTACTGAGTGTAAAAGTACTACTGATCATGATAAACTGAAAAATAATAGAAAGCCATATGAAGCTAAGTCTTTTAATATTCTTTGGATATTTTTTTAATTGATCAGAAGTCACAATCAGCTTGTATACAGGTGTATAAGGAAATTCCTCATCAGTTATTTCAGATGAGTTGCCTGAAAAGTGAAAAATCCTGTGCAAATGTGGTTTTTTTAACTTAGACGAAGAACTAAGGGCTTGTAGCTGCACTATTTTAAATCACAGAATATTCTTTAGATTCCATCATCATGGCTAGGCTTCGTGAACGAAGATTGGGAAGGGCTCTACCCACATTTACTACAAGCACGCTGGTGGCTAAAGAGGCCAATGTGAGATAGACAAGTCTGGTTGCAAAAGTCACAGCAGAAAGACTCCTTGGATGGTATCGGCAAGACACGGTTCTTTCTGCGTTCTTTTCTCCTCGAGAGTGATCCTGCGTGTGTTCTCAAAGGAAGCAGCAGCGTTATGAGCTGTGTGTCTCCACACCTCCCGATTGGAGGCCAGAGTAGACCAGTGATAAAGATCAATATGGCCAAGGCTGAGATGTTGTTTCAGGGAGTCCTTGAATCTCCTCTTCAGGGCTCCTCTCTTGCGGCAGCCAGTGGCAAGTTCACCATAAAGCATGAATTCTTTAGATTAATGGCAGAAAAAATACATGTCTTTTTTTTTCTTTTTACAGTGTAACATTACTAAATTCATGCCATCTGTGTAGTAATGGTGAGACATCATTCCAAAATCTGTAGCTCTTAGACTACCGGGTATATTCTATAAGTGGGTTTTGTTATATATTCTACTTTTTGACTCTTTTTAGACTACAACAGCAGATCAGCTGCTTGAATTCTTCAAGCAAGTTGGAGAAGTTAAATTTGTGCGAATGGCAGGTGATGAGACTCAGCCAACACGATTTGCTTTTGTGGAATTTGCTGACCAAAATTCTGTACCTCGAGCTCTTGCCTTTAATGGAGTTATGTTTGGAGACAGGCCACTGAAGTAAGAAATTAGTTATCCATATGACTACTGAATGAGAGATTTCTTTGTATCCTTGTATATACATTTATGACTCTGATGTGTAGGAAAATGCTGTTACTTGTTTTTCAGTATGAGAACTTAATGTTAACAAACCGGAACATTCTTATCAATTCCAATTTCAAGGTTTAGCGTAAGTTTCTCTTAGAATAATATGGGTAACATTGAGTAAAATATATATCTATTAATCTTGAGGTAGTGGAGGCTATAGTAGTGAAAGAATTTGCAAAGTCCTTAGGGCTAAGTTTTCCGTATGATGCGTATGTAATTAGTAGGTCTTAGCATAGAGATTTTATATGAAATGGAGAAATAACTTCCTAGACTTCTACTAAAAATACTGTAACAGAGAAATATTGTGCTACCTGTTTCTAAAATTGGTAATATTTGAAAGTAACAAAAGATATTTCAGATACTTGGAAAAAATGAGTATTAGCACAAATCTGTAGTTTTGCTGAACTTTAAAGGTTTTAGTTTACATGGAAGATGAGATGTTTTTCTTTCATGTTTTTTGTTTTTACTTTTCAAGTGTTTAAGAATTAAATGTTTTTATTTTTCCTTAGAATAAATCACTCTAATAATGCAATAGTGAAGCCTCCTGAAATGACACCACAGGCTGCTGCTAAGGAGCTGGAAGAAGTGATGAAGAGAGTAAGGGAAGCCCAGTCTTTCATATCTGCTGCTATTGAGCCAGGTAGGTATATTGTGTTCAGTAGCTAACAGATGCAATCTCTATGTACCTTGGCACACACTTTTAAGAGCATTTTCAGACACAGGAAGAGGATACTTAAAGGTATTCAGTATGTGTTGGTAAAAAATAGGAGAATAATCAAAATTTTATTCATGCAACAAAGAAGTGGAATGAAGCTTTTTATTTCATGTGATTTTTTCACATACATGTTCAGTTAATGTTTTCAAAAATAAAAATTTTATAAATCGATACTTTGACTCTTTAAGTTCAGAGTATGTGGAAACTGTTAAAAGAAAATGCTTTATTCTCCTCTAGCACACATGAGTGCCGTAGTTTAATGATCAGCATGGTTCTGAAAGCAGTAATATTATGCTTTCCTTATCTGCAGCAGGTTAATTTTATCTCTTTTTCATGATGGCTCAAGACTGGATACATCCTCATAGCAAATGGGATCAGAGAATGAATCTGGAATAAAACTTAACATATTTTAGAAGACTTGTTTTCATCCAGATTGTTTCCTTATTCCCTGTTGACACAGATGCAAAGTCAAAGAGGAAGGTGTTTGTGTGTTGAGAGGTTAGACAGACATTCCAATGCTGATTTATGCTGGCTTAAACTATTGCAAAACCGTAGCATAAAAATTCTCAACTTATTAAACTTACTGTTGAGATCTTAATTCTTTTCACCAGCAATTTTTTGCCGTTCTTTGTACTAGCAAACCCAGATGTTGTCTTACGCATATTAGATGGGGTGGAGTCTTGAGGGTTTTTTGGGGAGAAGTGTTTTCTGTTGCATTTTAGAGTTGTATTAAAAATAGCTCTAACATTTTTTGACTGTTAAGCAACAGAATAAGAGTCTCCTATAGTGTGAATCATTGTGAGATCACTATTAAGGTTTCTGTTGACTTCCTGGTTTTCAGATCAGACTTTTCACCATGTTCTGTTCATTCCTTCCTCCCATGAACAGTGTTTGAGGAATAAAATTTTTGTATTTGTACAGTGGTTGAAATATCTGAAAGTGTAGACAGTACTAATTATTATTTAAATGTTATGCTTGTTTTTAAAATTACGCCCTCTAAATTTACTCTATTCTTCTCAGGTTATTTTAAAAAAATAATTAAATAATAGACCAAGAGGAAGATGTGTTATGATCTTGTGCTTTGTGGCAGCAACATAAATCCCATTCTTAGTAGAGCTAGCTGTTTATAATTATCTGGTTTATGTGTACTGCTGCAGGATGGCTGCACTCAACGAGTATATGCAATGACTTTCTTGGATGTTTCTGAAGGATATTTGCAAAGAAGGAAGATGTGCAGAGAGTAGGCCCCTTGCAGTACATGTGGTACATTCCACTTGTGCCAGATTGTTAACTGGGATCTTTAAATGTTCTGAGCTTACACTGCAAAGTGGTTTTTTCCTCTCAGAGTCTGGAAAGAGCAGTGAAAGAAAAGGCGGTCGATCTCGTTCCCATTCTCGTTCAGAATCCAGGTCTAGCTCAAAATCCCGATCTAGAAGGAAAAGATCACACTCAAAACACAGGTAGGTATGTTTTTTGTTTCAGGCTGAGACAATATTGGGAATATTTTGCTTGATGGTGGTTACTGAGGTTTCTTAGTTATAGGACGAGTATCCCTGAAGAGGTTACTAGCTTGCACTCAGCAGACCAGAGTTACCAGGAACTTTGTCTCTGAACAGATACCCTTTCCCTCTAAATCCTAAATGTTTTCAGGATTACTTTCAGTTAAAACACACTAGGAGACACTTTTTATGCCATGTAACAACAATTTCTGTGGTTTCTTTGTACATTTTATGGTATGTAGCATAATACGATTTTATGACCTGTCTTAAGAAACTTGCATTTGGTGAATTGGGTGTGTAGTTTTACTGGTAGCACCCTGAGCAGATAGGCTGGCTGGTTTTGCTAGTATAAAATTCATATTGTCTTGAACTTCTAAATACTGAGTTAATAAATACAATGGTTTTATTTACCATCCTGTAAATGTAAAGCTGTGGTTTTTAAAAACATAGGAAAAAGGCTTTATGGGCAATTTTTCGTTCTTCAGATTTTGTTTGCATTGCTAAGTTTCTTCAGTTCTGAAGAACTTCAGGCTTTGGAATATGGGATAAGAGAGAATTATTAGATCATCCTTGAAGTATACCAATTAAGATTTTTTCCAAGAATAAAACAGTCTTGCTATGGGAGAGTAAAAATCACTTCCTGAAATGATCCATCTCCTTGCAGTGTCAGGAATGTCTTCTGAGCATCAATCTAAAGATATTTGGCTTTGTTAAGTATTTTAAAAAAAATTTGGAATGATTCCATTTGATAGCTTACACTTTAAAAGGTGTTGTCCTTATTGCAGCAGTAGCTCTGTTGCATCCTTTCATGCATGTCTTTTAACAAGGCAACTAGGATTCTTTTACATACGGAAAAGCTGACCAGAAGGAGTTATAATCAGTTGTACTATCAAATAAATATGGTACAAGTACAGGCTTTAGAAGTGCAAGAATAATCTATCCTTACCACTTCCCTGTTTACTCTTTTATAAAACACATTGTTTTCATCTCTTGTGACTTAAAATGTATTCAAGCTTGTGCTTTCATTCAATTGCCATTAATTGGCCCTGCCTTTGGTTTGGTCTTTCTGTGTTGATAAGCAGAACAAAGCTGTAGGTAAACAATGACTTCCCCTTGTCTTTGTGTATATTACATATGATAATATATGTGATCTTTCTGTCTTTCATAAGTTAAACTTCATGGTACCTTAACCTCTCAGGCAGAGTATCCAGTTATGTGGTATAGAATCATAGAATTGACTGGGTTGAAAAAGACCTCCCAAGATCATCAAGTCCAACCCTTGATCCAACACCACCCTGGTTGCTAGACCATGGCACTAAGTGCCACATCCAGTTTCATCTTAGAAACCTTCAGGGGTGGTGAATCCACCACCTCTCTGGGCAGCCCATTCCAATGTCTGATTACTCCCTCTGTAAAACATTTCTTCCTAATATCCATCCTAAACCTCCCCTGGCAGAGCTTAAGACCATACCCTTTTGTCCTTCTGCCTGGGAGAAGAGACCAACACCCACCTGGCTACAACCTTCTTTCAGGTAGTTGTAGAAAGTGATGAGGTCTCCCCTGAGCCTCCTCCAGGCTAAACAACCCCAGCTCCCTCAGCCTTGTTGCTCTTCTCTGGACCTGCTCCAGCACCTCAATATCCTTCCTAAACTGAGAGGCCCAGAACTGGACACAGTACTCCAGGTGTGGTCTCACCAATGCTGAGTACAAGGGAAGAATCACCTTCCCTGCTTCTGTTGCCACGATGTTCCTGATCCAGACCAGGATCCATTCACCTTCTTGGCCACCTGGGCACACTGCTGGCTCATGTTCCACTTCCTGTTAATCCAAACTCCCAGGTCCCTCTCTGCCTGGCTGCTCTCCAGCCACTCTGTCCCCAGCCTGTAGCACTGCATTGGGTTGTTGTGGCCAAAGTGCAGGACCTGGCACTTGGCCTTGTTGAACCTCATCCTGTTGGAATCTGACCATCTCCAGCTGGTCCAAGTCCCTCCGCAGAGCCCTCCTGCCTTCCAGCTGATCAACACTCCCCCCCCAACTTGGTATCATCTGCAAATTTGCTAATGGTACACTCAATCCCCTCATCTAAATCATCAATAAAGATATTAAACAGAACTGGGCCCAACACTGATCCCTGGAGGACACCACCAGTGACCGGCTGCCAACTGGATGCAGCTCCATTCACCACCACTCTCTGGGCCCGGCCCTCCAGCCAGTTCCTAACCCAGCACAGAGTGCCCCTGTCCAAGCTGTGGGCTGACAGCTTTTTCAGGAGTGTGCTGTGGGAGGTAGTGTCAAAGGCTTTGCTGAAGTCCAGGTAGGCCACATCCATAACCTTCCCCTCATCCACCAGGCCAATCACCTGATCATAAAAGGAGATCAGGTTGGTCAGACAGGACCTGCCCCTCCTAAACCCATGCTGGCTGGGTCTGATCCCGTGTCCATCCTGTAGGTGCTGTGTGACTGCACTTAGGATGATCTGCACCATAACCTTGCCAGGCACTGAGGTCAGGCTGACAGGCCTGTAGTTTCCTGGCTCCTTCTTGCAGCCCTTTTTGTGGATCAGCGTGACATTTGCCAGCTTCCAATCATCTGGGACCTCCCCAGTGAGCCAGGACTGTTGGTAAAGGATGGAGAGCGGCTTGGTGAGCTCTTCCGCCAGCTCCCTCATCACCCTTGGGTGGATCCCATCTGGTCCCACAGACTTGTGGGGGTCCAAGTGGCTCAGCAGGTCGCTGTTTCCTCCTGCATTACAGGGAGGCTGTTCAGCTTCCTGACTGTCTACCAGCTCCAGAGGCCAGTTGTCCTGAGGACAACCTGTCTTACTGTTGAAAACTGAGGCAAAGAAGGTGTTAAATACCTCAGCCTTTTGGTCCATCTTTAGTGACTATGTTCCTCCCCATGTCCAACAAAGAACTGGAGGTTTTCCTTGCCCCTCCTTTTGCTCTTGATGTATTTGTAGAAGTACTTCTTGTTATCCCTAACAGAAGTGGCTAGATTGAGTTCAAATTGTGCCTTTGTCTCTCTAATTTTCTTTCTACGTGACCTAACTATATTATTAAACTCTTCCTGAGTAGCCAGCCCTTTTCTCTGTAATTGGTAGCTGTCTTTTTTCCCCTAATTTCCTTCAGAATCTCCCTATTCAGCCAGGTTGGCTATCTTCCCTGCCAGCTTGCCTTTTGGCACACTGGGACAGCCTGCTCCTGTGCGTTCAAGACTTGTTTCTTGAAGCACGTCCATCGCTCCTGGACTCCTGTGTTTTCAAAGGCTGTTTCCCTAGGTGCCCTCTGAACCAGTCTTCTGAGTAGGTCGAAATCTGCCTAAGTTGTGAAACTTAAAGTGCAGATTCAGCTCTTTATTTTTGCTTTTCTGGGGAAAACGATTTTCCAAAAATAGGGAAATCTAAAAGTGTTGTTTTCTTCATGAGATCTGCAGAAGACTAATTGCATTTTTTTATCAGAGTATCTCTACTTTATTTGCATTCCTTATGTATCATGTAGTAAACGCTCTTTCCTTTCTCTGGAAATTCTTATAACTGCAATCCATACTAACAGATCCTCTCAACTAAAAAGGTAACTTGACTAAATGCTGAATCACAGGTTGTTGGGGTTTCTATTAATTTAAATTGTAAGGGTGGAGAACACTGATGCAACCAAAGCCAGCTTTCTTCACTGACAAAGACTTCAGTAAGTGGCTGGACCTGGAAAGGAAGTAATCTGTAACTAATTACTTTTACAAACGGCTAGAAATCACAAATCACATCTTTTTATGCAGTGTCATTTCGTAAGGACAGCTGTTGTAATAGATATTAATTTATATTTTCCAGAATGTTCATGGACATTATTATGAAACATGGGTATAACTTCAATGGTTCGTTGTTTCAAAGAAGAGTATGTGCATCTGGTGAAGCATAAAGCACACATATTTGCAAAAATGTTTGTAGACAGTATGTTACTAAAGTGTAATTATTTATATAGTAGTATGTGGTGAAGCAAGATTTATGTAAACTTTCCTTTGTTGGTTGACCCCATTTTTATGAGGTTCCAATATTAAAATATTTTTGTTCTGGCATCCTTCATATAGAAGTAGATCAGGCAACAGATCTCTCTCAAGACACAAGGACAGACGCAGATCCAGAAGTCCCCTGAAAAAACGGTCTAGATCTTCAGAAAGGCGGAAATCAAGAAGTCGCTCTCGTTCTCGGTGAGTTCTGTTCCATGAAATGATACTGTTAGCTCACAGTACAGAGCTTTTGAAAAAAAATTAAACAAACCTTTTAGATGATCATAAAAGGTGGAATTTTGTCTGTAGGACAAACAACAGAAAGTAAATTTTAATGCTGAGTGTGGCGATCTTGGCTAGGATAATTTTCTTCCTTGTAGCCTGTATGGTAATGCAGTTAAACAACCACACTGAGGTACCTGAACTTGATAGCCTAGTCTGCATTTATACCAACATCCCAGCTGACTGAAAATAGGTAACTTTAATTCAGGCTATAACCAATAGATTAGGAATATTCTATGTAGCTTGTGTAAGCCACAAAAAAGTGGATGAAGCTTTTTCGATATGTATGTGTTAAGAAGGTTGAATTCAAACTGACCTCAATGTCCTGTATTCTGAGAAGTAGTAAAAAGTTTTTGTGTATGAGCTTTTGTTTTCACCTCTGACTTTATCATATGCCAAACAGTAGGAACAAATGCACATGTCTGTTATATGGCATATTTATATTTCAGGATGTAATACATCTGTACTTTATCTAACCTATTAGTTTTTATATCTGATTGTCTAATTATTATTGAACTGTAAAATTCCAACGAGAGAATAGCATAATTTTCTGAGGGATGAAGTAGTGAATAATCTCAAACCAAAAGTGCCTGGGGAAGTAGCTTCATGACTAGAAATCTTGGTACTTTCTTTCTGTTTCATCTCTGTAATTCCCCTGATACATTCAAAGGGAGCTTTGTACTTGAGTTATGCAGTTTCCTACTGTTCTTTGAGGGAAGAAGTTTTGTGAGAATAAGAACTGCAGATCTGTGGACCTCACTGAAAATAAGCTGGGTTTTATTGGTGAATCTTTTTGATTCTCTTGTTGTTGTCTGGAGCTTCTTGAGACATCTGCTCACTGGAAGGGGCAAGTCCAATGAAATCTCTGTGATAAATTAACTGGAAGGCACTTCTTGGGAGGTTCTTTGGCATTGCAGGGACTGTATGCTGTTTTGTCTTTATGGTGCATTCCTTCTCTGAGACTCCTCAAGAAATATTTGCCAGAACCTTATGGGAATCAAAGTTGTCAGATCACAGAGCATACAACAGTCTACTGTTTATTAGTAGTTGAGAAGATACAGTCAAACACTTCCTCAGTTTGAGAGAAGGTGAGGACTGCACTTAGGACCTTTCATGCGTGAAGAAGTCTCTTTTAGAATCTATAAGAATCTAGAATAGATACTAATACCAGTAGACAGAGCAACTTCTGTTAGTCTGGTTCTTTTTGACCTGTAAAGGCCTGCTAGTCAATTTCTCCTCTTGTACTTTTTCCTGCTTCTCTCTGTGAACAATTGTTCTTTTGTCTCTGTGCTAGAGAGGAAAGATGGAGTCTTGCACTTTCAAATAATCCTAACTTAAATGTAATCTTCTAGCCAAAGCTGCGAGCTAATAAATGTTTGACTTGATGACTAGAACATGGGTTGGAATTTTCCTCACTATTCTTTTCATGAATGTCTATCGTTCTGCCTGTCCCACGGAAGCTATTTTCCTTGCTTCTGGTTTTGCTGTACTAGCAATTTTTCAATAATTTTCAAATTCCTAATGACATTACAGATGATTGAATTGTCTTGATTGAGTTTTGAGAGAATCTGGTGAAATTTTATCCATGTTTTCTTTTTATTTCTATGTATTTATTGTTGTTGGACTTCCAAACAGTTCAAGGATATCTGTGTACAAGAACACGTAGAATAAAGACTTTTGTCTTATTCATTTGGGAGTGGTTAATCTGAGGCCCATTTTATGTGGACACAGTTCTAGTAAAGAGTGAATTTACAGATTGTGGAGTTTGTCTTACTCCTAAGAAAATATAGAAAATTGATGTATGTATAATTACGTAACTGTGAGATGAAGAGACATGCTTTCTCCAAACATAATAACATCACTTGGAAGATAGTGGTTTGATTTGATTTTGACCTCCCCTTCTCCAATTTGATTCCCAAATTTATCCTAGCTATATAACCTTTCCCTCATGGTAAACAAGGGTGGAAAATTAAAATATTGAAGAGGTACTATTTTTCAACAGAGACGCAAACTTTGTCTTAATGTATACTAAAAGTTAGTTGTAATTTTAATTGGAAAGTTCAAAGATGAATTAATGGGTTTGTGTTTGGCTTTTCACAGGGACAAGAAAAGAGACAAAGAAAAGATCAAGGAAAAGGAAAAGGTCAAAGAAAAAGAGAGAGACCGAGACAAGGAGAAGGATAGGGACCGAGAAAAAGACAGGGAAAGAGAGCGAGATAAAGAGAGAAACAGAGAGAAGGACAAGGAGAGAGATAAGGAGCGAAGCAAAGATAGAGAGAGAGCCCGAGAGAAAGATAGGGACAGGGAAAAGGATAAGGACAAAGACAGACAGAGGGACAAGGATAGGGAAAAGGAAAAAGATAAAGAGAAGGAAAAAGACAAGGAAGAGGTAGACCAGAACAAAGAAAAAGAAGATATTGAGAAAGAAGGAGAGAAGGACAGAGAAAAGATTAAGGACAAAGAAGGAGATAAGGACAAAGAGAAGGACAGGGACAAAGAAAAGGAAAAAGATGGGGATAAGGAGAAAGAGCGAGAAAGAGAAAAGGAGAGAGATGATAAAAAGAAGAAAGATAAGAGATCCAGAACACCCCCAAGAAGCTATAGCTCTTCAAGAAGATCTCGTAGCTCCAGCAGGTTTGTTTAGAATTTTTCGTGCTTTTTTTGACTTGTCAGTTCAGTGAGGCACCATCCTAACTTTTATGTATTGATATCACTGTGTCTCTTACTAAATAAATTTGTATTATTTCCGTTTTTTTTATTTTCTTGTAAAGTAAAATCTATTATAAAAAGCTTTGTATGATCCCTGATGGAACCTGGTTTCGTGTTGGGCTGCTAATGCTTCATTTACACATAACCATACAGTATAGTCCTTGAGGACAGTAAGCAGGTGATTCTTGTGCCATTTCTGTGTGTTGCAAACAGGCGAAAGTTCTGACCAGCATCACACATCATCTTTGCCCTGGTGAAGGTTTGAGTCACTGTTACATAGTTCTTTTGTCACTTACATACTGCACGGTGTTGGTCCGTAGATCTTGGGAACAGTTGTTTGATAGTACTTGCCACTTCCTGGCTGGGTGGCTGAACTGCAGGAGGCAAGCATGTCACCTGGCTGGCTAACCTTTCACAAGGTGAATATTCAGTTGGAAGATATGGATACCTTGTTTACCTGTGCCTGACTGGATGGCCAGGTACAAGTTAAAAGAAACATTCCTTAACACTGTTGATAGTAACCAGGAAAACAATGAAGTTAATGTAGATGTTGGAGGGAAGCTGAGGGAAGCTTAACTGGATGGAATTCTGGTTGCATTCAGTACAGCAAAAGGAGGCTGTGATTTTATAATCACTCCCTAAATGGTCAAACTCATGCATATTCTAAAAGCATTGCAGCTGAGTTCAGAATTTTTGGTGGATAAGGTGCTTTCTGATACCTCAGGAATTAAGGAATTCAGTACTATTGTTAGATTTAAATAACAAGTTATATTTGTTACCTTGAGATCCTGAAATGCTAGATGAATTGGGAAAAGTTTTATGAATTATAATAATTTCACTGAAGAAAAGCAGAATTCCTATAGTCCTCAAAATTCTTGAGTGCAAGGTTCATAGAAGGCAAAAGATGGTGCAATGTTTTCTGAATATTCTGTTTGTGTTATATGAAATGTCCATGTTGTTTTGGAGGTTTATGGGCAAAATACTGTTTATTTAAGCATATGCGGCTTCCTGTTTTAATGGGTTGAAGACCTACATAGAGTAGAGGTGCTTCTGTTAGCTTTGAAAACATATTTTCTGTCTGTAGACCTCAGGAGTTGAATTAGATTTTCACAATATGCAGCTTATATAAAAACATTGGTGGAAGACCAGCTTCCTAATGTCAAGTAGCAAGTGTAGTTAGCTGGATATTACCAAAAATTCTGCAAAAATTAAGAATCTTACTAGTTAAGAAAGTGTTATGGAAGGCTACAATGCCAAGTAATTGAGCAAAGAATTCTAGTAAAAATTAGTGCATCTCTTCTAGTGGAGTCAAAGAACCCTACTTTGGTATGAAGTTAATATTTTTTATACAAATTGCTACACAAGGACAGTCTTCTTTTGAAGATGGAGAATGAGAAATACACTTTTTAGTATGAATTTACAATTCTTTTTCAGACATAACGTTGTCTTTAGAGTATGAATACTGAGGCCAGTACTATTGAACATCATTACTGGTGACATAGATAGCAGGACAGATTGAACCCTCAGCAAATTGCAGACAATAGAGAACCAACTGTGGGGAGAGGCTAGTCCACCAGAGGAGTGTTCTGCCATTTAGAGAAACCTCAGCAGATGGGGAAAATGGACTGATAGTCGTCTCATGGAGTTGAACAAAGAGAAAGGACAAGTCCTGCACCCAGGCAGGAATGACATTGTTGCACCAGTACAGCGTGGGGACTGACTGGCTGGAAGGCTGGCTGGCAGCAAAGGTCTTTGCAGCCGGGAAGGCCAGCAGTGTTGTGAGCAATGTGTATGTATACAAGAGTGTGAAGAAGACAGAGCCTGTTATCTCTGTGGAGGCCTGTGACAGGCTAAGAGGCAGTAGGCTCATATTAATGTATGGGAAATAAAGGCTTTTTTTCTAATGTTTAAATGGTGTTTTTTCTGGGCAAACTGGAACCAGATACCCCAAGGAGTTGCAGAGAGTCCTCCATCCATGGAGACAGTAAAAATCCAACTGGATATGACCGTGAATAACCTACTTGTGATTGACCCTGTTGTAAGGTGGGGGAGGGATAAATTGGACTAAGTGATCTTCAGAGGCTTCTTCCAACCTTAGCTATGCTGTTGTTCTCTGAAAAGTAATTGTGAATAGGCTGGGTTACAGAGTCACAGCTTGCTTTTAGAGGTATCTCTTTACTTTAGTGATTGACATTGCCTAGTTGAAATGGTTACAGATCGTTCTGGAGAAGATTATCCAGCAAATTGGCATTTCAGATTAGCATTTCAGTACAGCACTGACTGCTGATCATTTACCTGATGAGTGTAAAATATTGGACAAATAGTACTCATCTTTTTGGAGAAGAGTTGAAGGTGGAATAGAACATACAGAACTTTTTAGGAACTAGGTGGAAACTGACATTGCTTTGCTGACAGGCAGTGTGTAAGTACTGGAAATAAGATGGTTATTTGTGATTCCTAGATGAAGGAAGAGACACAGACCAGGGGAAGAGAAGGATCTGTCTGTCTTTCCAACTGACATCTTACAGGCTAGCAGTGCCAGCAGTACCAGAGGAGGTGCTGAATGTTACTTCCATGTATGATTAGGAAGTAATTAGACACAGTATCACTCTTGAAGTATTCAGACTTGCTTTTTCCTGAATTTTACTATATTAGTATTGTGTAAGAGCACTAACGAAACAGGTGCACAAAAATCTTTTTAAAGACAAATGTAACAGAAATGAGAACAAATGTGGTGAGACACAATTGTAGTTCTTCGACTTGAAATAAGAAAAGCAGAAAATTAAAATTAGATTTCATGAAGAAACAGTTTCTAGTTTGAACACAATTGCTAAAGTACTTTTTACTCACTAGTATGCTGGAAAGCAAAATAAAGCAGCGTTGTACTTGATGTAGCCAAAGTTGGAACACTGAGAATAATCAGTTTCTAGTATCCTTATTTGAAAAATGACATGCTTATTAACAAGTGAACAGCTGATCAGTGATTGTGTTATTTGCTCCATGATTCTGATGCAACTTCAAATTTTTGTTTACCAGAGATGAAATTGAACTTAAAAGCTTATTGAACAAAATATTTAAGAAACCTGCTCCTCTGCAGCTTCAGAAGGTCCCTGTCTTGGTTTTGGCTGGGAGAGAGTTAATTGCCTTCTTGGCAGCTGGTAGATGCTGGAGTTTTCCTTTTTTTCCTGACAGTTCTCCCCAGCCCCAGCAGGGGAAGGGAGACTGGTAGTGAGCTCATCTGGGGTTAAACCATAACAGTTGTTTTTGGACTTCCTTTGTTCCCGCACCAGCCCCTTCCTTGCTCAACCTTCTCACACTCTGCCCAGCTCTGTGTCACAGGGGTTGAGAAAGAACATTTTGGTAATTGAAACAAAATAATAATTATAATAACAATAATAACTGTCGTGGGAAGGAGAGAGAGGGGAATAAAACCCCAGACAAACAAGTGACGTACAACACAATCACTCACCACCCACCAAGCGATGTCCAGCCTGGCCAGCTCCGCCTTATGGTATGGAATATCCCTTTGGCCAGTTTGGGTCAGCTCTCCCTCCCAGAGTCTTGTGCACCTGGTTGCTGGCAGAACATGGGATATTGAAAAATCCTTGATACAGAGTAAACAGCAACTAAAACATCAGTGCATTGTCAGCATTATCCAAAACACAGCACTGTACCAGTTACTAGAAAGAAAATTAACTCTGTCCTGGCCAAAACCAGGACAGTCATGGTAGATGATATGTCAGAGTATCAATCCAGGTAGTGATACTAGGCATAACTTAGTGTGTCCTTCCATAATTTATCTAATAACTGTTGATTTCCTGCCTTTTCTAAATACTAGAGGTTTAAATATTCACACCTAATGGTGTGAATTGAAAAACTTGGTATGCATAAGTGTAGCTTTTGTGTCATATCTAGAAGTTAGTTTTTAACTTTCCTGTTTTTCTTTGATGGCTCTTCCAATCTGGTTTTCCTGCTGTATGAAGAGTTAATAGGAGAAAATCATCTTGTTTTGTCAAAGATAGGTTCTGCATTTATGTTGAATGAAGCTTTACTAGATTAGTTTTTGCTTCAACATGTGCCTCTTCATGTTTGCAACCAGTTATTTAAGATTTTGTTCCATTCAGGATCAAACTCCATAACGGCAACTTCAGCAAACTCCAGCTATGTAAAACAGCTGTTCTGTAAAATACAAGCTCTTCTGTGTGCTGTAGAATGATAGCATTCTGTTTGCTGAGCAAGGACCACTAGAAAAACAGTAAATATTTGCTTATTTATTCTGATTTTGACAACAGCTTGGGATTAATTGTTAACGGTTTACTTCTAAACCAACATAAATTCTAGGTCATGTATTAAATTTCATTCATAAATTAAATTTCAGTCAGATTAACCTGAAGTTTCAGTGATCTTCAGGTTGTAGTGTTACATTTTGAATTTCATATTACTCAAGTTATACCTTTGTCTTAATATGGCACTTCATTCAATTGAATTCTTTTCCTGACTGAGGAAACTCTTAGTTAATACAGGATTAGTGAATTCAGTGTGTTTCCATTGTTAGCAAGCATGCGATGATTTAAAAACATAGTATTTGAAAGGGTACAAACTTTTTTTCTACTTCAAGCCCTTGCCTTTCCCACCAAACTGGCACATAAGAAATATTTTTTTCTTTGTACAGTTTGTGTATTGTTGGTGATTTATAATGTTAAATTCAGGGATACTTGCACAGTGGATGTGTTAGATCATTTATGGGCTTTCTCCTTTTATCTGGTTCTTGAGTTTATTATTTTGGGGTTTGATGATCTTGAATTTCTTGGTCCTGTAGAGAAAGGCGTAAAAGGAAGAGTAGAAGTCCTTCCAAGTCTCCTAAAACATCGAAAACAGCAAAAAGAAAGTCTTCACGAACTCCTTCCCCCAGAAGGTCAGTTTGATGTAAACATAAAAGTTAATGATCAGTAAAGAAGGCAGGATTTATAACATTTTCATTGTTTTATTGCCTTTGCACTAATCATCTCAGATGATTACAGTTAGTCAGTGTGATTCAGTTTTAATTTAAAACCAACCCAAAACCTTAATGGATTTTAGCTTTGGTATGCTTTCAGTGGGAGAGTTTCAAATCAATCAGCAATGCAGATTTGCTTCAAAATGATAAAACCCTTTCATCTGATAGAGATCAATTTGCTTTTTTCTTGGCAAATACAGTGTGGACTGATCACTTTTACACTCTATAGTTCTCTTCAAGTCAAAAAATCCTCTTGCCTTTATGAAAGGTTTTTCTGTTACATTTTAGTTTTTTTTTAAAATGCACAGCAGAGAGTTTAAGTTAGCAGTCAAATAGTTTGAAGTTGGATCAAATCCTAATTTGACTAAAAATTTTCTGAAACAGAAACAAGAAAGAAAAAAAAAGAGAAAGAGATACAAATAATGAAAGAAGAGAAAGAGAACGCTCCACCTCCAAGAAAAAAAGTAGTAAAGAAAAAGAGGGAAAGGAGAAATCTGACAAAAGCACCACTACTTTGAAGGTAAGCTTGTGTGACCCAAGTGATCAACAGACTAAAGTGGTGGTAGTGAAGCCATTACTGAAATTCCCTCCCTCCTTTTTCTTTCTTTTCATCCGACCGTCTTTTACTTCTTCTGTTTTCCTTATGAAATTATTACTGTTTGGGTTTAGTTTTTGCTAGTTGGAGACCCGCAGTTGGGATGAGTGGGCCAGTTGGTAAGTCTCCATGTTTGAACTATACTGGACCTGTAGGAGTGTACAGAAACACTTAGTTTTGTTACTCTTTCCTGTTGTGTGCCCAATGTTAGGAATTGGCTGGCTGCCTACCTTTGTGAGCAGGCAGACCATGTAACTAAGAAGCAGTGTTCAGAGGCATCTTGACTGTCAAGCTGAAAACATTATTTAAATAAACTTCCACCGTGCAGTTCAGCATCTCCCTCGTTGCCTTGGTCCTGGTCTGTGTATTGGATTCTGCAGTAGAATTGAACAGTTGGGGAAGAGTGATATGGGATTTTTCCTGCAAAAGAGAAGGTGCTGCAATTAAGAAAAGAAACATCTTCAAACTGTTTAATTCTAGAATTTGAATAGCAGCATGCTTTAAAGAGTAGTTTGTTGTGCTCAGAATTATACAACTGTTATAAAACGGCTGATTTATGTCATTCTACAAAGCTTAACTATCTTACCTAAGAACTCTGTTAAAATGCATCAGATACCTAAAAAAATAGGAAAGAAAAAATGTAGTCCTGTTTTATTAAAAAAATGTGGTGAAATCTTAATTTCTGGAGCTGTTTCTCATAGGTGCTGCTTGTTCTGTTTTTTAAGAATATAGATAATAAAGACAGATCACTTTATGGCAGTGATTTCTTGGATGAAGGGTTGGTATGAGTGCCTAACTTCAGCCAATTGAAAAGAAAGCTTATTTTAAAAAAACAAGGGGCAAAGAAGTTCACACCCTCTGTTCTAAAAATTGCAGAGACAGGATAGGCATGTAAAAATTGAGACAATAAAATTACCAAGAGCTGGTTGGAAGTCATATTGTATAATGCTAAGAAATATTTTTTTATAAAATTATTTTATCTTTGGTAGGAGAAAGATAACAATAAAGAGGATCAGAATTCAGAAACTGACAAGGAAGTAGACAATAGAGATGCACAAAGAACAGATGAAGTCAAACTACAACAGAATGGGAACTGTCAACCAAATGAAGAAAGCCTGTCAATTAAAATGGAAGAGGTTTAAAGCAAAGAATGGACTTGTGATTCAACTAAGGAATGAAATCCAAAGCATCTTATTTCCCAGAATGAGGAAGAAAATGTCAAAGCAATCAACCTGACCGTATTGATAGTACTAGTAGTTCCTACAATTCTTGTGATAGCTTTGTTGTCTTCTTGCTGTAAAGCAAGAGAACACGGACCAGTCGTTATACCATGAAAAGGCAGATGCCATCAGAACTATTCATCTCTGAAAATCCATGCATTTCCATGATGGCTGTACTTGTAAAATTATGTATGTTACGTTTTGCTATAAGCTGTTACAAATAAGTAGAAACTGAAAGATGTAAACCTGTACTTCCCCAAAAAAGCTGAAGGTATGCATTGAAGGTTGTTTAAAATACTGCTTGTTGATGACTTGTGTTGTTTTGCCCTGTGGGTTAAAAAATCCCAATGTGTAATGTTTGATGTGCTTGAAAATGGTGCATAAATGTACACACTTCTTTCCTTGTAAATGACAACTGTAGGGAAAGGGGTTTTAAACATAAACACAATTTTACCTTATGTTAAATACCCAAGAATTAGTATGTTTTTCATTTGCTCACTGCTTGAGATTCTTCGGGTTTATTATTTAAAAGAATTTTTTACTAATATCCCTAAAATTAATATTTCTTTTAAAGTATTTGAACAATGCATGCTCTTTTTCTTTTCCTGTAAGGAACATTGCCATGTTATAGATATTTGGTTAGCTTACTGGGTTATTTTAGGATTGGTTTGTTTTGTTGTTTTCTTTGTCCTTACAGAAGTGAGCACATCAGTATGGTATTATCAGAACTTACAGCTTTGTTTTGAGATGTACTGCAGTGTGTCTGTTAAGCTGCAAATAGTACAGGTGCCATTAAGGAAATAATTTTTTTCTTTGGTTAAAAAAATATGGGAGCACAAGCAGAAGCTTTAGTGCCTTCTTAAAATGTGATATTTTCTAGAAATGTATATGTGCTGTTACACATTTTCAGCTAAACCTTATATGATCTCTCTTGCTATTTTGCCACCACCGTACTGTGGACAAGGATGCAAGTGATTTGTCAGAACGGTTGTTTGGTTCGTTTGTTAAAATACTGAAGCTCCATTTTACTTTTATTTTTTACTCTTAAAGGAGATTTATAAATGAGAGCAAAAATGCAGTGTGGAGACCACCACTGTACAAAAGTAGTAGCTCAACATAAAACGTGTTCTGATCACCTGCATCAAGAAAGCCCTTAAGACATTTAATCTACATTTGGATGGCCTTAATAGTTACCTCTTGATCATCTTCTCTGATACCTGTAGGGTGATGTAGAAGGAATTGTTTGCAAAGCAGTGGGGGATAAATAATTTGGGCAAGAAAGTTTAATTTACACAGGGCTTACATAGTAGAGGTTTTTTTCATTTTTTGGGAAGAAAGCATGTAAGAAGAGAATGACGAAATATTTTTGTCAAGGTAAAAACATGGCTTGTGTTCTCTGAACTAATTTAATTGGTTACATGAGATTTCTGAAAAGTCATACTTCTAAGACATAATTATAGCTAAAGTGGAGTAGATTATTTTTACTACAACTTAATGCAATGGAATTAATTGCCTTACCTCATGGGAAGTGTTATTTCTTTCAGTTGAAATAAAAAAATAGTAGTGTATTGGCTATTTGCTTTCTATTTGTTATACTTTTCTTTTGCATAGTTAATTCTTTCAGTGGGGGGAGGAGACCATGTTACAGGGAACAAAAAATTTGCCCAATTCCCAAGGTAATCAAATCAATTTGATTGTGAAGCTGCTTAATCACTCTTCATTTTTTATAAGATTTAGTGTTTTACCACTACACATTTAAGAGTACAGAAAATGCTTTACCATGTAAAGTGTAGACAGCCATAATTCTGATAAAGAATAACAAATCTGTGTGCTTACAGGAAGACTGTGAAGGATTGTGTGTTGCAACAACAGCTGTGTTGTTTATGATGTCTAAGTAGCATAGAGCAAAGAGATTGTTTCTATACTTGTTATCTTTGGTACCATTTCACAATAAAATTGAGTATTTTAGAGGGAAATTTCTGCTGATACATACTTATTAAAGGAATATTTTTAGACCACGTGGTCTTACTCAGACAGCTTCTTTGGTTCAGAATGTAGGTATTAGTGAAAACATACATGTATTTTTTTATGGTATCTTTGAAAAGCGAAGTTTCTCCTTTGGGAAGAATTAGAATTTTTGAAGTGTATCATGTTTTAGCTGATATTAGTTTATCTTTAGTTTTCTTAATCTGAAATTGGATAGCCCTATGATATATCTGTTATAGAATATGTAAAGGATTGTGTACACTTAGCTGAGAAACATGCCTTTGGAAATTGATAGTTAAAGGTGGCAGCCTTAACTTACTAGCTAACTTAGCACATATGTGAGGCTATATGCAGCACATTGTTATGTTGTATGTGAATTATGGCTCCTTACAAAGTTTTTGTTTGTTTGTTTTTTAAAAAAGGAAAGAAACAAACAACCAAAGCAACCAACCACCAAACACACACATTTCCTCCCCACCTCAAGTCATATTTTCTTCCGAATACTTTGTTTTTTGATTTTACTTTGTAAATATTGTGCGCATCTGTGAGGAAGTTAAGTTTTGCCTATTTGTATAGGATGTTTTATGGTTCCTCTCTTCCTAAAAAGCCACTACTAGAGAACTATTACTCCATAAAATGTGTATCTCAGCAGAGGGTAGTTAATTTTTAAACTGGTAGTGTAGCACAGTAATTAAGTTCCCGCTTGCTCCTACAGGATTGCGCACATTATCCACTGAATGTGTCCATCTTCCATGGGAAGTCCATTGCCTCATTACTAACAAGGTTGCATGCTGAGCTGCCATGTCGGATCACCTGGGTTTCTGCTTTATAAATGGGATTAAATCGAGTGGAGGTTTTCAAAACAGTGTAGTTCACAGTAGCTCTGTTGCTTTACATGTAATTTCATCTGAATCAGCCTTTACTTCAAATTTTAATTGCTCAGAAGAGTGATGATGCAGTGCCATTTTGTAAAGACCATGTAAAGCACATATGCATAAGCTTCCATTAGTGCCCACAGTTACTTCCCAGCAGTGTTTCTAGATAACAGACATGGCAGAAGAAAACTGCTGGTGGATGAAACAGGATTTCAAGCTCAAGATAGAGGTGGCTGTGGCTTAGATAAATTCTTCAGTCAATGGATTTACACAGATGTGAGGGATGGAATTTTGTTCGCAAACACTGATAGTGTGGTATGTTAAGAATGCTGGTTTTTTTCATATTTCAGAACTAGAAGTAGGGATAAAAGCACTGGGTTAGAAACTAGAAATATCTGAAGAATACCTGGGAAATTGATGAGATGTGGGTTCTGCCTACTCATTAATCACCTGCTAATTTGTTTTGATGGCACATCAAAATAGATACATCTGAAGGCACATCAAAATAGATACATCTGAACTAGCCTTACATTAGCTAGCTGACAGCAGCAACCTATGCACAGCTTGGATTCTGAAATGAGCTGTGGACACTTGCATATTTTACTCTGCTGCAAGGGAGGAAAATTCTGTAGTCTGTAGTATGCTTTGTATTGCTTGCTACTGTTCTCTGGCCCAGTTACATCTAAGGCTGTACCTGAAATTACTTTGAAACCCTGCAGGTCTGTTACAGCGTAGCTTCTCTTTGTTGCACTTAGCTTGTACTGATACTTTGTGATAGTAACTAAAGTGGGGATTTTCTTTTGGTCTAAGAAAGAGATAAGTGAAGGCTGCTTTGTAAGTTATAAATTATTGTATAGTTCTTACCTGTCCTTATTACTCAATTTTTTCATTCATGTGTATGACCATTGCAAGCAGTAATGTCATAGTGATGTGTGTATTGTCTATTTTAAAGTCTGAAGCATTTGCATCACTGTCTTTTTGTTGGTTTGTAATGAAAGAAGATTTGGAGTTCATGTACTTTTAGAGGGGGGGGAAAAGAATCCAAAGTATGATAATTGCATCATAATGGTAAAACGGTCTTTAGGATGTGAATTCTGAATAATGAACTGGGTCATATTATGGGTCCCACTTGCCACTTGTATTTTCCATTTTATAGCAATCAGTTGTTGCCTTTGGTGTTATCCTAAGTTTAAACGTGAAAATTTGATTAGTGGCATAAATGCTGAGATCTGTAAATGGCTAAAATCATGTCAATCAGTAGGCACTTAGTTCAGAGAGATGCAGTTTTCTCACTAGAGATTGGAGTGTGAAGAGTTGAAATATGTAGATATCGTTAAGTGTTAGTGCCTAAAGAGAATCTAAAATTTAATTTTGTTTGCTAATATGTAAACAGAACAGAAGCTTTCAGCTTGTACTTTAGGTTTATTTTTATATGTTGAAAAGTGTAATTGAAATTATATTGAAAACTAAAAGCACAAAAGGGGATTTTTTTATGTATGAGAATCATACTTTCAATTGTTTAATTTTAGACTTTTAAAAAATGTCATTGCATGTAGTATTTATTTTTATCAAGAATGCCTTGTTTCTAAGTAAGTCCTGTTGCAGGATCTGAGCATGTTAGTGTGTGGCTTTCTTCTGTATTCTCTTCAATGGACAACAGCTTAATAAACTTGTCTGACAATATACAGAGGCAGCTACTTTCCAGCTAGTTTGAAGAGATTAAGCTGTTTACACATCGATTATGTATTGTTCAAATAAATGCCACAGTTGAGAAGCTATCTGCAAACTTCAGTTTCAGTATTTTCTGAACACATGAACTCTTACTATGCAAGAGGGAAATTTTTTTTTTTTTTAAATTGTCATGACAGTCAATTTTAAGATTATTGAGCTTAGTAGAGGAGAACATGGACAGCAAAAGTGAGTTTTTAGCTGTTTACATATTCTATTCTAGAAAGCTTCAGCTTACACTTTGTTTTAAATTTTGTTGCATTTTTTGTGTTCATCTAGTGCCAAATCTGAGATTAGAGGGTCTTGGTGTACAAAATGTGTTCTGTACCAATCTTTATAATGAAATTATTCTTCTCACATTGAAGAAGTTACATGTGTCATCTTTGGCCTAAAAGATGTATCAGCAATGGTAAAAGAGTAATTTCATCTTCCTTTCGCTCAGTTCTTCATGTCACTAATGAGGCTGTCAGTTAAGTAGCTTTCTTAGAAGAAGTTGTAGCTCTACTCCTTCCCTAGTGCAAAGATTTAGAATTGCTGCTGCACTGATGAGTAAATCATGGGCAACTTAGAAATTGCTACTTTGAAAAGCCATCATTTGCGTAATATAATTCATTTACATAATATAATTTAATCAAAGGAATGAGTGATCCACTCCAGAAACACCAGGAGACTAATTTAACGTTCACAATTTATGTAGCCTGTCAGTACACCCTTTCTGGTATTTTCCCCACTGATATGGGAGCTGTGTCTCCTTTGCTACACACAAATCACACTTATCACTGTCTGGGTTCAGATATACCTGGGGAACCTGAGCACCCCAGCAGCAAAAGTATTATTTCCCTTCTCTAAGTTCGATATTTCTAGTAATAATGTAGGTATTCTAAGTTTAGTTAATAGATAACCAAAATTGTGCTATGTTGGTATAGTATATTTTTGCATTAATGAAGCAACTATGAAATGGTACATATAAAGAAATGTTAAATGCTCTTATGTAGTTGTTATTTTCATAAATAAACAATGTTCCAAAGTTTTAATGGTGTCATAAACTCACTTCCACTACATTTGGATGAGATACAGTGAATTACTCTGAAGCAAGTCTCTGTCTCTCCTTTTTTTTTTTCCTTTTTTTTTTTTTCCATAGGCTTCATCTGCCCCAGAATCAAGTGTTACAAACTAAGTCTGTTCTGCTGATACTGGCAAGAATGTTACAGGAAACGTGATAAGGGTTTAAGTAATTGAATGTATCACCACTGTTTAGTTACAGAAAAGGCTTTTGAACCCCCTATGTGAGTAGGGGAATTTTTTCTGCAGAGAAAAATACCATAGTTTCACCAGAGAAAGCTTGTCAGTTTCAAACAGTAAATCAATAAATGTAACTGTATAGAAGACTATGTCAAAGTAGGATCAGGAGTTCAGGCAGAGCTTCTGACATTAACAGTCATACCGATGTATGTAATGGATATTTTCATAATAAAATTCACTTTTCGATGCTTAAGTTTCTCTATTGCTTTGTATAATGTGTAAGAATCCAAATAAACAGGAATGATTAAGGAGCAAAAGTTTGGGATTTGCTTGTCAGCAGTGATCTGATCTTTGATTTTTGAGATCAGTTATGTCTGTAAGGAGACTAAGGCTGGTTTAGTTCCCACCGATCAGGAGTTTTAGTCAGCACATCTGTGGTCTGGATAACTGCATTTCACC
Source organism: Manacus candei (assembly GCF_025592945.1). Lineage (NCBI taxonomy): Eukaryota > Metazoa > Chordata > Aves > Passeriformes > Pipridae > Manacus > Manacus candei. Next base: position 7,226,356 of record NW_026138072.1, on the reverse strand, counting down.
GTGCTGCTGCTCTGAATGTGAAAGCGGGGAAAAACTGATCTGAGAAACACTGAGATGACTGCAAGAGTTCAGAACATGTATTCTTTCTTTGTTGTATACTGCCTACTTTACTTACGGAACTAATAAAAAGAAATTCTTCTAGAGAAGAAGAGTGAACATTGACAAAAATAGTGATAGTCTTTTAAAAATAGTGATAGTCTTTTAAAAATAGTGATAGTCTTTTAAAATCAAGATTTTGTGTTCATGGCTTGTTTTGTCTCCTTTTTTCAAGAAAACAGGCAGACATGAGTGTTAGTACTTTTCTCTTATTGTATACTTCTTCTACATCGGACCTGGGGAAGATTGTGCTTCTCCTTCTGTTTTTCTCTCTGCAAATCTTACATTTATTTTTAAAGATAAAGGCTAAAGAAAACCCTCCATTTTTATTGAAGCAATATTTTCAACAATTGCTTTAGATTACTGGATTGAGGAGTTAAAAGTAAATGCATCAGTCCACGAGAAGTAACATTTTCCATAATTGTTCATCTGCTTTGTTCAATATTAAGGAGATGATACTCTTCTTATTCAGCTAAGAGTCATTTAATAAGTTTTCTGAGCTGTTATGTCTTTCTATTAGCATGGCATTTTCCTTACAAGGATTCAACTCTTACACATCTCAATCCTCATCAAGGCTAGATATCTAGGAAGGACTAGTATTGCCTGAACCATGCTGTAAATCATACTAACCCATGTTACAGATCAGTATTTCTGGATGAAATACAAGAGAGGATAAATAGAAGAATGTTATGAGACGGTATATATTATCCAGTAACAAACATGTAATGCTTTTGGTTTGTTTTGGTGTGCCCAGTAAAACTGTTGAGCCAGAGGAGATTTTGCGTTTCATTTATCCCAAGTTTCATTTGTATCACCAAGGAGATCCTTTGATTCACTAAGATCTTCTGACTTTTGATATGTTTGCTTTGTTATGTTTGATTTGCTGCCTAATTTCCAAAGAGGATGGACAGATGGCAGTTGTACGTTTATGGTATAAGCCTGGGAGACCTAGAGGCTGCTTTATAGGGCCATTTCTCAGATAATGTGCTGGCTTAAAAGTTAACCAGCAGGGGAAATGAACTCAACTCAAAAGAGAGATTATAAATCAGAATAACAATTTAATAAAATAATACAATAAGTACAATTATACAGACAAACAATTGGTTTTAACCCACAAAACCCAAATATATAACCCAGCACCTTGGGGCATGAACAAAGTGGTGTTCCTTGGGCCCCCTGAGTCCAAAGGAAAAAGAGTTGGTGAGAGTGCTGTTGCAGTCTGGTCAAAAGTGGTGACTGCAGTCTAGTTGAGGGTGGTGGTCTCAGTCTGGTTGAGAGTGGTGATCTGCAGTCTTCCTCTGGATCCCACAAGTGGTAAAAAGGTTCCAAAACTCCAAGTTTATATATTCTCCAGTTCAGACAGGAATGCTCAGTCCTTCCCTCAGAGTGGGGAATTCCATAAAAGGGTATGAGGACGGGAACATCTTCCTATCTGCAGGCCTCTACTGCTAACAATTTCTGGGAAATGGCATGGAAGGCTATAGAATACAGAGTTTTGGGTTACACCCATACCATGATGAACTGGTCTCAGCTGTCCTAACTAGGACAATGTAGTAAGTCACTCTAATACTCTCTAATTTTATATCAGGACTTAGAATACTTTCTTTGTTCAGTAGAAGTGTGTCAGTGCTGAATTAATTAGCTCGAAGTACACTTCAGAATCTTTAGATGGAAGAAGGTGTTAGACCTGGGTCATTGCATTGCATTGAATGCATTAGAAAGGGGGTTTGACTGTGTTTTTTTGACTGGATGAAAAATGGCAGGTATTGCATAAGTTAAGTCATTCTAGTAAATCAGATTCCTTTGCTTATTTTTACCTATGTGTCGTGGTTTGAACCTTGTTTTCCCCCAGAGGCTAAGAAAAGTGGTAGACCCCAAGGGGTGGAAACCCCTGGAAGTTTTAGAGTTCTGTCCAATGGGCGCTCCTGCAAAAATGTCAACATTCCACAAGCTCACCGGAAGAGATGAGTTGTAGTTTGGTTGTAGGAGAGGTGGCCATGTTGTAGAGCCACGAGGAAGGGGCTCTGAGCCCCTCGGGCCCTCTGCGGCCCTCCCAGCCCCTGGTTGGGGGGCTGCGGGGACCTGGAACAGCATAAAGCTGGGCTGGGTGCCTGTAGTTATGCCGGGAGATGTTTTCTCCATGGGCACAGAGCAGCAGCCGGCACTGGCCGGAGAAACGGTGGCAGAGAGCCAGAGATAAGAACCTGAACCAGGGGAGCAGCAGAAACAACACGCAGCACCGCAGAGAAGACTCCTGGAAAGAGAGCCGAGGAGAAAGAGAGCCAGCAGCCTGAGAGACAGAGTTCTGGGGGTAAGACTGTACCAGCCCCCCAAAACTCCTTTGAGATCCCTCTGAGAAAAGAGGGAGATGGACTCCTATTAAGGAGAAGAGTTTTAGACATGCAGCACTGGAGAGAGAGGAGCTGAGAAGCTCAAAAGACGTCCTGGAGCTGGACCGGGACGGCCAGAGGAATGCGGGGGGAGTTGACCTTGGCTCCCCCCCTTGCACTGCTGCCACGGTGGCAGCCTGAGAGACAGGGCACAGAGGCCCTGCAAGGAGCTGAGTCTCCTGGAGATACCAGACCGTCACGAAGACCCCCCTGTGTCTTCGTGATATGACGTGGTGATCCGACCTTGTCTGGGGTTACGAAGCCCACGGAAGACCCCTCGGTTGGAGGCGATGGGGCCGAGAGAGGTTGGATACCTCCCTCGTGAGTGCTGGCAGAAAACCAGCCAAAGCTGCTGCTGCATGTGGAGAAGACAGACAGACTGCTGCCTCAGAAGATGCTGCTGTTCAGAGACTGGAAGGGATCTGTCCTTCTTTCCCTCCTGGACTTTTATTTGGAGGGGAGAAGAGATCTGATCATTGTAAATACATATGTCATGGTAGAGATAGCTGTGATCATGTGTATAATGTGATATGGTATTTATTTGTACAGTCATTGTAATATATTCCCTTTCCCCCCACTTTGAGTCTGGTGTGTTTTGTCTGGAAAAAAACCCATCTCACATTAGGTTGAGATGTGGGAGGGGGAATGGAGCTAGGGAATTGGATTTTGGGGCTATCTCAAACCATGACACTATGGAAATTTATAGTTGTAAGGAATGTAGTAATTCAGCAGGTGATAATAAAACATATAAATCCTACTACTTTTTTTTAATAACTTTCTTCTGTCAGATGTCCAATAGTAGCTCATAACTGCAAGTGAAGCAAGTATTATGTCCCTTTTGAAGTGATCGTGTTTTGTGGCTTCCATGTCACCTTCTGCCTGTAAGATTAGAAATTTTTGCTTTTATGCTTGTTATCAAGAGGGATGAATAGAGATCTGTAAAGACCACAGAAGTAAAAGTTTTTATTTTAGAACCTATATCAGCCTTCCAGGTCGTAGTTCTCAAGAGCTCTATAAAAGCAATCCAGCATCATTCCTGATCTGTCTCCTGTCATAAAGAGGTGATTAACTATCCAAGCCTGCTGGTAGCACTGTTCAGTCATCTTCTGACTTAAAGGCGCACACTTGATATATGAAGTGCCTAACATTAGTGATCAAACATCTCTGGGTGTGATGATTATACCATGTAAACTGTTGCTACTACTTGGTGCTTAGATAATGGGAAGCTGTGACAATGTTAGGGTGGAATAGAGGTTTTGAAAAGAATGCTTTCCAGCACAATACAAAATCAATAGGTGGAAAACTTCCTTTTTAAATATGATTCTGTGTATCATTTACCAAGACTTTCCAAATCACAGACTTGGATTTGCTATAGTGGTACCTTATTTTGAAAATGTTGCCATTATTGCTAAGAACATGATCTGGTTATATGACTCAAGTGAGAAATCTCCAAGAAAGGTTCAAGCCGCTGAAGGCTTGTTGAGGGAATTACAGTGTGGAGACAGAAATGTTTACTCCAAAATCTGGTGTAGGAAGAGCATCTTCTGGAAGTTAGGCTATGCCACACTGCAGTATGAAATTCAGTACTCGAGCACCCCCTCCTGACCTATCACAAGTTTCAGATAATGTTTGAAATACTGTGTATTTAGACATAGAGTGTGCTACAGGCTTTGTTACAAGCCTAGTGCAAAGTACCACTATTTTTAGTACTCTACAACTGCTATTTTTGTGCCCTACTGTAGAAGTAATCTGCTAAGAGGCACTGGAATGTGATGTACCTATTTATACATGAATAGGAGATACTCCATGTATGTTGCATGGCCTTTTTAGTCATACCTAAAATAGGTTTGTTTTGACTTTCATGTTATGCCCAGTTCATTATCTGGTGCTTTGGAACAACCTTGGAGGACTGAGTCTGATGTATTGTTGGAGCTTTGCGTTTGATTACATGCACTTAATTAGCTGATGGAATGTATTTGTTTGAACTGTTTCTTTTGGAGGATGGAAGGTAAATTAGAATGCCTGCGAGCAGAAAGGTGCTTTTATTTAATGAGAGAAAATGAAGTAAATTAGAGCTCTATAGTCCTTACTGCAGTGCAGTTTATGATTGCAATGAGAGTTTTGCCAGCAAAGAAAAGAGAGAGGAACTGTAACGTTGAATTCTGTAACATGGCATTAGACAGAGTACCATGATGCCAGTGTGCAAAATTGGGCCACCTGGGCAGCATGGCTGGTTCCAGTTCCAAGACATTTTGGGGCTGCTGGAAGGACAGACAATGCAAGTGGAGGGATGTAAGGAAAAATAGGCACTGTATCTTCCATTTTGTTCCTAGTGGTTGGAGGTCTGTCCATCACCTTTGTTCCCTGCATCCAATCCATCCCTTTTGTTCCTGGAAGCTTTCAAATAACCAACTAGTATTAAAAAACCCAACTAACAAAAACCATATGAAACAACAACAAAAACCATATGAAACAACAACAAAAACCATATGAAACAACAACAAAAACCATATGAAACAACAACAAAACATGACTGTTCTTAGAAACTGAAAAAGTAGTATTCTGTTATGCTTGTGACTGGTTCTCCAGTGTTACAGAGAGGATGCTTGAAAAATGTCAGAGTAAGAAACATTCTTAGTGCAAATGGCATCAAAGCAATCGTATAATGGGTTTATGAGTACACACACAACACCTTTTGGAATTGCAAACTCCTCAAGCATTCCAATGGAGATACAGCCTATATATAGTGAATTTAAGTATGCTACCATACTTTTGCTTCTCTTGCTTATTTTTGCAAAATCTTAAGCATCTTCTGATGAAGGTTGAATGAACATTGAAAGAGAATGAATAGAATCACATACCACTGGATTATTTTAACTGGTTTTGGAGTTAAGGATTTTCTCAGCATCCACAAAATCTCTTATGTTATTGGTGAAAATATCTGTAATTTTTTCCTAGTGGGATCTTTTAATAGCAATGTTAATTTTCATTGAGCCAATGCATTTGATGTAAATTTTATCTCAACTCTACCACAAATGCTTTACAGCACTGAAGAACATTTGTATGACCCAATGTAACCAGTTAGAACTTCAGTGTGACTATGTGCTATTGCTTTTTCAGCTATGAGGTACTGACCCATGTGTTGAGAAGCTACAATAGAGTCTTTGCCTAAATAGCTCATATGTGGATGTTGTATGGACATTTGCAATTACAGCTATTTGGACACAACCATGATAATTAAAAACTGCAGAAACACAAGTAGCCTCCTTTCCAAAAGTTTGTATCTTGAATATAACACACAGAAGTCATGATGGCCAAATTCATTTCTAGATGGTGTAACACATCAAACCTCCAGATACTGATCATGCAACCACAGGTATCACGTCAAAAGGGCATTACTGAGTCTTATGGATCCTAATTCTGGTGATATCCAGTAACCACACTGTGCTGGTTTAAAAGTTAACCAGCAGGAGAAATGAACTCAACTCAAAAGAGAGATTATAAATCAGAATAACAATTTAATAAAATAATACAATAAGTACAATTATACAGGCAAACAGTTGGTCTTAACCCACAAAACCCAAATGTATAACCCAGCACCCTGGGGCACGAACAAAGTGGTGTTCCTTGGGCCCCCCCTGAGTCCAAAGTAAAGGGAGAGGGGAAAAACCTGCAAGTGGGAGAGCTGTTGCAGTCTGGTCAAGAGCGGTGATTGCAGTCTGGTTGGGGGTGGTGATCTGCAGTCTTCCTCTGGATCCCACGAGTGGTAAAAAGGTTCCAAAACTCCAAGTTTATATATTCTCCAGTTCAGATAGGAATGCTCAGTCCTTCCCTCAGAGCAGGGAATTCCATAAAAGGGTGTGAGGACAGGAACATCTTCCTGTCTTGCAGGCCTCTTAACACCCAGTTTATAGCCTGAGGAGTCAGGCTGCTCTGGGCAGAGGGTGTAAATGCTCTATTGATAACAGTTTCTGGGAAATAGCATGGAAGGCTATAGAATACACAGTTTTGGGTTACACCCATCCAGTGATGAATTGGTCCCAGCTGTTCTAACTAGGACACACACAAATTAAATCAGTGCCAGAAAGGTTATTTAATTACAACTCACAAGAAAGGTGATTACTGCTGATTGCTAAGTACCTTGGCTTGAACCACTACCAGCAAAGTTAACAGTAGCAATTACTGTTTGGAAAACGTCAGAGAATACCCATAAGAGCTTTATTGTCCTGCTATCCATTTCTGTGGTGGAAATCTACTGAAAACTGACTTTGTAATTTTCCAGATAAAGTAGCATGTCCACCGCTCTCCAGCCTGCCTAGACTCCAGTGTCTCCAGTAAGGACCTGAGTCAATTCCGTGTCAGCTTCCCTGTCAGGGCTGGCTGTAGCTGTGCCTATCATTCCTCAGGATTTTCCTTTATCCTGCCTGTGTCTACCAGTTCAATAAATCCAGATTATTTCCTTGGTTCCTCTGTTTCTGTAAAAGTTTTAGCCTTCACCCAGGGAAGGCTTTGTGCAAGGAAGTTAGAGCACGGGTCTTACGAGGAGCAGCTTAGGGAGCTGAGGTTGTTTAGCCTGGAGAAAAGGAGGCTCCAGGGAGACTTGATTGCTCTTTACAACTACCTGAAAGGCGGTTTCAGTGAGGTGGGGCTTGGTATGTTGTCACAGGCAACAAGTGACAGGATGGGAGGAAATGGCCTCAATTTACACCAGGGGAGGTTTAGATTGAATATTTGGAAAAAATTTCTTCACAGAAAGGATTTTCAAGCCTTGGGACAGACTGTCTGGTTAACTGTAAGTGTCACCATTCCTGAAGACACTTTAAGAACATGGTTTAGTGGTGGGCTTGGCAGTGTTAGGTTTGCAGCTGAACTCAATCCTAAAGGTCTTTTCCAACCTCAGTGATTCTGTGAAGCACTTGAGGGGTCTCTGAGGATGGGCAATGCAAATGACCATTTCTAGCATAGCAGGTTGTTTTCAATTTTATTAATCAAACTGATGCTTCTGCTGTAGAAGTGAAACAGATGCAAAGATAAGATTATTCCCACCTTACCACCATTGGTATGGAGTGATTAGTATTAGCAGCACTCTTCTATAAACATTGCTCAGAAGTGAGTGCTGTAAGCTGTCACAAGTTTTATTACCCAGGTTCACACAGGTTCCATCAATGCAGTGCCAGGATACAGTTAAACCATTCAAGCAGCAGATACACAGTGCCACCGAGAGAGAGAGAAACAGGCAAACCAAAAGCCTGTGACACAGAGTCAAGAGCTCCAAGACAAGTATCTTCTGTAAGCAGAGGTCTTCCATGAAGTGCTCTACTATTTTGCAATTTTTGTAGCAGTAAGTGGGGTTGACTCGATGGACAGGGTGTCCCTTGCTTTCCACAGGACTCGGCTCAAGTGCAGATACCATTGTGCCATAAACGTGGCTTTCAGGGTTGTCGAAGTACTCCAAAGGCTTAGGGTTTTAGGGGATTTGTAGATACTTGGTAGTTACTATTACTCATTTGGTAACTAATACAGAGTGAAAAATCCTCTTCAATATTGTGGTTGCCACAATCTCCTCTTCCAGGTTGAGTACCTATTTATTTTTCTCTGAAACACTAATTATTTTCAGTGCTAACTACTGCACTGTAGTCCAACCTTAAGCATTAACCAGAAAAAAAACCAAACCAAACAACCCCCCCCCCCAAAAAAAAAAAGTAAAAAATACACCTTCATGTCCATGCAAGAAAAAACAACTACTCTGGATACCAGAAAAAAATGAGTGTGTACTACCTTTGCTTTGTGCATGTTTTTAGAGTCTGTATTAGTGACCGAATTTTTCTTTCCTTTCTCTGTAAATATAAAATGCTAACACACTGTAACCTTGCAGTATAATACCCAATGCTGTAAATCACTATGCTTATGTGCCTCCAGACCTGCAGTTAAGTGTCTAAGCTTTTATCATATCTAGGTTCTAATGCTAACAGTGGTCATCTAGAGCTATTTGACCGGGAAAAGAAAGGAAAAAAATAACTATGAAATGCCTTGGGCTTTGTGATCTTGAGTCTTCATACCTGCAATTTCACTCTTAGTATAACATGTGTTGAAGCTGAGACTATTGAAGCTAAGAACACAACTGAAACTGCTTGAATAGTACTCTAGCACATGGAACGAACTATCTTGCATGTTTATTAGTAGAGGAAGGATTCTGTAGTCACTGTGCAGTCACATCGGTTATGCACATACCTTTTTAAACTGCCTGAAGAGGTCAGGCAGTACAATTAAAAATCCCCATAAAAGAACCAACCAAAAAAACAAACCACAGAAAACTATTTTACCCTAACCTGTGTCTCCTAATCCCGTGTCTCTAAGTAGGTGTATTATTCCAATAAAGCGTCCTTTTTGGCTGGATGAAACTATTTAAGAATTGTACTCCTCTATTTCTCTCCACATAAAAGGTTCTTTCTTTGCTCTCAAAAAATACATCATGATGGGATGAGTTCTTAGTTTACATCTAATCTTCACACCAGGGTTTTTCACGTATCTCTCATTCTCCCATATGGTTATAGCCATTATATAAAATATTGCTCTAATGAGATCAGTTAAGAATTACATATACTGTGAGCTTTATAACTGAAAGTGCAATATGTCCATCTCTTCTATTTGAGAACCATGTGTTCTTCTAGGACAATTCTTCTGTCCTGATATACACATTTTCTTTAGCAGGATGTCAGACAATGACTAATATCATGGAGTTAATGCTCACTAGGCCAAAGCCCTAACTGTCTATTGAGTTTCACATATGAAGGCTGCTTCAGGTACTGAAACTGTTTGCAAATCTTAGGTTTAATTCTACTTATTTACTTTATCCATAACAGAATATGTACTGGTTTGGAAGGTGCAAAGTAAGAAAAAAAGATTTCAATAATTACAGGGATGAGTAAGCTATTGAAAGTGCCGACTGCACAAGGAAAATAAGTTGCTCTGACCAGAAATGAAAGAAATATTGTAAGTAAGGACTGTGGATAATTCTTATATTTGGGAAATGGACAAATTATGACTACTTGATAGTAATTGTATACTGGGACTTTGTTGTCCTTAACAGTTTTTCATTTCAACCCCACTATTAAATATTACAAGTAACAATAGCTCCACTGATAGCAGGATCATTTGCATTCTCCTAAATTCAAATCAGGCAAAGTCACCAGATTGAAGTTTTTAAAAAAGAAGAAAGACATTTAAAAGACTGTCCAAATCTTTGCAGTCTCTGTGGAGTGCTCCTGTTGCCCACTTTTTAAATTACCAGATTTACCAAACACGAGTGAGAAGGTGTACATTGTTTTGTGGGAGAATAATGAATTCTAAGTTTTAAGAAAAAAACCCAGTGCATAACTCACAGTGAAAGACAGGTTAATTCCTGCCAATCCTAACAGATATAGAGATACATAAATAAAGAAAGAGCGAATTTAAATAAGAGAAGTGAATAAAACAGGTTTTGTTATAGGGCCTCACTAAATCAATGAAGTGGGGGATATGGAATTTTTTTTAGCTTTTGCAAGTATGGCTATTCTGTAAATCATACTACCAAGTATGCATGGAAATACTTGTGTGAATGTGAATTGTCCCTCATTTTTAATAAGAGAATTTTAAAAAATGTCCATTTGTGGACCCTCTGGTGCTAACAGTATAGTTAATCAACTTTTAATAAAATGTTCCTTGAGTTAGAGACAACAAAAAACTAGGCTTTCTTAAACAACAGCAAACCATTAATACCTATAGAGTTCATGACTGAGAAGTTCTTGTAAGGTAGAAAAATGGTTCAGACTTCTTTGCATTGTGGAGATACATCATGGAATCACATAGAAAGCATATTAAGAAAGACCCTTTTATCCCCCTTTTATCCTCTTCCATCCAATCTTTGGAGGGATTACAAACTGTACTATCTATCCAGCTCTTGAAGTCTATTCAACAGATACTGTCATTGCATGCAGCGTGAAATCATATCTAGAACTGCATCTCAGAACCCATCATGAATGGGTTTCTCTGTATGTATAGATAAATGCAGGAAGAAATAGCCTTAATTTAATGCAAGTAAAAACTCCAGTACTATTAATGAAAGCTATTTATCTACAATGTAAATCTTAAGATGTAAAACACTCAACAGATTGATAAACATAATTTTCAATTCTTAATTTCAAAGCTTTACACTGTTTTCTTTGGCCACTTTGACCTGCTGGAGAGCTTCTTTGGAGTGTAGATACTTTTGCTGATTTTTTTTTATTTATGATGTAATTTTACTTAAGAAGAACTTATGAGATCTGAAAATCAGATCTTAAACTGGTCATAGTAGTTAAAGAATTTTGCTGATGACAACAAAAACACTGTGCTTAGAGTGGAAGTTTAAATGGCTCCTGAGTGCCCTGGGACTAAGTATCTAGCAAGAGGTACCTTACTGGAAGGTTTTTCCTATAGTTCCCTGTAAGATGGTAGGACTTTCCACAGAATGACTGTGCTGAAATAGCTAATCTAATTGTGTAATCAATCTATCACACCAAGAAATTTTCCTGAAGTAGAGACAACTATTGCCCCAAGCTCACTGTCCTATACAGTCCTAATGACCCTAGTCAAGCATCAGAAGTTTTGGAACTTGATTTTATGGTATGAAAAATTATGAAGAGGCTTCATTTCAAATTGACTTGTCCAATGGAAGTTGGTCCAGATGACAACAGTACTACCTGGCTTTGTTTGAGGTAGTCTTGGGGAGCAAACAATACCTTATGCACAGTTTGTGCAGGCTTACTACTTAGTTCCATTTCCAGATGAGGATGAGCAGCTCTTTCAGGAAGCTTCACTCTCAGACTCATCAGGGCTTTCTGACTGAAATCCATGCTGGTGTAGTCACTCAAGAGTGGTACTGTAAAGGAAATTATACCTTCTTCACTTGTAACTGCTTCTGCAGGGATTTCTTCATGCCTCTGGCTTATGTCTATGTTATTGCTAGGTTTTTCTGACTGGCAGGTGTCACACGTGCTGTCTTCTCCACCATCTGTAAAGAGGCCAACCTTCAGAGGAGCCTTTGACTCATGCTCTATAACAAAAAGACTGGTGGTGTCATTGTCTGACAGGGCCTGAAGCAGTGAACTTGAAACAGGTTTCCAGTTAGTCTGTGAGACAAAGCAAGAAGAAAGATTAATATGCTAATTAATCTACTTAATCTCATCTTTCTTTTTAGAAACATGAAGGAAAATACTTATTTCCCTAATTTAGAGGACCATCTTCTCCTCTCCAATAGTATTCAAGCAAGGTTTTTCTTGTTTTTATATGTACTTGGGATCAAATGTGTTAGTGATAAAATGTAAGCCTCATGATGTGCTGTTCCAAGACCCACAGCTTTCAAAGAGTTTAACAAATGTGTTACTATAAAAAGGCAGCAGCTTGAAAAGCGACTAGACAAGATTAAACTGTCAACTGCTGCAAGCAGTTTGTTGTTAAACTTAATGCCACGTTATGATCTAAATATACCTGGGGTAACAAGTTTCTTGCAAATTCTGGATGATTAAATGGAAAACGGTAATACCAAGCATCCTTACTTTCCACTTAGATTGTTCTCCTAGGTTTGCCTTCTTTTGCTATAATATTTTTAAAATTATGGGCAGCCTGGTATGGCTATTAGCTTTTATTTATTTATATATTTCCTTTCTCCCCTACTTTTCCACCCCAAATTGCTTGAAACAGCCTACAAATCAAATAAATGTACGAAATATAGCAAGATTTCCTCCTTGCTTTTTTTTCGCAGTTCCATTTGGGAATACCTTTCTCCACAGTTCATTAAGTGTTCAGAATACCAAATTACATCTAGACAATGTATGTGGTAACCTCTTTATTGTACTGTCTCCTCACACAGTACTTTTTCTCTTTCCCCAAACCGTTATCTGATATCTGTTATTTCTGCACCTGCCATGTTATTAACATGTTATCAATATTTCTCTACCAGATGTGGCTAATACAGACTTTATTTTCTTTGACAGTTACCTTACTGCTGCAGGAACAGTTAAATGCATTTTAAATTAATATCTATTTTAAAAAATATTTTATATAAAAGTAGCGCTGTGGTTCATAAAACCTATTTGTCCTTTCTACAACATGCAGCCTCAATGTATTTCATTTGCAATTCTTCACAATGGCAAATTATTCTTTGAACCTATTAGATTATTTTGGATGGTGGTTCTTACTCCTTTCTTGCTGAATTTCTATGCTGCAATTCAGCTCCACCTAAGCTCGTTATTACATCAAAACAGCTTCTGCTCTTGCATTTTCTTTAGGGCAGGAATTATGCAAATGCTGACTATGGTAGGTTTCTTCTTTTTTCCTTTGAGAAGTCTAACTTCAAACAAATATTGAATTTGCAGATTGCTGACTTTCTAAATGCTTGATAGGTAAGATGCAAGAGAATTAGGTGGAGTTATTTTTACTGGAGTGGTCAATAGGGGTATCTGAATGCCAGCACTGAGAAACAGAAGTTGTTGGGTGCTCATAAGAAGAACAATTTCTCCACCTGAACAAAATGGTGAAATGGCAATTTTTGAACAGCACCACTTTTAGAAACTCTTTTGTTCTGCATTATCTGGCTTTGGAAAAATACTATTTCATACTACCTCTGGGCTCTCCACTTTTTAATCTACATTTAAGTGAAAGAAAGGAAGGAAACAAGTGAGGAAGTCCTGATCTGGAATATGAAAGCCCATACTTGCTCTGTAGCAGGAAGCAATCCTGATGTTCAGCAAAACCTTTGATTATCAGCAGACTATCAGGGCCTTCTGAAATTTTGTTTCTGATTACTTCATTCTGTGTGCCAGTTTTGGCCACTGTCTGGCTTGTAGATACCTACTAGCTCATGCCTGATATTTGACTGGATAGAAGACTGCTTTGTTAAAGCTCACAAGTTGGCTTGTGAAACAAGATTTACAAGTGCCAAATTAAGTTCAGTTCTGCCAGAAAAAGAGATTTAAAAAGGAAAACAGTACAAGTTCCTGCTCCAAAAACATAATGGTAGGTGGTCTGAGACTTAAGAGATAAACCTAGCTTTTCTAAAAGAAAGACTTTTAGTATCAGATGTCAGCAAAACTTGTTTAAAAGGGGGAAGGTAAGAAGGGGAAGATGCAAATAAATCCACTAATAGGCAAACATGAATAATGTGATCTCCAGTAGCTCCTTCTAACAGCTGTAATTTCTTCTAATAGCTGATGTCTGGGCACTTCTTTAGTGCTGAAATTCAAGTATACTTATCAAAACATATGGGAAAGCTGTGGGCAAGATTCGAGCATGCTGCTCAGACAGCTACCATCCAGAGCCCTGGGATTGCTCTGGAGGCAAGTAGAGACGGGGCAAAGAGCAGACTTCAGAAAACACCATGTACATTATCTCTGTCGTGACACTTCTGTGGAAGTAGGCCACAATTCTTTACTTTGTAGTTTGAGTAACTTGTACTTTATAACCAGTTCCAGCTCATGAAAACTGACTGAATAAAAAATATTTTCTCTCTTTAGACTCCATCTACCCCTACTCAGGTTTGTTCTTTTGAGAACCATACCTTTAAAAATGGTCTATAATGTACTCAAAGAAGTCCTCGACCTTTATTAAATTAAAAATTTAAAAATTAAAAATGTAGGCCTCTGCCTAAACAACCTTCCCTCATCCTATATTTTGAATATTACTCTGTCTTCCGAACTGTTGATATTAGATGTTTTCTAGGGTGAAGTGTGAAAGGACTAATAACTAGCATTACTAGTTATTCAGTAGGAAAGATCAGTAGGATCAGTAGGAAAGACCTCCCATGTGTATTTTTTCACACCATCAGAAGAGTACTTGCCATTTCTTGGAGTGTACTGCTGTTTCTTGGGCTTGGTACACTGGGCCAGCATGATATTTTCAGTCTGTAAAGAAATATTCTAAGTTTATTGTCAGATTAAATGACTGGCATTTCCTATGCATTTAAATTAACTACCACTTATATTTGTATTTTTTATAGCTACCACATATTCGTATTTTTTGTGACCATGAAAACAAGGCATTTACAGAGACTTTTAAGCATAATACTAATTAAAAGCTGAAGACCAAACTTGGTAGTCTACACTGAAATGCTGAGTTAGTGATTATTAGCATCTTTATTTAATGACAAAGGAACTGTGACAGGTGCTGGTAATGTTGTCTCTTTCTATACATTTAATAATTGTATAATCTTAATTTGTTATAATTTCCACAAAGCCTCCATCTTCCTTAAGGGCTTTGGGACACAAAAAAGGAAGTTTGTTTGAGTAAGTATTTGCTCCTGGGCTTTTACTTAGAAGTTTGCTTTGATTCAAATAAAGAGCAAGCTACTGCTGCACTCAGCTCCTGTGGAATGGCACTAGTGGCCTGCAAGAGACTCTACAGGGGACAACACAGCTCCTTCTCTTTCCTGATTGTTTTGAGTTTAGCTTTTTCTGGAAGCTATTACATACAGTATCTCATCTCCATAAGAAAAAAAAAAGCCTCAACACAGCTGTGAGAGAGGCTGAGAGTTTAAGTAGACCATAACTCTGCCTTAGTGTTGACTTCAGTGTTTTCCTGTTTGGAAATTAAATTTAAACTCCATTAGAGTACTTCATCTTTGTTTAAGCCGTGGTTTGAGGCAAAGACTGAGGCTGTTGAGTTCCTCAATCTTCTTGCTGACTCCTGTGAAGATGGGTGTTTGGCTGTCTGTTGAGTCTTTCCTTATAAATAAACAGGCAAATGAGGGAATCTCTGGGACACTTTATCTCAGTTCAAGGTGTTCAATACTACTACAGATTTACAAATTTAATTACTATTTTGTACTGCTACCTATATGTAGGGCTCCTGTGTGCTTGATTGTTATGTGGGGTTTTTTTTCCTGTTCTTTCCTATTGGTCCTAGGCAATGAAGTGTAATCTTATGTTTAACACAATGAAGTTTACTCTAGGTCAAAACTTCTGTGTAGGTCTCAGAAGTTCTTGTCCAAAATGCTGGATCAGATACACAGCCACTTAAAGTACAGTCCGAAAAGGTAAGAGCACAAGAGACTTAATGTGGAGTGCAGTGTCTGTTTCCCAGTGGCAAGGACAGGAGTTTAAGCTAAAGCAGGCTACGTCATGCTGTATGGCTTTCAAGCCCCAGGTTGTACCATCTGTCTTTTAGCAGCCGTACTTTCAGCTTCTGAGGCTGCTGCTTTGTAAAAAGGAAACAAAGGGAGGGTAGTGTGCTAGGATATCAAAATAGTAATATGAGTGGTTGCATGCAATTCAGTTTGTCAGAAAGTTAATATTAGAACCTGTTACTATGCATGTAATTTTCTTTTAGTTGTAGTGTATGCCTATGGTTTTGACCTGTCTGGCATGGGCGACCCTACTGAAGGCATGTACCATCGCCAGCAAAGGATGAGCTCGTTAGCCTTCTGGCAGTCATCCTAGGAGAAGGACAACTCTAATCCCAAACCCGGGCAGACGGAGCTCGCTTAGCCCTGTAAGGCCATCCATCTAAGAGAAGGTCACTCTAAACAAACCTACGTCCTGAGGACCTCGCTGCCACCATCCAAGCTCGCTCGGCCCCGGCAGATGAACCTCAGGATTAAAGGGTGGGTTCAGTTCCATGCATAC